>NC_037341.1:1200000-1800000 GCF_002263795.3 Bos taurus
GTAGGTGTCTGCTAAGACACGCGGAAGGTCAAGGCCAAGTTGCTCTGGGGTCCTGAGCCCCTCCCATGGCAGCTCAAGGAGCAGCCACCAGGGCAGCTGCAGGCCCACCTCTGTGGGACCTGAGTTGGGGGGTGTGGCCCCTGTCTGCTGTGGCCAGGGGGTCTGTAGGGGACTTCTGACCCGTCTGCCCTTGGATTGGCCTGGGCCTGCACTCAGGTGACCCCACAGGCAGCCCAGGCCTTTACCAGCCCTTGACTTTGAGGGACTCCAGTTTTGCCCCCAGATAGCTTCCCTGGGTTGGGGGTCCGTGAGGCTGTTCCTTCCTGGTTGCGATGCCAGGCGCTCCATGCGGAGGAGCGGAGGGCAGGCAGAGGCCCTTGCTGACCGCACAGCACGGCCGTCCCAGAGCCAGGGCGCACCAGGGGTGGTGTCCAGGAGGCATCCCGGATACCGGTGACCCTCAGGGCCGCCTTAGTGCTGGCACTGAGGGCTTTCCCCCAACAAAGGCACCCCAGCTCAGAGGTGGGGTTAACGGTGCCACCTCCTGGGCCTGCGGATGGTGGGGGACAGAGATCTTCTGACCACCCCAGGGCTGAGCTGACGGTCCTTCCTGTCTCTGCAGGTCCCTGGCACTGAACACCCTGCGTCCGGCCACGGGTGGGAGAGCCCAGACCGGCTCCCCTCGATGGCGGAGCAAAGGCTACCGCTGCATCGGGGGCGTCCTCTACAAGGTGTCAGCCAACAAGCTCTCCAAGACCTGCAGCCGGCTCGGCGGGGATGGAGGCGGCAGGCCCCTGCTGCGCACAGGTGAGGCCCCTGCTCTTGCGAGGGCGCCCTGGCGTCCTGGAACTGCCCCCGCCAAGGCAGCAGCGGCAGGAAGGCCCCCAGGGCACCCTGGCTGCACCCGCCTCGCGCTTGGCTAAGCCTCCTCCGATTTTCCATATTTTGCTCCTGGACAAAGGAGATGAGCCAGGTATGGTAAACACGACCCAGCGAGTGAACACCTGGGGCCACCATGCCTGATGGCATTGGCGACGCCTCCCAACTGTGTCCCGAGGCGCCGCCACCCCCACAGGCACCCCCGCGGCCCGGGGAGACAGGCCGCGGAGAAGGAAATGCTTCAGATTCGCTTATTGTACAAATTAACTAGAAAAGTATTTTGGTTTCAGTCCAATTTTACTCCTTTCCTTTTCTGTCAAAAAAAAGGTGGGGTTTGCAGGGGCTGTGGGGATTGCACAGGCCCAGCTACCCCCAGTCCTTAGCCTGACCACCCCAGAAGGGCAGAAGGGAGAAGAGCCCAGCTCAGGAAGTAGGTGGGGCGCAGGGCCAGCTGGCGCAAGAGACAGTGGAGGACTCCCCAGGACTTCCTCTCTGCCAGGACAGGCGCAGGGGGCTGGGGCCCAGGGCTCTGCTCCCCCACGCACCCTGCCCCCGCCCTCTGCCCGGTGGAGCCACAGGTGCAGGCCCGCCTCTGACGCCCTTGCTGGCGCATGTGATCTGTGGGCCCCACATACAGCTCTGGATGTCTCAGAGCTCCCCTCTGTCCTCCCCAAACCTGGGGTCCGCACAGGGCTCAGCCAGGCGGTGTGCCCGGGGCCCTTCCACACGACCCCACGAGGGCCGTGGAGCGACCAGGCCTCTCTGTGGGCCTTGCTCTCTGCCCCCTCGGTCTGGGCGCTGGGGGCTGTCCTGACTCTTGACAGAATCCCAGGCTGCACGTGAGGCTGATCCTGAATGGACTGGTGGGCTGGGGGGGCCCCGTGACCTGGGCTGCTCTGTGCCCCAGGGCGCCCGCCGGCGAGAGGAAGACGCGGGTTTGCCCCCTCATAGTCCAGCGGTCCTGTCAGGGCCATTCGCCGGGTGCAGGGCCTGAGTCTGAGGCTGCTGCTACCTTGGGGTGTGGTCAGGGCAGGCGGGGGCCTGCCTTCAGGGGGTGGGGGTACATCCCCCCTCCCCTGGGGGCCCCTCCGCCTAGGCTGGCAGCAGCTGGAGGAGTAGCCACACTTCTTTCTGGGGGTCTCCACGCTGAGTGCTGAGCTCCGCACAACCTGCCTCCCCTGCAGAGCTGCGGGGGGATCCTGGCCTTCCCACCCTTCTTCCCTGGCCCCCCAGCCACTGGGCCTATGGTGAGAACAGAGGCCGCCTCCCTCCCCACCTGCCCCTGCGGGCCTCCGCTGACCATGCCCTGCTGACCAGTTGGCTGGGGCAGCCCCCCACCTCCACGCGGGGGCAGGGAGGTGGGGTTTGGTGCACAGACCACAGGGCAGCCTGTCCCGGGGACACAAGGCCGGCCAGACAGCACCAGCCGCCTGGACCCCCGCCCGGTGGCCAGCTCCTGGCTGTAAGGAGAGTAGATTGCTCCCAGCTGTGGGAATGCCCATAGGCTAGCAGCTCACTTAGATGAGTAATAATTAAAGAAATAAATTTTCTCCTCTGGTGTCAACAGAACTGTGACTTCAGCAAGAAAGTGCAGCCCTCCTTGCGGGGCGCGGGGGCTCCACCCTACCTCCTGGCTGCAGGCCTCTCAGCACAGCCTCAGCCCGTCGGGGTGCCCACCATCCCAGGCTTTGTGGGGAAGAGCCGTGCCCTGCCCGTCTCTCAGCTCCAGGGGCAGGGCCTTCTAGTAGGCACACCTCACTTCCCCAGGACCGAAACCAAGCACTTCCTCCTGGTCTCAGTCTGCCTGCCTGCAGGACCCAGCCCTGGGCCCCCTCCCTATAGGCTTCGGCCCGGATGGGTCAGCCTAAGTGCCTTCAATGCCCTGCAGTAGAGCAGACCCCGAGTCTCCCTGCCCCAGCCCCCTTACTCAGCCTGTGCTGCAGGACTGGCTCCCAGGCTTGTTCTGAGCCCCAGGCCCCAGGCGTAGGCTGTGGGGAGCAGTTTCTCTGCCGCCAGCCTGCCGCTGCGGGCCCTGGGCAAGCAGGGGGGTCTCTGCACCTCACCTGTAACCTGTGACCTGTCGCCTCCTCCCTGGGTGCTGCAGGGTCACGCAGAGCTGCATATGAGAGAGGGTCCCCCCGGGTGGTCAGTCTACCCTTGTGCATCCAAGGCCCTGCCCCACGGCCTCTGCCGCTCCTGGACGCCTCTTCCCCAGGGTGGCACGTTCCAGGGCAGCGTGGCCAGGCGGGGGCTGTGGGAGCTGGCGGTGCTTGCCCCTCTGTGCCCTCAGACCCCAGGGTCCTCAACTGGGGGGGTGAGCCCCTGCCTGGGCGGGAGGGGGTGGGGCGGCCTTGCTGCGCTATTTTGGGAAGACCCCTAGGAAGTGCAAGTTCTCCAGAAGGCTCAGCCCTCCTGCTTCGAAGTTGCCAGGGTTTTCAGCTGAACTTTTTAGCGCCTCTCAAGCCAGCTATTTTATGTGCATTTTTTAACACTGCAAAGCATTTGAAAAGGTGCCTCCTCCTGTTCCTGTAAAAATTCCTACCAAGGCCTACACTGGCATTTTTTAAGAGCCACAGTGGAAAGAGAACTAAACCTAAGCACCCCCCAGAGGCCAGACCTGGGGCTGTTCTGACGGCAGACTGACGACAACATCCCTGGGGGGTAGATGCTGCCCCAGGGTCACTGGCAGCCTGGCTGAGGCCGGGAAGCCACGCTCACTGACCGCTATCAGATTGCACTGTCACCCTCAGGCTAGCAGGCGGGGGCCACCACGTGCCGTCTGGACTGACCTCCCCTGCCACTGGACGATGGGTGTCCCCTGCCTGGAAACCAGATTCCAGTACAACCTGGAGCCGCCCCAAGACCCCTCGCCCCCAGCCTCCCAGCTCTGGGCCCCCCTCTCCTTTCCGTGTCGTGCCCCCCCATTCAACCCTGTAACTCGGTCCCCCGGGCCTGGACCCCCGCAGGAGCAGCCTCCCTCCCAGGAGTTCCCCTGGAGGAGACTGGGGCTCGGAGGAGCGCCCCAGCGCGGCAATGCAGGCGCTGCCCAGAGGGCTAGGCCGGCACATGCCTGGGGTGGCGCTGGGCGCCCTGCAGCAAGCCAGGGGCAGGGCCCTCCAGGTGGCGAGGGGGCCACCTGCCCCACGGCCGCCTCCAGGCCAGGCATCTTGGGGACGTCCCTTTTTAAACCAGGAATGCTTTGTCATCGCCTCAGGTCCCTAGAATTTCTGAGTGATGTCAGTTGTGCCTCCTGCCGCGACTCCATTTCAGCAGCTGCCTGTGGGAAACTTAATCTGGTCTGGGGAGGGTCACGTGTGTGTTGAGGAACTGTGGCTGTCCCGAGCGGCTCTCACCCTGCCTGCCCGCCTCGGTCCTGGGGACTGCCCGGGTATGTAAATGGCAGGCGGGAGCTGCGTGTCAGGCTGGACGCCCCCTCTGCAGGCGAGCCTGGCCATGTGTCCACCTGCCTTCCTGTCACCACAGACTCCCCTTCGGGCCACAGTCAGTGACCTCAGAGAGGCCCTGCTTGGTCTGCACACTTGGGGTTTTGAGGAGTGTCTTACAGGATACCAACACAGTTTTAGGAGCTGGGTGCCTGCCAGGGCCTTGGAGCCGCGTGAGGCAGGCCAGCCCGCAGCCTGCTCCTCAGGCCATCTGGGAGTCTGGTTTCCAGGCAGGGGACACCCATCTTCTGGTGGGTTTCAGCATTTGTGGAGGATTTCAGCATTTGCGGCCATATACTTCTCAGCTTCTGTTTTACAGTGCTTTAAACAAGCCGTTCTTAGCTGCTGCAAAACCGAGTGGCATTCCCAGACCCTACTCAGGTCCCACGTCCCTGGGCTCTGCTCCAAGCAGAGGGAGGTAGCAGGGAGGCCCCGCCACCCCGTTCCTGTGACCACCCGCTCTGAGGCAGGACCACTGGCCAGACACCAGGGTGGCCTCTGCCGGATCCCCTTGGCTTCCGCCCTGCCCTGGCCCGGGTGGCCTGGCTGGTGAGCAGGGGGAGAGCAGAGCCCCGGGCGGGCGGTGGGCCTGGCGTGACCCAGCCCCTCCTCCCACAGGCCGCTTGGACCCTGCCAGCAGCTGCAGCCGCTCCCTGGCCAGGTATGTGCCTCGGGGTTGGGGGGCTCCCCGGCCTCCCTGCCTGCAGGGGCTCACGGCTCTCTCCCTGCCCCCAGCCGGGCCGTGCAGCGCAGCCTGGCCATCGTGCGGCAGGCGCGGCAGGCGCGGCAGCGGCGGCGGCGGCGGAAGGAGGAGTACTGCATGTACTACAACCGCTTCGGCCGGTGCAACCGTGGCGAGCGCTGCCCCTACGTCCACGACCCCGAGAAGGTGGCTGTGTGCACCAGGTGCGTCCCCCACCCCCAGGCGGGTGCGGGGCGGCGGGGGGTGGCGGGGGGCCACGGCTGCCCTGGGCTCCCGCCCCTCAGACCCGCCCTGTGTGCGCAGGTTTGTCCGGGGCACCTGCAAGAAGACGGACGGGACCTGCCCCTTCTCCCACCACGTCTCCAAGGAGAAGGTGAGCTTCCCCCGTGCCTGCGGGCCGGAGCAGCCCCTAGGCTGCCCCCCTCCACCCTGCTCGGCCCGCCTGGGCCCCTCTGCCATCCCCTACACGCCCAGCGCCCCGCCCAAGTGCGCCAGGGGGGGCCGGCCGTGGGAGAGGGAGGCGCACAGCTGGGCTTCCCCCAGCGCGGGCGGCTGGGCAGCTGAGGTCAGGGGTCCCTGCTGGCTGCGGGTGTCCTGCCGGCCCCAAGGGGGGGTCGCTGCGGGCCCGGGGAGGCGCTGCTGCTGCTACAGCTTTTCCCCTTGAGGAACTTGGGAAGAATCAGCATTTTCTCCCTAATAGAGCTTCGAAACTCTGTTGTGAGCAATTTGGAAATTCACGTCGAGTTTCGGGTTCATTAGCTCTGGCTTTGGAGCCGGCGCAGGCTCTGAGCTGTCTGAGGCGGACGCCCCGCACCAGCGCCCTGAATTAATGTTATTGTTATTTGTGTGGACGTGGTGGGTGCAAACAAGGTTAATTGAAATGAGAATGCAGTTTCCTCTTGATAGCGGCGCTGACAGCTAGGAGGAGTTCCGTTTGGTGCAAGAGTTGGCTTTATTATCCCTTTTTATTAGCGCTAATTTGGGCCCTGTATCAAAACGCACATTAAGGGAATTGTCTGCAGCCGCAGCTCCACCAGCCCCAGGCCGGCCGCTCCCCTCTGCACTGCAGTTAAAAGACAATTAAAAATAAACTCTCCTCGCTAAATCACCCTTTGTTTCTCTGCTTCCTCCCTCCTTCCCTCCTCGGCTAGTCATACCCCCCACTCTCCAACCCCCCCACACACACCCCCACCTCCTGCCAGAAAAGTGAAGCCCCCCGTGTGTCCTCTGGAGGCAGGAGAGCGCTCGGTGGGTGCAGTGGGCACCACATGGACAGGGCAGGCAGGGCTGACAGCGCAGGGAGAGCCTGGGATAGGCAGGCGGCGTGAGACCTGCAGGGCCACAGCTGTGTGAGCTCCTGGCAGGGTTCCCCCCTAGGAGGCTGGCCTGCAGGGGGCAGGGCTCACCCCAAGGGCCCCAAGTGCAGAGGTTGGTGTGGGCAAGAGACACAACCTCCCCTCTCCACCTCCACTGGCCCTCAGGCCTCGCTTCCCTGCTGCCCACCTGTGTCCCCCACCAGGTCTCCCTGGGCCGGCCTGCCCTCTGCCAGGCCCCTACGGTGCCCACCCACAGTCAGTGCCAGCAGAGCCCCTGCAAGGGCTGCTCCGAGTCAGGTCTCCAGCTCACAGACGCTGCCGGTGCCCACGTGCCGGGCAGCTGGAAAGCCTGCTGGGTGTCAGGTCCTGTAGGCCGTCACCCTGCTGGGGCACCCGCACGCTGCCCCCCTTCTCCCCTGCCCTGCTTTTCTAGGTGCCGGCGCCTCCAGGCCGCGCCCCCCCGCCTCCCCCCGCCCCGAAAGTCCCGCAGCCCAGACCAGGCAGGCTCGGGGCAGGTGGCGGACTTGGGGACAGCACATCTGGGCCTGAGCTGTCCTGCTGGCTGAGTCCCCATCTCTGTCCTCACGTGATCGCAGGCCTGAGCGGCGTCGCCCCCGGGGAGGCTGGGGGTCTCACTTTGGGGTGGGCCAGTCTCTCTGTGGCTCACGCCTGGTGATGGAGCCCTGGGTGGGCCCCTCGGGTCCTGGTGCCCCTGCCTGTGAGGTGGGGCAAGGAGGGAGGCTGGGGGTGCTGCCCTGGGCCTCACTGCCTCCCGCCCTGCAGATGCCTGTCTGCTCCTACTTCCTGAAGGGCATCTGCAGCAACAGCAGCTGCCCCTACAGCCATGTGTATGTGTCCCGCAAGGCGGAGGTCTGCACCGACTTCCTGAAAGGCTACTGCCCTCTGGGTGCCAAGGTAAGGGGCATGGGGTGGAGGGGCACTGGGGGTGAGGAGCTGGCCCGGGGGCCAGGCCCACCCTGCTTTGCGGGCCTGTCCTCCCCACCTGCCCATCGACAGCTGACAGCTGACACCCCTGTGGGCCGGGGTGGGCCCCCTGGGCAGCGGGTCCTGGTGCCCTAGAGGGAGCCTCCTCACCAGCCCAGGGGCCTCAGCAAAGCCCGCTGCCTCGTCCGCAGATGCTCGTGAGTGACCACCCTGCCTCAGGGCTTGTGGGCTGCCCTGGGGGAGCAGGGCTGGCCCTGAGCCCGGGGAGCGCGTGTCTCTGCAGGCCAGCTCCCTATTCCGGGCTGGGCTTCACCCTGTGGGGAGCACGATGGGAGCACAGCTGCTCCCCTGCTGGCCTGTGCACAGCACTCTGGGGCCCCCCGCGGAGGCCCCTCCTGCAGAGGTGGGGCCCGGCTGGTGACTCCAGAGCAGCCCAGGTGGGGTGAGGTGGGGGCGCAGGACCCCCATGGAGGCTGTGGGTGATTATTGTAAAAGATTCCAATGTAAATGAAAATATCAAGGCGATATTTAAGTTCTGCTTCTATTAGTGGAAGTGCTTACTGCGTGTGTTTCAGCGTGTGGGCGCTGCGTGGCTGCCACATGATGGATAGCGGCTTGTAATTATAGATGGGAAAAGCGCTGAGCAGGCCGGATCTGGCAGGGGCGGAGGCAGCAGCCTGGGCCGGCAAGGGTTAATTTTATTCTCTAAATAATATAAAAAGTGCTGAGTCGTCACCTTGCTCCTGAAGTGGAAGTCCTCAGATGGGCCCCAGAGAGTTTATAATATTCCACTGAATCAAGTGGAATTGTTAACCTTGCTTCATAAAGCGCTGGCTTGTTAAAGACACATGTCCCCTTTTCTTGTGAATGATTTAAGCTGGAGTAGATCCGTGTCCTTCACCTTTTCAGGGCCACGTGCTGCTCCTGGGTCTGGGGCTCACTGGTCAGCCTCTCTCATCTCCTCAGTTTGTCCCTCCGGACTCTCAGGATACTCGGGGACACGGCCAGCCTCCGTGAGCCGCCGGATGTCACAGCGACCGCCTCATGCTTGCTCCGCCACTCCTGGTGCTGGTGGTGGGCTCCCCTGATGGCTTGCTGTTGAATCCACACGCGTGTCGGGGAGACACCGAGGGCGGGTGTTCCAGCACTGCCCTCCGCCCCGGCCAGCCTGCTCGGGTGTCTATGGCGCTGTCGCCCGGCACGCCCACCAGACTCGCGCTGCTCACACATCCCCAGGGTGCTTTCTGGCCGGAGGTCCAGCCCTGCCTGGGCCTGGAGCACCGCGCCTCCAGCCCCTCCTGGCGCAGAGCAGACCCGAGCGTGGGTATCATCTGCAGCCACCTCTGTAGCGACAGCGACTCCCCTGCCCTTATGGTGCCTGGCCCGCTCTCCACGACTTCCTTCTCCCTCTGTCCTCCACCGTGTCAGCGGCCCACCCCCGCCACCTCCTGACGCACAGAAGCGCCTTGTCCTCTGGACGTCTTTCTTGGAAGTCACAGACAGTGTCTCTGTATCCGTTCAGTTCAGTCGCTGAATCGTGTCTGACTTTTTGCGACCCCGTGGAATGCAGCATGCCAGGCTTCCCTGTCCATCACCAGCTCCCGGAGCTTACTCAAACTCACGTCCATCGAGTCGGTGATGCCATCCAACCATCTCATCCTCTGTCGTCATCCCCTTCTCCCCCTGCCTTTAGTTTTTCCCAGCATCAGAGTCTTTTCTAATCTTCACAGCTTTACTGAGATAGAACTCATATCCCATACAAATCACCCATTTAAGTGCACAATACTGTGGGTTTTGGTGCATTACATTTTTAATTTTAGCAGAATTTGCCGTTTTTAAGTGTATAGTTCAGTGGTATTAATTACATTGACAATATTATACAACCACCACTATCTGTTTCCAAAACTTTTTCATCCCCCAACAGAATCTCTAAACAGTTGGCAATGACTCCCTGTCCCCTCCTCACCACCTCCTGACAGCCACAAATCAACATTTTGTCTCCATGAATGTGCCTATTCTAGGTATTTAACATAGGTGGAATCTTATAGCTATTTGCCCAAATCTTTTTTGTATCAGTTGAGATAATCATGTGGGTTTTTTCCCCTTCATTCTATTAAGCTAGTCAATCAGACATACTGACCACATCGATCAATCACAAATATACTGATTGATTTTTGGATGTTGAACCATCTTTGCATTCTGAGAATAAATCCCACTGGATCATAGTCTATAATCTTTTTAATATGCCACTAGTCCAGTTTTGTAGTATTTTGTTGAGGATTTTGACATCTGTATCCATAATAATATTGATCTGTAATTTCCTTTTCTTGTAGTATCTCTGTATGCTTTTGGAACCAAGGTAAGGCTAGCCTGGTAGATTGTTTTGGCTGTTGTGTGTTAGGAAGTATTCTCTCATCTTCTGTGTTTTTGAAGGAATTTGAAAAGAATAGGTGTTAATTCTTTACATGTTTAGTAGGATTCACCTGTTGAAACCATCTAGTCTCGGGCTTTTCTTGATTGGGAGGTTTTATGATTACTGATTCAATCTCTGTACTATACAGCTGACCCTTGAATAACAACCCCCCAACACAGTAAGAAATCTGCGTGTAACTTTACAGTCAGCCCACCACATGCCCTGTTCGCATGCCAGCAGCTCCTGGTGTGCAGTCAGTGCCGACTGCAGCCTGGGCTCTTGGCTGTTACACTAGTCCGGGTCTTACCTGGGCTCCTGGCTGTTACACTCGTCCGGGTCTTACCTGGGCTCCTGGCTGTTACACTCGTCCGGGTCTTACCTGGGCTCCTGGCTGTTACACTCGTCCGGGTCTTACCTGGGCTCCTGGCTGTTACACTCGTCCGGGTCTTACCTGGGCTCCTGGCTGTTACACTCGTCCGGGTCTTACCTGGGCTCCTGGCTGTTACACTCGTCCGGGTCTTACCTGGGCTCCTGGCTGTTACACTAGTCCGGGTCTCATTTAACAGTCCCAGGTTGTTGTTGTTCAGTAGCTCAGGCGTGTCTGACTCTTCGCGACCCCATGGACTACAGCATGCCAGGCTTCCCTGTCCATCACTATCTCCTGGAGCTTGTTCAAACTGATGTGCGTTGAGTCAGTGATGCCATCCAGCCAACTCATCCTCTGTCACCTCCTTCTCCTCCTGCCTTCAGTCTTTCCCAGCATCAGGGCCTTTTCCATTGAGTTGGCTCTTGGCATCAGGTGGCCTAAGTACTGGGGCTTCAGTTTCAACATGAGTCCTTCCAGTGAATATTCAGGCTTGATTTTCTTTATTATTGATTGGTTTGATCGCCCTGCAGCCCAAGGGACTCTCAAGAGTCTTTTCCAGCACCACAGTTCAAAAGCATCAGTTCTTCAGTACTCAGCCTCGTGGTCCAACTCTCACATCCATACATGACTCCTGGAAAAACCACAGCTTTGACTATAGGGACCTTTGTCGGTTATTTGAGCTTTGGGATAAGTCATAACAAGGAAGCAGATTTCTTCACTTTTTTCTTCCTTGTGGTTATTTTAGCTGTTCTTTCCCCTTTATCCTTCCAGAAATGTATTTTAAATGCCAGGTAAGGTTTTTAGAGTTGGAATTTGGATTCGGGTTGACTTGAATCTGTGCCTTAGGTTTGGTGAGAACTGGTCTCACCGGTCTCTACAGTGAATCTCCTATGTATGATCAATGCGCTGTCTCTAGTGACACAGACTCGCCTTTGATGTCATTTGATAAAATTCTTGCTTGTCTTATCTCTGTTAAGTTTATTTCTCTCACATTTATTATTATTATAAAAATCTTGTTTTTAAATGTTATTTTCTTACTGTTCATTGGTAACGGACATATGATTTTTAATACTGATTTTGTTTCCAGCAGTCTTGCTAAATTATATTAGTAATTGTAATAATTCATCCATGGGACTTAGTCTTTTGGGTTTTTCTACATAAACAATCATATCTTTTGCAAATAATGACTGTATTTTCTTCCTTTGAGTTTCTTTTTCTGCCCTGCCTATAAGCCCAGTAAGATAGTAACTCATAGCTGTGGGCTTCCAGCTGCACCCCTTGGTGAATGATGATGATGGTTTCGTGAAGGTTCTGTATTAAGCTAAGGAAGCTCCCTTCTATTGCTAATCTGCTAAACTTTTGTTGATTCTGACTTCCATGATGCTCTTCTTTCTTGCCTCTCAAGGTGATCACATGGTTCCTTTCTCTTAGGTTGCTAATGTGCTGATTTCTATTCCCTGGTTTTCTAACGTTAAACTAACCTTGCATTCCTGAGATAAACTCAGCTTGGTCCTAACATGGTCTTTTTACACATTTCAGGACTCATTTTTTACACATTTCAGTTTATTTATGATTTGTGTAGAATGTGAGTCATTGTTCATGCAATTGGCCTAAAGGTTGTTTGATCATCTCGCTGCGGTCAGGTTCCAGGTTTAAGACCCCTCTGGCTGCGTAGACTGAGCTGAGAGTTCTCTGCTGTCCTCTTCTGTGGGCTGGTTCATGGGAGGTTGGGTAGTGCATTCTTGAATAGCTGGTAGAACCACCGTGAAACCCTGGGCTGGCGCTTGCCTTGTTTAACTACTGATTCAAATTCCTTTATGGTCTATATTCATTCAGATTTAATGTCAGATTTTGGCAGTTTTTCTAGAATTTGTAGATTTTGTCTGTGTTTTCAAATTTATTGGCATAAAATTTGTTCATTGTGTCCCCTTCTGCAGCACCAGCAGTTAACGGCACTTCTGTCATTCCTAATATTGTTTATATGTTCCTTTTCTCTCTATGTCCTTCTCTCTGCTTTCTTTGTTTTTCTGTTTTCCTCTGACTTTGAGGTGTTTCGTCTTTGCTAATGTAAGACTCCGAGGCTGAGGGCTTTGCTCCAAGCGCTCCTTTAGCTCCAGTCCATCAACTTTGATGAGTTGTTTTAGTGTTGTCATTTGGTTTTAAATATCACCTAGTTTCTGTTGCTTCTTGACTGACTGACGCATTATTTAGCACTAACTTTCTTTATTTCCAGGCTTCCCTAGTAGCTCAGATGGTAAAGCATCTGCCTGTAATGCAAGAGACCCGGGTTCGATCCTTGTGTCTGGAAGATACACTGGAGAAGGAAATGGCAATCCACTCCAGTTTTCTTGCCGGGGAATTCCATGAACAGAGGAGCCTGGCAGTCTATAATCCCAGGAATTTTCCTTACTTCCAGCTCTGCGGGGCACATGGGGCAGGGGCAGGGGTGTGGGGTTTGGTTTTTCCTCGGCAGCCTTGCACTAAGGATGGCGGGGGCTGAGGTCTGAGACCAGCCCTGCACCCAGTAGACGTTCCTCCATCATTTCACCTGCTCAGGAGTTCTTGGATGATTTCAGAAGGTTCTTTACATTTGAGCCTAGATTTGGGTTGCTCTGGGAGGACGGTCAGTTCAGACCAGCCATCTCTAGTCCCACAGTCAACCGGATGTGAGCTGCATGTGGGATTTCACAGTTTCTAGTGCCGCTGTAAGAAAGTGAGACAGAAACAGCTGGAACGAGTGTACGTGACCCAGTGGCTCACAGATGTCAGCGTGCAGTCCCAGAGGAAACCGAGGTGCTGCCTTTTACCGGGTCCCTCTGTGCCAGGTCCCGCCTCCCGTGTGTTGCTCCTGTTGAGCCGCCTGGGCTCAGAGCAGCGGCGGGGCTCATGGCCACCATGGGACGGCACAGAGACAGCACCCGCCGGCCACCTCTCTGCACCCAGCCCAGGGTGGGCTCTCCACACAGAGGGCCTGCCCATCCCTCTGCCTGCCCAGGAGAGCCCGCTGCAGCATATACCACCGAGGGGACCACTGGGATTCAGGGCAGAGGGCCCTTGACTCGGGGGCTGGGGGAGCAGGCGTTGGGGAGCAGGGCTGGGTCTCCCCAGCACAGGGAGGGGTAGCCATCCAGGTGCAGGGGTGCTACCTGCCTGTCTTCACACCAGCCCCGGGCACCAGTGTGAAGGGCCTCTAGTTCCTGGGTGGCAAGTGAGGGCCAGGTGTGGGAACAAGAATGGGGTCAGTGCCCAGATCCTGCTCACAGAATGGGCACAGGCTCCGTGGGGTCCTCGGCCAGCCTTGTCCCGTGTGCTGGGAGCCAGGCCGACATCTGGGGCTCTGAGGACACGTGCCCAGTGGGGGTGACGGGTCCAGAAGGAAGTGGTCTCAAGGCTGTTGCCATGACACTTCCAGTGGCTGTGCCAGGGGGCACCCTCGAGCTGCTCAGGCACCAGGGCTGGTTTTAAACTTGACTCTGGGTGTTCTTGCCTGGAGATCCCATGGACAGAGGAGCCTGGCGGGCTACAGTCCATGGGCTCGCACAGAGTCAGACACAATGGAGCTGACTGAGTGCACACGGGGTGGTTTTGGGGCTCTGCTTGCAGGGGTTTCCATCTGGGTCTCTTTCTAGCATGTCACCTGTCACCTGGTCAGCATGAGGGTGGCTTCCTCCTCCTGGGTGGGGCCCACTGAGCCAGCTCTTGGGGGTGGGAGAATAGGCCCCTTCCTCTAGGAGGACCAGGCAAGAAGCAGGCACATGGTAGGGCTACAGTTCCTGCCTTGGGGCAGGGGGGCCATGGAGAGGCGGGCCTTGGGTCCAGGCTCTGTGCTCCCTGTGGGCCTGGTGGGCAGAGCTGAGGCCATCTGTTGCCCCGGCCTGCCTGACAGTGCACCCTCCGTGGGGTGCCCCCAACCCTGGTCCTCTGCCAGGACAGGTGGGCTGCAGTCAGGAGGAGGAGGTAGCTCCCTGGGAATCCGCACCCCAGCCTCAGTCCAGGCCCAGGGCCAGGCTGGGTGGTGCTGGTACAACCAGGGAAGTGCCCTTGACCCTCAGACTGACCCTTCCTATCTTTGAGATGGGTAGGGGTGAGCGCCCTGGGGCCTCTCTGGCCTGAGGACCTCAGACCCCCAACAGGAACCCTTCCGCGTGAGCCCCACTGGGCGAAGCAGGCGGGCCCCCTGCGTGGTGCTGCGGTCTCCACCGGCTCACCCAGCTGTGCCCTCCTCCCGCAGTGCAAGAAGAAGCACACGCTGCTGTGCCCCGACTTCTCCCGCCGGGGCGTGTGCCCCCGCGGTGCCCAGTGCCAGCTGCTCCACCGCAACCCGAAGCGCCTGGGCCGGCGAGCAGCCACCCCCACAGCCCCGGAGCCTGGCAACACGCCCCCCAGGAGCAGGGCTTCTACCAGCCATGGGCCCAGGTGACGGGGACTGTGGGTGCGGCATGTGTAAGCTTGGGGTGGGGGCAGGAGGGAGCCCTACATCCCCGCCCAGCTCTGGGGGCTTCACACCCCCCAAAAAACCTCTGTCCAAAGTTGGTGAAGTGACCTCCAGAGGTGCCCCACCCCCGGTCCTCAGGCTGGACGAGCGGAGAGCATCCCTGACCCACCCCAATCTCCAGGGGCAGGGGAGGTCCTAAGCGACACTCGTGGCTGGGCCCCACGGTGTGCTCCCCTGCCTGCGCGTGTGGGAACCCGTGTGGACGGGGAAGGCTCCAGGAGGTGAGGACAGCATCAGCGTGCAGCTGCTGGAGGCCCTTAAGTGTCACCAGTCTGTCCTCGGCCCACAGGCCCGCCTTGAACCTGCGTGGCAGTGCCTGATAGCTGCTGGGCAGGGATGGGTGGGGGGTGGACGGATGGTGTACAGATGGTGGGCCAGCACCCTCTGGACCTCGCCTGCCCCACGCCGCCCGCCTCACACCCCGCTCCCCTCCCGTTCCTACAGGAAGCCCTCGGCCGCCCTGCGCCCCGCCAGACGGATGTCCAGCCCCCCCAGCTCCATGGCTGCTGGCTCGACCTCACCCCCCTCCTCCCCACGGGTGTTAGCTGCGGCCTCCCCCTCCCCCTCCTCCCCCTCCCCCTCCTCCTCCTCTTCCCCCTCCCCCTCCTCTCCCTGCCCCCCCTCCGCCTCCCTGTCCTTGGAGCCAGAGGAGCTGTGTCTGCAGGCGGCTGAGGCCTCAGCGGGAGCTGGCTCCGGCGGCCTCTCCAAGCTGCCCTCCTTCATCGCCCTGCAGTCCTCGCCCAGCCCAGGAGGCCAGCCCAGGGCCCAGGCCCCCAGGAGCGCCTCCTCCAAGGACTCAGGTAGGCAGCCCAGCTCTGGCGGCGCGCACCTCAGGCCTGTGGGTCAGCCTGGGGGGCCTGCTGGTCCCAGGGAGCCGGCGGCACGGTCTCTGGCATGGCAGGTGCGCGCCTGCAGGCCCACAGGGCGGGCGCGAGGTGCGGGCGCAGAGCACCGCTCACAGACCGCCCAGCCGAGGGCTGATTTAATTAGAAAGCACCCATTTCTGTTAATTTGTTCTGGAAGATCACCGCACACTCCTGGAGAGAACAGATGTTTCCTCTCCCCCGATGAACATTTGGGGCTTGGTAAATGGCTCCACTCAGCCTTGTTTAGGAGAGAAAAGAGGATTTTATGGCTGCAAACGACCCTTTCTGTAAACATTTTACAGCTCTCTGCGCGTTTGAGTGACGATAAACCCCACGCAGCTCGGCGGGCTGCAAATTTGCGACCATACGGCTATCATTTTATTGTCATATTTCACGGTCGTAACGTTAATGGGAGATGCTTGCCGCAGCCTCTTCTCCCAGCTCTGCTGAGCGAGCTCGCACGCTGCCTGCTCAGCCCCCGAGCCAGGGGCGCCAAGCTGCGGCCAGGCCCTCCGTGGGCAGGACACCCTGAGGGCGGGAGGAAGGAGCAGATAGCCCCAAGCCACCAGTGTTTTAATTTTTGTTTTTAATTACGATGAGAAACCCTGCAACCAGGCCTAGAATCAGAGGAAGCAGGGGCGGGGAAGTGGTGACTGTCGACCTCCACAGACGGAGCCCAGCAACCGTCCTTCCCTGCTCAGGCCTTGCCGGCTTCCTGGGGGCCTGAGGGGCCCGGGGCTATGGCTGGCTGAGCAGGTGACTGGGGTCCTCGGCCCTGCAGTGGGATCCCAGGAGGAGTTGCGAGCTTGCAGGGGGCACGTGGACAGTGCTGGCCTGTGGGCTGGTTTGCCGGCCTATGAGGCCACCAGGAGTGTCCTTGGTGAGGAGAGGCACCGGGGTGCCCAGTGGGGGTGGGGCCCAGGGCGGCAGCCTCTCCCACCCCAGCCCAGCAGCCCTGGCTGGTCCCTGGGGCCTCGGGGCCCCCAGCAGCTGCTCACACACACCCTGGGTTTCCGTGTGGAAGGCGCCGTCTGGCAGCGCCAGACACCTGTCCCCGCGTGAGCCTGAGCGGTGTGTGCGAGCCACCGGCACCTGGTGCTCAGGGCTCAGCTGCAGGCTGCGGGGCTCCTGTGGGGCAGCCCACTGCCCAGGGCCAGGCCTGGACCTGCTCCACGCGGGACCCCGGGCCACTGGGTGGTGTCCCAGCCCCTCCCAGTTTCGAGCAATCCCTGACCCAGAGGCCTTGAGGGAGCCCTCCTGTGCCTGACCTTTGGCCTTCTTGGAACAGGGAAGTCGCTGCACATCAAGCCGCGTCTGTGAGGGTCCAGGGGGCCAGCCTGCGCCTACCTCAGCCCCATCCCAAGAGGAAGGAGGCTCCGCCCGCCACCGCCCCGGATGAGGGGCCGCCTGCCACGGAGCGCCCCCAGGGGTGGCAGGGCTGTCCCCCTGCCCGCCTGGCTTTCAGCCCTGTGTGACCAGTGCCCACGCCTGGCCCCCCTCAGGCTGGGCTCCACCACTTCCCCACCCCTGGGCCTTCAGCCTTGCCCTGAGAGGTGCCTGGCAGGGCTCCCCTGTGCGATGTCTGCCCTGTCCTCCCACAGGCCTCCTGAGACTGCCGGGCGGGCCTCCCTGGCGGGTACTTTGTGTTCAGCAATAAAGGTTCTGTCCTGTGTCTGCTTGGCTGTCCCGACCGTTGCTGCTGCTGCCTGGCCTGCTGAGCACAGCGCAGGTGGATGCACAGGGCCCAGGGGTCCCAGAGCCTCCCCCAGGGTGCGACTCCGGGGGGACCTGGAGGCCTGAGGTTGAGGGGAAGGTGAGGGGTACGCCCCAGAGCCTCCTCCAGGGCCCCCCCAACCTGCCCACCTGGCCCGGCCTCTGGGTAGGGATGTGGGCCCCTTCCCTGCCACCCCAGGGTGGCTCAGGGCTGAGGCCGCCTGTCCCCCATGGCCAGGCCAGTGTGCTTTATGGTTGGGAGAGGCCTGGGCAGGCCCTGGGGACTGGAGGCAACAGGCTGGGGCCAGAGGGCCTCCCCCAAGCAGATCTCTCCTCCAGAGCCCCTTCCCCGGGCCTCTCAGGAGAGCAGCTGGGCCAGAGTAGGGCCAGGGACAGGCCAGGGCTGCCGGACAGAGTGGACAGCTCATCGCCCCCTGAGCTGTCTCCAGTCCCAGGGCACCTGGGCAAGCTGGCTGAGAGTGATGACCTCAGCCCGGGGCCCTGACAGGATGCAGCCCTGGCTGGTAGCCCCCCACTGCCAAGGCCTGGAGTGGAGCCGGGCCGCTCAGGGTATCTGCCCCTCACCCCCAGGCAAGTGAGGTGTGCTCCCTTCGAGCACCTGCCTGCAGCCACACTCCTAGGGTGCCCCTGCCCCCGCCTGCCTCCATCCCCGCCAGTCAGTCGGCTGCAGCAGGGACCTGTGCCACAAACCACCCTGTAGGCGGGGCGCCCTCGGGCTCCCCTGCCCACAGCCCCACACGACTCCTGCAGTTGACCACAGGGGAGTCGGCTGTGTGGCTGCTCGTCGTCCCGCTGCTTCTTCCGGCCCCAGTGGGAAGAGCGCTGTCCAACTCTGGCTGACAGGGGCAGCCCAGGCCTCTGAACACACTGCCTCCTTGAGGGTCCCTCTGACCGAAGAAGGCCCCTTGGCCCTCCCTGGCTCCAGACGAGGCGAGGTCCCACAGATGACGAGAGCCAGGCGGGGCCGTGGAGAGGGGCCCGCCTGGCCTCAGCGTGCAGGGACCCGCTGTCCAGCAGGGCAGGGGTCCCGGCCTCAGCGTGCGGGGGCCCGCTGTCCAGCAGGGCAGGGGTCCCGGCCTCAGCGTGCAGGGACCCGCTGTCCAGCAGGGCAGGGCTCCCGGCCTCAGCGTGCGGGGGCCCGCTGTCCTGTGCCGATCGCTGGCACCTCCGCCCGGGGCCCCGAGCCCTGTCTCTGGGGCCTGATCTGTGCTAGTTCAGCAGGCTGCTGGACACTGGACTCAGACCTGACTGCGAAGAACGGGCCCACAGCCCAGCAGGGAGCTGAGTGCTGACAGTGAGGAACCTGCAGAGCAGGGGCAGCAGCCTGCCTGGCCGAGTGCCCTGGGCCAGGGCTGAGCCCCTTGCCCAGCTCCTCCTCCTGGCCTAGGCTGGCAGGAGGAGCAGGCACCGGGGTGCAGCCTGGGGGCCACCGAGGCCTCCCCCACTTCCTGCCTAGGCTGTCCTTGATGCCCACGGTCAGCTCCACCACAGAGGGACAGAAGGACCTCTGACGACGGGAGGACCGAGGTTCGAGTCTCCCTCCCCCGCCTGGAGAGACGGGAGACCGAGGGAGACTCGGGTGTTTGTTTCTCCCATCCGATTGACCTCCCTGCTCTTCCCTCCATAGTAAAGGAGGGGACCCCAGACTGTGAGACAGACACCAGCTGGACAGGAGGTGGGCAGGTGTTTCCATTACGCGAGGCGCTCCCGACAGACCAGTGGGTGCTGGGCCCCTCCTGTTGGGCACCCAGCACCTGGCTGGGACCAGCGCTGTTCTCCAGGGCCTCCCCGGCCGCTCCACCTCCTCAGGTGTACTTCCTGTACCCGGGCCCACTGCTCACGGCACAGCCCACGACCCTGAGGCAGCCGGCCTGACAGCTGCGGGCCCGCAGGGAAGGCTTAGGAAGGGCTGGGCGCCCCAGAGCATGGGGGTAGCCCTGCCCACAGCTGCCTGTGCTCGTGGGCCCCTGCCCTGCGGGCCCACACCCCGTGACCCGTTGAGGACCGGTCAGCCTCCGGCTCAGCCTGGTCAGACTCCCTGCTCCCAGCAGGGGAGGGGGTCACCGTCACTGTGGGCTCCCTGTGCTAAGGGCAGATCAGCTGGGCCCCCGGGAGGAAGGGCCCGTCGTCCCCACCAGCCCCGACTGCGTGAGGGCCGTGGAGTCCAGGCAGGCCCTGCCCCTTTGTCCCCTTCACAGGTACCTGCTGCCACCCCAGGCCTGTGGCCCCGTGGACTGCCCTTCGCCCTGGTGCAGCCTCTCAGGTGATGGCCCCGAGGACAGGGAGCCTCCTGTGAGGGCTGCGGGGCTCGCACCGTGACCGTGAAGCACCCCTCCCGTGGGCAGGGTGGGCCCTCAGGTGAGCCCCGAGGTCGTGTGGCCAGCAGGGCCTCGGGATCTGGGTTGCGGGGCTCGGGGGAGGCATCTGACGTGGGGGCCCGAAAGTGCCCCCGTGTGGGTCTCAGGGAGGGGCCTGCCTCTCCCGGCTCCTCTGCAGCCTGACTGACCGTGGTGGGTGGGGAAGGCACCCACCCCTCACTGTCTGAGCCCAGGAAGGAGCCCCTGGCGGGACAGCGGGGCTGCCGGGTCTAGAGCTGGGCCTGAGCTTGTGTAGCGCCTCTAAGCCCCGCCTGGAGAGCGGGGCCTCCGTTCCCAACAGGGACTACTGTGGCCTCGTCTTGTGACTCCCATGAGGCTGGGCGGCTGGGTGACCGCTGGGCCTGGGCAGACCCTGCAGCGCAGTGCTGTGATGGCGTGCGCACCCTGCAGCTGGACTTGTCGAGAGTCTAGGGCACTGAGCTGGGACCTTGGCACTGTGCTGCCCGAGGGTGGTTCCAGGGTCCCCAGAGGGGCCGCCCCCCCAGACTCTAATCCCCACCCCACATCAGGCCAGGCCCCTCGGCCTTTCCCGTCTCCCGTTCTGTAGGGCCCCCTCCATCTGCCTGGATTCGCTAGGGCAGTCATCAGGCGTGGGAAGCCAGGGCGGCCTCCAACCCCCTGAGCCTGGGGTCTTGGCTCCTCAGATGCCAAGAAATGGTCCCGACAGTCTGAGAGAGCTTGGGAGCATCTTCCCCAGAGAAGCCTTCAGACAACAGTGCCGCCCCCCACCTGACCCGCCCTTGCCACGACCTTGAGACGGTAGCCCCACAGGACTCTGGACGACAACACTGCCTGCAGGCGCTGGACTTATGCTGATCTCCTGCACAGACGTGCTGTGTAGTTCACTTTCTATTTTATGGTTTATTTTCTGCTCTCTCACCCGTTCTCGGGTAGATTGTATTTTCCAGAGATGCTGTGACTGTGTAGTTTTTCCTACATACTCCATGGGGGATGGTGTCTGTGCCCCTTGGATATGAGCACTGCCACCCCTCACGAAAATGCCAAGCATATCTGCCTGACTCCCTTGGACGCTCACGCTGAGAACCAGCCGCCACGCTGTGAGGAAGCCCAATCAGTCAGCCACCGTGTGCGGATACTGGTCCGGCTACGGCCCCATCGTCTGCCGGCCACCAGTCCCTCAGCCTTCAAGTCCTCCCAGCCGCCATGGTCCAACTGCACCCAGGACAACCTGTCCACTGCAGAGCCCACGAGTGCCTGTTTCCTACCAGGGACCCCTGGGCCACCTCCCTGGCGGAAGGTGCTGGAAGCTGCCCCTGGACAGGCTGCCTGGCACACAGAACTGCTCAGTAAAGACACGTGCGTGTATTTACTGAGGAGCCTCCACACAGTCCCTGTGGCTCCCTGGCTCCAAGCACTGGTTGTTTGCTGGGCGGGCAGGGAGGTCCGCAGAGGGCGAGGAAGAAAGGGAGCCTTTTCTGGGCCACATGGAATTGGCGCATCCTCTGCCGGCTCCACTGCTGGTCGAGGGAGCCACGGCTGGGCCTGCACCACTCCTGAGTGCCGTCTCTGGGGCCTGCGAGCCTTTCATGGCAGAGAGGAGGTAGCTCTGGGCTCTCGTAGCCTCTGCCTCTGAGACCCAGCTGACAGCCCCTCCTTGAACTTGCCAGGTCCCAGGCCAGCAAGTGGCGAAGAGGAGGTTTCTGAAGAGAAAGGAGCGAGCCTGAAGCCCACAACCAAAGTCAAGAAGGGGCAGACTTTCCCTGGGCTGGGAAGAGCCCATCTCGCCTGTAGTGTGGGGTGCCGGGAGGTTGGGGTCTGTGTACAGGGGCAGTCAGCCCCTTTCCCAGCCCCCTGGCAGTGACTCAGGACAGAGGAGGGCTCAGCTGCCACCACGAGAAGCCAGGGAGCAGACTCAGGGCCCCTCCACCTTCCAGGGCTCCTGCTCCCGAGAGCTTAGCCCAGGCCTGCAGGCCCAGACACCTTCTGGGAAGCCAGTCTGACCTGAGATCAAGCCCAGGACTGGAGAACTTACCGAGGGCCCAAGGCAGTTGGGGACATGGGTGCCTTGCTTGGTTCCAGGTTGCCCGAAGGCCCTTGTGTCTGTTCCCAGTTCTGAGTGCAGTCTTTGCAGCCGGCCCTGCACTGGGTCCCTCTCCCCTGGGGACAGACAATGAAAGGCCTGTGAGTGTGACTGGGCAAGGGGCTGGCTGGCTCTGGCCCAGCACCCTTGAGCACCACATTTTGGGGCCAGATGTGGGCAGGTGTCCCTGACTTAGTGTGGCTGAGCGCAGGCCTCGAGGAGGTTTGGGATAGGGAGGGGCTGTTCTGCAAGGCCTCCCTGGCTTTAGCAGCCTTACTGCACCTCTCAGGACAAGGCGTGGTGACTGGGTGGGACTGGGGATGCCGCAGAGCTCGGCAATGGCTGCAGTCGGTGGCCCTTGGCCTGGGGCCAGGAGCTGTGAGGAGGACCCCCACCTGCACCAGCCTGGCTCCACCCAGCACCTTCCCGAGCTTGGAACCACACTCTTGCCTGGTCCAGTGGCCTGGCTGAAGCCATGCCATGAGGAGCAGAGGCCAGGTGGCCAGTGCAAGGGCTCGCTCCATCTCAGACGGGCATATGGACCACCAGCTTGCCACGCAGCGTCTCCCCTCTGAGCTGTGGCTTCCCTCTGAACGCCAAGTGCTTTCAGTTCATTTCAGTTCAGTTGCTCAGTCATGTCCGACTCTGTGACCCCATGAACTGCAGCACGCCAGGCCTCCCTGTCCATCACCAACTCCCGGAGTCCACCCAAATCCATGTCCATTGAGTCAGTGATGCCATCCAACCATCTCATCCTCTGTCGTCTCTTCTCCTACTCTCAATCTTTCCCAGCATCTGAGTCTTTTCAAATGAGTCAGCTCTTCACATCAGGTGGCCAAAGTATTGGAGTTTCAGCTTCAACATCAGTCCTTCCAATGAACACCTAGGACTGATCTTTAGGATGGACTGGATCTCCTTGCAGTCCAAGGGACTCTCAAGAGTCTTCTCCAACACCACAGTTCAAAAGCATGAATTCTTCGGCGCTCAGCTTTCTTTATAATCCAACTCTCACATCCATACACAACATTGGAAAAACCATAGCTTTGACTAGACGGACCTTTTTTGACAAAGTAATGTCTCTGCTTTTTAATATGCTGTCTAGGTTGTTTGTAACTTTCCTTCCAAGGAGCAAGCGTCTTTTAATTTCATGGCTGCAGTCACCATCCACAGTGATTTTGGAGCCCAGAAAAATAAAGTCAGCCACTGTTTCCAATGTTTCCCCATCTATTTGCCATGATGTGATGGGACTGGATGCCATGATCTTCATTTTCTGAATGTTGAGCTCTAAGTCAACCTTTTCACTCTCCACTTTCACTTTCATCAGGAGGCTCTTTAGTTCCTCTTCACTCTCTGCCATAAGGGTGGTATCATCTGCATATCTGAGGTTATTGATATCTCTCCCGGCAATCTTGATTCCAGCTTGTGCTTCATCCAGCCCAGCGTTTCTCATGATGTACTCTGCATATAAGTTAAATCAGCAGGGTGACAATATACAGCCTTGACGTACTCCTTTTCCTATTTGGAACCAGTCTGTTGTTCCCTGTCCAGTTCTAACTGTTGCTTCCTGACCTGCATACAGGTTTTCTGGAGGCAGGTCAGGTGGTCTGGTATTCCCATCTCTTTCAAGAGGGCTTTAAAGGGAGCCCCCTAACCTGGCAACACATGTCCCTGAGCACCCAGGCTGGGTTCATCCCTGTGGGAGGGGAGAGGAGAGGAGAGAGGAGCGGGGTCACCCCCATGTACATTAAAAAGTGAGGTTTCACTTGCCATTGCGACAGTTTTCTTCTTACAAAATACTAGACACTTGTGAGGAACCAGGTAGAAGCCCTGATAGATAAATGCCCCCAGCACATGGCTAGGCTGCCCCTGGTGACGTCCTGCCCGTAGTCCCTCCAGACTTTTCCTTCTGTGCACAGATGGTTGGTTGCATTTAAGAATGAGTTAAACTGTAGAAGTCATATGATAGTATAGAGAATGGGGGGAGGGCTCTCTGGGTCATGGCCCCATCTCAGTTGACCCTAGAAGGCCCCTGCTCTGGGCACACCCGCGGCTCTACAGATTACTACCCAGTCACCAAGCCCTGGGTAACCGGCCACCTCTGGTCCCCTAGTCCGGCTCTTAAGGCTTCTCGCGTTGGAGGCCTCCCACCTGCGCCCGACCCCCATCCCCGCCCGCACCTAGCTCTGAGCCCCATTCTCCGCCAGGAGGCCAGATCTCGGCGGATGGGCAGCTGGGGGCCGATTCCTAACGTGGTGTAGGCCTGGCAGCCCTCCGGCCTTGGGACAGCTCCCGCGCCCCGCCCATGCCGGGTCGGTCCAGCCCCTGAGCCTCAAGTCCCACCAGCCGCGCAGGCTCCGGCCCCCACGCTCCGGTCCCTGACCCCACCTTCGCTGCTCCGCGCGCGACTCCCTCTGCACCTGCACCGCATAGCGGGGGCACCGGGCGCCCGGCGGTGAATCCCGCCGCACCGAGGTGCCAACAACTTTGTTGACTAAATTCCTGAACCCGCCTGAACCGCGAAGCTAAAAATAACCAGCGCTCCCGCGCAGCGCCCGGCCAGGCCGCGCAGCGTCACCCGTGTCGAGAGGCCGGAATGTCCCGGCGCCACTACGCTAGCAGGCTGAACGCGGGCTCCCCGATGGACCGACGGAAAAAATCTTGGGAAGGGGCTGCGGGGTCACGGTCAGCCGGCGGCGGGGGGACGAGGTCACCAAGGAGCACCCCTCGCCCCGATCCCCGAAGCTCTGGCCACTCCGTGGAGGACGCGAGGCATCGGAGGCCGCAGGCAAGGCCCCGCGCCGCCCGCGCGCCCCCAGCTCCCCAGGCCCTTCCCGTGCAGCCCCCCGAGGTGGCCACCAGAGGGCCCTGCCCCTCCTCTCCCGGGCAGCGGGTCACCACCCCTTCCCACAGCTGTTCCCTGCAGGAGACTGACAGCTGGGCTCCTGGTTGCCATGGGGATATTCAAATTAGGCGACGGGTCTGGGGCTCTTATTGGCCCGGAGGCGCGTACTCCTCCCAGAGAGGCGGGCCCAGGCGCCCGGCCCTATAAAAGGGAGCGCGCGGCGCGGAGCTTGGCGGTAGAGGCGGGGCCGGCCGTTCGCGGGCGGAGCGCGGGGAACCCGAGTAGCCCGAGGCGGTGGCTGCACCGCCGCCCGCCCGGCCATCGCCGGGCCGCTGGCGGAGCGGGGTGGGGGCGGGGTGTACAGGGGACCGCGGACGGCCTGCATCCGCTGGGGAGCGACCCAGGGTTGCGCGAGAGGCCCTACTGGCGGCGTCCCCATTGGCCACCCCAGAGTTGGCCGAGTGAAACTTTTCCCTTCGCGCTTCGGCTCGGAGCCCGCGCCTCTCGCTGCCCGGACCCACCGCCCGTGGGAAGCGAAGGGGGGGGACAGGCCCGCGGCTCGCCCCCCCCGGCCCCGCCTCCCGTCGGGGCTCAGCCGGGCGAGGCGGCGGGGCCCCCCAGGCGATGGCCACGGAGCTGGCGATGGGCGCCGAGCTGCCCAGCAGCCCGCTGGCCATCGAGTACGTGAACGATTTCGACCTGATGAAGTTCGAGGTGAAGAAGGAGCCGCCCGAGGCCGAGCGCTTTTGCCACCGACTGCCACCCGGCTCGCTGTCCTCGACGCCGCTCAGCACGCCGTGTTCCTCCGTGCCCTCTTCGCCCAGCTTCTGCGCGCCCAGCCCCGGCACCAGCGGCGGCGCGGGGGGCGGCGGCGGCGCGGCGCAGGCCGGGGCCACCCCGGGGCAGGCGAGTGGGGGCCCCGGCGCCGTCGGGGGCGCCTCGGGGAAGCCGGCGCTGGAGGATCTGTACTGGATGAGTGGCTATCAGCACCACCTTAACCCCGAGGCCCTCAACCTGACGCCCGAGGACGCGGTGGAGGCGCTCATCGGAAGCGGCCACCACGCTGGGCACCACGGCGCGCACCACCCAGCGGCCGCTGCGGCCTACGAGGCCTTCCGGGGCCAGGGCTTCGCGGGCGGCGGCGGCGCGGACGACATGGGCGCTGGCCACCACCACGGCACCCACCACGCCGCCCACCACCACCACCACGCGCCCCACCACCATCACCACCACCACCACGGCGGCGCGGGCCACGGCGGCGGCGGCACAACCCACCACGTGCGCTTGGAGGAGCGCTTCTCCGACGACCAGCTGGTGTCCATGTCCGTGCGCGAGCTGAACAGGCAGCTCCGCGGCTTCAGCAAGGAGGAGGTCATCCGGCTGAAGCAGAAGCGGCGCACGCTTAAGAACCGCGGCTACGCGCAGTCGTGCCGCTTCAAGCGGGTGCAGCAGCGGCACATTCTGGAGAGCGAGAAGTGCCAGCTCCAGAGCCAGGTGGAGCAGCTGAAGCTGGAGGTGGGGCGCCTGGCCAAGGAGCGGGACCTGTACAAGGAGAAATACGAGAAGCTGGCCGGCCGGGGCGGCCCCGGGGGCGCGGGCGGGGCCGGCTTCCCGCGGGAGTCCTCGCCGCCGCAGGCCGGGCCCGGCGGGGCCAAGGGCGCGCCCGACTTCTTCCTGTGAGCGCGGGGCCCAGAGCCCGCGCCACCGCCGAGTAGAGGCTCGCGCGGGCGGCCGGGGGCCTGGACTTGGACTCCGCAGCTCAGGGCGAGGACGCACGGCCGCGCCGAGCCTCCCCAGCGCGCCGGCCCCCGCGTGAGTGCCACCGCCTCCGGCCGGGCCGGCCCCGCGCGCCTTGTCTGCAGGCGCCGGACAGAGGCCCGTCCCTCGGCGCGGTCTCCTCTCTCCCGGCTTGCGCACCTTCCCGGGTCGCCATCCCGACGCTGTTCCAATTCCTCTGCTCGGAGCACGGCGACTCCCAGGAAGCTGGACCGGGTCGAAGTCCTTCCTGGCGTCCGCTTGTACATACGTGGAGCGCGGTTGTGCGCCCGACCTCACCCGGACCGCCACGGGCAGCCGGCGCCGCCCTGCACCCTTGGTCTCCTTTCTTTTGGCCTCCCTACCCAGGCCTTTTGTACTCCTTTTCGAAGCGGTACTTATTTTCGAAGTATTTATATTTATTTTGCTCGGTGATCAGAAAAGGAAACCCCGGAGAAGCTCCCTTCTTCCCGCCGGGGTTGCCCTCGGATGTCCGTGTGTCCCAGCATGTGTCGCTCGCTCGGAGGGTCCTGGCCCCTGCCTGCCCGCTTGCCCGCCTGCCCCCTACCCTGCCACTGGCGTCCCCTAGAGATTGACGTGGAGGAGCATTATCTATGCTGTGTTCAGTCCTGCTGCCCTACTGTACTCCGGGGTGGGGGGAGGGGGGTGGGAGCTGGCCGGGACTTCCGTGCTGCTATTTCTCTATGCACCAGATCGTATTTATGGCTCCTGGGGAAGTATATCTTATTTTAACCCTCAAGAGAAGTGAAAAAAAAAAAAAGTAATGCACAGTATTTCTAGCAGAAAAAAAAATTTTTTTTTAAGAGGAGGTTTCGCCTGAATCTCCTGGCATGGAGTCCGGTGGAGAAAGTGTATAATTTTATTTTAATTTAAAATGTGTTTCGTTTTGTTTGTGGATTCTTTTTTAAACAACCTGATCACTTTTGGAGTGGCCAGAAGAGGGAGGGAAGGCCGAGTTCTGGCCCCTTTAAGCCCCCAGCCCCTGACTACACCCTGCACCCCGGCCTGGGCTCCTTCCACGCCTGCTCGTGGGGGGCCCGGGAGATACCAACTCCTTGCAAGTTTTGTTGTGCTGTGGGATTTTGTTGGGTTCTTTTTTCATTTGCTACGAAACTGAGGAAAGAAAAAAACACACACACAAAATAAATTCATTTAGATCCAAAAGTTATTGGAGCCTGGCTGGTTTTTCTGTGGTTTTCGTTTCTGCCATATTTCTTCCTGAATAGAAAGAAAAGGAGTTTCCCAAACTAAGCCCTGCCTTAGCTCCAGGTGACCCACCCCCGTTGAAGCGGGGAGTGGCCGGAGTTGTTTAAAAAGGCTGCTGCCAGGGCCCTACCGGTAGGAACCTGCCCCCGAGCTGCCCCGTGGGGAGGAGGCCGCACGGTGAGGCCCCGACCCCCACGACAGCCCAACGAAACCCCGGGCTAAAGGCCACCCTTGGTAGCACGATGTGTCCTGGGCAGGGCAAGCGCTGTCCTCAGCTCTTCTGAGCCTGCGGTCTCCCACCTGCAGGACCAAGGCCTGGACTGCGGGAGCAACAGGCAGGGCAGCACCCTGGAAACTTCGCCCTGGGGGGCTGGAGTCAGCGCAGGATGCTTGGCCAGTACCTCGGTTCACACTGGGATTGGGGCAGGGTCTGGTGAACCCTGTGGTTTGCATGTTTGGAGCCCGCCGGCCTCGGCAGAGCACCCCACTATTCTGTCTGGGGGCACCAGCTCCTCCTCTGGGCTGGGAGAGCTGCGGTTCCCGAGAGGACATCACCTGAGTTGGTCTCAGAGTCTCAAACCAAGAGGCAGAGCAAAACCGAGGGCCGCCCCCTCCCTCTTTGCTTTAGAATGAAACTTAGAACCAGGAGGCTGGGTCTCCGGGAGGAATGGAGCAAAATCCCCAAACACAGGTTGAGCACCCCAACCGCCCGGGAGGGAGCAGGCTTCTCTCGGTGAGCAAAACTGCTGCTGCAGAGAGAAGCAGAAATGCAGGGATGGGGATGAATTAAGGGTAGCTGGGGAGGCTGCAGCATGGCCAGGGGGCACCAGGAGGGTTCCTGCCGGCCTGGCCAAGGAGGAGCCCAGAGTCTGCGTGCTTGGGAGGGCCGGCCGCTGGCTGGTGTGGGTGAGGGCACCTTAGTTTTCACCGCTGTCACCTAAGGAACCACTGGGGAGTCCTCCTGGCAGAGAAAGCAGGTTGAGGGCTGCGGGCCTGACAGTATTCTTTAGGGGGAGGGAGCCAGGCTCCCTCCAGCACCCCAGGCCTCCCAGAGCCCAGTTCTCCGGGCCTGGATCCAGCGTGGGGGCTTGGGGAGGCCTGGGAAAGGGGTGACCCCCACCGCAAAGCGCAGCTTGGGCTCCTTCTCGGGCTCATCTGCCGGCCGCTGAGCCGGGCTGGTTTCACTTTCCTCTTCTGTTTCCTTTTTCTCCCTCCTTCCCTTTCCTTCCTCCCCATCCCCTTCTTTCCTCCAGTTATCCCTCTAAGATAAAATGGAGAAGGCAAATGAACCTACAAGACCTGGAAATTATTCGGAGAGACAGGAGGAGCACTCATGTGTGAGTTTAGAGACAAATCTTTTCCCGAAAGCTTTTGAGAGGATGCAGACAATGGCAACCCACTCCAGTGTTCTTGCCTGGAGAATCCCAGGGATGGGGAGCCTGGTGGGCTGCCGTCTATGGGGTCACACAGAGTTGGACGCGACTGAAGCAACTTAGCAGCAGCAGACCTCCTGCAGGAAAGCAGGCAGCCTGTGGAGAGTAGACCAGAGGCCCCCACGTGCCCCCTCAGGGCGCCCCCTTCTAGCAGGGCGCCGCCCCCATAGGTGCTGGGGGCTGAAACTCTGCCCTCACCGGAAGGATTGCTGCAGCCCGTGGGGGCCCAGGAGGGAGGTACCTGGTGGAGGGCCACCGCCTCACCACACCTGGGGACCTTGGGCGCACTCAGTGCTCGGGGTGTCTGTGCCCACGTGTGTGCCTGTGATGCAACTCGTGTCCTGTAGGTGTGAGGGGCAGTGACTGCACCGAGACCCTGGAGCCACCTGGACCAGGCTGAGAGGGACCTGGCGGGGCAGGGAGGGCCCCAGACTGGGGTGGAGGGCGCTGCCCGTCCAGGCTGCACTGCACGCCCAGGTCTCTGGGCTGTCATGCCCACTGGATGTTCAGGGGCCGTGGTGGCCCCTCGCCTCCCAGCTCAGCCTAACCCAGCGCCTCCGGCGGGCAGCGATGCCAGCTCACACCGCCACGCTCTACACTCTGGGAAGAGGCTCCCTGAACCATCCTGCAGACAGAAGCTGCACCTCGAAGCCTTGGGCCCACCCCCGACCCCCCACCCTGCCCCTGCCTCTGGGGGGATTCGTTTTTCACTCCTTTGTGACTTCATTCAGCGTGAGTCCCAACTCTGCCTCATCCACTGGAGACCGGAGGCCAGACCAAGATGACAGCCCTGCCCGGAGCGGGGAGAGACAGCTGAGCGCCTGGAGGAAAGGAGGGGCGACGATTCTGGGGGGCCTGGGACGTGAGAGCAGATCTGGGACAGCCTGGAGGGCGGCGTGCAGGCAGTGTTCCCAGGGGCCAGAGTCGCCCTCCTGAGGCCTGGGGGCCAAGAGTGCGACCCTGGAGAGGACAGGGAGGCACACTCACACAAACACGCTGGACACAACATGTGTCAACTCATTACACACGCGACACATACGATCCACACGTAGACAGCTGCACACCTGTGGCCCGCACACAGCTCCCCTAGGCTGCCCCACCTCAGGGAGTCCGTCCCTGCCCGCTGGGATCCCCAGGGCTACCTGCCCTGACAGCCCCAGCTCCCAGCCCAGGGAGGCTGCCTGAGCTGAGAACTGGTCACCCGTACCCCACCCGAGCCTACCCCAGCCTTTGGGGGCGGCAGCATTTCAGGCCCCGCCCCATATGCAGAGCACCCGGCTGGGCCTCCCCCTCCACTGGTGCAGGGGTCCCTATACCCCAAACACACATTCACACACACCACAGCTGCCCGCCCTCTGCAGCTGGTTAAGGGCTCCAGCAAAAACCCTGAGCTGGGATTGCAAGAGAGAGGCTCTGGCCCCCTTCCCCAGCTGCTGGCCCTACAGAGGGGGCTCTATACTGGGGGCACCCCAATTCCATTTGTAGCCTCCCCACCCCTCTCCATTTCCACAGCAGCCCTGCCCTCTGGAGGGGACTGTCTGCAGGCCCCTCCCTGGCCTCCTATTTATAGCTGCTTGGGGTGGGGTCAGCCAAGGCCAAGATGTCCTCCTCCATGACCTCCCCCTCCCCAGGATGGGCGCACATTCAGCCACATGGGCCTGGGTCTCCTCACCTCTAGCTGCTCCAGGGAGCAGACAAGCAGGAGGTTTGAGCTGGCCACAGTGATGACAGGCTGTGTCGTCCCCAGCACTTGGAGGCGACAGTTGAGGGACAGAGAAGGGCCACCAGTCAGTCCTGCGGGAGTCTAAAGCTGTACCCTTGCCGAGCACCTCACCCTGCCAGCGGCTCTGAGCACAGGACCAGCCCACTCACCTCCCTGGGCCCTCCCTGGGTCAGCAGTTCCCTAGGCCAGAGTCACCCCCACCCACTTGCTGGGGAGGCCCTGTTAGGGTGCTGGGAATTCGGCTTTGGCCCTGCCCGCCCACCCAGATACAAGCCCAGCCCACCTCGCCACCAGGGGACACTAGCCCCAGTGGAGAAGGGCCAGCCTGGAAAAGAAGGCCTCCTTTTCTCCAGGGGAGGGGACTCATTCATCCACTCGGAACTATCCACTAGGCACTACTGCCTGCCAGGCCTATTCTTGGAGGTGAGGTCAGACCTGGGAGCAGGGAGCCCACCGCCTCCAGCCCGGGGCGGTGGTGCAGACCAGCTGTAGGGGCTGGCGCTGGGCGGGGGGAGGCAGCAGAGACCCACCGCTGACACCTGGGGCCCCAAGACCTGGGATAGAACTTTCCTGGCAGAGGGATCTGGGGGAGGAGAATGTAGCCGGGAGGGGTGGGGTGAGGCGTGCAGGCGAGAGGAGCTCTTTGAGGGTGGGGCTGCCTGAGAGGACCTCCGGGAGGGGCGCTGCGTAGGGAGTGGAGGGTGATGGTCCCTCGGGTAGGGGTGGGGGGCCGGGCCCGGGCTGCAGCGTCCCCATGGGGCAGAGTTTAGAGCCGGAGCCCTCACCCCCAGAGGGCCCAGAGGACACTTCGCTGGAGGCCAGCCAGGGAGGGCCGGGGAGCCAGGGCCTGAACTGGGCAAGTGCGGGGCGGAGAAGCGCGGAGGCCACCGGCGCTGGCTCCTGGTCGCCGGCGGAGGAATGCCGGCCCGGGAGGCGGAGGCGCGTTCCCATCCCTACTGGCCAAGTTCCGAAGGAGCAGATCAGTGGAGATGGGCGAGGACCGGCGGTGGGGGCCAGGCTGCGGTGGGCGCTGGCAAGGCTGGGGGCGGCAGAAAGGCTGGGGCTGCCGTGCTGGGAGGGGTGGGCTGCGGGGACGGCCGGGAACAGGGGGCCGCGGGGCGCGCCCCCCGACACCCTCACTCGGATCGAGCCCACGGCACACGTGCCCCGGGCTGTTCACGAGGCTGTCGCCGCCGGCGCCGCAGCGACGAGTAATTTGCGGTTGGCGGGCTCAGCGCCTGCTAATGCGCAGTGACACCGCTCAGCTGCGGAGGGCTCGAGCTGTCACAGCCGATTACCCGCGACCCGGCAGGAAAGGAGGCTGGGGGCGGGGGCGGGGGCGGGGGACAGGATGAGGCGGCGACCGCCGGCGCGGGGCCAGCCGGGGGCCGGCCAGGGGCACCGGGCGGGGGCGGGGCCTCCCCGGCTCCTCTTCATCCCTGGCCCCCTCCTTAAGGAAGCTTCCAGGTGGACCCTGCTTCCTCGCCGAGGGAGGAGAACCGGGTCGGAACATTCTCACGACTCGGCTAGAACCCTGCTAAAATGCTGGTGCCTGACTTGCATTTCTAGGGCGCTCAGACTGAAGTCACAGAGCAGGCGACAGAGACCAGGTTTTCTTTGGGCCCCGAGTTGGTCGCAGGAGGAGGCAAGTGTGGGGGGTAGAGAGGCCTGCAGGGAGACCCCCCAAAAGTCAGGGGGTGGTGCTGAAAGAAGCAGGCGGTGGGTGTGGGATGTCAGCCCAGTGCTGGCAGGAGCCAAGGGGGAGGGGTGCTCCAGCTGCCCGCGGCAGCAGCCCTCCGCCTGTCTCTCTTGGCCCTGCTCTCCCGTGAGCCTCACCACGCCCTCCACGCTGGCCTCCCTGACTCTGGAATCCTTGCTGGCTGACACCCCATGAAGGGGGCTGAGGCCAGCTGCAATCAGCCATGCCAGGCTCAAAGGCCCCCGCCTTCCCAGACCACCGCCCTCAGCCCCATCCCATCCCACTCCATCTCCTTTCCTCTCACCCCGCCCCTTGGGCTTCCACCTGGACACTAGCATTGCTCTAGTCTGGTCCCAGCCCTCCAGGGGACCGGCCTCCCTTCTTTCCCACAGCCCTCCTCTGATGGCCCTCTGTCCCGCCCTGTCCTCAGAGAGGGCCCAGGAATGTCGTGGAGTGTCCAGCATGCACCAGACTCCAGATCTCCTGATGGCCTCCTGGGAATGGTCCTGGGGTGGCAATGGCCCGTTCTGCAGATGAGGGGCTGGGTGTGGAGGCTGGGTATGGGGGAGGAGGCTCAGCAGGGCCCCAGAGGCCAGCTGATGATGCCCAGGTGCCCAGTTGCTCTGCTAAGGATGGTCCTGCTGCCCCTTCTTCCTCAGTGACAGACCTGGGGGAGCAGTGGGGACCCCTCACGGCTCCATCTCTGCAGGGCACAGGTGCCCCAGGGAGCGCTGAGGACACAGCAGGAGCAGGATGCCCTCTGCTCCCCTGAGACAGCAGGGGTTTGAAACAACCGGCTGAGGTTAGGGCCCACCCAGAGCCTGACCCCAGCTTCTCCCTCCTGCTTCTGGTCTCTCCTCTTCAGCTCCAGGCAGGAGCTGCCTGTGGCTCCCCAGTGCCCTCACCCCCAGCTCCTGAGGGTCTGACCGCAGCTCTGGGGCCTTAGGGCTCTCTGATTCCTTTCCCAGGCGGCTCTTCCTTCTTGTCGCCTCAGCTGACTCTGACCCTTTCCTAGTATCCCCTTTGCTGAACCCTACAGTCCCCTGCTCATCCACCCCAGACACAGGCGGTAGACAGAGGGCTTTTCGCCCCACCATGAGCAGTGAAGGTCCCGCCATGTGGCCAGCAGATCAGCCCAGTTCCACTGCCCTTGGCTGGGGCCGCAACACAGCTGACCCCTCCCCATTCCAGGGCACCCCCAGAGTGTGGAGCTGGGGAAGGAGCCAGAGGGGCCCTGGTGGGTGGTGGGGGATGGTCCCTGACCCGCATCCCTGGGCCGGAGGAGGCTTTCCTCCAGCGCTGACTGCGGAGGTGAGGAGGGCCGCCGTTCCTTCCCAGGCTGGGACACGTGACTGCGGGTGTGAGTGGCAGAGGGTGTCGAGGTGGCACTTCCAGATGTGTGTCTCAGTGTGTGAGACGTTCTGGCTGGGTCGCCGCGGGACACGCGTGGAAGCACCGCGCCGGGACCTGTTACTCCGGGGCGGTCGGGTGTGAGCGCAGCTTGGAACGGCGGGGGGGCCGCGCTGGTGCGCTGGAGGGGCTGCGCTGGGGGTTGGGGGCGGGCTCTGCTCGATTAGGAAGAAGCCCGTCAGCAAGTTAAGTAAATGATAGAGTAAGTCAGAGTGAGGTGAGCACCGCGGACAGTAAAATGGGCGGGGCAGCGGCAGGGAGAAGGTGTGCGGAGGGGTGTGGAGGGTGTGGGGGTGGGGTGGGGTGTGGAGGGTGGGGAGGGGTTGGGTGGGAGGGTGGGGGAGGGGTTGGGAGGGGAGAGGCGAAGAGCCACCAGGGGCAGGGGTGCCCAGCCAGGCATGAGCCGGAGGTGGGGCCCACCCCATGGGGCTGTAGTGGAGGAGGGGCTTCGGTGAGGGTAACTCTGGCCCCAGAGCCTCCACCCCAACAGTGGTCAGAGCTGGTCCCTCCATCCCACCAGCCCCCCAGGAGAGCCAGGGTCGGAGTCTGGCCTGGGTGCCCCCGAAGGGCAGCCCCTCAGGCACTTTGTGGGTGCTGGCAGACACACCACCAGCACCCTGACACCTCACGAGTCCAGGAAGCACAGGGTGGTGTGGAGGGTTCCACCTGGAGCCTGGCAAGGCCCCTTCCCTGGAGCAGAGTGGGGCTGCCCGTGCCTGGACACTGGGTCATGGGAGTCTGGGTGGGCAGAGGCCAAGCCTAGGGGCCCGGTCTGGTTGGGGAGACACCTCCGCTGGCTCCCCAGGCTCCCGGAACCCAATCACCACCCCACCCACACCAAGGCCAGCGTCAGACCTGATTCTGTTCCCAGTCTGCTCCTCACCAGCTGGAAGTAGGAGGAGTGACTTCTGTGGGCTCAATCACCTCGTTGGTGAAAAGGACACTGAGCTCCCCTTGTCCACACCTGTGTCCACCAGGGTCCTTTTGAGGAATAAAGGAGAGAAGGCAAGTCCTCTGTCAGTCTGGGAAGGCTTCCTGGAAGAGGAGGCTCTGTACAGAGGGGAGCAGGACATGTCTCTCCAGGTGCACTGGGGCAGGGTTTGCAAAAGGGGTTGCAAACTATGACCACATTTGTGGAAGCCACCATCTGCAGGAGCCTCATGGCAGGCTCCTGGCCCCAGTGGGAGGTGGGCAGGGAAGGAAGAAGTGCAGGAGGGGCACACAGCTGCCCAGCCCCCGACTCCTCAGAGTTCCTCCACCTCCAGTCTGGGGCTGTGCCTGCACTGCCTTTGCCCAGACTTGTGCACCAGGGGTTATTCTTGGGGGCTAGTCCCGTCCCCATCACTCAGCAAATACTACTGAGTTTGGGAAGCTGAATTAAGCTGAATTCAGAAATTCTGAGGCATGGACAGGGCATTTAGGGTCATGTTGAGATTATGATCCAGGAAAGCATGACTTACAACCCCAGGCAATTGGCCCCCAATCCAGGGGCCAGATCCAGACCCCGAGACTCCTACTCCCACAGTCCAGACCACTAATGGGGTAGCAGCTGCAACCTGGGCAGGACTGGACGTGTGGCGTGAAGAGACACTTGATACATATGAGCTGGCTGGCTAGCTGGATGGATGGATGGACAGACAGAAAACTGGATGGATGACTAGGAAGATAGAGGGCTAGGACAGGTGGGAAGACAGGAGGATGGTGGCTGGATGGATGGTTGATAGATGGATGGGGGTTTTTGGATGGGTGGGTGGATGATGGGTGGGTGGGTAAGTGGGTGGGTGGGCAGGTAAGTGGATGCTGCAAAAAGCCGTGGGGCAACTCCAAAACTATTATTCTCCTATCAGAACCTGCTCACCTCTATCCCCTTCTCCCCTCTTTTCAGAAACCTCCTCAATCTTGCACTTGCAGATTCGAGAAGCCTGTGTCACCACTGGGGCCCCCATTGCTCCCCTCTCCTCAACCAGCCTTGCTTCTCTCTCGGCTATTATCACTTCTAATACACCTTACTTGGTCACTCACTTGTCTCCCCTCACCACAGTGTCAGCTCCAGGAGGGCAGCCTCTGCGTGACTTCACCACTGGTCTCCTAGAGCTTACAACAGTGCCTGGCACAGACTACGCGCTTAAAAAATAGTTGTTGGAAGGGGAAACAGGAAAAGGGGTGGAGAGATGGACTGACCCTGTGAGGGCTCCCCTCCTCTGGCTCGCCCCTTCCTAGAGCGCCCACCTTTCCTGTGCATGGTTGCCCCCCTAGCCGGTCTCTGGCTCCCGCTCCACTCCAGCTCGCCTGGGTTGCTTAAGAAGTACTGAGGCCCTTGTCTCCATCTGCACCCTCAGCTGAGCAGGGAGGGCTCCCTGAGACCCCCACCCATGGTGCCCTCTCCTCAAGGCTGAAGTTTGGGCTCCACCTGCTACCATCAGAGACAGTCCAGATGGGGGCCTGGCACACAGGTGGGGTGGGGGGCACAGGGCAGGGTCAGGCAACCCCCTGGCTCTCTGCTCTGTCCTACTTCGGGGTCCTTTGTCCTGAAAGTACCTTCTGGGTACAGGTAGCCTCCTGGCCATCAGTCACCAAGACAGGTCCCCGAGTGCTCTGGGGACAGAGAGCCGCTTTCGCCACATGCCCCCCCCTCCCTGATCCCGCGCTCGGCCAGCTTCCTCCGAGACAGACCTCCACCGCGGGACAGGCTCTGCCAGCAGACCCTCCGCCTGCCCGCAGGGCCCTCCTGCGCCCTCAGCGGGGCATCCTTTCTCCGGCTCTTGGTCCCACCGACCATCTCTCTCTCTGCTTCTCTGTCACGCTGGCCGTTATTTTGGAGACTCCAGGAAGTGACACCTGTACCCCCGCCGCCATGTCTAACAGAAGTCTGGGCTCCCAGACTTGAGGGGTGTTCCCACGCTGAGCCAGGATGGGCAGAGCTCAGAACCCTCCTATTGCCGGGCTCTTCCCAAGAGCCTGGGGTGGGAGGCCCCAGCCAGACGGCTGGGTGGCCAGTGGAGGCCAGCCTGAGTCGGCCGGGGCCCCCGGAGCTGGGTTTGCGAGGGGCAGGGTAGAGGGCTGCACCAGTCCAGGTCGTGGCCCCTGGGCCTGCAGGCCCTTCCCCTGAAGGCGGTGAGGAGGGGGCCAGGTCAGTGAGCTGGGTGGCACTGCCTCTCCAGCCCGTGTCCCCATTAAGGGGACAATGGGAGAATAAGCACTTTTCTTTCTTCATTTCCCCGCTGTCTGCTAATATCATATTGATGGTAATTTCTCTTTAATGGGCTATTTGCGGTAATTATGATGCACGGAGTGAGTAATTGTATCTGACTCCCAGCGCCCACCAGGGCCACGAGGGTGGGGGGTACCAGTCCTTGGCCCTCTCAGCTGGGTCAGCTCCACCCTCTCCCGGGGACCGACCTCCAGTCCGTGGCCCCTGGGACAGGGGTCCTCTTTGGCCTTGCCTTCTGGGGAAGGCTAGGCTCTCAGCTTCCCAGAGCTGATGGGAGTCCGTCCCAGGCCAGCGCAGGGGCCCAGGGCACCCCCACCAGAGCCAGGACAGGGCCGCGTGCCTCTCTCCCTCCCCAGGAAGCTTCAGGCTCCCTCTGGGTCTGGCCTGGACTCCTTGCTCCTGCCATGTCTCTGCTGAGACGCCACTTCCGGCAGGGACTCCCTGGGGGCACAGGCACACAGTGGGGGAGTCTCAGTCACTGCAGGTGGGTACTGGGAAGACCCCTGTGGACTCAGGCCTCGCCTCCCACATTAGGGAGCTGCCTCCAGCCCCTCGGCCCCACTTCAGAGGCCCTGGGCCCCACCCCGCCCCAGTCTCTTTTCTTTCATGCTTGTCCCTCTGGGTTCCCGTCACCTCCGAGGCCCAGCTGGGTAGAGGGCACTGGGGTCCTCAATAGTGTGGCCTTACTGTGTGCCTGGGACAGGCCGTCTGGGACAGAGGTTAAAGGTCAGGTGGAGGTCTACTCTGGGTTTCCCCACACAGACAGTGAGGTCAGGAGCCAGAAGCAGCCCAGAACCCACCAAACATCCGCCCAGGTCCCTGGGGCCCACACCCTGCACTTTTTCCTAGACAAGGGCACCTTCCTTCAGCCTTGCCAGGCTGTGTTCAAGACACGTGTCACTCAAGCCTGTAAGAAGCATCCCAAGGCAGGGCCCCTCACCTCACCATCACCTCTACGATGACCATCACCACCATCGCCGCCATCACCAATATCACCACCATGACCATGACCATCATCACCACCAGCAGCACCACCACCATCACCCCTGCATCATGTACCATCAGTGTCTACTGTGGACCTTGCTAGATTCGTGATCATCTAGTTGGGAGATAAGACACACCCTCTTGTCATTTCTGAGAAAACTAATGCCAAATTGACAGTTGTTGCCCACAGCACAGTAGTCTCTAGGCTGGGCTTGTCTGGGAGGGCCATGAGCCTTGCCACTGTGGTTGGTGGTCCATCATAAACTGAACAGCTTGGCAGACGGATTGGGTGTGAGCATGCCAGGTGACCTGGCATGGGCACACACCTGCTCCAAGCCCCAAGAGAAGAGGGCTGGGCATAGGTGTGGCCTCCACTCTGGGAACTCCAGGCCACACATCCGCCCTGCCTGAGATGACATCAGGTAGAAACTCAGGGACTAGAGGTGTGGAAAGGGTCACCCAGGGACCTGGGTGGGAACTGGGCTAAGGACATGGGGCTGCCCCCACACACAGGGCTGAGGGGCTCCTGCCTGCCTCCCCTACCCCTCCACTCACCCGGCAACCCCCTGCTGCCAGGGTCTCCTCATATGTCTTTTCTGGTCAATAAACCTCAGCTCCTGGGGGGCCCAGGCTGATAACGCTGCCCCACCCCCGCTGGGCACTCTGTCATAATTAAGCACGAACAGCCTAATTAATTGAGTGGTCAGGATGCTAATTAGCAGCTTGATTGAGCCTGGAGGAGGGTGAAGGGCAACCTTGGCAGTGGGCGCTCTTCCCCGCTGGGCCGCTCTCTGGCTCTCCCAGGCCGGCCCCACCCTCAGGTCAGCCCTAGTCTTCAGGTCCTGTCCTTAGCGCTCTGCTCCCTGCGTCTCCTGTGTCTGGCCCTGGCCCTGGGCCTCTCTTGTCCCTCTCCAACCACCACGGACAGATCTGCCCCCCTGCCACTCTCCACCTCAGCACCCCTGCCCAAAGGACTTGAGCTCGCCCAGTGGCAGGGAGTCCCTCTCTCTGGAGACAGCTCTCCCAGGGAGCACGTGCCCTCAGGCTCCTGTCCACAGCCCTGACCATAGCTCTTGGCCGTGAGGGCAGCATGCCCACACCGCATGGCAAGGCCCTTGCCCTCTCTAGGGTCCTGGCCCATCTGTGACCCCTGGGCTCCTCTGCCCTCCAGCTCTCCCCTCACTCCAAGCAGCCACAAACCCACAGGGACCGGGACCCAGTGGCCTAACAGGCAGGTGACTTTGGCTAGACCCCCACACCATTGCAGCCCATCTCCTCTGAGTGGCCACTTCCCCACAAGGTCATCGGGTTGAATGGACCCGGGGTGGGGAGTAGGAAGATTGATGAAATCAGAAGAGGGACTTCCCAGTGGTCTAGTGATAAGACTCTGAGCTCCCAATGCAGGTGCCCTAAGTTTGATCCCTGATTGGGGAACTGGAGCCCACATGCTCCAACTAAGAGGTCACACGCTGCGGTGACGATCAAAGACCCTGCAGCGGGCAACTAAGGCCTGGCACAACCAAACAAGATAAAAAAGAAAAAAAAAAAATGAAACGGGGAGGGGGCAGGGAGAGGGGAGAAGAAAGGCTGGAGGTGGGGGGCGGAGCCCAAGGATCGGGTCTCTCTGAGAGATCTCCTGCGGCCCTCCTCCAGCCCACAGTGCCTGCCCTGCACTGTCAGGCCTGGGGGGCTCCCCGTCACACTGCCCCTAGGCAGGAGGACCATACCCGCCCTCTCCCTGAAGGAGCCAATGGGCAGGTGCAGAGGGTGGGACGGCCAGAGGATGGCCACACCCCCTCGAAGCCTCTGCGGCCTCATCTGTAAGTACAGTGGAGGGTGATGGGGAGCCTCCCTCTAGGGATAGTGGGGCCGGCCCCCCTCGTGGCTTTTTGCTGCTCAGCCCGGTTCCAAGGCGAGGAGAGGCGGCATGGCCCCGGGGGCCAGGGGAACCCCGCTAGCGGTCCTGAGTAGGGGCCACGCAGAGTGAACCAGCGGCGAAGTCCCCCCAGGCTCCTAGCGGCTCCCGGGCTGCGGAGGTCGGAGGTCGCTTACTAGAGGTGAAGGGCACTCAGGGTCCAACCCGAGGAGCCTGGAGGGAGCGCTTGGAGAGCTGGAGCCGGCAGCACGCGGGCTTGGGGGCCTTGCAGGACCCGGGGCACACTGAGGACTACAGCAGGCAGGCGTGCTTGAACCCGAGGAGGCCCCAGAGCGGAGTCCTGGGAAAGAGGGTACCAGGGCCTCCTCTTTCGGCTCCGCAGAGGTTCGGGCACCGCAGCTCCTACACCCTCCCTGCCCTGCTTCGCCCCAGCCTCAGGGGCGTCACCCGGGACGAGCCGGGGGGCCGGGGACGGCTGGCCGTGGGCAGCGGCCGGGGCGCCCTCTCGGCCCTGGCCCCTGGCCTAGTTCGGCTCCACCGCAGACAGATGGCGGCGCGCCGGGTGGGGCGGATGGATGGAGGGGGCGTCAGATGGCGCTGCTCCGGGCGGACTCCCGCCTCCGTCGAGGACGCCCCGGGCCCCGCGCATCTGGAGGGCCCGCGTGCCCGCTGCGCTGCGCGGGTGGCAAGGGAGGTGACACGCCGAGCTGCCACCGCCGGTGCCCGCGGCTGTCCCGACGCGCCCGGGCGCGGCGAGGTGGGAACGCGCAGGAGGGCGCAGCTGTCAAGTCGCAGCTGCGCAGCACCCGGCCGGGCCGCCAGTGCGCACGCGCGGCCGGGGCTCCCAGGGCGGCCGGGGACCAGCCCGCGGGACCCCTCCCTCGAGCCCTCCCTGTCCCTCGCCTTCTCCAGCAGGCTCTCCCTGCTCCTCGCATCCCCCCACGGGCTCTGCCTGCCTCTGCGTCATGGCACCTGCCCCGGGCTGCCCCTGCGGCCCAGGTGAGCTGTTCGCTCCGCACCCCTGCTCTGGGCGGCAGGGTGTGGGGCCCGATGATGATTTGAGGTGATGAACACTACATCCCTGGTGGCTCAGACGGTAAAGAATCTGCCCGCAATGCGGGAGACCTGGGTTCGATCCGTGGGTCGGAAAGACCCCCTGGAGAAGGAAAAGGCAACCCACTCCAGTGTTCTTGCCTGGAGAATCCCATGGACAGAGGAACCTCGTGGGCCACAGTCCATGGGGTCTCCAGGAGTCAGACAGGACCGAAGAGACAGCACGCACACACAGGACATCCGAAGATGAGGGAGAAAACAGAGGTTTAAAGACAGAAGAAGAGGTACAGCAACAGAGAGTTCTCTGAGGCCCAGCTGAACTGTCACCCCCAGCACCCTGTCTCCTTGTCAGAAGGTGAAAAACACCCCTGTTTTCCTGGGGGCTGTCCCATGGGGACCCCTACACCAAGGATCCAGCTAAAAGGGCACCCACCCTCAGGGCATGGATGGTGGGCCATCTTAGCTGCTTCCAGGCTGGCTGCCCCCAGATGCGGATGGGGGGTATGGGGCGGCGGGGGTGGGCACACAGCCTCAAAGCACAGGACAGGGCGGGGGTCCTAGGGCACTGGCCTTGCCCCTGTGGGCTGTCTCTAAGGGTCCAGGGGAGGCAGGTCCCCTGACTCTTGTGGCCAGCTGAGCACTTGTCTTGAGCACAGTCTGAGCACGGACTTGTAGTCTGTGAGCCCCTGTGAGGCTCCCAGTTGGGTTGGGAGGGGGGCGCTGGAGACCAAAGAGGAGGTCATGGCTCCTGGGGGCAGGCAGCAGGCAGGGCAGAGCAAGGGCTGGAGTCCTGGAGCCTAGGTCTGCTCTGAGCGGCCTCGCCTACTGCCCTCTCCCCTGGGGATAAGGGGTGGGCGGTGGACTGGGAAGGCTTTCTGGAAGGAGGTGGCGGTCCCCGGAACTGGCTGGCTTGTGGATAATTGAAGCCGCCCTGGGATGGAGGCAGGAGGTGTGTGAGGGGCCATTGGGAGAGGCTGCCCAGGCCAGCCGACTGGGTCCCTGCTCCGAAGGGGGCTCCCTGGCCTCCTGGCTGCCCTGGGTGGGCTCAGTACTGAGTGTGGTGGGCCAGGCTCAGGGATGGGGGTGGCCACCACCAGGGGTGGGCGGTGGGAGGAGATCCACAGAGGGCCAGGTGCTCCGGGCACTGGAGGAGACCGTGCTGTGGTCCTCGGGGAGAATGGGGCAGGCAGGGTGGAGACTGAAGGACAGGCACGGGCGTGCTGCAGCCCAGAGACTGCCGTGCACAGTGGGCGAGGTCCCTGGGCTCAGACTGTGGAAGGTTCTGGAGGGTTTGAGAGTGACGGTTGGGGGTGGGATGCCTGCCCTAGAGGCAGATGGCTGCTGTGGGGACCTGGGAGGGGCTGTAGGGTGTGGCCTTCTTTTAAAAACCACCAGGCCTGATGCATTTTTATTAAAATAAATAGAATTTCTTTCTGGCCTGCATTTGCTTTATTTTCTCAAAGCAATGAAATTCAGCTCAGTGTTTTCCTAATTAGATCTATTTGACCAAAGTGAAGTATGTAATATTTATCACAAAGTGTTGGTGGGAGGGAGGTGCTGAAAGGCTGAGAAGGGCCACAGGCTCCTGTCCCCCAGAAGCTTGGTCCTGTAGGGGCCCCAGACCCCGAGTGGTTAAGTGGCCACAGTGCCCACCCAGCACTAGGAGTCTTGGGGACCCCAAGGGGCCAAGAACCTGCCCAGAATTTGCCTTCAGGGTTTGGGGCCGAACTCACAGGGGCCAGGTTCACATGGCTGGAGCACAGGGGCTGTGGACGGTAGAGGGACAGTGTCGGAGAGGGCTTCCTGGGGAGGTGACATGGAGGTGACCTGTAGCCAGGGCAGAGAGGCCAGGAAATGGGGAGGACAGGGCCTGGGCACGTTCTTGTGGGCAGTACCCACAGCCACCCCTGCCCTCATCCTTGCTGTGGCCAGTGATGGTGCCCCTCAGTGGGCCAGTCCTCCTGGCCCTCCTGCCAGGCCCTGGGCTCTGCAGAGGGAACTGGAGCTGTGGGCTTGGGTTTCAGGTCACTCCGCTGCGACACGAATAATGCAGCTGGCTGAGATTGGAAGGTGACCTCAGCCCGGGGGTGGGGGCATCTCCTCAGCCTCCAGCCTGCCCTAGCTTCCCCCTTGCCAAGCAGGACATTGGGTTCCCAGCCCCTGCCCTGCCTGGGCGGCCGAGATGGTGGGGGCAGGCGGGGGGCACGGCTGCATGGGGAGGGGGCACCCTCTTCTGTCCTGAGAGGTGGGATCCTTGCAGGGGTCCCGTGCTGCCCGTCAGGGCTCGTGGGCGATGAGACGTCTCACTCCTGGACCATGACATCTGGTGGAAAGAGGCCAAACATCAGTCTGAAACTCCCCAACCCTAGGACAAAGAGAACATCCGAAGAGACCAGGGCAGGGGTGGCCCAGGTCACAGGCAACGAAGGAAATCGGAAGGGGAGGAGCCAGAAGACAGAGCGTCCCCCAGAGCTGGCTTCCAGCCAGAGTGTGGGCTGGCTGTGCTGCCCAGTGGGGTGTAGAATCAGGACAATTTAAGGTGTGCCAAGTCCCCGGAGGTTTGCCTTCAGGGTACTTCCTGGGGAAGTGAGCAGACAGCAGCTGTGAGAGAAAACCAGTGAGGAGGAAGACTGGGTCCCCAGAGGAGGGAATCTGGCACAGGAGAGAGGCCCAGGGGGCAGCCACAGGAGCAGCAGGGTCATCCCGGGACGAGGGACGCCCTGCAGACAGAAGGTCCAGGATTGGCCTGCGGGAGGCCGTGGGAGCGTCACACTGCTGAGAGTCGCCGGGGGCACGGAGCCCTGGCTGGGGGAACTGGCTCCAGGAAGCTGGGGGACTCACAGTGTTACCTGTGGACAGGTCTACACTGCCGCAGTAAGGACCTGCCAGAGAGCGCTGTAACCACAGCTGGTACTGTTGAGGACGTGGCAGAGCAGGATAAGGGCCTGCAGACCCCCCTGTTCTGAGGAGGAAGGCTGTCCAGGAGGACTAACGCTGGAAAATCAAGAGAGCCACGTTCATGGATTATTTGGAAATAAAGAGGAAACCCGACCATGGGTACTCGTGTGGAGCAATGGCGCCCCCCCATCCATTGCTGGGGGTGGTGCAGAGTGGTGCAACCGCTTTAGAAGCAGCTTCGTGGTGTCTCACAAAATTAATATACCCTTACCACAGCATCCAGGCATCCTGCTGCTTGGTCTTTACCCAAAATGAGCTGGAAACTTGCATCTGCACAGAACCTGCACCTTCATAACTGCTCAAACTTGAAAGTAATCAAGCGGTCCTCTAGTAGGTGAAGTGGGGAAGCTGTGGTCCGTTCAGGCAATGGAGTATTAATGGAAAAAGAAATGAGTAGGGATAAATTAGGAGGTTGAGATTAACATACACACACTGCAAGGACCTACTGTATAGCACAGCGAACTGTGCTCGGTATTCTGTACTTCATTTCCTATAAGGGAAATGAATCTGAAAAAGTGTATGTATATAAAACAATCACTTTGCTTACACGTACCTAAAACTAACCTGCTATAGTAAATCAACTACACTTCGATTTAAAAAAGACAGAGAGATTTCTTCAAGGCTACAAAAAAGGAAGAAAGAAAGAAAAGAACTGTCAGCCACGAAAAGACATGGAGGGACCCTAAACGCGTGTCCCTAAACGAGAGAGCTGATCTAATTACATACAGTGTGATTCAGTCTCTAGGACTGTTTTGGAAAAGGCAAAACTACAGAGATAGTGAAAGGATCCGTGTTTGCCAGGGGTGTGGTGGGGAGGGATGAGGGGGTACATGGAAACTCTACTTCCTGCTCATTTTTCCATAAATATAAAAAAATGCTCAAAGCGACTTCCCTGGTGGTCCAGTGGTTAAGAATCTGCCTTGCGTGCAGAGGGCACGGGCTTGATCCGTGGTGGAGGAACTAGGGTCCTACATGCTGTGCGATGCAGCCAAAAAAAAAAAAGCTCAAAAGCGGTCTATTAATTCTGTGTGTGTGAGAGCTTAGTTTCCCATCCAGGGGTTGAATACAGACCACAGCAGGGAAAGCACCTAACTCCTAACCACTGAATTCCCTCCAAACTGTATTAATTTTATTTCTATATTTACACCTGTCTAGCTAGCTAGCTCGGAGAAGGCAATGGCAATCCACTCCAGTACTCTTGCCTGGAAAATCCCATGGACGGAGGAGCCTGGTAGGCTGCAGTCCATGGGGTCGCTAAGAGTTGGACACGACTGAGTGACTTCACTTTCACTTTTCACTTTCATGCATTGGAGAAGGAAATGGCAACCCACTCCAATGTTCTTGCCTGGAGAATCCCAGGGACGGGGGACTCTGGTGGGCTGCCGTCTATGGGGTCGCACAGAGTCGGACAGGACTGATGCGACTTAGCAGCAGCAGCAGCAGTAGCAACTAGCTAGCTATCGAAGAAGAAAGCAAAATGATGTGGGGCCTGGCGTGAAGGCATGGAGGGCTGGGGTCTCTGAGGGGCTGGGGCCCACCTGCCCCAAGGGGACCCATACATCCTCCCAGCCCCTGTCTCTCCCCACCTCTAGGCCCTGCTCCCCAGACGAGCTGATCATCCCTGTCCCCCCGGAGGCTCTAACTCAGGGAGGCGTATTGGTCAGCACCACGCTGTCCCGGACCCACCGACCACCTGCCACCCACAAGTGAGCCCTTGGTATCACAGCGCAGGGCTGGGGGAGGGGGGACCTGGGAGGGGCTCAGGGCGGGGTGGGTCTCCAGCAGAAGCAGCTCCCCAACAATTCTGCTCCCCACCAGCCACCAGACCCCTCCTCTCTCACGTCTTCCTTAAGAAGACACCGGAACCGCCTGCCACTCACCCCACCCCTGCTGACCCTGACCTGGGCAGCCTCCCCTGCTGGCCCCTGGCCCCGGCCTGTTGCCCACTCCTCCTCAGGACCCTGGCACTGGCAGCTTCCCCGACTGGAAGACTCCCGTCTAGCCCCACAGGACCCTACAGACAGGAGGAAAAGCGCCCACCCTGACCCCTGGGACCAGGGCAAGCCTGGAATGTGGGGAAGCTTAGGGCCTCTGGGGGCCTGGTCTCCCCTTCAGCCAGCAGTGGGCATGGCCTGCACACGCCCCAGTCTGCACAGGACCTCCGTGCTGATGCAGGGGTCCTCACCAGTCGTCTACACAACCCAGCCGTCTACATGACCCTGTAACTCGGGTGTCAGGGGTGTCAGGGCGGGGCCAGTTCTCAGGCACCCCTGGCGTCTCTGCTTCCTCCCTGCCCTGGCTGCCCCACCCCACCGCACAGGCTCCGCCTCGAGCCGCCACGCATGACTGTGCACTGAGGCCTTCAGCCGTCTCCTGCCCACCTCCTCATCACCCAGCAGGTGCCCAGTGGGCTTGTCCCCCATCTCCTTGAGCTTCTGACCTCCCCCCGCCTGGGTCCCAGCCGTGGCCTGTTGGCAGTTCCACCACCGCCCAGGAGGGAAGGTTTGACTGCTGAACGGGCCACAACGACGGTGGGGTCTAGGGGTGCTCTCCTCTGGTTCTGCAGCCTCTCCCGGGAGACCCTAAGCCCCCAGCAGAGATGGGCAGGCCCAAGGTCAGCCATCTGCATATCAACAGTGTCTGTCCACCCAGGGCTGGGGGAGGGGCGTACACGGCTCAATAAGGCCCATCTTGTGAGACAATAAATTTGGCTATTGACCTAGCAAGCAGACGTCGATAAATGAATGGTTAATATAAACATTATCCTTCCCAAATTAATCCAGGCACGGTGCAGGGGGCGGGCACAGGGCAGATGGGAGGCTGAAATGTGAGGAGGCAGGCAGGGCAGGTCTGGCCCGGCAGCCCTGGGGCCCTTCTGCGGCCCTTCTGCAGGGTGGGGCTGCTTCTCCCCTCAGGGTGTCTGGGCAGCTGCCGTCCAGTGTTTGGAGGGCAGCCAGATTCAGCAAATAAAATCCCAAGAGGCCTGGCCATAGTCAGATTTCAGATCAACAACTTCATTTGAGTATAAGTATATCCCTTCCTGATTTGGGAAATACTTATACCAAAGAGTATTCATAGCCTCTGTAAAGTGTGTGTGCTGGTGGGGTCCTGTGCTTTACCTGAAGACTCTGGAGGGAAGGGGAGCCTCTGGACAGGCAGGAGGGAAGTCTTGTGACCGCAGGGCCCGGCAGGGTCCAGGCCGCCCCACCCCCAGGCCCACTCATCTCCACCAGCCTCCTGCAGTCATGACCGGGAGGGCACCCAGCAGCTGCCAGTGGTCAGGGCGTGGTGCTCCAGAAACGTGGCGCTGGAGAGCTGCTGTCATTGTCGTGGCCCAGCACCCCTCAGTGACCCTCACCCTGTGGCCCCTGCTTCCCCACCCACTCGAAGACCGCTTCCTGGTGGGGGATGGACATCGGCCAGCTTTGCTGTGGGCCCTCTGCAGCCGGGCCTTGAGGAACTTGGGGCTCAGGGCCTTGCAGCCGCCTGGAGCTCCCAGTCCACGGCTGGGCACCGCCCAGGGGGAGCCCTATAAATAAATAAACCTCGTCATATAAATAAACCACAGCCTGCTGGGCAGGCCCGAACTGGAGGCAGCTGCTGGGCCGGCCAGGCCATCACCTGCACACAGGCCCGCACCCAGACTCCACAGGAGGAGCCAGTGGCCAGACGTTTCCGGTGGCTCTTTGCTCCCGCGGCGTCCACGCCGGCCTGTCAGCCCAACAGGACCCGTGGCTGCACCCTCCTGGGCTCTGACTAGCTCCCATGCACCCTCTAGCCTGGGTGATGGGCAAAAACAGGCCTGGAGACCCAGCAGGGTCAGCCTCGGGCCCCCTGTGGAGGGTGGGCCATGAGGGGTGGGGTTGCGGCCAGCCTGACCCTGGCTCCCCAAGGGCGGGGCATGTGCTCTGTCCACCAGCCAGCACAGGGCTGAGGGGCGGGGGCAGCCATAGATGCTGCAGAGGCTTGGGAGCTGCCGCCTCTGCACAAGCTGCCCTGTCCTTCCCAGACGAACCGTCCTATTGAGGGCCCTCAGCCCAGGCCAAGGCAGTGGGGGCTGCAGACCCCAGGGTCAGTGATTGATGGGGGTCTGGGGGCCGCGGCCCCGCCCTGAGACGGGCAGCCGGGGAAGCGGCTGTCAGCAGCTAATGGGCCCCTTGACAAATACTATCGAGGAGGCTGGGGGAGCTTCCGATCTGGCCCTGCCCCCCGCAGTGCCCCCAAGGGCTGGGCAGTTCCGGCCTGGCAGGCAGGGCTGGGAACTGGTGTCTGAAGACCCACAGGACAGGCCTCGCAGTCTCTGACAGCTCTTCCGGTGGCCCTGGGGGGAAGGAGGGGGTGGGAGCTGAGTGCTGAGGCCCCTCCCAGCCTCACAAGGGGATGCTGAGCTCAGTGCTGCAGCCGGCCAACGGAGGGCTTCAGGGAGGGTAAAAACCCTCTGGGCCTCCGGCCGCCTGGAGACACCAGTTTGCTGCAGGTCTGTAGTTACCTTGCCGCCTCCCCTCCCCCACGCCGCCTCCATTGAAGCCTCCACCCAAGGGGTCCCCGTGGCTTTCCCCACCCTCCCAGGGTGAGGCCTGCCCCTCGCTGGGCGGCATTCTGGCCCTGTGTGGCCTTTTAGGCCGGGAGAGTCTCGGTTTGGGAAGGTGAGAAAGTTCTGGAGCCGGATGGTTGTACAGATCGTACAACAAGGTAGATGTGCTTAATGCCACTGAACTGTGCTCGTAAAAATGGCTCAGATGGAGAAATTTATGTGAAATATATTTTAATGTGATTTGAAAAAATCTAAGTGCACCATGTCCCATGCCCTCAACACCCACGCCCGGCACCTGGCCACGGAGTCCGTACTAAGAGGTCTGTGTGCCTCACCTCTTCCTTCTATTCCTGGGCCCAGCAGGCCCTCCTCTGAGGATGTCCTGGGTGGGGTGGCAGTGGCCGAGGGAGCCTGGGGGATACAAGTGGGGTGGAGGAGGGGGACGGGTGATGTTCCAGGCCAGGCTGGGAGTGCAGCTCCCCCAGGACAGGCCCGGGCTCAGGAGACCACCCACTGTCCCCGTGGTGGAGGCTGAGACCCATGCTGGGGGCTGCAGGAAGCGGGGCTGGGGGTGGGGGCAGAGGAGGGTCTGCTGGGGGACGGGCATTTTCTTGTTGACACTGGTTACTGCAGTCATGATGAAAAGGCCATCTAAAAGGCCAACTTTTAGATGGTCATTGGTGATGGACTTGGCGTGCTGCAGTCCATGCGGTCGCAAAGAGTCGGACACGACTGAGCAACTGAACTGAACTGGAGTTTTTCAACTCTGCAGTTAACCCACCCTCTTCTGGGCAGGGCAGGTGGGCAGCTCCCCCAGGCATGAGACCACCTGGATCCCTGGCGGGGACTGGGCAGACCCGACCCCCAAGGTGCTCCTCACTGGATCCCCGTGTCACCCGCAGGCTTGTGTCCACGGGACAGGTGGGGGTCCTCAGGCTGAGGGGGGGGGGCACTTGAGACTGGCCATGTCAGGGGTCATGGCTGTTGCCCTGTCGAGTGAGCAGCGGGAGGCGGGGGCTGCTGACCTGGCAGTGCGGGGGTCCCATGGGGAGGGGGCCAGTTGCCTGCAAGGCCGCCAGCCCAAAGAGGATTTAGATGGTACTCGCTTAGCGATCGATCCACCCCGGCGTCTCTTCCGAGGTGTAGAAAACTGCATGTTCTCCCAGTAGAGAAATGGCCATGTTCCGAGGATAATTGATGGACCTTCCGCTTCAGGAATATCCATAAACTCCGGCTCCAAGAACAGGTAAACCCAAGTCCCCATGCCAAGTCAGCCACGGGGGGCCGTTGGGTGTGGCCTCCCTCCAGGGCGGAGAGCAAAGGGGCCTTGCCCTGCCTCTTCCCGCCTCCACTCTGCACTGAAGTGGGGGTTGCCCACGGCAGGGGGTGTGGTGGCAGACAGAAGGTGGGCCTGCCCTTTGGGGCTCCCAGTCAGACCCTAACCAGCTGCCTGAACAGGCCCAGAGGTGAGTGTCTAGGTCCACTGACTGCCCAAATGCTGTGTGACACTGGACAGGTCTCGGAACCTCTCTGGGCACTAAAACAGAAGCTCAGGCTCAGCCCCACGAACCTGAGCACCTGTGTCGGGGTCCAGGGCTTGGAGGGCCAGCGCTGCAGTGAAAAGGTCACTAGGGCACCCAGGGAACTGTGGATCAAAGGGCCGAAGGCGGCAGTCCTGCTGGTTGAGGGGCCCCGGGCTGCTGTCTGAGGTTGCCCACCCCACACAGCCTCTGATTGCACACCCCACACAGCCTCTGACCGACCACCCCACGGCCCCAGCCGCGACCCAGTCCTCACTGGCTGGCAGCCCCTTGATGATCCAGGCTTGCCCTCAGGCTGGCTAATCTCCTCCTGGAGCCCCTGTTCTAAGGGCAGGAAGCTCCGCCTGACGGGCGAGCTGCTCACGCAAGTGCAGGACGTGGTGTGCGAGCCGTGTGGGGAGCTCAGGCCTGATCTCGAGGACAGAGGAGGCGGCCATCTGAGCAGGCAGGGCCCCAGCTGAGTGCTGGGGGCCGCTCACTGGCCCTGTCGTGAGCAGCTCGGTGACGGGGACTCGTCCTTCTACGGTCCCCACCCCTGAGACAGTTGTGTCTCCTAGGAGCTCCTCTAGGACTTCCCTGGTGGCCCAGTGGTTGAGACGCCACTCTTCCAATGCAGGGGGCGTGAGTTGGATCTTCGGTCCCACATGCCACGTGGTCCGGCTAAAAATAAGAAAGCTCTTTAAACTGAGTGGTCTGGCCCAGGAATTCCTCCCAGTGCCCTGGCGGGAGTTTAAGTTCTTGTCAGGCTCTTCTCCCCACAAGGCAATGCCTCAGAGGTGGGAGGTCAGCCCTGCAGGAGGCCTGGGGGCAAGGCCTGGCAGAGAACCCCAGGTGGCTTGAGGGGGCCACCCTGTTGGGCCCTGGAGGCCACCAGGGAGACGGGTGGGGTGGAGAGGCCCAGGAGCCTGCAGCTGACAGCCCACCCAACCACCTAACTCCCAGGACCTGCCCGCTGTGGCTGTAGTCCCAGCTGGCATTCTGCTGAGGGTCTCTGAGGGCCAAGGGTCCCTGGGGTGCTGAGAGCAGCACAGCACGGGATGTTCCGCTATCGACTGATTGGACAGGATGGGGCCGGCCGGCCTGGGTCAGCAGATCCAGCCCCTGCTTGGGGATGTCAGGTCCTGCCTGGCCATTGATCAGAGGATGCTGGCTGGGCCGGGCCCTGGGGAGGTGTGGCTGGGTGCAGGGTTATGGGGGGCATGCAGGTGCAGACTCGCCGCCTGCCTCGTGCCCACCACGCTCTGCTGGGCCCACCCTGAGGCCGGGGCATCCTTGAGGCTGGGGCATCCTTGAGGCTACCTTGGCATCATACCAATGGGCAAAGCTGAGACCTGGCCAGTGGGCTGACCCTGGTGGGGGTACCAGACACTCCTGATACTGGGCCAAGTGGAAACTCGGCTGTGACTTCTGAACCCTAGCAGGCACACTGCCAGCCTGTTCCGCAGGGCCCTGTGACCTGGGGGGCCTGGCCCCCTCCTGCATTGGCTGGTCCTGGGCCCCCAGACCTGCTCAGGTATGAGAAGGCACAGGCCTGAGAACTGATGGTGCCCCACTGGCGAGGGAGGGGTGTGATCGCAAGAACCAGAGCAGGAGGTGGCACCCAAGGGACCGGAGGTGGGGGAGGGGGCGAAAAAGGGAGCAGAGCCCCCCCGACCAGGGCGCCCGAGACAGAGAGGGAACCGCAGGACAGAGTACCCAGCCCTCGCCGCCCCACGCACCCCGCAGAGGCCAGGCCAGGCTCGAGTCACCTTGGGCCTCCCGCGGTCTGAGGGATTCATGTTGGCAAGCGCCACCCCCGATTGATTATTGGGAGCAGGCTCGCTTGATGGGGTCTGGGAGCCTCTGGAGCCAGGCGGCCAGGCCACCTGGAAAACCGCAGACGTGGTCTCGGCCCCCTGCCCACACCAGCCCTCCCGCCCGGACCTGCACCGCTAATGAATTGGGATTTGATCCACGAGACCACAGCCCGCCACTGCCCGTCTGACTGTCTGGCTCCAGCTGGTGGGTGAGGGGCTGGGGCGCCGCAGGGCTGGGGGACTGGTTCTGCCCGCCGCCCCTCTGCTCAGGTCCCCGGGCGGTCACCCCCCTGGGCTGGGGCTCCCCATGGTGGGAGGACCCCTGAGTGTGACCCATTCCAGTAGCGAGCCCCAGGGGCAAAGGGGTGGGTGCAGGGCCCGAGGGGTTTCTCCAGCTGCCCCCACCCTGGGCTCCTCCTGCCCAGCTGACCACGTGCCGTTCTCCATACCCACTGAGAGGCCCCAGCCAGCACCACTTCTGCCCCAAACCCTCCTGGTGGCCAGACCCCTCTGTCCCCCCCAGCTTGGCCTCCTGCCCCACCCCATGGGCCCTCTGCTCACCTGCCTGGCCTCCCCACTCACGCCTCGGGGCAGGGACCAGGCCTGAGCCCCGTCTGGGCAGCGGGGACTGGCAGGGCGAGCCCCCAGGATGGTCAAGAGCATGCGAATGAATGGATGGTGAACAAGTGAGGTGAGCAGAGCCCTAGGAGGACGCAGGAGGGTGACAGCTCAGAGTTGAGGCTCCAGCAAAGACTGTAAGACACGATCTGGGTGGGGCGGGGGCAGAGACGGGGAGCACGGGGCAGGGGGGTGTGGCCGTCACTAGAGCACCTGGGCGGGGGCCCCCGAGGAAAAGGACCAGGGGAGGGGGTTGCCCTCTGGGCCCTGGGCTTTCCCGGGGGTCCTGCCCGACTGAGGTCAGGCCTGAGGGTACCCCTCCAGGGACATGGTGAAAGGAGGGTGCTGACTGAGCCTCCTGGGAGGGTCAGAGGGAACCAGGCTGCTGACGGATGCGGCTGTCAGACCAGCGGCGTTTCAAGGCAGGGTTCCAGGAGAGAGGGGAGAAATCGAGAGAGATTTGCCAATTTAATGGAAAGTCAATCAATCTGGCCTCCTGGCCCAGTGCAGGCCCCTGGTGGGCATGGCAGACCTCCCGCCACTGGCCACCTTCTCTTGCTGGGGAAGGAGGCCCCTTGGTCACACCTGGGTCTGGGGTCAGCCAGAAGCCTCCTGCTGCCCCCAAGCCCTGGGCCCTGTGGCCTCCATGCAGTGACAGAGCCCACTGAGAGAGGAGGTCCAGGCACGCCACCTGCCTCCGTAGGAGGCAGCTCCCAGGAGCGGGCCCACCCTGTCCTCCTGGGCCTAGCATGCCCACCCCAGGGGTCAACAGCGCAGCGCCTGGGCTGGCGGGGCCTCCTCACCCGCACAGCACCAGCCCGTCTCAGCAGCCGGCAACAGCGTCGCGGGTGACACTGACCCTCACGGCCACACGCGCTGAGCCCTGGCCCACCACAGCCTGCCTTCTGCCCGTGTGGCCAGTTGTGTGGACACTGACGTCACCCACACCCCCAGCCAGCCTCCCCATCCCGTCTGCCCCCTCTTCACCATACTGCCACCTCGCTCAGTCCCCGGGGAGCCCTGGGTCTTGTTGGGGGACCCTTGGGCCTGCTCAGTTGAACAGTGGTCCAGGGTGCGGGCCTCTGAGGAGCTCTGGGTGGGAGCCTTGGACTGGCTGAGGCTGGACGCCTGGGGGGCGGGGCAGCAGGTGTCATTCTCAGAAGTAAGCACCGAGGGGTGATGAGTGGGGGAGGGGGCTGCAGTATTTAACGGCTGCTATCGAATTGTGCGGCTCCGCCTGTAACCGGCGCATTATGAAGGCTAATGGATTTTTGAGGCCAGATTGATTTTTCATTAATTTGGTAAAAATCTTTTTCCTCTCCCCTATAATTCTGTCTTAAAACGCTCCCACTGACAGCTCGATAAGTCACTCTTGTCTTAATGCACGTCTGGCTCACCCGTCCAGGGGCCGAGGGGGAGGGGAGCGTGGAGCCTGGGGGCGGTAAATACTGCATTAGGCCTGGGCCCAGGGAGGCACCCTGCGGGGCCCCTACCTGGGTGGGCATCGGCCTCAGGCACCGCCCCCCCACCCGCAGGCCCCAGGCTGCGGAGGAGAGAGCAGAGGCGGTGTGTGAGAGACAGGGGGCAGCAAGGCAGGAGGCCCGCTCCCAGAAGGGAGGCCCGCAGAGGCCTTCCTCCTGGTCAAGGCAAGGCTAGAGCTCTGACCCCAGGGGCTGACGTCGGGTGCGGCCTGCCCAGGCCTCTGTCCATTCTCTTCCTACCCCGGCCTGGGAAGGGCCGCCCCCAGCCTGGTCTGTGCCACTGACCAGCAGGGCCCTGCCCCTCCTGGACTCATCCCAGTTCCATCCTCCAGAGACCTCAGGGTCTGCAAGGCCTGCAGATGCAGCCACCCAGTCTGAGCAGGGCTGGCCTGGGGGCGGGGAAGAGCTGACCCCTCTCTTCTTCTCTGGCTCAGCCGCTCCTCTCTCTGCTCCCTGACAGTGCTCCGGGCTCCCCTCCCTCCTCCTCCTTGAGATTCTCCCCCTCGCATCTTCTTGTGGGGTCTCCAAGCTGTCCCGAACCCCTCCCGCCCAACCACCCTCTGCCAGGCTTCAGGTAGCCCTCCCGGGCCTGCTCACAGCCCTCCCCTCCAGCCCCAGACCATGCCCAGCCTCCAGGGACACGCCCCTCATTCCCCGACAGCCCAAGCCCAGTGGGTCTCCTTGAGCCGACCTACCTGACCTGCTTGCCTCCTGGAGTCCCACCCCACCACACCCAGCTCCAAAGGCCTCACAGATGTCCTCCCGGAATTGGGAATCCTAGTCCTCAGGGTCCGGGCCTCCAGGGGCCTTCTGGGAGCAGGGTGCAACCCCGAGGTCGTGCCCTCCCCCAGTGGGGGCATGAAGCCATGGAGGTGACGGTGCTGCTGGTCAGGGGTGCTGACGGAGGCCACGTGGGGGGTGCTGACGTGGATGCTGGTGACAGTGGGGGTGAGGTGCTGGTGGCCATGGGGACGGGTGGGGAGGCGGCGCTGCGCTGGCCAGCGGAGCCCTTGGTGCTGGTGAGACAGAGGCGGAGCTGCTGCTGGTCTGAGCGCTGGCCCCAGCCGCGGGGCAAGCCGGGCAGGTGGCGGTGGTGAAGGCGGGTCCTGGCAGGAGGGGAGGGGAGCGGCAGCAAGTGGCAGAGGCCTGTGAGAGCCCAGGAGCCTGGAGGGGGTCCCTGGAGTGAGGAGGGCCCTCCTGCATTTCCGGGGTGACCGCGCCCTCCAGGCCCGGTGCGTCTTCCTGCACTCCCTGTGGGCCTGGACCCAGCCTGGGGTCCTCAGGGCCTGGCAGGGGGTGGCTGTGTGTGTGAGCACGTGCTGGCCCGGCTGACACAATCGACCTCCTGAGCAGAGGGGTCCCAGTGGGCGTGTCCCCTCCAGGACCGAGGCTGGCCCCCGGCCCCCTGCAGCAGGGCTCTGAGCTCACAGGTAGGGAAGTGGAGGAGGCCCAGCAACACTCTGCAGGTGGGGGCGCACTGCCCGGGGAAGCTCTCACCCCCTGGGGCTGGGAGACGGAGGTTCGTGGGGGTGAGTGGGGGAGTGTCCCCGCTAGAGCCACACGGACCCTGGGCCGGGTCTGCACTCCGACTCCTCGGACGTCCCCAGTGAGGACTCCCAAGTTCACCTGCAGTGACCACACCTGGGTGCACCGTCCCCACAGGAACTCGGTGAGGTGGACCCGCCCACAGGACTCCTGAATGCACAGACCCTGGTGCGGGGCAGAGCTTGCTAGGCTGCCTGGCCAGGGTGTGTGTGTGGGGTGGGGCTTCTGGCCAAGCCTGGGAGCCCCCCAGGCCTCAGCCCCCCAACACACACAGCCAGGGGCTCGGCCACTGCTCCACGCAGGCTCTGAGCCACCCCATGGTCCTGGGGCCTCAGCTCGCTGGCCACAGCTAGAACAGCCTCCCCTCCACCTGGGGCTGAGCCCACAGACCATCTGAGAGATTGTGAGACACCCCGAAGGCACACAGCCCCTGGGGGCCAGCACAGAAGGCTCCGCACCCCCAGGACGCCGAGGCCCGGGGAGAGGGGCAGGGTCGGGGGTGTCTGTGGCTGCCTCATTGAGTTGGTCAGTCTCTGGCTGGAAGTCTGGAAATGAGTGCCCCAGCCACACGCTTCAGAATCTGGGGTTGAGGCGGGCTTTCCCGAACAGGGTGGGGGGTTGTTTCTCATGAACGACGGAGCTGAGCCCACCACTCTAAACCAGCGCCTGAGCCCTGTAGGGTCACGTCCGCTACGGAAGGATAAACTGAGGTCCAGAAACTCGGGGCCTTGTGGAAGGTTGGCTTATTGTATTTCCATGAACTTGGAGGCTTAAAGTGCTAGAAACTTGTTCTCTCCCAGGCCTGGAGGCCAAAAGTCTGAGACTGAAGGGTTAGCAGAGCAGCAGGGCCGTGCATGCTCGGAGGCCAGAGAGGACCATTCGTGCTCCCTTTCGCCTTCTGGTGTCTCCGGGTGTCCTTGGGTAGCGGCCTCACCACTCCAGTCACTGGCCCGTCCTCACATGACCTCGCCCCTTCTGTCTCTTACTGCGAAACGCGTTGGTGGATTTAGGGCCCATCCTAGTAGTCAGGATGGTCTTATCCCAAGACCGTTAAGTGGTCGCACCAGCAAAGGTCCTTTTCCTAAACCGGGGCTCAGTCACAGTTCTGGGTGGCTGCATGTCTGGGGCCACCACTGAGCCCCCTGCAGCCGGGCAGCAAGTTCAGCCTCTCCAGCAAAGGCTCCGGCTTGGGGTGCTGGCAACACACTGTACCCCCTGCGTCCTGGGCTCGGGATGCCCCAGCGCTCCAGCCCTACCTCCCGGCCTCCATGACCAGGAGCCCTGTAACCCCCAGCCTCCTCCTCAGGGCCTTGGGGGCCGAGCCCCACCAGGAGCTCAGTGGCGAAAGTGCTGCTTCTCCCACTTTGAGCCTCCCAAACCCCACTTCCGGATCCCCGGGGCCCTGGCCCGTCCTGCCCGCGCCGCCGGTGACTGTGAGCTTGGGTGACAGCACCTCTCAGACTGGCCCTGGATCCCTGAGTGCTGCCTCCTGTGGCTCAGCCCAGGGGCCAGTGTCCAGTGGGGTGAAGGGCGCAAACCCCCAGGTGGCCACGGTTAGCGGGATTCTGGCTGGTGTGTGGCACTGATCTGGGCCCTGTTTTGGAGGCTCCTGGGTCAGCCCTGCCTCTAGGGGGATCAGGGGCAGGTGGAAGCTGAGGCAGGAGCCCAGGGAGAGTGAACCTGGCGGGGAGAGGGAAGCCAGGAAGGGCCCCAAGCCGTTGGCCCTGCTGTGGTCCGCCGCCTGGCCCCGCCTCTGATCCCTGCCCCTCCCCCTCCCTCGCTGCTGCCTCCGCCTTGGGGCTCCCGTCCGTCCGCCTGCCTCTCCGCGCATTAATCTGTAATGGCTCACTGCTGACCCAAGCGAAACGGAGTTTGCCTTTTCCCCTCTTGGCGGTTTTCTGTTGGCAAAGCAAAAAGATCGCAGCGCACGCTCACCTCGACCTCCCCGCGCAGGGGAGGACCGCCCTGGAAAGTGAGACGTCCCTGCCGGGCCGGGCCGAGGAAGGGGCACGGTCGCGGGCACAGCACACGCGGGAGACATCCGTGTGCTCACTGCCCAGCCCCTCCCCCAGCCCCTGCTCTCCATGTCCTCCATGGGCCCTCTCTGCGCTGGGCACGGGGACAGGGGAGTGTCCTGCTGCTGCTGGTGTGGAGGAGCGGGCGTGGTGCCCATCCGTGGCCCACAGCCCTTCTGGGGCACAGCGACAACCGTGATGTGGCTGGACCAGAGAGTGGGGGCTAACGCCGGGCCCTGAGACATGGCCGTGTCTGAGGAAGGCTGAGTACATCCCAAACCAGAATCGAGGAGGCAGAGACAACAGGCCAAGCGCAGAGTGAGGCTGGTGGGGGCAGGTGGATAGGAAGAGACCGCACCCTGGACACGTCAGAGCAGAGTGGACAGTCAGGCAGGCACACGCCTCCTCACACACACACCCACTCGTGTGTGGATCCCACAAGCCAGCCCATCAGGGTAGAGGCACAGCCCATCAGGGTAGAGGCACAGCCCATCAGAGGATCTCGGGGCACAGCCTGCACAGCCTGGACAGCCCCCAGCACACTTGGAGAAGCCATGGGCTTCTCTCCTGGGCCAGGCCAGGCCATGCATTGACATGACCACAGGCTGCTGTCTGAGAGGCAGGCATGTGGTGATGCTCACCCTTGGGTGCCACGCTAGCCTTTTGTTCTGAGTCCTAGCCCCAAGGGGCTGCAGTATTGCCCTCTGGGTGGGGGTTGGCCCACAGATGACCACTGGGGGCTTTGCCAGGCCCAGAGTCGTGTCCATGACCTCATCCCCGAGGCCTCCTGGAGCCAGCCCAGGACTCCACCAGCTGCTGGTTCAGCCGTCTGGGGACACCAGGGAGGTGCCAGGGAGACCAGATGGGCCGGGCCACCCCGGGGTGCTGGGTGAGGGTGGACACAGGATGTTGGAAGGGTGCGGGCGGAGCCCCCACCTTCCTTGGGGGCATCGTCTGGTTTGTTCCCCTCGCTCAACGCCTACTTTCCCATCTGGAAAGAGATTTCCTTGCTTCCTGGAGAGGTCGATGCCCAGCCACCCCTGACCCAGGGGAGCAAAGGCCCTGGCTTGCCCGAGGGCCCGGAGCCAGGCTGCCTGGGAAGCCTGGGAGGGTGTGGGCCTTGGGACGGGCCCTCCCCACCAGCCTGGGGGAGAAGCAGGTGGCGGCTCTCTCCCGGCTCCAGCCCCTCCTGGGTCCAGGTCGGCTGCAGGAGCAGGGATGCTGCCGAGTTCTGGACAGGACCTGCCAGTCCTGTCGTCCCTGATTAGCGTGTAATGGCTTCCTTGATGCACAGTTTTATTAATCAAATTAATACGAGCTGAGGTGACCTTGGCGGGTTCTGCTGAGAGGGGCATTCTCCTGGGAGGGGCAGGTGGTCAAGGAGGGACGCACCTGGATGTCCTGTCTGCCGGCTCGGGCAGCTGGGGGGAGCTCTGCCCTCCCACTCCGAACACTGTGCACCCTCATCACACCCACTCACCCACCCTCACACACTCACCCCCGCCAACGGCCCCCACTCCCCCCCAGCCCCAGTTATGCTGATGAAGGTGGAAGAGAGCAGGGGCCAGGTCCCTAAGGGCTGCTCCTGCTTGGAGACCCCACGGAGGAGACAGGCCTGATGTGCTGAGAGGGGCTGGACCTTGGTCAACAGGGGAGCTTCCTTCTCTCTGGGGTCTGCTGCCTGCCCTTCCCTAACCCTGCATGGCCCAGAGACCCCGCCTCCTGTAGTCTCGTGAGCGGGCTGTGGCTGCCCCCTGGTGGCCACAGGACTGCCCCCCCCCCCCCCCCCCCCCCCCCCCCCCGCCAATCCCTTGCGAGAACTGCAGACGGCAACCTCTCCCACCTTCCACCCCTTCCTTTGGGGCCAGGCCCTGAGCCACACCACCGCGGGGCCTGAGGCAGTGTGGTCTCTGGGGCTGTTCCCAGTATGCGTGGCTGGGGAGGGGGGGTGGTCCCTGAAGGTTACGGTCGGAGAAGCCCAGTTTGGTGCCGAAGGGGCTGGGGAGAAGTACAAGGGAGCAAGGGTGAGCTGGGGGTACCCCTCTGTGCTAGGCCTGGGAGCAAGGAGGCTGAGACGGCCCCATAGACACCCCTCAAGCCGGAGCAGCGGCCTCGGACGCCCAGGCTCGACTGTGGGGCGGGGGCAGGGGGAGGAGAGCCTGGAGGGATGGGGTGGGGGCGGAGACAAGGCAGGGGCGGGTACGGAGCTTGGCTGGAGGGGACATGGGGGTAGGGCCTGGCCTGCAGTGAGGCAGGCAGCTCCGGAAAGGACTGGACTGCAGGAACTGGGCTGGGGTCAGAGGCCCTCGATGCACACGGGGTCGGAAGAGGGGACAGGAGGTACGGAAGCAGGGAGGGAGTCCCGCTCTTTGCACGGAGGGACAGCAGAAGGCATGCAGTAGTTGGGCTCTGCTGGGACACCATTCGGGTGAGAGGCCATGCTGTGGACACCTGGGCTGCTTGTAGAGGGAGGGGCGGGGCAGGAGGGAAGCTGGTCCTTCTCCAGCCTGTGGGGCACCAGGTGGACCAGTGGGGGGGTGCTCACCAGGGGTCACTGCGGGCCAAAGAGAAGCTGGGGTGGGGCGGTGGTCCTGAGGGAGGGTGTGGACAGGGGGTGGCATGCTGGGAGGAAAGGGATGGGAGAGCTCAGCCAGGGGCCTCAGGAGCCCAGCACAGGGGCAGCGGGCATCTGAGCTGCAGGGGCCGCTGCCACACATCCCCCTAGCCTGCCCCCTTCTCCCGTGACAGCTCCTTCCCGTCCGAGAGGAGTCCATGGACACCTCCACCCAGGCAGCTGCCCTCTAGTGGGCAGTCGGGACACAGGAGGACAGGGCAGCTCAGAGACAGTCTCCTGGCACGTGGGACTCAGTGCTCAGAGTAACTGTGACACATCTCGTGTGGGTGCTGCCCCTGGCCCCCGGCACTGGCTCAGACACATCTCATCAGACATCGTCTTTAATGGGCAGCTCTGGGCACTGGGTGGGGCAGCTGACTGGCTGAAGCTCCTGGGTCCTGGATCAGGAAGGTCTGCACGGGGGTCCTCGCTCCCAGCCAGCTGGAGCCTGCGCTGGGGCCCTTGTGTGGGGGGAGTCGGCCCCTCACCACCACCCTGGGCAACCCAGAGGATAAGGGCAGCAAGCAGCTCAGGGCTGTGGGGCTGGGGACAGCCTCCTTCCAGTCTTGCCCCTGTTGGCCTTGTGGTTCCAGCCGAGGAGGGGCCTGGGCCTCGGGCTGCCTCGTGAGGGCACTGGTGTCTCCTGGCCACACTCCTTCTGGCTCCTCAGAAGCCCCCCAAGGGCTGGCCGGCGGTCCCCCTGTGTTCACCATGGAAATGGATGTGGGTCAGCTCCCCTGGCCTGGCCTGCTTGTGGCCAGCTGGTGAGTGCCAGGGGACGAAATGGTGGGGATTCAGGGGGTGGGGGGTCCATGTGAGGATGGCCATGGGGCAGGGCCCCCATGGGTTTGCCCTGCTGGGGGGCAGCGCTCCAGAGGCAGCTTCTGCCCAGAGCAGCTGAGGGGCGGGCTGGGCCTCGTGGAGGACCGTCCCAGCACCCTCGTAGCATCTGTGGGTATTTGGGGCCTGGCCAAAGGCCAAGGCTGGGGCGGGACAAGGAGTTAGGGAGACCCTCCCAAGGCCCTGGGGCTCACCGAGACGGGCAGCTCGGCAGCAGGCAGCAGCGTGACCACCTGCAGGCTCACGCCCTCGTCACCCACGCCCTTCAGCTGGGCCACCACCTCCGCGTGCTTCCACCACCTGCATGGCTGCCCGTTCACCGACACGATGTAGTCACCCTCCTTCAGGCCAGCCTCCTGCAGCAGACGGGGGGAGTCCCACAGCACCCCTCCACCTCTGGGTGGTCCCACCTTCCCTGCCCTCCGGTGAGGGGGCCTCACCGCAGCCCGGCCCCCCGGAACGACGGCAGCAATGAGAACAGGCGAGTCTCCCCGCAGCGTGAAGCCGAAGCCTCCCTCTCCTCGAGACAGGTGAAGAGGCCCCACCAGCCGCCAGTGGTTCTTGGCTGAGAACACGGACAGGGGCCCCTGGGGGGGGTCAGGGGTCAGAGGTCAGAGGCCGGGCTGGGCTGCTGCACTTGGAGGAGCCCCCTGGCCTGGAGCACTCTTGCCCTCATCTCTCCATTTGGTGACAGAGACTGGTGGGTCAGCAGTGGGGCTGGGCAGGGTGGGGCCCCCCTCGAGGACCTGCCTGAGTGCCAGGAAAGAGCTGAGGAGGCGGAGGCCTGGGAGGGTGCTCACCAGGCGGTGGAAGATATCAGCTACCTTCACCCGGGAGAAGCTGGGTGTCCTGCCCTCTGGCCTCTGCTGCGTCTTAGCTGAAAGGATGAAGGTGAAGGGAGGCAGGGCTGAGTCCAAGGCTCAGGGTCCCAGGGTGGTGGCCTGAAGTGCAGCCATGCACTCCGGCCCCTCTGGGCACCACCAGCAGGAGGAGCCTGGTGGTTTTGGCGTCTGACGTCCCTGGGGGGACGGGGCAGGCACGGAGCAGCGAGGAGCTGTCATAGCGGCTCGCTCTGAGGGCTCTCTGTGTGGCCCATGGACCTTGATTGCAGGGGCCTCTGCCTGGCACCCGCGCTGGGGCCAAGACACACCCACCCCGGGGCCCGGTGCTCACGCTGGATGTCAGGGGCCTCGGTGGCCTCATGGAAGTCGTCCTCCAGGTCGAGCTCTGAGTACTTGGCCAGAGAGCGCTGCAGTGCCCGGGCCAGCACGGCCTGCAGCAGGTCCTCCCGGCGCAGGGCCCGGCACACGGCGTGCAGCTGCAGCGCCGCCTCCTGCCCCAGGAGGGCCCGCCTCAGGTGGGCCTTGCCTGTGGGACCGAGCTGTCTCATGCTGCTGGGGCCCCTCCAGGCCCCCACCCCACATGCAGCTGGAGGAGGGCAGGTCAGGGCTTCCGGGTTCATCCTGGGTCCGCCAGGGAAGAGCTGCCTCCCACGGGTGCCTGCCCTGCCCAGGAAGCCCCCCGCACTGTTGGCGCCCCATGGGGAGTGACGGCTGGAGTGGGGCGCTCACGGCGGCAGGGGCCTAGGGCCTCACCCAGCTTGCTGCGTTCCTCGCGCTCCTGGGGCAGCGCCGGGCCCCGGGCCTCAGCCGAGGCCAGGAACACCTTCTCGAGGACAGGGAGCTCCGACTCAGCCACCGCTGGAGGTCAGAGAGGGCGGTGAGCCGCCACACAGGCCCCTGGCAGCACGGCACGTGGGCACGCGGGGCGGGGCACTCACAGGCGCCGTCACACAGGCCCAGGGCCGCGTGGTAGTGGGCCAGGGCGTGGAAGTGCTCCGCCTTCACGTGCACCAGGGTGATCCAGGGGAAGGGCACATAGCCCCGGACGGGAGGCTGGGCCATGGTCCGATGCACCAGCCGGTACTCGGCCGCCACCTGCTGGCACACGGGAGGACGGAGGGGGCTGCCGCGAGCCCGGTGGCCTCGGCCCCGGCCTCTGCCCACCCTGGGGCCCCTCCTCCACCAAACTCCCAGTGGCCCTGCCCCACGTCGAGACGAGGTCAGGGGTCGGGGCCCCCAGTCCCTGCCCTGACTGGCATCACCCCAGACGTGGGGACTCAGGGCCCCGGGACCCTGAACAGTGCCCCCGAGGACAGCTGGCTTCCAGAGACGCCGCAGCCACCCCTCCTGGCCCCGGCCCGCCCCTCAGCTCAGCGGGCACCCGAAGAGCCGCAGCCTGGCCAGTCCCCTGGGACAGCCGCCCCCCACCCTCACCTGGGCCGCCTCCTGGGCGAGGCGCAGCTGGGCCAGGCAGTCGTGGGCGGCCCTGGGGGCCTGCAGCAAGAGGCCCTCGAAGACACACTCCTGGGCCTGGGCGCGCATGAGCTGCTCCAGCATGGAGAGCGAGGTGGGGCTCATGTCCGGGCTGGGTGCATGGGAGAAGTTCTCCCTCAGGAGGCTGAAGGCCCCTGCGGGGAAGATGGGGCTCAGGGGGGGCTGCCCAGCCCTCGCCCTAAGCCCCTCACAGAGGGCCTGTGTGTGCCGAGCCCCTCGGGCTAGGGGGCCACCACGCCTGTCCCCCCTACCCCGACTCTGGCCCTCGAGCCTGAAAGTAAGGACTGCAAAGGCACAGCTGTGAGGTCTGGCAGCCTCACCGGCAGCCCTCTGAAAGGCCTCCACGGCACGGCCGATGCCCTCGGGGCAAGAGCGGTTCTGGCGAGCCCCGATCTGGGTGTGCAGGGCACCGATGTTGAACAGCACGCTTCCCTTCTCGAAGGCCAGGGCCCGCTGCTGGGCTGGAAGCCCTGTCAGTGAGTCGTACCTGCAGGGTTGGGTCAGGCTGGGAAGAGTTCCCACAAGAAGCTGGGGGTCTCAGGAACGACCCCGGGGCTCCTGCCCACCCCAGCCCCTACCAGTGGAAGAGCAGCCCGAGGCTCCGGGCAGGGGTGACAAAGCGTGCCTCCAGGAAGCAGAGCTGGTTGTAATAGGCCGTGAGCAGCTCCAGGCCGGCCTTGCTCCTGCTGGGGGTCCGCGTGGCCTGCCAGATGGAAGTCAGCTGGGTCCTACCGCCCCCGCCCGCCCCAGGGCACACGCGGCAGCCCCTGGGATGTCACAGCTCCAGGGGGCGCCCCAGGGTCTGGGGGTGAACATAGTCACACGTGCCCTCCCGGGAGTTGCTGGGGCCCACACGTGCCACTCCAGGGGACTGCAGGGCGCTGGGGCGGGAGGCGGGGCAGGGTCCCCGGGGTGGGCACGGGCACAGAGCAGCCATTCCCAAAGGCCAGCATTCTCACGTGGGGGCTGGGGGTGCTGACACCCACCTGCCGCAGGTCCTCCAGCTCCCTGATCTCAGCCTCGTAGGAAGCTCCATCCTCCCCAAAGTGCCTGCAGATCAGCTCCTGAGGTGGTGGGGGGGAGGGTGGGCGTGGGACTTCCCTGGAGCCTCCCAGCCCAACATGGCTGAAGCCCCATAGTGAGGGGACCCCCACCACAGATGCGGGGCCCAGGGACTCGGGGATGTCTCTACTGGAACCCCTTACCCTTATTAACTCCCATGAGCCAAGTACTACCTGCCACCTGCCAGCAGACTCCTGAGGCAGAGGATGAGGCACCTTCCCGCTGGCCTGGCTGCAGGGGCTTGGGAGCCCCCACAAGGTCCCCCAGAACCTGAGGGTTTTCTCAGCACAGGTTCTGACTAGAGGGGGCAGCCCCCAGCCAGCAGAACCCTCAGAGCAGGAGTCAGGGACCCGGCAGCTGTCCTGGGACCTCCAGTTCTGCCGACATCTGTCCCAGGGTGCGTTCTGCAAAGCCCACCCGATCAAAATCCCCTCTGGCTGTGGAGGCCAGGTGGCTCCGGGTCAGACCCTTCTTCCCTCTGAGTCCTCACCTCAGTGAGACTGCTGACCAGGAAGCCCCTGAGAGCCAAGCCCAGGCTGCCACTTACCTTCAGGGGGGGCGCCCAGTCCAGGGGCTTGGTCTCCTTCAGCCCCAGGGGAATCATGGGGGCAGTGACGCCTTCGCTAGAACCAGAAGCAACGAGTCCAGACCCTAGGGCTGGACTCCGCTGTCCTCGGTGGCCCTGGGGTCACCCACTACCATGCCTGCTACACTGGACGCACTCCCCCCGATTCTGGAATGCCATGCCACATCCCTCAGGCCCTGCCTGGATGCCGGCCCTGCACACACAGGCGCTGGTGGTGTTCTCCCTCACGCTGACACATACACGCGCCTCTGGGGCCAGTCCGTGTCCCCACACACACTCACATGCACACACGCCTTTGGGGCCAGTCCGTGTCCCCACACGTACTCACATGCACACGCGCCTCTGGGGCCAGTCCACGTCCTTGCACACACTCACACACACACCTCTCAGGCTGGCCCGTGTCCCCGCTGCTGTCGAGCCCCGCCAGCTCCTCCTTCAGCAGCTGCAGGCTGGAGTTGACGTCGCTCAGTTCCAGGGCCACAGTCTCCCTGACGCGGGCGTTGCTGGTGGCTCTAGAGGAGGAGGCTGAGGTGAAGCCCCAGTGCTGCCAGGGGACCCATGCCCCAGGCCTTCATCGCAGCCCAAGCTCTGGAGCCCATTCCACAGTGATGTGCCAAGGGGCCCAGCCACCCTGGGGGGCAGTGGTGGGGTCCAGGGCCCACCAGATGACCCCCTCCTCTCTGAAGCTCCCTGTGGGCCATGCGGTTTCCTGTCCGTACATGTGTCATGACTCTGGCCCGAGTACATGTGCTCGGACCCAGAACTTCCAGGGTGTGAGTCCCCCCACCACCTCTCACTCCCCCAGGACACGGCTCATGCCTGTCCTCTGGAGACTGGAAGGCAACTTCCCTGGAGAGATGGGGTTGGACTCCCTCTGTGCCTGCCAGAGGGACCGGCGGCTGCCCAGGAAGGCATGGGGTGGACAGGGAGGCAGGGCTGCTAAGGTAAAGGAGGGCCTGGTGGAGCCCCGGCCTGCAGCTGGCTTTGCGCTCACTGGTGGTGGCTCGGGCAGGCAGGGCCCCCTCCCCGGGCCTCAGATCAGCACCCGGAGAACAGGTGGGTGTGAAGGTGTGAGCGCACAGGCTCCAAGGTAGAGATGAATTCCTGTCTCAAGGACTCATTCTCAGGTCCTCAACCTTGGGACACCTGTCACTTGCCACAGCTCAGCCTAAAAAGTGCAGCTGCTATGTCCATCCGGGTGGGGATATCCTCTCCAGCCTACCACAGAATCCGGCTGGCCCTGAGCTGCCCCTGCCAGTGAGGGCCACCGAGGTGGGGGCCCGAGTCACCTGTGAGCGTCCCAGCTGGGCACCATGGCTACCCCAGACCCTGGTGCGAAGTCCAGCCCTGCCTCTCGGGAGCCTGAACAGGAGGCCTGGTCATGGACTCACACGTGGACCAAAATACCGGGCACCCGCCGTGTCGCTGCCCTGCCCCGGGTGAGCCTGCCTCACGGGGGACTCTGGGAACATGGCCCTGCTTGCCTGGGGGTCCAGCCCTGGGCGGGTGTCCTGGGCAGCCAGCGCCCACCTGTACAGGTTCTCGGCGCCTGTCCGCATCCTCAGCTCCCTGTCGATCTGCTGGTGGATCCGGGCCCTGCGGCTCTGCAGGCGGCCATGCAGGGAATCTGTCGAGAGGTCACAGCCCTGCAGAGAGGCCACAGGTCACTGGGGCCAGGCCAGCAAGGACATGGCGGGCGGGGACAGGGCTGGACTGCCCTGGGAAGACGCTGGGCCCATAGGGTGCCTCTCTGGGGCTCAGCAGCCCGGCTGGAGCCCCGCCGGGAGATGGCCAATTGCTCCCAGCATCCTCCTGCACTTCTGAATTCCTTCTGTAACCCCCACGACCCATCCCGCCCACACAAACGCCAGACTGCGCACGTTTAGGTGGAGGGGATGCCCAGCCAGCTCCTGCCAGGGCACTGATGGAGAGCAGCCTGCCTGCAGGGTGCTGGGTCTCCTCTGGGCCATACTCACTGTGGCCGGGCTCCATCCCAGTTGGCCACTTATTGTGGCAAATGCCCAAACCACAGGCCCCAAGGGTCACTCCGCTCACAGGCAGCAGGCCAGGCCTTCTGACAACCCCATCTGAGGTGTCTCAGTGCGGTTCTGCCCTGCACACGGGCCCCAGGCAGAGACCCCTGCGGCAGGTTGAGAGGGTGAGAGGTTTCCTCTGTCAGGGGAGGGGCTTTCAGGGCCCCAGTGGGACTGGTGCACCTGTGGCCATTTAGGGACCTCCCGGCCTGGTCGGTCACCAGCCTGAGAGTTGGGAAGGACTTCTCAGAATGTTCTTCCCTGGACCATGTCCTCAGGCTCAAGTGGTCTCCTGGCCCGGGAACAGAACAGGGAAGAAGACACAGTGCCTCCCAGGACCCCACCCTGAAGGCACAGACGTGCAGGGCTAATGCAGCCTCTCTGCAGTGGCCGCTGTCTTGCACAAATCTGAGGAAGTATGTCTGTACTGCCACAGAAAGAGCAGTCCCCGCCTTCTGGGGGCTATAGCTTATCCCAGCCCCATGCAGGAGGCACCCTAAAGAAGGCCTTACTCTCTTGCACAAACAAGACTCATGGCACATGGCCACCTTGGATTATGGCCCAACATTTCCTCCACATTCCAGTGTTCTCAGGAGAGATCAATCAGGGAAGACTTCCTGCAGGAGGAAGCATTCTTCTGGGACTTCCAAGTGGTCCTGAGGTAACTGGGGAGAGGGAACTTGTCCCCATCAAACAATGGGAGAGAGAGAGCAACCACCTTGGATAACTGCCTGCTGGGGGACTCTGGGCAGGTCCTCGTCTGTAGATGGAAAGGGGGCTGGTGTCAAGGTGGCATCAGGCAGGAAGAAGACAAAACACGGCTCTCCTCTCTCCGCTCTGCTGGTTGAGTGTCTTCCCACTGGCCTTCACCTCTTCCCCATGGTACCTCCCGTACCCACTTGGTGCAGAAGGGAATGAGAAGAGGACACGGGCAGTCTCCCTTCCAGGAGACCTGAGAATCCGGAACAGGGGGCATGCCACAGCTAAAGCTCTACTCCTCTCCCTCTGAAGGTCCAACTGCACAGCTCCAGCCTAAGGTTCTGAGTGAGCAGAAAGGCTGTCTGCCTGGGGAGGGGCGCTCCATGTACTGGGGAGAGGCTGCCAGCCCCGCGGGACTGTCTGTCAACACAGCTCATCGGGTGTCCGATGTCAAGTGCCCCCGGAGAGATGTGCTTGAAGGCAGGAGACCATAGTCCCCTCTGAGGCCTGCAGCCAGCACCCCTCATGGCCTTGTGACCCCAGCGCGCCCTCTAGGACACAGGCTGGCTGCATGACTTGGTGGGAAGCGCAACTGTGGCCCAATGTGCAGTGATGGGTGGTGCTCACCCCCATTTCCACACCGGGTGAAGGGGTCTGCCAGCTCGCGCATGTGTGGAAGAACCCCCACCTGATGGAGAAGAGCAGCGAGCCTCTCCCACACCCTCCCTGCTGCAGCCCTGGCAGCACCGGTCTAATGGATCCCCCAGAAGCCCAGGAGGAAACGGCAGGGGCAGTGGCCAGAACTGGCTAAGTGTGCAGGCAACCAGGCCAGCGCAGGTCTGGTAACAGACTGGAAGATGCTTGGTGGTACCGGACTGAAAACTCTTGTGTATGTGGATGCCCAAGTCCTGGCATAAACACTGGGAAGCCTTTCAGTGACTCCCAGGGAACGACCAGGCTCCTAGACTGCAAGGTGAGGCAGCCAGAGCACGTCTCCTCCTCAGACACAGACTCAAATGTCTCCACCCTCCTCCCTTGTACAGCTTTTCAGTCCTCCTGGAAATAGTCCACAGTCCACAGCCCCCGCAGGATCAGGGGTTTCAGGAGGGGGCAGAGGTGCGGGGAAGTGAGGAGGGACAAACCACCCTGCTGGGAAATCCTCCAGCCATTTCCTGTACCCGGGTGCATCAGCCACCTGTTGCTAAAAGTTCCATCAGACACAGAGCTGGGTGGCCAGGGCACAGCTGAACAGCCCTAGGAGAGACAGAACAGCTAGGACAGGAGGAATGACGGATGCCAGGGACAAACACGAAGGCCACGGGCTGTCATTGACCAGAGCCCAGCACCTGCCAGAGAAGGGGGTCCTGGAGTGTTAGAGAAAACCACGAGCTGCACTTGCGCTCCGACCTGTTCCGGTCGACGCAGGAGGGGTCCCCCAAACGCACTAGACAGGAGCCCAGAGGCCGGGCTCTGGCTCCGCACGGGTCCCCAGTTCCTCAGCGTTAAGCCCACCTTGCCTCTGAGGGGCGTGCGATACGCGACGTTTCGCCCCGGAGTCCAGCGGCGCGCTCGGACGGGAGAAACCAGCGCCGATCCCGCAGCCCAGCGCTCGCCGGCTGCAGCGGGCAACAAGAGCGGCCGGGTCTGGGAACCCAACTCCCGGCGCCCCCCGGCCGTCGGGCACTCCCACCTTGCGGACGGTGCCGGCCGCTTGCAGCCGGGCGCTCTCCTCGCCGGCTCCCGGGCCGTCCGATCTGTCCTCGGGGACCATCGCCGCCCGCTGCTCGGGCCGCGCCCGCCTGGAGGCCGTCGCCGGCGCAGGGACCCCGGGTGCTCGGACCCGGCACTGCCCTCTCCTGGGGGTGGCGGTCCCGCCGGCAGGAGGGGCGGGGCGCAGGCCGCCGAGCGTGCGAAACTTCCTGCTGCCCAATCGGCGGCCGCGGCGACTCCGACGGACAGCAGCGCTGGCCAACCAGAGCATGAGGGAGGTGGTTCTCGAAGCCAGGCCCTGCCCACTCGCGGCCGCGGAGCCCCCGGGGAATGCGGTCGCCCCTGGCAACCGCCGGCCGGCGGAAAAGGGAAAAACAAGGCGCAGCGCAGGGCCCAGGGGCAGCCGGGATTCCACCCGCCGGGCGGCGGGGCCCCCTCGGGGCTAATCCGAAAACACCCGCAATGGCTTGTTAACGGTTTTCCTGGCACGAGCGCCCGTGCAGCCTTTAAGGTCCGCTTTTCTGTCTCCACTCGGGGACCCAGGCTCTGGCCTGGTGACCCCAGTGCGGTGCCGTCCATTGTCACACTTCCAGAACCTTCCTCGGGAACCCGCCTCTGGAGCCCACAGTCCAGAACCCCCCTTGGCAACCTGCTTCTAGAATCATCTTACTTGCACCACTTACATCTAGAACTGACTTACCTCCCGGGACCGGCCTGCCTCCAGAACCAAACTCTCCCTAACCTGCTCTCCCTGCAGGGTTACCCCAGGCCCTTCATAATTTCTCTAGTTATGGCAGGGAGAAGGTGATGGCACCCTACTCCAGTACTCTTGCCTGGAAAATCCCGTGGATGGAGGAGCCTGGTGGGCTGCAGTCTGTGGGGTCGCAAAGAGTCAGACACGACTGAGCGACTTCACTTTAACTTTTCACTTCCATGCATTGGAGAAGGAAATGGCAACCCACTCCAGCGTTCTTACCTGGAGAATCCCAGAGACGGGGGAGCCTGGTGGGCTGCCGTCTATGGGGTCGCACAGAGTCGGACACGACTGAAGCGACTTAGCAGCAGCAGTTATGGCAACTTTGGAACGCACTCAGATTTCATGTGGGGCTCACCTCACCGCACACCAGGGGCAGGAACACCAGAGCATAAGCAGTAGCCATAGCACATCTTCATCAAGTTCTGATAAAGTTCCAGCCTTGTCCATTGTAACCATCTCCCCACGGTCCCTGCCATGCCTCGGTGCAGAGCCCTGGGCCCCTCCCCAGATGGCCAGGCCAGATCCTGTCTTTCCCCAGAGCTAAATCCGGTAAGCTAAGCTTCTTGGCCAACCCTGGCCATCTGAAACAGTAGTAACAACAAAATAAGGTAATTGTTAACTCTGAGGAAAATAAAATGTAACACAGGATATGACCTGACTTAGCTGTGTATTTCAGGTTGTCCTGGCAGCTTGACCATAGGACCACCATAAGGAGTTTCTGTTAGGAGGAGGGGAGAGGGGAAGGGTTAAGAAGTGGGTGAGAGAAGCTGAAGCTTCATCCTGCTGAGGGGGAAGTCAGTAGATAAGGCCTCAGTTAGAAAGCAGAGTTCCAGATGCAGAAGCATGTGGTCCGGGACTTCCCTGGTGGTGCAGTGGATAGGAACCCATCTGCCTATGCGGAGGACACAGGTTTGATCCCTGTTCCGGGAAGATTCCACATACCATGAAGCAACTAAGCACCACAACTACTGAAGCCCACGTGATCCAGAGCCTGTGTTCCATTACAAGAAGAGTCACTTCAAGGAGAAACATGTGTACGGCAAGGAAGAATAACCCCCACTAGCACAACATTCAGAAAACAAAGATCATGGCATCTGGTCCCATCACTTCATGGGAAATAGATGGGGAAACAGTGGAAATAGTGTCAGACTTAATTTTTTTGGCTCCAAAATCACTGCAGATGGTGACTGCAGCCATGAAATTAAAAGACGCTTACTCCTTGGAAGGAAAGTTATGACCAACCTAGATAGCATATTCAAAAGCAGAGACATTACTTTGCCAACAAAGGTCCATCTAGTCAAGGCTATGGTTTTTCCTGTGGTCATGTATGGATGTGAGAGTTGGACTGTGAAGAAGGCTGAGCGCTGAAGAATTGATGCTTTTGAACTGTGGTGTTGGAGAAGACTCTTGAGAGTCCCTTGGACTGCAAGGAGATCCAACCAGTTCATTCTGAAGGAGATCAGCCCTGGAATTTCTTTGGAAGGAATGATGCTAAAGCTGAAACTCCAGTACTTTGGCCACCTCATGCGAAGAGTTGACTCATTGGAAAAGGCTCTGATGCTGGGAGGGATTGGGGGCAGGAGGAGAAGGGGACGACAGAGGATGAGATGGCTGGATGGCATCACTGACTCAATGGACGTGAGTCTGAGTGAACTCCGGGAGTTGGTGATGGACAGGGAGGCCTGGCATGCTGCAATTCATGGGGTCGAAAGAGTCGGACACGACTGAGCGACTGAACTGAACTGAGCACAACTAGAGAAAGCCTGGACAAAGCAACGGAGACCCAGCATAGCCAAAAATAAATAAATAGATAAATAAAGAAATAAAAACCTCTAGTTGCAGATGCATGTTCTTCGGAACTGTGGGATTCAACACCAAATCTGCAGCTCAGAGTTACAAGCGGTCACCCCTGGGGAGGCAGTGGGGCGCCGGAGGAGGTTCCTTCTTGGTTCAGCAGGTCTTAGAGACCTGAGGCTGGTAAAACTCCAAACCTTCTATAACAAAGTAACCCCAAAACTTGTGTTTTGAAGAATGGATGTCTAGTAATTGACAACAAAAAACATCCAAAATAAAAGGAACTATTGGAAATGAAGAGATACTTCTAAATAAGGCGTGAATTAGAAGAAAGAACACAAACTGCATGTTACCTAAAAAATAACTAGAAAGTAAATAACATTATATAAAATTTATAGAACAAAAGGAAATTCTGTAACTTTACGTGACTTTATTACTATATAGGTATCATATATATGTGAAATAAGTTAACCAAATTAAAAAAATGGAGGAGGAAATAGCAAAACATTTAAAGCTGACATCAGTTACATAGCAAAGAAACTGAGTGTTTGAAGGAAAAAAGTTGATTAATCCCCAAAGGGTCCGATGGTGGGGAGGTAGATTTTTATCGGCTAGGCTCTGCCTCTGACTGCATAAGATTGGGTGCATTGCTTAGCCCTGGGGAGTGAGATGTTTATTATTTTTCCCCAGGTCACCATTCACAGGTGGGTGGTGGCAGAGGGTGCATCTGCAGGGGTGTCCACCACAGACCATGAGCCTCGCAGTGGAGGTGAGGTTACTTCCTCTGGGCTTATTTCCGGTTTCCAGGGAGGAAGAAGCATCAGGAGGAAAACAAGATGTCCCCCCAGTTCCCCCAGAACGTTGTCACATGGCCTTGTGTGTCTCTGTGGGAGGCTGCGATGCACTGTCCTTGTGTGCTGTCCCAAAATAACTGGGGTTCTGCCTGTCAGTACAACCAGGATGGGTTTGCTGCTGCTAAGTCGCTTCAGTTGTGTCCGACTCTGTGCGACCCCAGAGACGGCAGCCCACCAGGCTCCCCCGTCCCTGGGATCCTCCAGGCAAGAACATTGGAGTGGGTTGCCATTTCCTTCTCCAATGCATGAAAAGGGAAAGTGAAGTCGTTCAGTCGTGTCTGACTCTTCACGACCCCATGGACTACAGCCCACCAGGCTCCTCCGTCCATGGGATTCTCCAGGCAAGAGGACTGGAGTGGGGTACCACTGCCTTCTCCAAGGATGGGTTTGGATCCCCACAAAAGCACAAATACACCACGTCAAGAAAGGAAAAGAGACCAATTACCAACACACAGGGAGATGCTACAGACCGTGAGAAAACATCATGACGGTAAACTGGTCTGGAGAAGATGGATGATTCTGTTCCCAAATGTGATCAAAGCTGACCCCAGAAAAGGGGGAAAACAAGGATAGAGCAATGTTCAGTTCAGTCGCTCAGTCGTGTCCGACTCTTTGCGACCCCATGAATCACAGCATGCCAGGCCTCCCTGTCCATCACCAGCTCCCAGAGTCCACCCAGATCCATGTCTATCGAGTCGGTGATGCCATCCAACCATCTCATCCTCTGTCGTCCCCTTCTCCTCCTGCCCTCAATCTTTCCCAGCATCAGGGTCTTTTCAAATGAGTCAGCTCTTTGCGTCAGGTGGCCAAAGTATTGGAGTTTCAGCTTCAACATCAGTCCTTCCAATGAATACCCAGGACTGATCTCCTTTAGAAAGGACTGGTTGGATCTCCTTGCAGTCCAAGGGACTCTCAAGAGTCTTCTCCAACACCACAGTTCAAAAGCATCAATTCTTCAGTGCTCAGCTTTCGTTGTAGTCCAACTCTCATGTCCATATGTGACCACTGGAAAAACCATAGCTTTGACTAGATGGACCTTTGTTGACAATATAACGTCTCTGCTTTTGAATATGCTATCTAGGTTGGTCATAACTTTCCTTCCAAGGAGCAAGCGTCTTTTAATTTCATGGCTGCAATCACCATCTGCAGTGATTTTGGAGCCCCCAAAATAAAGTCAGCCACTGTTTCCCCATCTATTTGCCATGAAGGGATGGGATCAGATGCCATAATCTTAGTTTTCTGAATGTTGAGCTTTAACTGAAGTTTTTCACTCTCCACTTTCACTTTCATCAAGAGGCTTTTTAGTTCCTTTTCACTTTCTGCCATAAGGGTGGTGTCATCTGCATATCTGAGGTGATTGATATTTCTCCAAGCAATCTTGATTCCAGCTTGTGCTTCTTCCAGCCCAGCGTTTCTCATGATGTACTCTGCATATAAGTTAAATAAGCAGGGTGACAATATACAGCCTTGACGTACTCCTTTTCCTATTTGGAACTAGTCTGTTGTTCCATGTCCAGTTCTAACTGTTGCTTCCTGACCTGTATATAGGTTTCTCAAGAGGCAGGTCAGGTGGTCTAGTATGCCCATCTCTTTCAGAATGCTTCTGTTAAGTCCCTACCATTTCTGTCCTTTATTGAGCCCATCTTTGCATGAAATGTTTCCTTGGTATCTCTAATTTTCTTGAAGAGATCTCTAGTTTTTCCCATTCTGTTGTTTCCTCTATGTCTTTGCATTGATCACTGAGGAAGGCTTTCTTATCTCTCCTTGCTATTCTTTGGAACTCTGCATTCGAATGGGTATATCTTTCCTTTTCTCCTTTGCTTTTTGCTTCTCTTCTTTTCACAGCTATTTGTAAGGCCTCCCCAGACAGCCGTTTTGCTTTTTTGCCTTTCTTTTTCTTGGGGATGGTCTTGATCCCTGTCTCCTGTACAATGTCACGAACCTCCGTCCATAGTTCATCAGGCACTCTCTATATCAGATCTAGTCCCTTAAATCTATTTCTCACTTCCACTGTATAGTCATAAGGGATTTGATTTAGGTCACACCTGAATGGTCTAGTGGTTTTCTCCACTTTCTTCAATTTCAGTCTGAATTTGGCGATAAGGAGTTCACGATCTGAGCCATAGTCAGCTCCTGGTCTTCTTTTTGCTGACTCTGTAGAGCTTCTCCTTCTTTGGCTGCAAAGAATATAATCAATCTGATTTCAGTGTCGACCATCTGGTGATGTCCATGTGTAGGGTCTTCTCTTGTGTTGTTGGAAGAGGGTGTTTGCTATGACCACTGCATTTTCTTGGCAAAACTCTATTAGCCTTTGCCCTGCTTCTTTCTGTACTCCAAGGCCAAATTTGCCTGTTACTCCAGGTGTTTCTTGACTTCCTACTTTTGCATTCCAGTCCCCTATAATGAAAAGGACATCTTTTTTGGGTGTTAGTTCTAGAAGGTCTTGTAGGTCTTCATAGAACTGTTTAACTTCAGCTTCTTCAGCATTACTGGTTGGGGCATAGGCTTGGATTACTGTGATATTGAATGGTTTGCCTTGGAAACGAACAGAGATCATTCTGTCATTTTTGAGATTGCAAGATCATTCTGTCATTTTTGAGATTGCATCCCAGTACTGCATTTCGGACTCTTTTGTTGACCATGATGGCTAGTCCATTTCTTCTGAGGGATTCCTGCCCGCATAGTAGATATAATGGTCATCTGAGTTAAATTCACCCATTCCAGTCCATTTCAGTCGCTGATTCCTAGAATGTCGACGTTCACTCTTGCCATCTCCTGTTTGACCACTTTCAATTTGCCTTGATTCATGGACCTGACATTCCAGGTTCCTATGCAATGTTTTTCTTTACAGCATCGGACCTTGTTTGTATCACCAGTCCCATCCACAACTGGGTGTTGTTTTTGCTTTGGCTCCATCCCTTCATTCTTTCTGGAGTTATTTCTCCACTGATCTCCAGTAGCATAATGGGCACCTACCGACCTGGGGAGTTTATCTTTCAGTGTCCTATCTTTTTGCCTTTTCATACTGTTCAAGGGGTTCTTAAGGCAAGAATACTGAAGTGGTTTGCCATCCCCTTCTCCAGTGGACCACATTCTGTCTAGAACAAACTGCTAGAAGGGGCACTAGACTCAACAGTCCTGCAGCAAATCCATCTGAGAACAGACACCCCCCCGCCTCCCCGGCCCACCCCCCACCCCTCCCTTCCCACTCCTCAGAGGATCCCAGCCTGTGGAAAACGGAGAGACATGGAACGGCTTACAAAGGTCAGAGGCTCACGGCTACCAAGGAGAGGGCAGGAAGCCCTTCAGGGCTCTACCCACACAGCTGAGTGTCAGAACCTGCTGTTGTCTGCCTGCCCCGCCCCTGTTGTTACAGAATCCACCTGGGAGGGGCGGCCAGTCAGCCCCAGAAGGCGGAATCCTCCGTGCAAGAAATTTAACCAAAAAAACCTCTATTAGGACTAATTAGATAATTTGGTAAGGTAGCTAATGTTAAGCTAACTATGTTATGGGCTGAATTTTACCCCCTTTCCAAAGTCCTGTGTTGAAGCCGTAATCCTAGAGTGATAGGATTTGGAGGTGGGGCCTGTGGGAGTGATTAGCGTTAGATGTACATCAAAGCTGTATGTCGTCACCCTGCTTATTTAACTTATATGCAGAGGACCTCATGAGAAACGCTGGGCTGGATGAAGTACAAGCTGGAATCAAGATTGCCAGGAGAAATATCAGTAACCTCAGATATGCAGATGACACCACCCTTATGGCAGAAAGTGAAGAACTAAAGAGCCTCTTATGAAAGTGAAAGAGGAGACTGAAAAAGTTGGCTTGAGGCTCAACATTCAGAAAACTAAGATCATGGCATCTGGTCCCATCACTTCATGGCAAATAGATGGGTAAACAATGGAAACAGTGTCAGACTTTATTTTTTGGGGCTCCAAAATCACTGCGGATGGTGAGTGCAGCCATGAAATTTTTAAAAGACACTTGGTCCTTGGAAGAAAAGCTATGATCAATCCAGACAGCATATTAAAAAGCAGAGACATTACTTTGCCAACAAAGGTCGTCTAGTCAAAGCTATGGTTTTTCCAGGAGTCATGTATGGATGTGAGAGTTGGACCATAAAGAAAGCTGAGTGTCAAAGAATTGATGCTTTTGAACTGTGGTGTTGGAGAAGACTCTTGAGAGTCCCTTGGACTGCAAGGAGGTCCAACCAGTCCATCCTAAAGGAGATCAGTCCTGGGTGTTCATTGGAAGGACTGATGTTGAAGCTGAAACTCCAATACTTTGGCCACCTGATGCAATGAACTGACATTGGAAAAGACCCTGATGCTGGGAAAGATTGAAGGCAGGAGGACAAGGGGGGCGACCGTGGATGAGATGTTTGGATGACATCACTGACTTGATGACCATGAGTTTGAGCAAGCTCCTGGAGTTGGTGATGGACAGGGAAGCCTGGTGTGCTACAGTCTACGGTGTTTCAGAGTCGGATGTGACTGAGCAACTGAACTGAACTGACCTGAGGGTGTGGACCCCACAATGGGATTAGAGTGTTTATAAAAAGAGCGATACCAGGGGGTTCCCTGGCGGGCCCATAGTTAGGACTCTCCACTTTTCACTGCCAAGGGCCCAGGTTTGGTCCCTGGTTGGGGAACTAAGATTCCACAAGCTGTATGGTGGGACCAAAGAAAGTAACAGGAGAGAGACCAGAGTTTGCTTTCTCAGCCACATGAGGACACGGTGAGAAGGTGGCCGTCTGCAAACCAGGAAGAGAGTCAGTCTTCACAGGAGCTGAATTGGCTGGCTCCTCGATCTTGGACTTTGCCTCCAGAACTGTGAGAAAATTAATTTTTCTCCATGGCAGTACAAGTCCTGATGGGCTCTGGCTCACAATTTTACACGGATCGGTACTTTGCACATGCAAACCAGATGGGCTTCCAATGTGAACCATCTTTGAATTGGAAGAAAGGTGGGCTCTGTTCTGAGAGCCCATCTGGAGAGTCACCGGCTGGCCCAAGACCCAGCGGCCATGCAGCTGGAGGAGCCAGGACCCTCACGGCATCCAGCACCTTCTCCACACACATCCTGCTCCATGGGGAATGCCCAAGGGAGCCAAAAATGTACTAGGAGGAGGAGGTGGGACAGAGAAACCCAGAGAGAGCAGCTGATTCTAGAAAATTCCCATCTGGTCTGGATCGGGTTACTTTGATGAGGCACTGCAGGATTTGGGTCTGGGAGCTTTCAGTTTGTTGCTAAATGTCAGGTGACTTGGTGAAAAGTTGTGGCACTTTCATTGACTTTCTCTCTGGTCCCAAGTCTCAATTAGGACGGTGCTGACACTGTTTATTTACATTTGCATTTTTTTCAGAATGAGGGGCAGAGGAGTCAGGCTCCGGAGGCCCAGGATTGGCAAAGAATTCCATTACTCACATACTTGCTCACTGTTGTGGCATGCTAAGATTCTGGAGTTTTGGTGTGTGCCTCTACTTAGAGGGTACGCAACATAAATTGAAGAATAAATAACCGTAAAGCCCGAAGGGAGCATGATATACTGCTGTGTTCAAGCCACTTGTCTGTGACAAATGGCATACCAGGCACCGCAGGACCACAGGAAGCCTTAATCAATGGTGGTAATAGCCACCGATGCATCACTGTGAGGGCGTCACCGAGGGACTGACGCTGGAGAAGAATCAACGGGATGTGAAAAAGGAATTGTTTGTAAATACAATCAACAATTTTGTGTTCCTGAGAAAGCCATTCATCATTGGGAAACCACCTTTAGTAAAAGATGCACCCGGCTTCCCAGTGAGGCGGGGCCATCAATCCTTCCCAAGTCCTGGGGCCAGCTCAGGGCTGTCAAAGGCTCAGGGAACAGACACATGTATTTATTCTTATTTGAAGGCAAATTGAGAGTCATTTTTTTGGAGGGAAAGTGAGCAGAGGGCACCTATAACAGTCTCTTGGGAGCAGAGAGAGCTCCTGAAAAGTCTTCTTCTTTGGGGCACCTGGCCCGGGCCCCCGAGTGCCCAGCATGCTCTCCTTGGCCACGTCTGCGCTCTCTCCCTCCAGGACACGTGGTGCATGTGGGGCGGGAAGGAGAGGTCTCTTTGAGCAAGGAAGGTGCTTCTGGGGAAATGGTTCTTTAGGAGGATGAGGTCTAAGGAAGGTCCTTGTAGTCTGGAATTGTGGCCTGGCTCCACAGACATTTTTCTGGCCCCTCTGGGGAACTGGTTTCATCCTTACAACACTGCAAGGTGAGGACTCCCAGAGCACGGCGGTTACTGGTCTGATCCCGGGCAGATGGCTGGAGGTGCCTGCAGGTCTTTCCCCGCTGAGGCCTCCCCACAGTCCTCTTGGTGGATCCTGTGGCCGAAGGACCACCTTGTGCTCTGGAGGAGTAGAGGCCAGGTTGGGGCAGGCTGCAGGCAGGGCCGCCTGTGCTGGGACAGTTATGGACAGGTGGCACGGCCATTCATGGCAGCGCCAGGGAGAGGAGGAGCGGCTGGGGCAGCAGGGCTGGGCCACAAGCCACCCAGAGGGACGGGGCGGGAGGGGCGGGCTCCAAGGAGCGCCCATGAGCGTGGCCTTGTCCCACGCCGCAGACAGCCCACGGGACATGGCCAGGAAAGGTGGTGGAGGGCGTTGGAGACCTTGCCAGGGCCTGTCAGCAGGGTGTGGGGGCAAAAGGCTGCTCTGAGAGAATCAAAAGTGAGCCAGAGGACAGGAAGTGAGCACATGTGGCGAGTTCTGCTCTGGGGGCGCAGAGAACTGGTGGGACACGTGGCTGTGGGGTTCGGGGAGAGCTGAGGGGCTGGCTGGCCTTTAACGGAGGGAGCTGCAGGTATAGGAGGAAGTACAGGAGGTACAGCCGCAGGTACAGGAGGAGGCAGAGCCCGGGTCACAGGCAGGGCGCACGTGGGTGGGGGATGCAGACGCTCCCTGCCAGCTGCTGCTGCGTGTTGGTGACATAGGAAGCAAGGTCCTTACTGAGAGTGGGCCGGGGAGGGGTGCTGGAGGTCACAGCAGGGAAGGAGGGGGACAGCTAAGGACAGGGAGTGGGGATTCCTGGCAGGGGGGCCCCCGCTGGCGTGTGGCTGCCCGGACGCCTGGGTTTAGCCAGGGTTTAAATGGGTGAGGGGGCAGCCGAGTGTGCTTTGCAGATGGACTGTGCCTCTGATAGACTGTGGCACCTAGGAGAAGGAAAACACCCTTCATCCCAAAGACTCATTCCTTTGCGACCTGATCCAGAAAGACTCAGTTTCTGGGTGGAGGTAACTCTGACGTCACAACTGAACACCCTGTTGTCAGGCTGTCTGGGATACAATTTATGAAATGTGTTTGCCGCCTCCCGCTCAGTCAACTGACAACAAGGCTCTTATGCCAAATCCTGGACCACCTAGACGTAGCTTCCCTCGAAAATATATATCATCAGAAAATATGCATCATTTATTTACCAAGCCAAAAAGGGGCATAATTCAGTGGAACCAAAGCTTCCTTCTCCCTGAAAACCTGTTTCTATTTTCCACGTATGACTAATTTTTAATCTCAGTGACTGAGCGGTAATGCCATTGTCACTGATGCTGACAATGGGGTTTTTTAAGAAGCATATGATAGATGTCGCCTTCATGGTATCCTTTTTTGGTTATCGCTCCTGTGGCGTTCAGAATAAAATGAGTTCAGCCTCCGTGAGGCTCTAGCAAATCCAGGCACAATTGTAGATTAGATGCCATCTTTATGCAAAACTTGCCCCGCACACACTTGGCTGGCAGGGAGAGGTCGTAGAGACGACGGAAGACTTCCGTCTGGCCATTATTCACCAAAGCAGGAAAACAGCTATTTACCTAACGCCCATTTGTTAAGAGAGTAGGAAAATGGAATCTTTAATAACGTCAAACAAAGGCACCAGGAGTTATAAAACAACAACCAACTTGTAAAATAAGGAGCATGTTTGTAACGGCCTCCTCTGTTTTCACCTAAGGTATGTTTTTAGGTGGTTTACCTGTGATGGGGTTTTAGGGTCACAGGACACCCCACCCATGCAGACATGAAACCTGGAGCCCTGAGTGCCATCCTCAACTCCTCTCATCCCCAGCTTCATCACCCTGAGCTGGCTGACCTCACCGCTGTCTCCCAAGGGACCAGGCACAGCGTTGCCCGCAGGATTCCCTGCCCCACAAGCTGTCTTGCCCACTGAGGTCCATTCAACGCTCTAAGTGCAGTGGGAGGGGGTGGTTATCTTCCCTAACCTGACAGCACCTCGCCAACCCGGTGTCTGCACCATCACACCCACGCCCACCAGCCCTTCCCCAAACCCAGCCTGCAGGTGCACATGCACGTTCACACACACGTGTTCACACTCACACACACTTGGGCGAAGACCTCCTATGAGGCCTTGGCCCTGGGCTGCTCCTTGTTGCCCCCACTGTCCTGGCACAGTGAGCGCGTGGCGAGTGGGGCCCGGAGGGGGACTTTCCTTATGGTCCGCCTTCTGTGCACGAGCCTGCAGGGCCCTGAGCCTGAGCGGCCGCGCTGGGAATGGGCCCGGGCTGCTGCTCGGGGCACATCCTCTGGGGCAGGGGGGCGCCCTGGACCCGAGTCTCCGCCTTCGCCCCGGGTCGTCCAGGTCGTCGAGCCACCCGCCGCGTTCCTGAGTTCTTAGCTGCCTTCTTTCTCTTTGTTGCCTACTGGCATTCATCTTGTAACAAACACCCCGAGTTAACAGCATTTTTTTCCTCTTCCTTTTGGCTGGTGCCTCTAAGGCCGTAAGTACTCACGCAGAATTGGCAAACGGGCTGTTTCCAGTGGAGTTATGCTTGCCTTCAAGATGGTCAATTGTGAGGTTTAAAAATATAAAGATAATGACACGTAAAACGCAGGGAAACGCTCAGGACTTGTTAACTGAAACTCTGCCTAGAGACCGTTTCCCTGGTAATGGCGTCAGGACACCGAGCACCTGCTGGTGTGCCTGTCGGTCCCGGGGGAGATTCAGAGAGGCGTCCTGAGCAGAGGGCCTGGCTCTTCTCTTGGCTGTGGGTGGACGTGATTTAGCTCTTGCTGTGTTTTAGAGGTAGACGCGGCCAGTGGGACCACCGGCCACAGGTATGACGGACAATAGGCTGCCCCTGCACGTGGGCCCAGGCTCACCCCCTCACCGACTGACCTGCTGCCCACCTGGGCTCCTCTGTGAGGCATCTCCACTGTGTTTTCTTACAGTTGCAGACAGACAATTACAGATAAAGAAGCCATGATGGGAGACGGTCCAGTATCCGGTTTGAAGCCTTTCTTGGTGAAGGATAAGGTTGCCCTCAGGAGGTCGCTAAGAGTCAGACACGACTGAGTGACTTCACTTTCAATTTTCACTTTCATGCACTGGAGAAAGAAATGGCACCCCACTCCAGTGTTCTTGCCTGGAGAATCCCAGGGACAGGGGAGCCTGGTGGGCTGCTATCTATGGGGTCGCACAGAGTCGGACACGACTGAAGCGACTTAGCAGCAGCAGGAGGTAACTGAATGCTTCTGGGCAGACGTGGCCTTTGCTCAGTGAATTGTGATTTTTGTTAATGAGCTGGCTCAGCTCTTGAAACAGCCTAGTCTAACTGACCCGATCCCTGGACTAACGGAAAATAGGATGGGAGCAGCCTGTGTACACACACGAGGCCCAGGTGGTACCAAGCAAGGAGACTGTCGGGCTGGGGAAGACAGAAGGGCAAGCTTGTCACTCTCTTGTGAAGTTTGTGTTTCTTCCAGCTGGAGTCATCATTTCAGTGTTGGCTTTGCATTCCCTCCCTTGGGATTCACATTACATTTTTTTTTTCATTAAAGGAATAGGGAGAATACTGACCAGACGAACCTAGAAAACCCAAAGAAACAGAAAGTGAAGGAGCCAAGTCAAAAAATCAGGAGATGTGGGAAAGACCAGTTTTGAATCGTTCATTTGCTGTTAAATGTTCCATTTTTAAACTTACAGTCTTCAGTAAGTTATATTCTTTTTTTTTTTTAACCCACAAGCCTTTCTTCATTTCCATGTCATCTTGATAGTTTTTAAAATATGCACTTCGTGTTCTTGTGAAATACCTTGATTTCTAATTTCAGAAGGCTGCCTTCTGCGTCGTGCCTGGTCCTTGGGATCGGGCCTGGTCGGGGGTTGTCGGTTATTCCTCCTGAGAACCCTTTGGCGTGGCTGCCACCTGCTTACTGAGTTCTAAGGAAGTCGCTGGCCAGGGGTGTCTCAAAGGCCTGGATCTGACTTGCTCACTTCCTGAGGATCGTGTCTGGTCTTTCCAGGGGCCACCTGTAGGACACACTGGTGGTGGTCGCTTTTATGTTTTAACAGTTCTAACCATTTACTGCAACATGAAATTGTTCTCAGGAAAGCTCTGTCTTTTATGACTCACAGCAGTACCTGAAAGAAGAAAATACCTTCTCCGTTTCCAAAGATACTGGGTAAGCTTTGTTCTGTGTCCCTTTCCTCTGTGCAGGTGAGCATATGGTGGGAGGGGCAGTGACGTCACCTCTGTCCTGAGTCTGGCCTTAGCAGTGGGCTTGGGACCTGCCCTCCCTGGTTTTAATCCAGTCTTCGCTTTCACGTGGGCAGAAGTTGAGAATGCAGTAGAACCACAGGGTGACTGATAACGAGCTGCCGCAGGGAAGCAGTCTCCTGCTTGTTCTGTGAGAGCCCACACGTCAGGCCACAGACCTGAAGACTGGCCCTCTCAGTCGCCCTTGGTCCTCCTTTTCAGGGTTTTCCTTTTAAATAAAGAATCTCGTCAGAAATAATTGTAAACAAGCTAACAATCAATGTAACCAAATTGTGTTTCAAAGAATAGAACCAAAAACAGTTTAAAAGGCATGAGGCATACAGTTGTCACTGACCTTTCTTTACATCCTATTTTCTGCCGCTTTCTTGTCTCAGAGGGCAGTGTAAATAGCTCCCTTTGTCCAGTAAAACCAAGAAAAAAAACCTGATGGAAAAAACCAGGGTAGGTTTGCTTTTGGAAACTTTGGTGCTGGGAACAACTGCGTGGCCTGATGACAGGATTTGCGTTTCAGTTCGTGGTGAAAGGAGTCTAAGCTTTGAAATCAGGCAGTTCGAGCTCTGTTGTTCTAATAGTATTTCCAGTTTGGAATGAAGCGCCTGGCCTCCAGGTACAGAAGTAGCTGGCTTGGGTCCTGTCAGGTGTGCTGGGCTGGGGTGGGGGTGGGCCGCTCCCTCTCTGGCTGCTGTTGCTGCCTCGCGCCCCCTGCCCTCTTTCCCTGCCTGTGTCCCTGGCTCTCCGGCTCACTGGGAGCCCTGGGCGCACTCTGAGCAGGCTCTGCAGCCCACGCACGTCCACGTTGCGCTATGGCATTACCAGTGGCCACCTGCTGCTGAAGTTTTAGGGACCTGCTTGTCTGGGCAGACATAAAGGCGCAGCCCCGTGCTGTGGGCAGAGGCAGGGCTTCTTCCGTGCCTGGTGTTCTCTTCCAGCTTTCCTTTTTCTCTCCTGGAAAACGTCAGAAAATTTCAGAAACTTCCCTATTGTGTTTGTTTTTATCGTGATAACACTCTTAAGGTAGAATTCATTTTAACCATTTCAGAGTGTACAACCCAGCGGCACTTGGCACACTCACAGTCTTGGGCAACCATCAGCACTAACTCCAGAATTTCTGCATCACTTCCAAGGGAAACCCCACACCACTCTTTCCCCTCTTCGCCCAGCCCCGGACCACCTCTAATCGGCCTTTGTTTCTACGGACTTCCTTGTTCCGAGTATTTTGTACAAGTGGGCCGTACTGTAGTGGTCCTTTTGTGTCTGGCTTTTTTCATTTAATGTATTTTCGAGATTCATCCACAGTGTAGCCTGTGTATCAGTACTCCATTCTTATGGCTGAAAATATTTTTCCGTTTGAACATACTGCCTCTTGAGTATCCAGTCATCTGCTGGTGGGTGTTTCGGGTTGTTTCCACCTCTGAGCTGTTGTGAATACTGCTGCTGTGACCTCACACGCAGTGCTTTGAACACCTCGAGGACAGATGCTGGTCTCGTGGGAGTTGCTTGCCTGGCTCAGGAGCTGCCACGCTGTTTCCCAGGTGACCGCACAGTTTAACATCCCACCAGCAACACACGAGGAGCTTGAGTTCTCCGCGTCCCTGCCAGTGATCGTCATTTTCCATCTTTTTTGTAGTAGCCATTCTTTTTGTTGTTCTTCAGTCACTAAATCGTGTCCGACTCTGTGCAGCCCCATGGACTGCCACAAGCCAGGCTCCCCTGTCCTTCACCGTCTCCTGCAGTAGCCATCCTTGTGGGTGTGGGCTGAGTTGGGTGGTCAGTCAGCTGGTAGTGGGACGGCCGTACCTCCCAGCCTTGTCCCTGTTCCCCACAGGGCATGCTCTGTGGGGGTGTTTGCATGGCAGCCGAGGGGGCGCCCTGCCTCTGCCCATTATATCTAGTCGCTCCGTTTAGTTTGGGTTTTGTTCCTGAAGGTGCTGCCTAAAGGTTACTCTTGAAGGATCGCTCTTCTAAGCTGATGGTTCCCTGGCAGTTAGTATTGACTGGGGCAGAGGTGGGCCCGGTGAGGGGCAAGGCGGCCCGCCAGCTGCTCCCTCTGCAGCTCCAGCAGGTCTCCTGTTGGCCAGAGGTGTGCCAGGGGTGGTCACGGCTTCCAGCGGCTTGTCCGTGTCAGACTGCCGTCGTGCTCATTCAGCCCCCCGCCTGCAGGTGTGAATATGCTTGTAGTTCCAAGCACATTGTGAAAAACAGAGAAAAGTCCACTGAAAAGACTGGAGACTCTGTACTCCCTGTTATTTTGAATCTTTCCACTGTTTTCAAAGTGGTGGGCTTTCTAAGTGAGCAGCGGATCTATGTATTTATGTCTAGTTTTGTATTCTAGATCTGCAGAGATCAGCAAGCCAGTGAAGACAAATATTGTGAAAAGCTGTCCAGGAAAAAAGGCCAGGTGACATCTTCAGGTGTTACATCATGATCAACTTTCTAAGTAATCGTGCTTGGGTGTTCAGTCTTGCAAGTGTAGGAAGACAGTGGGGACTTCACTGAAGGTCCAGTGGTTAGGACTCTGCGGTTCCACTTCAGGGGGTACAGCTTACGTCTGTGGTGTGTGGTCTCCTGCAGTGTGGCCAGAAAGTAGAAGACAGTGAATGACCTCACTGTCTGACTTGTCCGCCTTGCTAATAGGAATGTGTATGAGATGAGTCTGTGGAGCCTGGGTGCTCTCTGGTCTCGTGGTTGGTGGATGGGGCCGTGCGCTGCCCTGGGCCCACTCCTGACGAGGGCCACCAGGGCTGAGACACACGCCATCTGCTGAGCTTGCTTCAAGGGCAGCGGGGACATGGCCTGGGTGGGGTGCCCTCTGCTGGCAGCCCTGTGGGGAAGGGCAGGGCGCTGGCCGGCAGAGCGGCCCACTCTGTGTGCTCTCTCTTGCACAAGGTTCTGAGGCGACCACAAAGCCCCAGGCGCGAGAGGAAGTTGACCCTTGGTGCTCTCTGGGTGTCCTCTGAAGACGGGGCTCTGCAGAGCACGGCCAGCGGCCAGGATGAGAAGGTCCTGCAGCCCCGCACCCTGGAAGAGGGAGATGTGGAGCGAGTGGACACAAGCGGGGAAAGGATGGGGCGAAGGTAGAAAGTAAATGGAAGGAAAATAAAGGAAGAAAATCGGAAGAGAAAAGGTGGAAAGGGCTTGAGGAACGAGGAGCCGGGGGGTTGGGGGGGTGGGGGGTGGGGGTGGCTGCAGCAGTGGGGCGTGGGCTCGGCGGGCGACAGGGACACGGGCGCCATGTGCTGCCGGGCAGACGCGCGGACGGGGGCCAGAGGACTGTCCCCTGCGGGGACACTGGCCGATACCGACAGTGGAGTAGAGTTGGTGGGGAGCAAGGGGCTGCCGGGTGAGATCAAGCGGGGGGAAAGACGGGGGCTGAAGAGGTTAAAGAAGAGGATGAAACGATGCGGTGCTGGCAGCGAGGCTGCATCAGAGAGTGTAGTTTCCAGAAAAGACAGAAGAAGGAAAGAGAACACAGGTGGGGCAGGGGCCACAGAAGGAGAGGAAGGGAGACGCGGGAGTGCAGAGCTTGGGGGGGCCTCTGAGCGCGGACACCGCCCCCCGGGGGAGGAAGTGCAGCAGCAGAAGCGACAGAAGCGTCGGCGCGGTCTGGAGCAGCGCAGAGGCCACCAGTCCGGGCGACGACGTGCGGAGGCAGATGCAAGAACAGGCCCGGGGAAGCCACCGCAGGGCGGGGGCAGGAGGAGCAGGCAGGTGGAGATGGTACCCCCGCCCCGCGCCCCGCCGCTCGCCGCCGCGCCCCGCCGTCGGTCACCGCCCCCAACCTGTCACGACCCAGGAGCCCCAGTTCCCCCAGCGCCTCCAGGCCTCTTTCAGGCTCTTGGGAGCCGGAGGAAGAGGTCACGCTGTCAGCGCTCGCCTTTTCTGCCAGCTGTGCACCTGTGGTGGGTACCCCAGAATGCTGCAGTGGGGACCGGAGAGCTTTGATGTGCAGGTCTCACGTGATGCTGGTGAGAACCGGCCCCCATGAAGCGCTTGTTCTGGGTCTGCATTGCTTTTATCCAGTCCTGATGAGGTAGGTACTATTTCCACTTTTCAGATGAGGACCCCAAGGTACAGAGAGGTAGAGTAACTTGCTCACGGTCACGCAGCCACTGAGCAGAGGAGCAGACGTGGGACTGTCAGCCATTACCTGAGCTGTCCCACCCGTGGCCGCCCGCCGCACATGGCTGTGAGCATCCGGGATGTAGCTGGCCCCAGTGGAGACGTGGTGATTTCAATAGTAGGAAAAAGAATGTGAACTCACTATTTTTTTATGTTTATTATACGTTATGTGTGTGTGAAGTCGTTCAGTTGTGTCCGACTCTTTGCGACCCCATGGGCTGTAGCTACCAGGCTCCTCCGTCCATGGGATTTTCCAGGCAAGAGTACTGAAGTGGGTTGCCATTTCCTTCTCCAGAGGATCTTCCCCACCCAGGGATCGAACCCAGGTCTCCCGCATTGTAGGCAGATGTTTTACCGTCTGAGCCACCAGGGAAGTCGTTATATGTTATAATGACAATATTTAAGATATTTTGGTTGAAATTAACTATATTACAAAAAATCAAATTGGTTTTAAACGATTTAAAATCCGTGTGTGGCTTGTGTCACATTTTTGCTGGGCAGTTTCATGCCTTGTGAAGGGGGCTGCTGGTCTTGGGGTGAGTATCTGCTGCATCCAACGGAGTGATTCTGGGAAAGTTAAGATTTTCTGAGTCTTGTTTCCCTTGTATTGGAAACAGGGTTACTGTTTGTGGAATTGCTACTGTGAAGGGACAGGTGAAGGCTTATGACGTGGGTGGGTGTTTGCTTTGCATTTCCCTGCTGGGTAAGGATGTTGAGCATCTTCATGCTTACTGACCATTGGTGTCTCTTTGGAGAAGTATCTGGTTGTTTCTGCCTCTGATTTTAGCTGGGCTGTTTATCTTTTTCCGGTTTAGATGTAAGAGTTTTTTACATATTCCGAACACTAGACTCATCAGTGACATGATTTGCAAACTTTTTCTCCCTTTCTGTGGATTCTCTTCTTATATTATTGATGGTGTCCTTTGAGGCACAGAAGTTTTTAAATTTTGAGTTCACTTTAGCTGTCTTATCTCTGTTTGTTTGTACTTTTGATACATTTAAAAACCATTAACTAATCCAGGGTTATGAAGGTTCACAACCTGTTGTTTTTCCCCCCTTAGGGTTTTATCGTTTTAGCTCTAGGTCTTTAATCCATTTTAACTTGCAAGGATTGTGTCCCCCTTTGTCTTTTGCATGCTCAGTAGCACTTGTTGAAAAGACTGTTCTTCTCCTACTGGACGGTCTTGGCACTCTGTGGAAGATCAACTGGCCACAGGTGTATGGGTTTATTTTTGATTCTCAGTTCTACTGCATTGATCTGTATGTTTATTTTTAATGCCAACACCATGCTGCCTTAATTACTGATGCTTTATTGTAAGTTTTTAAGTTGGAATGTAAGTCCGCTAACTTTGTTCTTCTCTTTCAAGATTGTTTTGGCTATTCTGGTTAGCTTGTATTTCTACATGAATTGCACGATTGGTTGCCAATTTCTGCAAAGAAGCCAATCTTTTGATGGGGGATTAGGTTTTATCTGTGGATCACTTTGGGGAATATTAACATCTTAGCAAAATGAAGTGTTCCGGTCCACAAATATGATGACTTTTGGTTTACTTACATCTTCTTTAATTTCTTTCAGTATGTTTTATAGTTTAAAATGTACAAATCTTTTACATATTTGGTTAAATTTACTTCTGGGCATTTTCCTTTTTTTGTGCTACTGTAAATAGAGTTGTTTTGTACTTTTCTTCTTAAGTTATTCACTACAGGTATAAAGAAAGAAAATTGATTTTCGTGTATTGATCTTGTACCTCATAACTTTGTTGAATTAACTTACTAGCTCTAATAACTTTTTTTTGTAGAATCTTATTGGTTTTCTATACACAAGATCCTGCCACCTGCAAATAAAGACAGTTTACTTCTTCCTGTCAAACTTTGATATATTTTAGTCACTTTCCTGCGTGTGTGCTCTGGCTAGAGCCTCCAGGACTGTGTTGAATAGCAGGTCTGGTTCTGATCTTGGGGCCGAGGCACCTTGGAGTGTCACATAGCCGTGGGGTGTCTGGCTGCTCTCAGGTGGAGGTTCCCTCCAACCTAGTTTCTTGAATTTTTTTTTTTTTTTTTACTTTTATCATGAAAAGGTGTTGGACTTTTTGTCAGATGTTTTTTACTGCTTCCTTTTAGATTTCTTACAATTCTTGTCTTGCCACATTTCCATTTACAGAATTGCAGTCTGGATTTGAAAACACAGTGGCTTCAGGATTCTGAAGGTGCAACATGTACTTGATCTTAGAAAGATTGTAAGAGAAATATGCAAGGCCTCTAAGCACATCTGGCAGAAGGTGGCCTTAAGGAGCACCAGCTGCTGCTGTCCTAGTGCGTGTTCAGTCAGCGGTGCGTGGCTCATTCCAAAACTGGGGTGACCCTCACCATGGCCGCCTGGGTGCTGAGAACCAGCCCTTGCAGCTGTGCAGCTCTGCACCAGTGCTTCAGCCACTGGATGTCCGTGGGGACTGAGGGACTGGTGGCAGGGGTGGGGTTACTAGGGATGTGGGGGTAGGCTTGTGTCTGTGGAAGCCCGGCTACCCCTTGGGCGGGGGCACTGGCAGGCGTGCCTGGGCCTGCTGCGAGTGTTCTGGGTGCACGCTGACAACTGCGCGTGTCCACCTCCCGCAGTCCCTAAGCCCCATCTCACAGATGCAGGAGGTTGACGCGGTTGACAAGTGGTGGACCTCTGCCCTGTGCTGGCAGCTCTCCGGACCGGGCGGCCCCAGAGGGCTTGTCGCTGGACCGTCCTGCCCAGGGTGGGAGCCGGGGTCAAATCCAGGGACAGCGGTACAAGAGGACGGGCTCAGGAGCACGGGGTGACAGCGAGGGGCTGGTCCGCAGTGTGGGGCCGCGCGGGGCCGCCTTGGAGGTGGCGCTGGTGTTTGCACGGTGCCCTGACCCAGCTTCACCTGTAGGGCCCTCCGACAGCATGGAGGTGCCCCTCCTCCATGTCTGGCCCGGTGTGCAGGCGAGAGTGTGATTACGGAGGACCTACCAGGAGCCCTCGGGAGCTGCTGGGCACGCGCTGAAGCCCTGCCCCTGGGTGTTCCTGCAGCCCCTAATGAGTGCGGCCCCTTGCTGTTCCCAGGCCACCATGGGGAGGAACTGCGCGCGGGTCGCGGGGCCGCGTGCGCATCCTGCGGCTGTCGGCCACGGTCTGGGGACGGAGGGGTCGGCGGGACGACTTGAATCCAGGGCCTGTCCGCGGCGTCGGGAGGCTGTCCCGAGAGCTCAGGGCGGAGGAGCAAGGCGGGGACAAGGGACCGCGTGGGGGCCGCATTTCCCTGCCTGGGCCCGCCGTGGGGCCGGGAAGACGCCCCGCGGAGGAAGAACATCTCCCAGGGCCAGGCTGCCCTGTGCTCGGCAGGCGCGGCTCCGCTGCGGGGGCGGGCCGGGGCTTTTGCACACGGCCCCTGAAGAGCAGGGTGCGTCCCGACGTCCCCCAAGGCCTTCAGCCCTGGCAGAGAGGGTCGGCCGCCGAGCCGGTGAGGTGAGCGAAGACCACGGGCGAAGGCGCAGGGAGGGCGCGTCCCGGCTCCTCCCAGACCCCTGACCTCTGCTGCTGGGCGGGGCGGGAGCGCAGTGAAGGGCGCGCGTGGTCCTGGGTTTCCCCCGAAGGTGACCTTAGGCCTCAGGTGCAGCGCGTGATGTTTCCGAACGTGCCTGAGGGGTGCAGCCCCCCCTTCTCACCCCTGCTCCCCAGGGGGCCCCCATTTGGAGATTTCTTCCTCCGTTCGGCTTTGGTAAGATCTGTTGCTCATGTAGCTGTGCGTGGCCTCAGCGCCGTAGTGTGGTTTTGAACCTGATGGGTGTGCTCTGACACGGGCCTCTCGTCGCACTGGACTCCCAGTTTCTTAGTTTCCAGGAGCTTCAGTCCATTCATTCTGATCGTGGGCACAGAACGTGCGATCAGTCCCCCTAGTGGCCGTTGTGCTCCGAGCTGAGGCTTCCTTCTGCCTGCGGTGCTCCCGGGCTCTTTCCTGGGGGATGTGGGCAGAGGCCCTGTGGTCACACGGGGGCTGAGTTGTGAGGGGGTGTGGAGTAGAGCGAGGGCGGCGGGCTTCTCCTCTGCATGAAATGCCACCTTTCCAGAGAGCAGGGTGGGTTCACTCCTGCATGGCGCTGCGCTCAGGAGCTCCTATTGGAGCTCTGTTAACCTAGTGCTTCCAGGGTAGTCTCACTGAGTGTAATCCACGTGGCCCCTGCTGTGACTCAAGTGCTGTCAGCACATTCCCACCGCAGCCAGTAAAGAGTCTGCCTCTGGGGGCTCGGGCCCTGCTGGGGGCGGGGAGGGAGCGTCCGAGGAATAGAGGGGTGAGGCCCGAGTGTGAAGCCTGGCAGGGTTGTAGTGGTCCTTTCGCTGGAGCACCCTCAGTAGATGCATTCCAAGAAAAAGCTTCGAGTTGCGGTTGTCAACTTTGCGCAAGCAGGTTGGACAAGTAGTTGCGCAAGTAGGAGGAGTCCCCCGGGACTCCTCCCTTTGGGCCTGGGAGATGCGGTGTGTTGTTTAAAGAGGGGCGTGGCCTGAGGCTGGGCAGGATCCATCCTGGCGCCCCGCCCCCAGCAGGGAGACCTGGCCCCTCGCCTGATTCAGCCGGGGGTGGAGTCTACGGGGCTGCGAGGAGGGCCTGTGCGCAGTGTGAGTGTAGGAACGTTCTAGCGTGTCCTCCAGGAGGGAAGAGGAGAAGAGCCCGGGCGGCGTGAAGTGGACGCAGCTGGAGCACAGAGGGCCGTGGTTCGCGGCCCCCTACGAGCCCCTTCCTGAGGGAGTTCCTTCTACGACGGTGAGGACCGCCCCGGCGGCTCAAGTGGCCGTGGGTAGGGCCGCCTTAAGCATCCGGTAACTGGCCACCTAGGCCAGCTCTGTCGGTGGCTCTCCCACCTGGGTCCGGGCTGACCCGTGTACCTGGAGCCAGGCTAGGCCACTTCCAAGTCTGGTCGCTGGCAGGCTTTCCCGGCTCCTGCAAGGCGCCGCCCCAGGGAGGCCTCTGGTGCCCTCTGCTCTTTCGCTGGGGCTCTTGCATCACTTGCCTGCTTGGGGGCCTGGTGACCCCGTGGTGACCCCTGGGTTCCTGCTGGGTTGCAGGAACCTGTCCCTGAGGGACGCTCAGCCAGCACACACACGCAGCCACCTCTTTTCCTTGACCCCTGCAACGCCGTTGATGTAGGTTTCGGTTTAGAATCTGTTTTCCAGAGCTAGACTAGGTTCCATGGCTGTCAGAACCAGCTCTGCCCCTTAAGGGCACCTGGGCGGCCCAGCTGTGGGGAGGCGGATGCTAGCAGGGCAGTAACTGAGCCCCTTGGGCCTGGTTCTGTCGTCTTCACCTTTTCTTCAGAAGCTAGTTTGGGGAAGAACTGTGTTCTTTTATCACGACCGCCTTCTTCTTACCATCAAACTAATGTGTGTTTGTATTTATTTTTCCAACGTTCTGTGATAAAAGTTCTCAAACGCACAACGGCGGAGAGAACTCCGTGGTGAAGGCCCTCCCCGCACCGGCCGTCATGCTCCTGAGCTGGACCCTCTTCTCCACTGAGCTGTCCCTAGTGCCGGCGCTCAGAGTAAAATGTTGGAAGTCACAGGGCAAACGGGAAGGTGTTTAAAGGCTGCAGCTGCTACAGTTAATCACACGTCTGCTCTGGAGCCTTTAGTTTTGCTTCTGTTAAGTGGTGATGTGCATCCTCACACTTCAGGTGTTGTTGATCTGGAAACTTCGACGTGAGCGTAGCAGCAAAGTAAATCATTCAATTCGGTTCGGTCGCTCAGTCGTGTCCGACTCTTTTCGACCCCATGAATCACAGCACACCAGGCCTCCCTGTCCATCACCAACTGCCAGAGTTCACTCAGACTCACATCCATTGAGTCGGTGATGCCATCCAGCCATCTCATCCTCTGTCGTCCCCTTCTCCTCCTGCCCCCATCCCTCCCAGCATCAGGGTCTTTCCCAATGGGTCAATTCTTTGCATGAGGTGGCCAAAGTACTGGAGTTTCAGCTTTAGCATCAGTCCTTCCAATGAACACCCAGGACTGATCTCCTTTAGGATGGACTGGTTGGACCTCCTTGCAGTCCAAGGGACTCTCAAGAGTCTTCTCCAACACCACAGTTCAAAAGCATCAATTCTTTGGCGCTCAGCTTTCTTCACAGTCCATAGATGACCACTGGAAAAACCACAGCCTTGACTAGATGGACCTTTGTTGGCAAAGTAATGTCCCTGCTTTTCAATATGCTATCTAGGTTGGTCATAACTTTCCTTCCAAGGAGTAAGCGTCTTTTAATTTCATGGCTGCAGTCACCATCTGTAGTGATTTTGGAGCCCCCCAAAATAAAGTCTGTCACTGTTTCCATTGTTTCCCCATCTATTTGCCATGAAGAGATGGCACCGGATGCCATGATCTTCGTTTTCTGAATGTTGAGCTTTAAGCCAGCTTTTTCTCTCTCCTTCATCAAGAGGCTTTTTAGTTCCTCTTCACTTTCTGCCATAAGGGTGGTGTCATCTGCATATCTGAGGTTATTGATATTTCTCCAAGCAATCTTGATTCCAGCTTGTGCTTCTTCCAGCCCAGCATTTCTCATGATGTACTCTGCGTATAAATTAAATAAGCAGGGTGACAATATACAGCCTTGATGTACTCCTTTTCCTATTTGGAACCAGTCTGTTGTTCCATGTCCAGTTCTAACTGTTGCTTCCTGACCTGCATATAGGTTTCTCAAGAGGCAGGTCAGGTGGCCTGGTATTCCCATCTCTTTCAGAATTTTCCACAGTTTATTGTGATCCACACAGTCAAAGGCTTTGGCATAGTCAATAAAGCAGAAATAGATATTTTTCTGGAACTCTCTTGCTTTTTTGAGGATCCAGCAGATGTTGGCAATTTGATCTCTTGTTCCTCTGCCTTTTCTAAAACCAGCTTGAACATCTGGAAATTCACAGTTCACGTATTGCTGAAGCCTGGCTTGGAGAATTTTGAGCATTACTTTACTAGCATGTGAGATGAGTGCAATTGTGCGGTAGTTTGAGCATTCTTTGGCATTGCCTTCCTTTGGGATTGGAATGAAAACTGACCTTTTCCAGTCCTGTGGGCACTGCTGAGTTTTCCAAATTTGCTGGCATATTGAGTGCAGCACTTTCACAGCATCAGCTTTCAGGATTTGAAATAGCTCAACTGGAATTCCATCACCTCCACTAGCTTTGTTCGTAGTGATGCTTTCTAAGGCCCACTTGCCTTCCCATTCCAGGATGTCTGGTTCTAGGTGAGTCATCACACCATTGTGATTATCTGGGTTGTGAAGCTCTTTTTTGTAGTTCTCCTGTGTATCCTTGCCACCTCTTCTTAATATCTTCTGCTTCTGTTAGGTCCATACCATTTCTGTCCTTTATAGAGACCATCTTTGCATGAAATGTTCCCTTGGTATCTCTAATTTTCTTGAAGAGATCTCTAGTCTTTCGCATTCTGTTGTTTTCCTCTATTTCTTTGCATTGATCACTGAGGAAGGCTTTCTTTCCTCTCCTTGCTATTCTTTGGAACTCTGCATTCAGATGCTTATATCTTTCCTTTTCTTCTCTGCTTTTCGCTTCTCAGTAAATCATTAAAGCAGGACAAATGTAGCACCTGTGGCTGCCTTCTGCAGGGGCCTGGCACGTGCTCCAGGATGTTCAGGTGTGATCGTCTTCTTAAATTGAGCGTGTGCTTCGGAATTTAAAAAATCAGAGCTCCGTGGTCTTGGCGAGTGTATAACCTGATACAGCACAATGTGTGTAACAAAGAGTGATTTAAAGGGCAGGACGCTGTGCGCAGCAGGGTGAGGGCCAGCCCCCTGCATCCGCGTATCTTCCCACGTCTGCAGGGAAGCCCTTAATGTGAGCTTAGCAGCAGAGGAGGTTGCTACGTTTTATGGGAAAAAGTTGGATCGTGAGTATACAAAAGAAGTCTTCCAAAACAACTTCTTCAGTGACTGGCGGAAGGTATGCCCTGCGTGGCCACGGTCTCGGGCTACCAGACGCTGGCCCGCCTTCCCCTCTCTGCTGCCCCTGCAGGGGCAGGCAGAGCCAGGCTTGGGAGAGGGAGGTTGTGGGGGGCCCGGAGGGGCATTTCCTGCCCGCTGGGAAGCTCTTTGAAGACAAGGTGCTGGGTGGGTCTGTGCACACCTGCACCCGCCTTGGCTTTGCCTGTGGACTCTGCACCCGGGCCCTTCCGGCTGCTCCAGGCCAGGCCCTGGGGCCACTTGTGTGCCTTTTCTGGCTGCTGGGCACCTGGGTGCTTCACAGGGCGCTCTGGGGCCGTGCACCCCCTTCTCCACAGGTGCCTAGGGGATGGCTGGGCCACGGGCTGTGTGTGTGTGTGTGTGGCTGAATTAGGGGCTGCCAAGCACGTGCGTGTTCCCACCACTTGTGGGGTGGCAGGCCGCCTACACTCATAGTGAGTGAAGGGCCCGTTAGTGCCGTGCAGTCCACACGGTAGCTGGTGGGGACCGTTCTTCGGATGCAGCCACGTGGCCCAACTCAGGGCCACTGGGAGGAAGCTCTGGCACCTCAGCTCACTGCCTACACGCCTGGGCAGCTACCTGAAGGGGCTCTCTTGGGGGACAGTTGCAGAGGCTGCCGGTCAGGGTGGCCTTGGTGTCTGTTCCTCCTGCTTCTGGGACATCACCATTCCCTGTGGAGTGGGACCCCCGCCGCAGAGGGGGAGGGTGCCCGCTGCCTGTGTGACCCTTGCCTGCGTTAGATGATGGGAGTATATGGTTTCGTGTAGGAAATGACAGCAGAAGAGGGGAGGGTCATCAAGCACCTGGACAGGTGTGACTTCACGGAGATCCACAGACACTCTGTGGACAAGACTGCTTCCCAGAAGGCCCTGTCCAGGGAGGAGAAGCAGGTCAGGCTGCCCCAGGGCTCAGTCTGGCTTGGGCTTCTGGGGTCTCGTGTGGGAGGCAGCTGGTGGTGCAGAAAACGACCCCATCTCTCACAAAAACTGCTCCTGAGGGATTTTTCTAGATGAGCCCCAAGAGAGAGTGGTGAAGGGGACTTTGATTCCGCTCTGTTATTCTCAGCTGATTTTGAGTTATGTGCCCCTAACCTGGACGTATTTAAGAAGTGCTGTGTCCACCTGGAGCACGTGGAGCAGCGACCCTGCCGTAAGGACCAGCGGGCCCGTACTTCCCACTCGCGGTGACAGCGGACCGTCACGGCCACGCCCTGTGCTGGGCCTGCTTCCTCGCTGGGCTGCGCAGGCTGCTGCAGCGGTGAAGGGGCTCTGACTAGTCCTGCTCACGTGGCAAGCGTCCTGTCTCTTCACCACTAAGGCCGACATGGTGTTTTATTAATGCAGAAGCTCAAAGAAGAGGAGGAAAAACTTCAGCAAGAGTTTGGCTGCTCTATTTTAGATGGGCACCGCGAGAAGATTGGCAGTTTCAAGACAGAGCCCCTGGTCAGTCCGAGGCCGGGGCGACCACCCCAAGATGGAGAGGCTGAAGAGGAGGGTCCTGCCGGAGGACGTAGTCATCAACTGCAGCAGATGCCCGTGGCCCCGCCCCTCACCTGGGAGGGGGCTTCCCTGGTGGCTCAGCTGGTAAAGAATCCTCCTGCAATGCAGGAGCCCCCGGTTTGATTCCTGCGTTGGGAAGATCTGGTGGAGAAGGGATAGGCTACCCACTCCAGGATTCTTGGGCTTCCCTGGTGGCTCAGATAGTAAAGAATCCGCCTGCAAAGCAGGAGACCTGGGTTCAGTCCCTGGGTTGGGAAGATCCCCTGGAGAACAGAAAGGCTACCCACTCCAGTATTCTGGTCTGGAGAATTCCAGGGACTGAATAGTCCATGGGGTCACAAAGAGTCAGACAGGACTGAGCAACTCTCACTTTCTCACCTGGGAAGGGGCCTGACGCAGGGTGTCCCACCGTCACTCCAGGCTCTGTGGGGTGGACTGGAGGGCGCCTTCCCTGCAGAGGAACGTGTCCACAGCAGCCTGGGTGCTGTTTGCTGAACCAGCCCTCGTCACCCTACCCCACGCTTGAGATTCTACCCCACTGGGAGCACACGTCTATGTACTTTGAACGGTTTTCCATGGTTCAAGTGGTGACAGGCGTGCAGGAGCTCCTGTCCTTCCACTGCAGGGGTCACAGCCGAGCTGGGCCGGCAGGTGCACCCTAGGAGCCCAGGCCTGTCGGGCGTGCAGGGCCACCTGTGACCCTTGCAGCTGCCATGGCTCGCAACACATGGGGTTCACCCCCGGGGCAGCTCTGAAGGAGCCTGTCATGGGCAGGAGCTGAGGGCCAGGGGTGGTGGCACAAGGGAGCGGCTTGGGCAACAAGATGGCTCTGAGACGGACTTAGCACTGGCGGTACCCACGGCCGTTGGAGAAGAGGGCGTCTGGCTGGTGTGTCGGGGTCCTGATCGTTGGATTTGGGTCGCTCTCCTTCTGCAGGGACTCCACAGTACCTGAGCCCCCAGCTGGCCCCCAGTGGAAGGAGGTCGGGTGCGACTGCACAGTCATGTGGCTGGCAGCATGGACGGAGAACGTGCAGAACTTCATCAAGTACGTCACGCTGAACCCCGGCTGCAAGCTGAAGGTGCGCCGGGTGTGACCTTGCTTTCCCTGGCCTAGCCCGGCCACTTAGGCAGGGAGTCCCTGAGATCGTAGGCATTCACTGGCCAGTTTTGGAATCACAGTGTGTCCAGTGGCCATTGGTCTTAAAAAATAAGGAATTTAAGTTTACGCCGTCTTTAACTGAGTTTGGAGTCTGCTTGCCTGCCCTGAGTGGAGCAGGTTAAGAGGGGGCCCAGGAGGAGAGTCAGCAGTTCCCTGTTTGAAGGGGGCTCCTTGCTCCTTTTTTGCGGGGAGAGAGACTGGGGGAAGTACGAGGCGGCTTGGCGCTTGAAAGGCGCTGTGGGCAAGATCTGTTCCCAGTACCGGACCGCCGGGACGTCTCCAGAGATGAGGACCAGACAGCGCGCTGTGGCCCTTTACTTCATCAACAAGGTGCGGGGGTTCCTGAGCCTCCCCCGGGCTCCTTACGGTGCTCTGGTTGGTAGCAAAGGCTGGGTTAGATGGACGGGGGTGGACAGTGGGCCTTCTGTGTTCTGAGCCGGTGCCCTGGGCCGGGGGAGGGGCGGGCGTGTGCCCGTCTGTGCGTGTGTCCCCAAGGGCACATGCGCCATGCCCTGATGGGGGTCCGCCCGGCTGGCGCTGCAGACCGGGAACGGGGAGGAGGGCGGCGGACTTGGTGGCTGCTGCTCCCTCCGTGTGGAGCACTTACAGCTGTACCCAGAGGCCAGCGGCTCCCCGGACGTTGTGGAGTTTGACTTCCTGGGGAAGGATTCGATCCGCTCCTACAACAGAGTGCTGGTGGAGAAGCTGGTGAGTGCCTGGTGAGGGCGGTGGGTGGTGTGCCGGGGTGAGTTCGCTGCTCCGTCTGGGTGCTCTCCTCCAGTGGCCGCTAGCCTGGCTGGTCAGGCTTGGCGGCAGGGTCTGCCTTGCAGGCCAGCCCCGGCTGAGCCAGCGGAGCCTCTAGAGTCACAGGAAGGCCCGCAGCCTGGATTGGGCCCGCCACTGCTGCTGTCCTGGGGGCGAGGGCGGTGTGTGAGAGGCCGGGTCAAGAGCAGGCTGCTGGCGGGGCCATGTGCCCTCTGCAGCTCTGCGCAGGGTCCTTCCCGGCTCCCCTGGTGTCTGGAGGTGCCCGTCCACCTGGACTCAAGGCTGCGTCACTGCAGCGTCTGCTCCGTCATCACCACATCTGTCTCCTTACGTGAGGACGGGGCCCTGGGGGTTTAGGGCCCACCCCACCCCACCCCACTGTGACTTTGTTTTAACTAAGTGCACCTGCAGAGACCCTGTTTCCCAAAACCTCACGTTCTGGGGTTCTGAGAAGCACGTGAATTTTGAGGGGACACTGCTCAGTCCAGCACACACACTTTTCCCAGCACATCTGGGAAACGTCTTGTGGTTGTTGGGCACGTGGCTGGGTGTGGCCACTGGCAGTGTCTCCGGGGTCCCCTCTGTGAATGACAGGGTTCAGGGGTTGAGCCTGTGAGCTCAGCGCCATGCCCCTGCTGATGGAGCGATGGGTCCAGCTGGGAGTGGTAAGTTGCTGGTGTACACACGTGTCTGAAGGGAAGTCAGAATTCCCACCCCTTCTGAAGTGGCAAGCCGTACGGCATCAGCCTCTGTCTGGGTGGGCCCACGTCTCAGCAAGAGCAGACCTGACACTGACCGCGCGCCTCACGCGTGCCTCACTTGTACCTTGCACGCGCCTCACGTGCAGACGGGCTGCCTGAGCACAGAGCAGGGAATCTGGGGAGACTCTTGAGGCGACAGAGGAACGCCCCCTCAGGAGTGGGTGCCGGGCATCTGAAGTCAGCTCGGGCGTGCATCAGTGGGAGGAAAGGGAGTGCTGTCCGGGGACTGGGGCCTCAGTGACAGAAGCCGTCGCTGCTGTCGTGTCTCCACGGAGCTGCTCTGGTGAAACCTCCTTGTAAATGGGTCTGGAGGCTGGAGTCAGGCTGTGAGCGGTGAGGCCCTTCCCGGTGGCCGTGCCTTCATGCATATACACGGGGCAGAGGGCGAGGGCTGGGCCCTCTGCTCAGGCACTGACCGGGTTGGGGGACGTGGGCCGTCCTGGTCACTCGGGAGCTTGCTGCCGGGTGTCCAGCCCCGTGGGACACACGCAGTGCGGGGCTGGCTGGAGACACAGGAGGAGGGTGTTCACGCTCGCTCAGAAGGACAGGGAGGGAAGCAAGGGTGCAGGGGATGGGGCCAAGGGGCTGTGGATGTCCCTGGGTGCCCTGCGTCATCAGACGAGTGTGACTGTGGATGTGGGGCCGCCTGTGGACGTGCGGGGACGGGGGTGGCGCCGGCCTGGCTAGGGCAGCCGTGACACACGGCATGTGACCCCACATGGCTCTGCCTGCTCCAGGAGAAGCCGGGACCCGTCGTGCAGACGTCCATCTGGGGCCCTCATTTGACTCTGCTCATCCTCAGGAGGCTCCTTCCTGCCTGGGGACGAGGGCACCTCGGTAACAGTGTCTTTCCTTCGCTGCAAGTGTACAGGAACCTGCAGCTGTTCATGGACAACAAAGGCCCCGGGACTAGCTCTTTGACAGGCTGACCGTAAGCGGTGCCGACAGGGTGACCCAATGGCTGGTCTGACAAGGGGGGCGAGCGTGAGCACTGGCTGGCACCTTCTCTTGCACACAAAGGCCGAGGGCCCTCCATCTCACTGGCGGTTCTGTCCCACCCAGGAGCCGGGGGCAGGGCCTGGGAGGAGCGCTGTGAGACTGTCCCCAAGGAAGCCACGTGCTGAGCCCCACCCTCCCCGCCACCTTCAGACTGCCAGCCTGAATAGGCACCTGCAGGACCCGACGGATGGCCTGACGGCCAGGGTGTTCCGGACCTACAACACCAGCGTCATGCTGCAGGGGCAGCTGCAAGCGCTGCCCCGAGGACAGCGGCTGTCTGTGTGGGGAGAGGGCACCTGCTCGTGTGCTGGTGCCTGGCTGCTGGGCTGGTAGGAGAGCCATGTGGTCAGTGACCGGGGTGGAGTGTAGCTCGCTTAGCCTGAGGGAATGGGTCAGGGGCCCCAAACCGAGCCCCCCACGGGCCCCTGCCCAGTCTCCCATCCGCTCCCCTGCTGAGTCAGGCTTGAGGCAACCCCCGGCTCTGCACGGCCCCCTGGGGTGTGGGAACCCTCTTCCTGCTGCCTCCGCCCCTGCTGCCCCACCGTCCAAGTGCTGTGGCCTCTCTGGGCCCCTCATCCCAACTCTCGTGGAGGTGGGGTCTGGCGAGGCCCCTGCCGTGAGGCCTTGGGCCCAGGTCCTTCTCCTGAGTCCCACCTGCAAGGCCCTCACGGGTGGTGGGCTTCCTGGGCACATGCTTACTTGGGTGGTCCTGGCTGCTACTTCCTGACCCCCGTTTTCCAGCTGAAGACAGCGTAGCTGCCAAACTTCTGTCTTACAACTGAGCAAACCGGGCTGTTGACTTTCTCTGCAACCATCAGTGCACAACGCCTAAGACCTTTGAGAAGTCAGCGCAGATGCTTCAGTCCCCGGTGTGCGGGGGGCACCGCGGAGGGCCTCTGAGGGTGGCCGTGCATTCCCCCATCTTCCCTGGGGCTGTGTGGCCCTCGGAGGTGCTCAGGACACTCAGGGCTGCCAGTAGGGGAGAGCTGGCTCGGGGTGAGGGGGCCAGATGCTGCCTGTGCGGCCTAGTGGTGTGGAAGGGCCTCTGGTCCAGGAAGGAGGTCAGTGGAGCAGGGGCCGGGTCTGGGGGAGAAGGCTGTGTGTCTGGGGCACCTTGGCCTCACCCTGTCCCCTGGCCACAGAGTAATTGATCAGGGCCAGTGCTCTGGCACCCTGACTGGGCAGATGGGCACCCTTTCAGGGCGTGGGGCCGACAGGCTATGGACGCTGGTCTCTGGGGTGGACCAGGTGGGGCAAGAGTATAGAGGCGAAGGAGCAGCAGGTGGCTGAGGCCAAGACAGAGCTGCAGGAGGCGGGGGCTGACCACACATCCCGAGGGGACGGCAGGTCCCAGAGGCGAGTGTCTGGAGGGCCCAGCCCACCTGAGTCGGGCTGAACCTTCTCTTCCCTTCCCAGTTCTCTGGTTGTCTTTTCCGGTCATACTTGGTGATCTAGCACACACTACACTTGTACCCAGAGGTAGAGCAGCCCAGAAGTGCAGGGGAGAAGCACCAGGCTGCGTGGTCCTGTCCTTCAGAGGCTCGTTCACAGGGTTCTGAGGTGCAGCCACCTCAGACAGCCCCCAGCCCCTGGCCCAGTGTTGGGGAGGCACCAGTCTTGGAGGGGCTTGGGAAGTTGTCCCTTCTCTGCTGTCCGTTCGTCTGTGACCGTTTGTGAAGAGTTGCTGGAGTTAATTCTTCTTTAGCTACTCGGTAGAGTTCACCAGTGAAGGCCTCTGGGCTCAGGCCGTTCTTTGTGGGCAGTTTTAAATCACTGGGTGGTGGCTTTGCCCGTGTCCCTGTTGGGTCGGAGCCTTGTGGTATCCCCCAAGAGCCGGCCCACTCTGCCAGGCCCTGCCGCCCGTGGTTCCCGTCTGTGCCCCTGTTTCTGGTGGTGCCCCTTTTCCCTGCCACCGTGGCTGCTTTATAGCACGAAGGTGTCCTCAGGTGCGCACGGGCGCTTGCAGTCACAGGGTGCAAGTGAGAACGCCAGCCGTTGGGTCCGAGGGTGTTCTGTTCAGTGGCAAGCGAGGCTCTTCGGGCAGCCGCTGGCGGACTGCGTGTCTTCCATGACACTCGTGTACCCGGCGCCCCTACCCCCGCCTGCCAGCCCTCTCGGTGGCGTCAGCAGCTGCCTCTTGGCCTCTGGCAGCTGCCACATAGCGTGTCTGGGCCTGCAGCCCACCCCGTCCACAGCCTGGGACAGGCGCCGTCTTGGCTCCCACGGCAGCATCTGATGGGGCTGCCCGGGCCTTGGTGGGGGTGTTCCCCACACACGGTCCTTCCACACGGGTCCGGGTGGATTGGGCCTGAGTCCCTGGGACAAGGCCCGGGGCTGAAGTGCGTGTGGGTGTTGGGTGTCTGCCCCGCACCATCTGCGGGGCACCGCATGGACGGCTCAGGACGGGCCTGTGGGGTGGAGAGCTGCATCCTGCTTCGATGCATCAGCCTTTCTCTAAGGTGCTGGGAGTAAGCGCTGAGCCTCACAGACACTTGATCCTGTCCTCTGCCCCCTTTTCCGTGTGCTTCGTACTTCACTTCCTGTGCTGTCAGGCCTGGATGGAGGGTCCCCACTCCGTCCCGAGGGTGGGCGTCCCTGAGTCCCGGTCCCGTGGAGCTCACCCTGGAGACGGTGGAGGGCCGTGGGGGACAGCGAGCCCTCCCCCAACACTGGGCTTGCCGGGCCCTGAGCAGAGCGGGGCGATGCCAGCGCGGGGGCCGGCCCCTCCTGCTTCTGCTAGCTCCCTGGAGAAGAGGGGGCGGCTGCTGGAGAAGCTGGAGGAGCAGCTGCTGAGAGTGAGCACGCAGGCCACAGACAAGGAGGGGAGTAAGCAGGTGGCCCTGGGCACCTCCGAGCTCATCTGCCTAGACCCCCGGATTGGCGTCACCTGGTGCGTGACCTGGAGGAGGGACTGGACCCCTGAGTGGCCCCAGTTCAGTCCCCAGGGCCCTGGGGTCAGCACAGGTCTTTCCTGTGACTGGACCTGGCTGGCTGGCTGGTGTGTCTGATGGCAAACCTGGTCATTGGTCCTGTCTGCCTGAGGGCTCTGGGCTGTGGAAGGACCCTGAGCTGCCCCACCCACAGGGATGTGGTGGCGGGGTCGCCCGTGTGCCCCATGGGCGTTTCCCAGGTGCCGTACTCGGAGGCCACCTGGGCTGCCCCGGGGACACTGGCCCCTGTCCCTCAGCCCCCGATGGCCGTGCCAGAAGCAGGTCAGGTAGCCTGGCGCCCTGGCCTCCGTACCCAGCCCCCAAGAACCCCCTCTCCTCTGGACAGGCGTAAGAAGTCTGAGGTGCCTGTGGAGAAGGTCTACAAGACCCAGAGGGAGAAGCTCACCTGGGCACTTGACATGGTGGGTGAAGACTTTGAGTTCTAAAGGAGTACCTCCCCTGCCTCGCTGGGACTGACTTTGTGGGTTTTTTTCACCATTAAAGCCTATTGGGGAGTTTTGTACAATGAAGTGTTTTCTGCGTCGTCACACAGGAGGTGGCAGGTGCCCAGCCCTTTGCTCTGAAGCGTCCCCTGTCCCGGCAGGCGCCCCTGGCCTGGCTGTCCCACGTGTGGCCTGTCCCCCTCACTCCCACACTCTGTCCCAGCACCGGGTAGGGACACCCCCCATCCCCTGCACCTCTTCACCTGAATGGACGGGAGGGTGGCTGAGTGCCGGCCCTGCCTGTCTCTTCCTGGTGGGTGGGTGGGTCCACGTGCCCCTGAGCGAGCAGCCGAGGTCCCCACAGCTGGAGGCACGGAGTCTGTGCCCTCAGGGCCTGGTCTCAGCAGAGTTGGGGGAGATCTGGGTCTGTGGGGCCCAGGGGTGCATGACCTGTGGGGCGTCCTGCCAAGGCTGGTCCGCTGTCTGCCTGAGGCTCCGGGAGCTGCAGGCGGGTCGTCTTACAATTCCAGGTGGGGCAGGTGCTTTTCTTTGTAGCTCATAGGTCTCTGTCTCAAGAGGCCCCCTCCTCTGCACCCAGGCCCGCTGAAGCTCAGAGGAGCCTGTGGCTGGGGCTTCTGGTGCTGTTGGGGGCATCCTGTCTGGGAGGAAAGCAGGGATCCTGGCTGCAGGCTGGAGGGAGAACTCAGTTCCAGGTCTGGAGCTCCTCCTTGTCCCTGGTGCTTTCCCTGCCCTGGTCTCTGTCTGCAGTGGTTTCCATTTCCTGAGCTACCCCCACCCCCTTCCCGTCTCCTGAAAAGTGAAAGTCGCTCTGTCGTGTCTGACTTTGCAACCCTGTGGACTATACAGTCCGTGGAATTCTTCAGGTTAGAATACTGGAGCGGACAGCCTTTCCCTTCTCCAGGGGATCTTCCCAACCTAGGGATCGAACCCAGGTCTCCCACTTTGCAGGCGGATTCTTTACCAGGTGAGCCACCAGGGAAGCCCAAGAATCCTGGAGTGGGTAGCCTATCCCTTTTCTGGTGATCTTCCCGGCCCAGGAATTGAACTGGGGTCTCCTGCATTGCAGGCAGATTCTTTACCAACTAAGCTCTCAGGGAAGCCCTAATAAGTTCCGTCTCCTGGACCCCTAACCCCGGACCCCTCCTCCCCCCGCTTCCCATCTCCCCTCCCCGCCCCCATGTCTGGGATCTTGTTTTTGTAGACTGCTGCAAATAACTTCATCAACAGCAGTGAAAAAAAGGGCATGAGTCTGCCTGTTGGGAGACACTGTGGCCGCGCCCTGGACTCCCGACTATGTGTGTGAGCCTGCAGGTGGGGAAGCGCCTCCGGTTGCGGCTGTCGGAGCGCTGCGCGGCTGTCCCTGGCCTCCAGGCACTGCAGAGGCTCCGTGCAGTCTGCTCACCGATGCTGTCTTCTCTCCACGCGGAACCTCCGTGTGTCTCCCTTTGCTGCTTGTGGCGGGCACTGGGAGCTGCTATAGCCTTGGTGTTTCGTGTCTCTCGGTTCTGAGGAAGAAGTTAAGATTGTTTCCCTGATAACTTCATTCCCACTGTTTTGGTTTCTCCTACCGTCCCCATTCCTGCATGCTCAGTCACTCAGTCGTGTCTGACCGTTTGCAACCCATGGCAGACTGTAGCTTGCCAGGCTCCTCTGTCCCTGGAATTTTCAGGCAAGAACACTGGAATGGGCTGCCATTTCCTTCTCCATGGGATCTTCCTGCGTCTTCTGCGTATGGCAGATTCTTTACCACTGGCCACCTGGGAAGCCCGGCCTCCAGGACTCCTGTTAGTTATAATCTTTCTATCTTGTCCAGCTCCTTGTCTTTTTATTCCTTTAAAAAGATTTTCTCAACTTTATCTCTCAACCTCTCAATCTTCTTTGTTTTTAATTTTGGTTACCATATGTAGTTTCTAAGATTTGTTTTCTTTTAAACTGTTCCTTTAAAAATACTATTCTGTTCTCTTTTGGTGGGGACTGCACTGCATGAGATGCAAGATCTTAGTTCCCTGGCCAGGAATCAAACCTGTGCCCCCTGCAGTGGAGTCCTCACCACTGGACCTCCAGGGCAGCCCCATGCTGTTCTCTTTCAGTGGACACAGTTCCTTGCTTATCTCCTTAGGAGTACTGACTCCCGCTTTGCTCACCTTTTCTACACGTCTTGCACTCTCTGTTTCCTTTGCGTTTGCAAAAGGTCCCTTCTCTTTGCTTTGAATTTGTATGCACATTGAGAACCTCCTCGGTCACTGGTGCTGGTCGTCCACCCGTGGAGACGAGGCAGGTGTTCTGAGCACAGGGGCCTTGCGGCCTCTGGAGCAGCTGAGTGCGGTTGCCCGTGAGGTTGGTGCTGACGGCAGGACTTTGTCTTTTGTCCGAGATGGTTCCTGTTCTCCAGTGAGAACCCTGCAGACCTGCTGTCTCCAGCCCCAGAGCCCCTCCGGCATTTCACAGAGCAAATGGGTGGGCATCTCGCCTCCAGAGGCCCCTCGGTGGACCCCTGCCTCTGCCTACATTGTCTTCACAGGTGCTGCTGTTCTGGGTTACAGGCTCCTCCCACCAACCTTCCTGTTTCAACTGGACGTTGGTCTTGTCAGGTTTACCGTGATTATGAACCTTTTTGGGTGGTTTCTGCCATCTTGCTCTGATCAATCAGTTTTATCTTCAGATCTTTCTTCTATTTTTCAGTTGATATAGTAAGTTTTTATTGATTTTAAGTTGCATTTTTTCTTTAATTGGAAACATATACATTGTTTATATTTAGTAATTACATTAAACTACTCTGCTGCTGCTGCTGCTAAGTCACTGCAGTCGTGTTCGAGGAGTGTGTTACAGCTCTTCCCAACAGAGGAGGCTTTTAGGGCCTGAGGGTCCCTTTGGCCCCTGTGCTCTTGTGAAGGGCCCAGCGTGCGTCCTCACACAGTGTGGCTCTTCAGTCACATCAGCCATTCATCTGGTATTGAAGGCCATCATTTGGAAATCATTGTTCTTCTTTCTCTAGTAGGAACTTTAGTTAGAAGTCCTTCCAGTGAAAACTGCTTAATAATGAACTCAGAGTTTTTACTCACCTTATACATGTTTTCACCTTATCTAAAAGAAGTAGTTCTGCTGGGAGCCAGTTCTAGGACAGGTGTTCTCTCAGTGCTCTGAGGACATGGCCCGCTGTCTCCTGCCTCTTCCTGTTGTCTTGAGCAGTGAGCTGATGGTGTGACTGAGTCTTTCTCTGGCTCCTCGAGGTCTTCATCTTGTTGGTCTGTGCTTTCATTGTGTTTGTGTCCAGGTGTGGGTCTCTCTCTGTTCACTCTGCTTCATGTTGTTCCATTCCCTGAGTCTGTGAACTTGTTTAAAGTGCAGAGTCGTGTTACTGTGATGGTTGCATGGGGCCACCGGAAGTCGTGGAAGCCCATCCAAGTGGTTGGGCCCTCCAGTGTCAGCTGCAGGCTGGCACGACATGCTGGCCATTGTCTTCGTGCTCAGCTACTCAGTCGTGTCTGACTCTTTGCGACCCCATGGCAGACAGTACCTCGCCTGGCTCCTCTGTCTATGGAATTCTTCAGGCAAGAATACTGGAATGGGTTGCCATTTCCTTCTCCAGGGGATCTTCCCACCCAGGGATTGAACCCACATCTCCTGCTGGCAGGTGCACTCTTCACCATCACGCCACCTGGCAAGCCCCTGGCTGTTGTCTACTTGGGCTTAAACATTGAAGGTGATGATTCTGGGTCTTGAGAATGGCTGGAACTTCCAGGATATAGATAACAATTTAAACATTCTCTCCTTTAATGGAAGCTTCCTGATGGGAGAGACTGAGGGGGAAAACTGGGTCTTGTTTTGGTGGGCGGGGCCATGCTCAGTAAATCTTTAATCCGATTTTCTGTTGATGGGTTGGCCCTGTGCTTCCTCCCTGTTATATGACCTGAGGCCAAACTATGGTGGGGGTAAGAAAGATAATGGCGACCTCGTTCAAAAGGTCCCATGCACACAGTTATACTCAGTGGCCCCCAACCCTGAAGCAGGCCACTACTGACCCCCGCCTCCGCCGGAGACTCCTGGACACTCATGGGCAAGTCTGAGTCAGTCTCTTTGGGGTCACTGCTCCTTTCTCCTGGGTCCTGGTGCAGAAGGTTCTGACGGTGCCCTCCAAGAGTCTGTTTCCCCAGTCCTGTGTAAATTCCAGCGGCTCTATGGTGGGGTTAATGGGGACCTCTTTCAAGAGGGCTTATGCCACACCCAGGTATGCTGCACCCAGAGCCCCTGCCCCCGCGGCAGCCCACTGCTGACCCAGAACTCCTCAGGAGACACTCAAACAGTTCTGGCTCAGTCTCTGTGGGGTCGCTGGGTCCTGGTGTGTACAAGGTTTGTTTGAGCCTTCTGAGCGTCTCTGGCGGGTATGGGGTTTGATTCTAGACACGATTTCGCCCCTCCTACCATCTTGCTGGGGCTTCTCCTGTGCCCTTGGATGTGGGGTATCTCCTCACAGTCGCTCCAGCTGCGCAGCCACTGCTCTAGCGCCTGCCAGCGTCTTGCTGGGGCTCAAACTACCGCACAATTGCCCTCATCTCACACAATAGCAAAGTAAAGCTGAAAATTCTCCAAGCCAGGCTTCAACAGTACATGAACACCTTTCCAGTATTTCATTGTTAGTGTAAAGAAATGCAACAGGTTTCTGTATGTTAACTTTGTATCCTGTCACTCTGTTCACTTTATCAGTTCTAGTGTTTCTGTGTGGACTCTTCAGGGCTTTGCATATACAGTATCATGTCATCTGCATATAATGGTAATTTTCCTTCTTATCTTCCAGTTGCAATATGTTTTCTTTTTCTTGTCTGACTGCTGTGGCTAGGACTTCCAGTACTATGTACAATAGAAATGGTGACAGTGGGCATCCTTGTCTTGTTCCAGGTTTTAGCAGGAAGAGGTCTTATTTTCTTTAAACATTCACACATAACTGTTCTCTCGCCTGCATTATCTGGTAGTTTCAATAATCTGCAGTTCTTTGTGGTCTGTATCTGTTCTTTGCTGGTTTTGCTAACCCTCAGTCAGTGAGATGCTGTCCTGTGTGCCTGGTGACTTCTTTAAATTCATTGCTTTGACCTCATGATCCAGGGCCACCAGAGTCTAAGCAGGGCAAGCTTTCCTCTAGAGCGCTGTTATAACTGGGAGGTAGCACAAACCCGGGTCTTGGCTCTGCATGGGAGTCCCAGGCTCGGCTTTCCACCTCACTTTGGCCCAGGAGCCGGCAACCCAGTGCTGTGGAGCCACTGAATCCACTCTGAGAGCACCTCTGCCCCTACAGGCTCCACAGCCCTGTCACCTGAGCGGACACCATAAAACAAACAGGTACCAACAGAAGCCCTCGAGTTGAACCACTGTTTTGGAAATCCCAGCCAGCTACAGGACCCACATAATTCAGTCAGGAGTTAATCTGGAGCAGACAGTTCCCATGAAGGGAACTTCATGGGTTTGTTGAAGGGGCAACAAACCACAGCCTGGCCACTACAGATTTGGGTCCTGCAGCTGGACCCCCAGGACTTGTGGCCAGGTTACATTACAGTCAGCTTTTAGTAACATGACCTCACTCAGTTTGTTATGGCAGAGTTTTATGATACTCAGAGTAGCATCCCCAACAAAGACACCTCTCCCTTCCTATCTGGCGAGTAACATTTACAGGTGTCTGTAAAGCTGCCGTAGCGTGACGTCTGAGGTATTAGATCATCAACAGTGACCACTTTTCAAAAGTGCTATGAACGCAAAAAAAACAAAAACAAACTTCTGATGCACGGATAAACCTCAAAACTTAAGCACAGGGAAAAATACATAAAGAGTATAAATTATATCACTATTTACGTAACATTTCAGAACAAGCAAAACTATAGTGAAAAAACAACACTGTTGGTTGCTTTTAAGGATGAGGGGCCCGAGGAGTCTTTCTGGGTTAATGGAAATAGTCAGCATCTTGATAGTGTGGTAGTCATAAAGGTTAGAACAGGTTGTATTTGTTATATAACCAAACACTTAAGAGCTGGGCATTGCACCACATGTAAAGTATACTCCAGGAAACCCCAGTGCTGTGAAAATGAAGTACAGCAGTTTCAGAAGCACATGTCAGCATCAAGTCTCGTTCCCTAGCCTCTTTCCTTTCCGCTGCTCCCGGAGGCAGTGGTAGACTTCGGGTGTCCACGGGCAGCTCACAGACCACAAAACAGTGTTATCTTCCTGTGGCCCGCGGAGCACAGCGCACGAGCCTCGGGGTGCTGGCAAAGACTGAAGGGCGTGCTACCCACCCTCCAGCCTTGTTTACTCAACTTTTACTCTACGTTCACACCACAGCAGGTTCACTCTGTGCCATGAACTCGCTGGTGCTGGATAAGGTGAAAGCTCAGGCGGAAGGCCCTGCCACACTGCGCACAGTGGAAGGGCTTCTCCCCAGTGTGGATCCTCTGGTGCCGGAAGAAGCCCGACAGGGCCCTGAAGGAGCGGCCGCACTCGCCGCACTCATAGGGCTTCTCCCCAGTGTGGATGCGCCGGTGCTCACTGAGGAAGGAGCTGCGGCTGAAGGCGCGCCCGCACTCCTGGCAGGCATAGGGCTTCTCCCCCGTGTGGACTCGCTGGTGCTGAATGAGGTTGGAGCTCTGGCTGAAGGCTTTCCCACACTCTCTGCATTCGTAGGGGTTCTCTCTGTGGTGGATCCTTCGGTGCCGGACGACGTTTGAGCTATGGATGAAGGTTTTCCCGCACTCGCTGCACCCGTAGAGCCGCTCCCCTGTGTGGATCCTCTGGTGCTTCGTAGCATCTGACCTCTGACTGAAGCACTTGCCGCACTCAGCACATTCATACGGCCTCTCTCCTGTGTGGATCCTCTGGTGTCTGATGAGGTTGAAGCTCTGGCTGAAGGCTTTCCCACACTCCTTACAGAGGTAAGGCTTCTCCCCATTGTGAATGCGCTGGTGCCTGACGACATGGGAGCTGTGGATGAAGGCTTTCCCGCAGTCACTGCACTCGTAGGGCTTCTCCCCAGAGTGAATGCTCTGGTGCTTCACCACGTCTGAATAGCATTTGAAGCTCCTGTCACAGGTGCTGCATCGGTAAGGCCGCCCTTTCCAGGGGCCTCTCCCATCAACTGCAGACGCTGTGTTCAGAGTGACCTCTGACCTGGACACTCTGTCCTCATGAACCTCATGTCTCCGAGGGGAACCTCTGGGTCTCTCTGCAGCTTCCTCATTCCCACAAGGGTCCGGAAGCCCCAGTGTCTGGGAAGGACCCTGTAACAGTCCTGGCGTGGCCTCTCCATGGCCCCCTTCTTTCAGGGCCACCTGCCGAGGCATCAGCTCTGCACTCTGAGCCCTGTGCTCAGCTGCTGAAGCTGCACAGCAGGAAGCCTGGTGGCTTCCTTTCGATGCCTGGAAAGCTGGAAAAGAGGGCAGAGATACACAACTCAGAAGAGAACTCAGCTAAGGACACAGAGGTGGTGCTGGAGAGCTGTGTGCTGACAGAGCTGACAGCAAGCCTGTTATCCTGCCTGTCCTCATCTTGCCCAGTTCTCCACCTCTAACCCCTGTTGTCTCAGGATGGATGAGGGACCGGGGGAGGGTGGTCAGTGTCCTTTCCTGAGACTCCAGAAAAGCCCAAGCCTCTAATCTCAGTCTGCCCAGTCTCAGGCCTGGGGACAGACCCTCAGTCAGGCTCTGGTAACTCCCTGGTTTGGCCATATGGACTGGAGCCCAGAGAGCAGTTGGCAGCAGAGCAGGAGGAAACAAAGCAGAGGTCCGGGGATGCAGGGGTAAGCACTGCGGATGGCACATGCTGGGATCCAGCCTCTTTCTCAGATCCTGGACTCCCTGAGACAACACTGTGGCCTTGACTGCCCCCACCTCCCAACTCAAGGTTGCTGGCATCCAAAATAAAGCAAATTTTCCTTTCTGTCACCCTTGCCTCTATTGGCTTTTGAGGTGGTGAGCAGCTCGACCCCACTTTTGGTCACACTGGTACCAAGTGGGGAAAGCCAGGGAGGCTGCTCAATGTCCCAGAGCCACAGGCCACCTCCAGCAGAGAAGCCTCCATCCCAGAGCACCCATAGGGTGGTGCTGAGAAAGCTGGACAGCTGCATGTAAATCAACGAAGTTTAGAACATTCTCTAACACCATACACGAAAATAAACTCAAAATGGCCTAAAGGCTTAGATATAAGATGTGATACCGTAAAACTCCTAGAGGAGACCACAGGCAAAACATTCTGACATAAACCATAGCAATGTTTCGTTACGTCAGTCTCCCAAAGCAGAAGAAATGAAAGCAAAAACAAATGGGACCTAATCAAACTTGCAAACTTCTGCACAGCAAAGGAAACCATAATCAAAACAAGCTACAGAAATGGGAGAAAATATTTGCAAGTGTTGTGACTGACAAGGACTTACAAAATATACAAACAGCTCATCCAACTCATTTACAAAAAACCAGCTCAATCAAAAAATGGGCCGAAGACCTAAATAGACATTTCTCCAAAGAAGACACACAGATGCCCAACAGGCACATGAAAAGATGCTCAACACTGGTAATTATTAGAGAAATACAAACCAAAACAACAGGAAAGACCTTACACTGGTCAAAATGACCATCACTAAAAAGTTTACAAATAACATGCTGGAGACGGGGTAGAGAAAGGGGCTCATACACTGTTGGTGGGAATGTAAACCGGTGCAGACATTATGGAAAACAATATGGAGGTTCCTTTAAAAACCAAAAACAGAATTACCATATGATCCAGAAATCCCACTTCTGACATATATCTGGGGAAAACTCAAAAGGATACACGCAACCCAGTGTTCACAGCAGCACTGGGTTCACAATCAAGACATGCAAACAACCTAAGTGTCCATCGACAGATGACAGGTGTGGTGCACACAGACAATGCAATAGTACTCAACCACAAAGCAGGAGATGATGCCATCTGCCGCACCTGATGGACCTAGATGCTATCTTGCTGGGGAAGTGAGTCAGAGACAGATACATGATATCACTTATACGTGGAATCCAAAAAACTGATACAAATGAACTTATTTACAAAACAGACTCACAGACCAAAACCAAATTTATGATTACCAAAGGGGAAAGGGAGAAGGAGCAAAGGGGGTAGGCATAAATTAGGAGTTTGGAATTAGCAGATACAAACTACTATATATAAAATATTGGTAAAAAAAAAAATAGAGGAAGCCAATATAAACAAAAAAACCTGGGATTTGCCAAGTAGTTTATTCAAGTTTTTCTGTAACATCTTACCAAAAATCCAAATTATTTGGGCAACCCAAGGGATAAACAAGGTCCTCCTGTATAACACATGGAATTATATTCAATATCTTACAATAACATATAATGGAAAAAAACATGAGAAAGAATATACATATAAGTGAATCACTCTGCTGTACACCTGAAACTAACAACATTGTAAGTCAACTACAATTTGAAAAACAAAATTCTTGTTCTCAGAGGTATCCAGGTTGGGGTTCCAGAGAGAGAGCGTGCTGCAGAGTGTGGCTAGGAGAAAAGACTCCACACACCCAATGCAGGAGGCTCGGGTTCAACTCCTGGTCAGGGAACTAGACTCCGCCTGCCGCAACTGAGAGTTCACACACAGCAACTAAAAGATCGCGTGTGCTACAACTAAGACCCGGTGCAGCTGAACGAGCGAATATTATGGAAAAAAAAGTGGCCTGGAAGGCAAAGGAGGTGGGGTGCAGGGAGCCCAAAGGCATGAACGTGGGGCACTGTGAGTGTCAGAAGCTGCCAGAGTCCAGTGACATCTCCACAGCCGCCAGGCAGGTCGATGGGGAAGCTCCAACTCCTAAGCTGTCCCCACATCCCTTAGTCCAGGACAGCCCTCTGGGCCGGGCCACCCCACCCCCCTCACCTGTGCATGTGTCCATCAGGGCAGCCCTCTCCGTGGTGGTCTGGAGATCCAGGCCGGGCTCTGTTTGCTGCTTCCTGCAGGAATGCCCACAGTGGGACCCCTGCCAGGGAGAAAGAGGAAAAAGGGGAGAAAATGACAGGGGGGAAGTCAAAGCTCCTTCAGTGAAGGGAGGTTCAGAGCCTGCCCTGGAGGAACCACTTCACTATAAACCAAGGTCCTGAATAAGCAGACACCCCACAAACTAGTGGGAACTCTGTCTAGGCCACGCTAGCTCCCCTCACCCCAGCCTCCCAGCAGATGAGGAGCCCAGACCGATGAGGCAGCACCTGTCAGCTGCCTGCTGTGGTCTCAGATCCACGAGGGACGAACCAGCGCCTTTAAGCAGTCCTTGGGCTTTCCAGGTGGTGCTAGCAGTAAAGAACCCATCTGCCAGGGTAGGAGACATAAAAGATGCATGTTCCATCCTTGGAGAAGTTCCTCTGGAGGAGGGCATGGCAACCCACTCCAGTATTCTTGCCTGGAGAATCCCATGGACAGAGGAACCTGGCAGGCTATGGTCCATGGGGTTGCAAAGCACGCACACCTGCATAAATGTCTGGAGACATTTCTTTGTATTTAAATTTTTTCTTGATAAAAGATCTGAATATAAAAACATGAAACCAAAAAAATAAAAAGTGATCTGCATGGTGTAATTTTGAATTGAGGAATGCTTTTGCTAAGCGTGACACCAAAGATGAAGTCTAACAGACTTAACAACACAGGACATTTGGAATAAAAAACAGATTAACAAACAAACAAACGGGAGAGATACCTGCAACACAGATAAGGATTCATAGCCTCAAGATATCTCATTATATATACATAAGAAAGCATGAAAAACTAGTAAAAGTTACGAGCAGGTAACCAGAGAAGAAGAAAAACAAGCAGCCAATATATATATATTTTAAACACAGGTCCCACATTGTTCCACGTGGCAGGCAATTAAAAATGAAATTTAAAATATGTTTCAGTCTAAAAGTAGCAAAGGCTTAAAAGCAGTGGCCCCTTAGGAGCACTGAGACAATTAGGGAACAAGCACCTTCATGCAGCATTGGGAAAGGACAAGGCGCACTGCACTGCTGGTAATTCAACAATTTACAAAGGCGTTACAGGCAGACTGTCCACTTCAGGGGACGGACGAGGCTGTCCCGGGGCGTCACCCTGGGAGGGGGAGGCTCTCTCTGGCCCCGACGAGGTTAGAGCCGCCCGCCGCCTCCGGTCTCCTCCGGGACGTGAGCCCTCTCACAAGCACAGCCGGGGACAGACAAGGATCCCGGTGCCCGGCCCCCCGGACCTGTCTCGGTCTCCTGCCCCTGCGCGGCCGGGCGTCCGCACCCCGCGCTCTCCCCGCCGAGCCCCAGGCTCGCCCGCACTCACCCGGAGCCCCTCCGCTCGCGGGAAGAAGCGCCCTCCCAGGTGGCAGAGGCAGTTCCGGTGACGCTCTAGGCGCCGGAGGACCGGCACTCGGCTGCCCTGGGGGACGCGGGCAGCAGCTGGAGCCGTGGGGGGCGTTGACCTGCCTGCGCGAGTCCGGGCCGGGCTCCCTAGCCTCGCGTGCACGACCCTCGGCGGTTGTCTGTACACTTTCACATTCACCGCTCCCGCCCCTGCTGGGCTTCCCTCCGCAGACCTCCGGGAGGCCTCCCGGGCCCTCCCCTTCCCGCGCGAGCCCTCCCGGCCGGCCCCGTGGCCTCCACCGGGTCCGGGCCCGAGGCCGGGGTCGTCACTCGGGATGGCGACCTTGCTGACTGCGCAGTGGGCGAAGGCACCGACGGAGGAGACCGGCGCTCGTGGAGAAAGCGGGAGCGCCCGGGGGAAGAGGCAGTTAGAGGCGGAGAGACCCCTGGGCCGCCCTCCCCACGGAGATCCGCCGAGGGCAGGACGCCGGAGGGCAGGACGCCGGAGTCTCAGGGCGGCTGGTCCTGGCAGGTGGACCCCCTCCTCCCTCCTGCCCTGTGTCCCAGGCTGGTCCCTCCCCGCTGGTCCGCTGCGACCACACACTTGAGGGCTTTGCTATCTCACGGTTTCCTCTGGTCGCACGAGCCGGGTCACAGCCTGGCCGGTCGGTTCCTGGCGTCTCTCCTACGCTGAGGGGAGGTGCTGGCCAGGACTGGGGTCTCCCCTGCGGGCTCAAGAGCCTGTGGGCAGGATTCAGGTCTGGAGGGCGGTTGTTCTCTGAGCCCCATAGGCTATGCGGTGGGCCTGTGTGCAGAATGGATCAACACAGGGTCTTGTGTTGAACCCCGGCCAAGAAACCTTTCCAGCGTCAGCCTCAGACACGGGTTTGGGCCTGGGTGGTGAATGTCCTGTGCCCAGCGCGGCACTGGGCTGTCTCTCCATGCTCCAGGCACTTTCCTTTAGATGCTCCTGTATTGCTCCTCAGCAACCCCATCCTAACACCTTCTGGGACCCCCACAGCACACAGAGCCTTTGAAATTACCCAGGCCCCTGGCACTGCCCCTCTGCTCTGTTCTGGCAGCCACCCACGCTCTCAGCCCACTCAGCACACAGGCCCAGTGGGCGGCTGACAGCAGGCCTTCCCTCCCTCAGCCCAACGCTGGCCCCCAGCCTTTACCCCCTCTCCAGTTGTGCTTCTTCCTCCAGCTCCCCTAGCTGTGAAACCAGTCACCAGTCTTTGACCTTGCCCGGCTTGCTGCTGCCTCGCTCTGAGCTTTGGCCCATTCCCTTCCCCTCCCTCATCACTGGACACAGGTCATGCCTCTCCTGCTGGAATCCTGCAACAATGTGTCCTCTGGGTGTCACATGTAGCCACATGGTGTCCACCAGCTCATCACTGGCTAGAGATCATTTTGATCACATGGTCCCTCCTGTCTGGTTTTCTGACTGTGGACACCATGTTTCCCCTGCAACTAATAAACCATCTCTGGGGAGAAAAGAAAGGCTGAGGAACTGCTCCACACTGAAGATTCCTAAGGACACATGGCAACCAGAGACTAGATGTGACCCCGCTGGATGCTGGGTTGAAGGGAATATACCATGGACAGGATGAGAGGCCCCACTTGGCTGGGCGTTGTGTTGGTGTCCAGTTACCCGGACTTGGTGCCTGCACTGTGGGTCTGTAAGAGAACATCCCTGAGTGTAGGGAACACACACTAAAGGGTTATGGAGCTAAGAGGCATAATGGATGCAATCCATCCTAAAAAGATGTTGGGAAAAAAGAATTTGTATAGATATAAAAAGTTAAAAGGTATGGTTCTGCCATGTGATGTGAACTAGTGTGATTTCTTTCTACTTTTCTGCATTTCCCATATTCTCTACAATATATTCTGTTTATATAATAGGGAAAATGTGCTTTGTCAAGTTTTATCAAAAAAGTGAAGTCCTGACAAACAGAGCTTGTTGATGAGCTTGTAGAAATGGATTAAGCCTGTCTCCCCTGCAAGCCCCAAAGGAGACCATAAACTGCACGCTGAGTCTGCCTTCTGATGGCGCCAAAGAGGCCAACGCTGACGTCCCAGGACGCAGATGGTGGAGGGTATCCTCCTCCAGACGTCCCCACGGGGTCCCATCATGTATCTGTCACTTCCACAACCAGGTGCCAGAGCGAGCTTTCTCATTCGGGCTCTAGCGATGGCTTCCTCGTGGGATGTGCACTGGCTTTTCTTCTCCAGCAGGATCAGGGGTGCATCTAGGGGGCCTGTTGTTTGCTTCTGCTTGGGACCCCTTCTTTCTGGGGCGTGCCCCTGCCCTTTCTTTCTTAGATCATTCTGGAACCAATACCACCAGCTTCCCCAGGATGGGCCTGTGACCTGACTCTCTAGGGTTTGTGCAGCAGCTGTGGGGATATAGGGCTGTGTCCTCTGCAGCCCGGGCTGAGATGATGTCAGACCTGAGCAGTCGGAGCCTGATGCCACAAGGGCCTGCAGAGATGAGAGGTGGGCAGGGGACAGAGACCTCCCTGACCACCAGAAAACCCAGAGTCCTGGGGTTCCAGTAGCAACCCCCTGACCCCACATGCTACCCAAGCCAGTGTCACTTGCTCTGTGAGTGGGTAGGGGGTCCACCTGGTTTCCATGTCTAGGCTCTGGGCCCCAGAGAGCTGGCCAGCGCCCAGAGGAGTGGAGGGGCTTCAGTGCTGCCAGGGCTGGGCCAGCCCAAGGCAGGGAGAGTTGAACTCAGCCTGGCCTGTGGCCCCAACCACACATGGGTCTATTCCTCCACTCACATCCCCTGGGGAACAGTGCAAATCCCTCTCCTGCCTGCCCTCAGCCACACTCTCCTTGGAGAGCCCTGCCCTGGGTCCATCACCTCTTCTGACATTAACAACCGAGAGAGACAGAAACCTGGTCAGCACCTTTGCTCTGCGCCTTCCGCCTTCCAGGGCCCAGTCAGTGGAACAGGCACTACTGGAACGCTGCTGCTGGTCACTGCAGGTGCAGGACACAGAGGTTAATGAAGCCCGCTGGCTTTTCCAGCTCCCTCTTACTGCCCAGAGTGCTGGAGCCTGCAGACCTGCCATGGTGCGGGGGGAGGGATGAAGGAGCCAAGTACAGTGGACAGGCTTTCTGACGGGCAGCTGGGCAGCAAAAAGGCCAGGAGGGGAGGGAACAGGTAGTTTGAAGCCCCACCAACTGCCTAGACGTTGTCTTTTTGGGCTCAGAAACAGCTTCAGAATGCAAGGGCAGAGGGCAGAATACAGACATAAGCCACGTGGCCCAAAGGGCAGAAGCTGGACCATCGCCGGGATCCAAAGTACCTGCAGCCCAAGACTCTTACAGCCCTGGACTCCCCGTTGTCCCCGGGGGCCCCTCTGGACACTCTCCCAGAATCTCCAACAAACGGGGCTCCCTGCATCTGTCTCCCACCAGCCCATCCTCAGGAGCCTGTGTCTGAGGCATTTCCTGCATCAGTAAACACTGAATACATGCCCAATCCTGCACTGCACTATTTATGTGTAACATTTTACAAATCATAAAGCACACGTAAAAACGAAAACATCTCAATAGGATGACCTAAAAACTAGAAATAGCATTCAAGACACATCCTAAGGGAAAACCTGCAATATTTTGGAGGACCACTGTTCCCAAAAGAAATACTCCAACCACGCAAATCCTATCTCCCACACCAGAACCTTCGTTTCCACCAGACACCAAGAGACAGACAAGGGGCCTTATCTGAAAACATGACCTTCCCGACACGGCCGCCACTTCTCAACTATGTTCTCCAAGCCAGGGACTACGCCCTGCATTATTCGACCAGCCCCATGACCAAAAAGGACCCACGAGGCTGAAAACACAGTACAAACCTCAAAATACAGTGAAGAGTTGGTCCAGCTAGAGTTCGATTCGGCGTCCCCGCCCCTCGCGGCTCACCCCTCCGCACCCCCCGCACCGTCGGCGCCGGCAAATTTTGGGTAAAGAAAGAGTTCGTCGTCCGCACGTATGCAAAGCCCACTAGGCGCTTGAAGGGTGTGTACTGTAGTGCTCTTCCCCATTGCCCGACCTCTGGTCTAGGCCTTTCTCAGGGCTGCCATCAGGGGGACCACGGAGCTCGTTTCAACAGCATATTTGTCAGATCTCCCGGCGAGTGAAAGGGCGCTGCCGCCTTGCCGCAACCTCCCGTCCCGCTTGCCAGGGGGAGCCAGTGGAACTCTGTTCGCACTGTTACCGGGCGGCCCAGGGGGCAGTGAAGGCCCGGCAGGGCTGCGGGCGAGGGAGCCAGCACAGGCGTCTTAACTGGGGTGCAGGTGCCGGAGCCAGCTTCAGGGCGCGCCTGAGCGCTGCTCTCTGCACGCCTGCACCAAAGCACCGCAGGCGTCCGCAGTGTCCCCAGAGCCCTCCCGTGCAGGGTCAGCTCGGTGCAGCAGAGGCCCCAGTGCAACGCCCCCCCTCCCCGTCGCCACCCCCCCCCCCCCCCCACTGGCTGTCTTGGTTCACTCTGCGTCATGAACCTACCTGCCCTGGCTCAGGTGCGAGCTCAGAGGAAGGCCCTGCTCACTTAGCACAGCGAAAAACTTCTCCGCAGTGCGGACCCACTGGTGCCGGAAGAAGTCCGACAGGGCCCTGAAGGTGCGGCTGCACTCAGAGGGCTTTTCCCCGGTGAGGATGCTCGCTGAGGAAGGCGCTAATGCTGAAGGCGCCGCGCACTCCTGGCAGGCATACGGCTCCTCCCCGGGGTGGCCCCGCTGGTGCTGAGTGAGGCTGGAGCTCTGGCTGAAGGAAGGGCTGCACCGCGGACACGTAACCGGCTTCTCTCTGCTGTGGAACCGCGGGGGCTGCGTGACCTGGGAGCTGTGCACAAAGGCTTTCCCGCGCTGGCTACACGAGATGGCTTCCTGCCAGTGTGGATCCTCTAGTCCGATGTCTATCCGAAAACTCTCCTGCACGCACTGGTGAGGCTTCTCCCCTAACGGGAAGCTTCTGCCGCTCCAGGCCTTGGCCAGTGCGGGGAGGCCTTGAGTCCCACAGGCTGGTGGAGAGCTGGTTCCCAGGCTGGGGCTCCCCACGCCTGCTAGATTTGGAGTGGCTCAAACAGCCGGGCTCACCGCGCCCAACCTCTCTCTTGTGTGGTCTCCCTGGCGGGTCACAGGCTGGCGGTGAGGCTGGCTTTGCTTCCCATCTCAAGGTCTTGGTTCCTCTCCTCCCCAGGAATCGCCTGGTGCGGGCAGGTCTCTTGTGGCAGCCCTGCCAGCTGGGAACCCTGATGGCTTCTGCACAGTCCGGCAGGTCCTTGGCCCCACCATCGGAGACTTGAGGCATTTGTCGCCTGGACACACTGGGGTTCTGCCTCTTCCGGGATTTCCTGCCCTGGAATCTCCTCCTCACTCTGAGCTGAAGCCAGAAGGGGAGGCAGCAGATGACAGCAGCCTCTGAACCGGAGCATGCAGAGACCTGGGGAAGGCGCTTCATCTCTTTAATTCAGGGAACAAGGGAATTAAACCCCGTGTCTTGGATGAGGTTACGCAGGGATCAAGGTCAGGGAAAGGAAGTGTGTGAGAAGGGAACAAACTCCCAAAATGTTATTATTTTTTCATCTTCTTTCTTTTTAAAAAATGATTTTCAACATTTTATTTTGTATTGGGGTATAGCCTATTAACAATGTGATAGTTTCAGGTGGACAGCAAAGCGACTTAGCCATACATATACATGTATTAGCTTTCCCCCAAACTCCCCTCCCATCTGGGCTGCCACATAACATTGAGCAGAATTCCCTGTGCTATTCAGTAGGTCTTTGCTGTTTATCCATTTCAAATATAACAGTGTGTACAAGTCGATCTCCAACTCACTACCTGTCTCCACCCCCTCTCCCCCCCACCCCCCCGCCCCCAACCGGCAGTGTCGTTAAAAAAAAAGAAATCTGGGAGCCCTCCTAACCACTTCCGGTCTGGAGCTGCTTGATTCCAAATGATTTTTGCTCAAATAAACCTTTAAAATTAAAACAAAAATTTAAAAAATCTGTTAAAACCTGTCCTCTTTGAGGACTAGCCTTCAGTTTCCCCTGAGACCCAGAATCTGGCTGATCCTTGGGGCGAGGCAGCAGGGCAGCGGGGAGGGAATTGGGCCGCACACTGAATAACAGATGCCCAGGTCAGGACCGTGGCCAAAGGGACACAGCCCGGGGCTCGAGAGGGGAGTACCGTGTCCCTGGGTCCCCTCCTCCGGAAGAGGAGAGCCTGGCCTGGTGCCCTTGGCAGACGGAGTGGCAGGTGAGGTCACAGCGGGTGACAGCGCTGGCGTCGGCGAGACGAGGACGTCGTGCTGATCCCTGGAGAGGTCTCAGGGAAACACACCCCAGCGGCGCGGATGGGGCCGTGCCCGGGGCCGGGGGCTCCCCTCAGGGGCACAGCGGTCCGGACTTCACGAGCTCCGCCCGCACACTCCCAGACGAACTTCTTCCAAAGCGAAACCCGGCCTTTCCCGGGATTGTCAACTCTTCCAGCGGACTCCCGAAAATGAGGTGGAAGAAGCATGATTTGGGAACCTGGCCTGCGGCCGTCGGGTCCCTGGGCCCAGCGGGCGGGGGACGCCCTCTTGGCGCACGGACGTAGCTCTGCGGTCAGGGGTCGTGCGGACTGTGGGAGGAAGGCCCGAGGGGGCCGGCCGTGACACCGCGTCCACCGCCAGCCGGGCCGCAGGGCCGAGGGACCCGCAGCGCGGAGCCACCCCGCCTCCTCCCCGCGGCTGCGGGAGCCGGAAGCGAGCGAACGCCGCGCCCACAGCAAGTCCCGCCCGGCGCCGCGAGCACTTCCCGGAGCTCTCGGAAGCTCGAGATGGGGGGCCCGCAGGGGGCCTGCCCGGGGCAGGAGTCCGTGGAGAGGAGACCCCAGGAGCCACTGGGCTGAGCCTGAGAGCCTCGGGGCGGTGCACCTACGCTCGGACCGGCGCGCTTCCCTGGAGCTGTCCGAGGTGCTGGATAGCAACTGGCCGTGGGACCTCGGAGAAGCGGGCGGTGAGGCAGAGACAGCCTGGGAGGGAAAGGGCAAGGAGGCCCGGCGCGTAAGGCCCTGAGCGCGGTAGGAGAGACTCTGGAAAGCAAGCAAGGGACACCACCCGACTCATGACTCAGAAGACTCTGGTGGAGGGGGTGGGAGGCGGAGGCGAATTCTGGGTTGTTGGGGTGGCCCAGGGGAGGAATGGCGCATGCTGGCTTGGTCTGAGGTGAGAACGTTACTGTCCGCTGCTGAGGCATGTCCACGATCCCTGCGACCAGTTGAAGGAACCCAGCACTTAGGAAAAAACTGCAGGGGCGAGGAGACGGCCTCTAGCGTGACCACCACCTTCAAATCCTGAGGGCTCTTCCTCCACTGAGTACAGCCAGGCTATGACAGGCCCAGAGGGCAGGACTGGGAGGGCTGGTGCTGGAGGGCAGACCGCGGTCTCAGCCAGGCAGTCCAGAAGTGCCGGGCCCCCTTCCAGATGGTGTCTGAGTAGGGCTGGGACCGTCGTCCATGCAGAAACACCTGCTTTGAGGGGCTGGGTGAGCCCATAGGCCCCCAAGCCTGGCACACTATCAACATCACTGGGGGTGTTGGAGCTAAATCCAGATTCCCTGGCCCCACCCCGGATCTACTGAAACTGTCTTCCCTGATGTGGGGTCTGGGAATCTGTTTTTCAGCAAGCTCTGACCCCAGCCTTGGAGATGCTCCTTTCTCAGGAGTCTGGGTCCGGCCTAACCCCTCGTCCAGTTCAGACTTATGAAGATACTGAGGTAGTCCCATATGGAATGATGCATTGCAACTGACAAAGACAAGCACGTGGACAATAACGGTATTGAAAATGTGGGCAGAGGAACTTGTGGTTCTGTCTGCTCATCCCAGCATCCTGCCACCAGCCATGGGTATGACTTTGAATCAGGCTGAATGGCAATCTCTGAGCCCATCTCCCTGGTTAGAGCCCCTAGCCCAGGGATGGACAGCAAGTGGCCTAAGACCCCAGCAGAACCCTTCTCTGGGATGTTTCCCTTACCCTCTAGTGGGTAAAATAGAAGCAAATAGGTCTGGGGCTCCTTTGAGCTCTGGTCTGCATCCCAGAGAGAATGAGGCCTCATTCTCTCATCCCAGGAGGAATGAGGCCAACTCTACAACATCAAGTATGATCTTATCCTTGCTAATGATGTTTGATTTTATGTGTCAACTGGACTGAGCCACAGGGTGTCCAGATATATGGTCAAATATTATTCTGGGCAAGATGGCCATCTGAGTCAGTAGACTGAGTAAAGTGCTTGGGTTCCTCACCGTCACGTGCATGGGTCGCAGCTGAGACTGCATAGGACAAAAAGGCCAAGGAACAGTGAACTCCTGCCTGACTGTTGAACTGGGGTGTCAGTCTCATTCTGCCTTTGGACTGAAACACTGAATTTTCCTGGGTCCCGGGCCTGTTGGCTTGCAGACTGGAGCTACCCCATCGATGCTCCTGGGTCTCCAGCAGCCCCCTGCAGGTCTTGGGGTGTCTCAGCCTCCGTAACCTCACGAGTGGATTCCTAACCTACCCGTCTCTCCAACTGCCTCTGCTTCTCTGGAGAGCCCTAACCAGTATCTTTTTTTCCTAATTAGAAAAATTTGGAGATTAACTTGTCTAACCTTACAGTTAAATGTAGAGTTGGGCTTTAAATTCCAGTCGATTTTCATAGCCATCATGGTACACTGCTTCTATTCGTGTAAAAATAAAAACCCCCTGTATCCAACTGAAGTCTCCAGGTTTAGGTCCATTTTTGTTATTTACTGACCCACATGCACATGCAATCTGCACCACACCCTGCGCAGAGCCCAAGATGGTGATGAAGTCAGCTCCTGGGCCTCCTCTCATCTCCATCAAGTACAAAGAATTTATTCAGGACAGGGCATGTGATGCTGGCTGTGCCAACCAGGAGGGCGCGCAGGCAGGAGCCCTTCACGAGAATGCCGCCTCGAGCCCAGGCTGCTGCCGCCTGTCCCCAGCGCTCTCTACTCCCGGTAGTGGACCCTCTGGTGCTGGATGAGCTGGGAACTCTGGCCGAAGGCCTTGCCGCAGGCGCCACAGGCGAAGGGCTTCTCACCCGTGTGGGTCCGCAGGTGCCGGAAGAAGTGCGAGCGGCCGCGGAAGGCCTTGCCACAGTCGGGGCACTCATAGGGTTTCTCACCCGTGTGGATGCGCTGGTGCTCGATGAGCACCGAGCTCCAGATGAAGGCCTTGCCGCACTGGCTGCAGGCATACGGCTTCTCGCCCGTGTGCAGCCGCTGGTGCCGCACCAGGTTGGAGCTCTGGCTGAAGGCCTGGCCGCACTCGCCGCACTCGTACGGCTTCTCCCCGTTGTGGACGCGCAGGTGCTGTGTGAAGTGCGAGCTGTGGCTGAAGGCGCGGCCACACTGGCCGCACTCGTAGGGCTTCTCGCCCGTGTGGATGCGGTGGTGTTGGATGAAGCCCGACCAGCCGCGGAAGCGCTTGTCGCACTCGTGGCAGGCGTAGGGCTTCTCGCCCGTGTGGATGCGCTGGTGCTTCAGCAGGAGCGAGTTGTACTTGAAGCTCTTGCCGCAGGCCTCGCACCTGTGCGGCTTCCCGCCCCGTGGGCCGCCCTGCTGGGTCCCGAGCCCCGAGCCCCGGCTCAGGCCGCCCGCCAGCTCGGCCGTGCGTCCCGGGCTGCCCTCCGTCCCGGAGGCCCCCTGCGACCCGAGCCAGGTGTCTCTCTTCTGGGAACGGGGCCCAGCCCTCGGTGTCTGGCCTGCTGACCGCTCCAGGCTGGGCTCCTGCCCAAAGCGGTCCCCACCCCCGGGTCTGCGGGGAAGGCTCCTCAGCAGGGTCCTCAGCACGCCTCCGGCCTGGTGCACCTCGTCTTCAGGACCGTGCGGGCTGGGAGACGACGGGGCCTGCTCCGGCTCCGACTCAGAACCTGAAACGAGTGGCGGAGGGCCCTCAGAGGCCGTCCCTCACTGGACCCCGTCCCATCCCGGGTGCCTGCGCCAGGGTGGGAGCGGACGGGACGTCGTGGGTTGCTCGGGGGCGGGGCGGACAGGAGGTTCAAACTCGGAGCCAAGCAGAAAAGCCCCTGCTCCCGAGGATGCTGGTCCGGGATGCCAGCGCCTGCCACGTCCTCTCCGAGGAGGCGCCTGTCCAGGCCCCTGCGGCCCCTGAGCTGCTTCAGGGACCCCCGGGAGACACCACAAGGGCTTCTCTGGGGGAGAGGTGAGGTAGGGTGGGGCAGCAGAGAAATGAGGGGCTAAGCGCCTGGACGGGTGAAGCCAGATCCAGGCCTTGGGGAGAAGGGGATGTGGCCAGAGCTTGATTTAGGGGGCTAGAGGAGGTGGGGGGAAGTACACTGGGCAAAGGGGGGCCAGGACAACTCCCCAAGCGCCGGCCTGGCGTGCCAGTGGTGCTGGGGCAGACACTACCTGGACAGGCTGGGGCTACAGGGGCCTGGGCAGCACTCACAGTCAAGACAGCGGAGAAAACAGGATGGGCATCAGTGGGGACGGGCTGTGGGGCACGGAAGCGCGCTCCGAGCCAGGGACAAGAAGGGCCTGGGGGCCTGGCTGTGTGGTGGGCATAGCCAGGAGCCTGGTGGGCAGCAGCTGCAGATAGCTGTGTTGCGGGCAGGGCCCTGGTTCGGCCTGCTCACTCACCTGACCAGCAGGTGTCTCTGCAGATCTGGACCTCTGCCACCTCTTGGAAGTCCAGGTCTGACGGCTCCTGTGGGGGCTGGGAGGGCACCTCAGGGCTGCTGCTGGGGAAGCCTGGGGGTCACAGGGGGCTGGGGCTCATTTCCCCCTCCTCTGGAGGCTCCTGAGAGCCACAAAGGGTTGGAGTGTTCAAGAGACGGGTGTGTGAGGGGCCCGAGACACCACATGGCTGCCCTGCAGTGGGGAGGCAGGGGCTGGGCCTGGAGCGCTGGCTGCTCTGGGCTGCTGTCACTCAGCCTTCACCCGCTGTCACTCAACCACGTGAAGTCTGGGGCTGGCCAGGCCCGGCCTGCTAGGTGGACAGCCTGCTCATACGGCCACATCCTGACACGGCCTCTCAGAGCTCAGTGCTGTGTCCCCCTATGCTGGGCACCTCCAGGGTGGTTGTGATGGAAGGCTTACAGCTTGGCCTGAAGGCAGGCCACCCTCAACTAGCAACAGGGACAGGCCTGGTTGACCCTGGCCAGGGCCCCAGGCCTGAGGCTCAAGTGAACAGTGTGCTGATGTGGCCGGTGCTCCAGGGGGAAGGCGGTGGGTAATTTTTTGGCTCAAAGTTTTCTGCGTAAAACAGCCCAGAAGTGTGTTGTTGGGCCTGGACACACTTGTAGGAGAGGAGCAGTTGGGGGCGGGGGGCGGGGGGGGGGGAGGTGGTTGGCCACTGGGTACCTAGAATTCAGTCTCAGGCGCCAGCCAGGAGCACCTCTGGGAAGACTGCCTCCTGGCCAGGGGCCCCTCCCTCCTCCAGCCTGCGGACCCCAGGGGTCCAGCCCCCCATCTGCAGGGCACTAGTCCCTGAGGGGCTGCGCCAGGCCCGCCGCCCAGCCCAGTGCAGCGCGGTTCCGCTTTAGTCTCTGGGAGCTGCAAGTGAAGAGGGGCTGAGCCCTGCCCCACACCTGCACCCCCCACCCAGCATCCCTGCCAGGGACCAGGCCCCATCCCCTCGGCCCATGCTGCTCCCTGCCCCCCTCGAGTTGACCAGGGCTCCCCTTCTAAGGACACCCTCTGGTCCTGCCTGGTGTCCAGCACTCTGCTCAGCTGCAGGTTCAGAAATGGTCCTTGAGGTGGGGGGGTGGGTCACTGGGCTCAGGCCTGGCTGTGTCTGAGGGACCCCAGGCCTGCCAGGGTGGATCTCCCGAACTCTCTTTCTGGCCCATCTCACCAACTTGGACCCGGGAATCAGGAGGCTGGGGCTCCAGAAGTCCTGGCCTCGCTGGCTGGAGGGCCCTGGGCAGGTTCCTGAGATGCTGGGGCTTTCCTGCAGAGGCCTCTGTGGACCCCTGAAGAGTGAAGCCTCAGCAGCAGAGGAAAGGCTCAAAAGTCTGAGGGGTTCTCTCTGCCCTGGAAAACAGCCTGGATGCAGTGGGGAGGGGTGAAGCCCCACTCCCTCCTATCGGGCAACCCTCAGGCACCTCAGGGCACCTGGACATGGCTCAGAGCACCCAAGACCAGCCTCTGGGCCCGTGCTGCCCATGGCTGGGCGAGATCAAGTCAGGGGCAGCCCTGCTCTGCAGGGGCTTGGGGACCAGCCTTCTTATCTTCAGGGCAGCCCCCCCCCGCGAGTCCTGTGTCCTGCTGGTCTGCCGCCCCGGGGAGGAGCCGTGGCGCGCTGGGCCCACAGGGGCGTCGAGGGCAAGCGCTTCAGCCAGGCTGTGGGGTCTGGATTCTGCTGGTCTCCACTGGCTCAGGTCTGGGCTTCCAGGTCCCCATCAGAGATGTGTCGACAGGAGGTCCTACTCTCCAGGCTGGTGTGAGGGTGACATGAGGAGCTGGAGGTGAAGTGCAGGCCCCCAGGGGCAGCGTGGGGGCCCTGAAACCACTGTGTGCCCAGGGGGCGGGGTCTGGGCTCCTTGAGGGCAGCGCCAAGCTCCACACCCACTGCACACGCCCTAGCCTGGCCCATCACAGGGCACGCTGGGAGTTCCTGCTCGTCCTCGACTGGCCCGCTATCTCAGCTGTGTGCGACGTCAGGCTGCCCCCATGACCTCCGTGGGCTTCACTGTCCCCGTGTGCTCAGTGCCCACCCCCGGCCTCCTCTGTCCCCACACAGAGCCCTAAGCGCACAGCCGGCACCCAGCCCAGCCGCTGCTCAGCCCTTCTCAGCTGCCATAACATCACCTGCTATAATGCCAGGACCTGCCAAGAGTGAGAACCCTGGGCACAGAGTGGGCCCTGGGCACAGTGCCAGCTCTGCAGGACAGTGGCACAGGCTCAGACTTGCCCTGAGAGTGATGGGACACATCTGGGCTCCCATCCAGCTGCCACCAGCATCTGTGTCCTCCACTGCGAGAGGTGTGAGGCCAGGCCTCCTGTGGAACGCGGGGCACGGAAGGAAGCCCTGGACTCTGATGACTGAGTGTGAGCAGGGCCCCGGGGCACCACACGCCACAGGGCTGGGGCGTCCTCCCCAACCAGCTGTTGGCTATTTCCACACCTGGACACCCCCAGATCCTGCTGGGGGCTGCAGCAAGGTTGGTGGCTCCATCCGCACAGGGGTCCCCACCCAAACCAGCTTGCCCAGATCTCTAGACACTATTTCCCTGGCATGGGAGCAATGGCTGGAAGAGAGAGACAAAGTGACTTGCTTCTGTCACACAGGCCTGGCCATCAAGGCTGCTTTTTCTGCAGCCCTGATGCCCTAAACAAACACAGTCCAGGGGACTGTCCCCTAGGGAGCTACTGCTCACACAGCTCAGCCCAAAGCTCAACCACCACTGCCCGAGTCCCAACCCAGGTACCAGGGTGCAGGAGCCCCAGTGCCCAGCAAGCTGCCTGCCCGCGGTGATGGTGCAGGGAGGCAAGTACCATGTTGATGACCATGGAGGTGGAGGTGAAGTTGGGCTTCATGGTGGTGGGCTCCAGGTGTCCCGGGTGACTCGAAACTGACCGGGGACAGGACATGAGGGGGCTCCTGACCGTCCCCCAGGGCCGCCATCTTCCCCCAAGGCCTGCTGAAGGAGTGCACACCGGGGACCTGGGAAAATGAAAACCATGGCAGGATGAGGGGGTCAGAGGGATGTGCTGGGGGTAGGGGGTGGCCATCAGCCACAGGCGGAGCCTCCCTCCCTGGGTAAGGAATTCCAAGAGGCAAACTGTGGGGCCCAGAGTGCTGGAACTGTTAGTTCCACCAGGCGCACAGCACCAGCACACCTACAAGAACAGAATGTTTTCCCAACCCAAAGCCTTGCCCAGCGAGAGAAGCAGGCTGTTCTTCCAGAAAAACCTGTCACGGCTAGGGGCCGTTGGCTCTGGGGAAGACAAAAATTGAACCCTGCCTGCTGGAGCATGAACATTCCAGGTTAACTCTACAGGAGACTCTTCCAGAGAGGAAAACCCTCCACAGAGCCCTCAGAGGCTGCAGACCTGGCCCCAGCACACCCCGGTGCTCTCAGTCTCCTCTCGGGCAAAAACACCCTCCTTTAATCTGGTTTGCAACAACAGCTTCGACCAAGGGGAGAGTTTTTCTTTCACACTTTAATGAAATAGAAGGTCTTATTTGGGGGTGCAAAAGGGGCAGGGGAAAAGCCAAAGTTAACGTACATCCAGCAATGGTGCAGACGGTACCTGCTTCAAGGAGGCGGGGAGGCAGCCGCCACAGGGCTCCTCGGGGTCAGCCCCCACCAGACCTCAGCCCCTAATGATGGCAAGGGTCACCGGCAGCTAGGTAAACTGCCACACGTGGGGCTGCAGTCCTGAACCTGGGTGCAGGTTCTCACCCCCGCTAAGACCCATCAAATCACTTAGTTAATATCCGGGGGACTTAGCCGGGCAAATGCACGGCCACCCCTACCCTGGCTGTCTGAGGGGAGGTGGCAGTCACACATGGACGCAAACCCTCCACCTCCACGCTGCTGTGACAGGCTGAAGGCGGAGGAGACACAAACGGCACTGGCCCGGGGACGAACCCTGTCTACTCCCTCTTCCCCAGCTCGGAGCCTGTGCCCCGCGGGAAAGGGCCCGAACTCCGCGCGCCTGGCAGCAGAGAGCAGGCAGCCCGGGCTGCGTCCTGCCACCGACCTCGGGCCAGAGGCGGCTCTGAGCCTCCTTCCCGTCTGCAGAATGTGGTTGCCACAGCTCCTGTCCCTGGGGTTCCGGGAGGGTGGGGAGGCGCCCCGCAAACGGGCACCCGCGACCGTTCGGGGACAGTGTGCCCGCTGCGGCCCCCACCCGCGCCCCCAGCCCCGGTCGAGGCCAAGGTCGTGGCGGCTGCAGGGGCCGGGCCCAGCCCGCGGGGACGACGCGCGAGCGCGAGCGGGGCTAGGCGCCTCGGCAGCCTGCACCACCGCTGCCCGGTACCCACTCACCTTCCGAGCGGGAGGCGGCCGCCCGGGCGCCGGCCGGAAGTGCACCCGCGTCCCGCCCCGCCCGGCCGCGCGCACTTCCGGGACGCTCTGGGTGCTGGGAGGACCACTGCCTCGGTGACCTCTCGGGGCGGTGGGCGGGGCGCCGCGGGGGGCGGGGAGTTCCTTAACCCGTGCGGCGCCGGCCGGAGGCCGGTGGTCCTGCCCCACAAATATCTGTGGCCTTTGATCACAGGATCCCGCAGCCTGTCGAGGTCAGTCGCCCCAGGTTCGTCTGCTGAGCTCTCGGTCCCCGGTTGCACACGCTTCCAGAGCAGCGCGCGCCTGGCAGGGATGGCTCACACATATTCTACAAGCACAGTTCTTACAGCCACTGGAGTGCTCCCCTCCGCAAGAAGAAAAGTTCCACCCAAAGCATCCTCGGGGGAATCTCTTTCCCTAGCATGGACGGCCATCATTTGCTAGGGAACTTGCTGAAGACAGTCCTCCTCTCTTTTGGGGGTGTCTCAAATGCCCCCTAAACTACCCTGCCATTGAAGTGTGTTCCCAAACTTTAGGTCCTGAGGAGTGTTACAAATTTTCCCACAACCTTTTCATGGAATTCTTCCTGAATTTCCTGATGTTCACTAAGTCTCCTTCTCAGCCCAGATCTTACAACCAGAAAGAGAAGTGGACTCACTCACTCTCGTTGGGAAAAGCAACAGCTGGAGGAGGGTTCCACGAACCTATCCACCAGGGATGGATGTCCAGCAGAATTACTTCCCCATGACTACTTCTGAGTCTGGGCAGGTACAGGACAGAAGACAGCAAGAGAGGAGCCACAGCCCCAGGCCTGAGGATCTCATCAGGGAGGAGGGGACATCTGGTCCCAGGTGGCTGCCATGGCAGCAGGGAAACCGGATAACCAGGGACATGTGAAGGACCAAGTGTGTGGGGAGGGACCTTCCTTGGTGGGTGGTGAGAGTAGGATGAGAACTGAGAAAGAGGCTGAAGCACACTTGGAGCTGGAGAAAAGGTGCCTGAGCAGCTGATTCCTGCCCCAGACTCGAGGTGAGTCCCAGCCCTGTAGGTTCTGGAAGGTTACCCCCTGCCCTCCTCTGCCTGACCTGGTACCAGGTCCTGAGACACAGGCTCAGGGGTACAGTGTGGAACAGGACAGGTCCCTGCCTCCAAAACAAGCTGGACAGTGGTCTTAAAGTCAATTTGGAGCCTGGATTTCATTCTCCTTGTACCAGGAGCCAGCAAACCGTCTTGAGCAGGGAGTGAAGAGTGCCTTTAAGATCAGTTCAGGGCAGTGGGGAGGCAGGAGAGAAGGAAGAGATGGGCAAGGTGGAGAGAGGCTGGGGGAGGGCGTGTGGGGGACAGAACTGACCGTACCTGCTGCTGGTTGGGATGTGGGCGTGAGGACACCTTGGGGTTCTGGCTAGAGTGTGGCTGGTGGCTGCTTCCAGAGATGGGGAGATGGCTGGGGAAGGGGGGCTGGTGATGAGTGTGCACACCACCCCCGAGTGTGTCCTCCCTGATGGTGGACAGAAGTGGCCATGGGCTGGACTTTCACCCGTCCTCTTCTTCATTCTGTCCTGCTCGTTGTTTCAGAGGGATGGAGGCAGGCTTCTGTTTCCTACAAGGCTGGGGAGACCTGAGGGGATCTAATTACTCTCAGCCAGTCACCATTTTCCTGCCCACCTCTGCCCCACGGTCTGGGGCGCCTGGGCCCTGCCAGCCTCTCAGCCTGAATCGGCTTCTCTGCACTCAAGTGCACAAGCTTCTGCTGAAGGCTGCCTCCCTTCCAGATCTCCAGCTTCTGACACCTCCAGCAGACAGCTCTTACTTTCTGTCTCTGGCCTCGAGACTCTTCAGCCCTTCCTGAGTTGAGGGTCCCCACCCTCAGCATCCTGGGCTCTGAGCAGCTTCCCTGCCTCCCACCCACCAACCGCCAGAACTCCTCCCCTTGCCTGTGACAACCAAAGTGTCCCCAGGTATTGCCAGCATCCCCTTCTGAGGGCAAAATCACCCCTCGTGAGGACCTCCGCTCTAACAAGGCAAAGTGGGTAGGACCCAGAGGGGAGGACAGATGAGCACGTCAGAACCGGTCCCTGATGGAGCGATCACAGGGTCTGTGGGGCAGGCATCAAGCAATGACATGGCCCAGCTCTGTTCCCAGGCAAAGAGGTCCCCGCTGCTTTTTGAAAGTTCGCTTTACATCACTTTGCTTTTTGGTACCTGGTTTGCAACAAACCCAGAGGATTTTAGCTTTGATAAAATAAAGGCAAACAGTGAAAAAAAAGCTTGCTCAGCCTTTGTTCTACAGCAGCTGCTCCCAAGGCAGCTAAGAGCGGGCGCGCCAAGCTCCTTCCTTTGGACCCAGGCTCAGCAGTAAGGTGCCAGGGCTGCTAACCATGTCTGGGGGCGTCATCTTGATTTGTCTCGTGCACTCTGAGTGAGATGTGTTCTAACGAGGTAACTGCCTCTTTGCTTTCTGCCGTTTCAGCTTTGGAAGGTGTCACAGGGCCACGCTGCTCTGGAGCGCGGGGGACCCCACCCTGGTTGGCAACAGGATTGCGAGGAAACAAATGACTGTTTCTTAGGGTGTATGTGCTATGATGAAATTATGGGGGTGGACCACACCCTGCCCGGCTTCCACCCACCCCAGGAAGCAGAGGCCACCAAACGCCGAGCCCTGTGGCTGGGGAACGACTCTTGTTTCTCCCCATGTGCACGTCCAAACGACATGCTGTTTTCTTGGCTTTGCATAAGCTAGTGACTGAAATCACACTACGTGTTCTCCTGTCTTTGCGCAGTGCTGTGTCTGAGACCTACAGACGCTGATGCACGTCTACCCGCTTCAGTGTAAGTACTGCCGTAGGTGTCTCTCTAGCCCGTGTCCCAGAGTTCCGCTACGGCGTGTCAGCAAGTGATGTTTCCGGGTCAGTGGGTCAGCACATCTTCCACTTGCCAGAAAATGCCATTTTTGTTGCTAAAATGGATGACAGCTTTAGAAAGCTGCATCTTGTTATTAGCCTATCAAATTCAACAGACTTTTTTTGTTGTGGTAAAAAAGTACATAATATTTATTATTTTAACCAATTGTAAGTAATTCAGTGGCATTAAATATTCCCAGTGTTGTGACCGTGTCACCACTACCTCACAGAAGCTGTTCCTGCCAAACCCTCAGGGCCCTCCTCCAACCTGGTGACTGCTACTCCACTTCCTATGCATGTGCCCGCTCCAGGGCAATTCATTTATATGAATACACATAGTGAAGTGGAACTCATATAAGTGGAATCATACAGTGTTTGTCCTTCCGTGCCTGGCCCCTACACTAAACATAATGCTTCTGGATCTCACCCATGTTGTAGCGGGGGGCAGTGCTCAGCTCCTTCTATGGATGGATGGTATTTTGTTGTGTGAATGGGCCACAGCTTCTTATCCACTCCTCTGCTCAGTGAATTATGGTTTTCTCCAGATATATGCCCAGGAGTGGGATTGCTGGATCATATGGTATCTCTAATTTGAATTTTTTAAGGAACCTCCATACTGTCCTCCCAGAGAAGGCAATGGCACCCCACTCCAGTACTCTTGCCTGGAAAATCCCATGGGCAGAGGAGCCTGGTAGGCTGCCATCCATGGGGTCTTGAAGAGTTGGACACGACTGAGCGACTTCACTTTCACTTTTCACTTTCACGCACTGGAGAAGGAAATGGCAACCCACTCCAGTGTTCTTGCCTGGAGAATCCCAGGGATGGGGGAGCCTGGTGGGCTGCCGTCTATGGGGTCACACAGAGTCGGACACAACTGAAGTGACTTAGCAGCATACTGTCCTCCACAGTGGCTGCACCAGTTTCCATTTCCACCAGCAATGTAGGAGAGCTCTCTTTGCTTCACACCCTCTCCAGTATTTATTGTTTGCACTTTCTGATGATGGCCATTCTGACCCAGTGTGAGGTGATACCTCACTGTAGTTTTAATTTGCATTTCTCTAATAATTAGTGATGTTGAGCTTCTTTTCATATGTTTGTTGGCCATCTGTATGTCTTCTTTGGAGAAATGTCTATTTAGATCTGCCATTTTTTGATTGGGTTGTTTTTTTGATACTGAGCGACATGAGCTGTCGGTATATTTTGGACATTAATTCCTTGTCAGTTTAATCATTTGCAAATATTTTCTCCTATTCTGTAGCTTGTCTTTTTGTTTTATGGTTTCCTTTCCTTGTGCAAGAACTTTTGTTTGATTAGGTTCCATCTGTTTATTTTTGTTTTTATTTTTATTACTCTAGGAGGTGGATCCAAAAAGATATTGTTGCAAGTTTATGTGAAAAAGTGTTCTGCCTGTTTTCCTCTAAGGAGTTTATACTATCTGGTCTTACATTTAAGTCTTTTATCCATTTTGAGTTTATTTTTGTGTATGGTGTTAGAGAATGTTCTAATTTCATTGATTTCCATGTGGCAGTCCAGTTTTCCCAGCACCACTTACTGAAGAGACTGTCTTTTCTTCATTGTACAGTCTTCCTCCTTTGTCGTAGATTAACTGACCACAGATGCATGGGTTCCGGCAAGCTGTATTTTCATTATCATTCAGGTTTAAGTATTTTATAACTCCCATTATGGTTTTTTCTTTGACTCAGGTTACTTAGAAGGTTTTCTTTTTCTGGAATTTGAGTTTCATTTGAAGAGCAATAGCCAACAAAACCATCAAAACAGATTGATATCTGAAGGGTGTGGGGTTCAGTGCTTGGAGGCGGTGTAGTGTCGTAATGGTTAACTCAGAAGAAATGAGAAATGAGACCATCAGTTTGCACCAAACACCAGGCAGCAGAAGAGCCGGTGGCTGACTGTAGATGGGCTGCGTGATTGTTTTCTCGTGTCTCTCTCGTGTTCCTGGGAGAGGCACTGAAGGCTGTCTGCTTGCACGGCCACCTCTCATGCCTGTGGGCCAATGTCCCCCCACTAAGAACACTAACATGTGACTAGAGCTGACAGTGGCTAAACTGGGGGTCAGCGTGGCACTGAGGTCACACACAGGCAGTGACCAGGCTGAGCACCGTCAGTGCCCCGATGTCACCTCTGGGGACTGGAGGCACAAGGAGATGAGGACCAGCCGAGGTCCCACGTCTCCAAGGCACGAGGGTGCGTCAGCAACCCTGGCTCGACAGACCATGCTCTTTGCATCTGCGTCCTCTCTGGAAATCAAAGACATCAGATTAGAGTGTTTCTTCTCTTCTAACAAACTGGAGACATTAAAACTCACCTGCTGTCTGTGAGCTGCTGGAGCACTTCTGGGGCACAACCTGGAGGAAGGTATTTGCCAGCATGATCTCCATCCATCAGTCCATTTCTGGCAACCCATCGTTGGCCCTAAATGTGGAAAAGATATTTACCACATTGTATATAGTGACCTAACCTAGAAACAGCCTACATGTTAGGAAATGGTTAAGTCGGCTTTTTGTTTAACAGATCATTAGGTAGCCACAAAAAATGCTTCCCATTGGTAATAACATGGGAGACATACTAACACAGAGAGTGCTAATTTTTCTACAGTACATGTAATGTATTTCTATCTATGGTATTAATACGTGTTATACAACAATACTTTATATATATATATAAACAATATACTCATCATGATTATAAACCATAATAAATAAAAAACAAACCAAACTGAAGTGGATGCAGACACCCCCAGGACACGTCACATATCCTTTCATCTAGAATCAGCCAAATCCGGCCCACCGCCTGCTTTGGTAAAACAAAGCTTTATTGGCACAGAGTCGTGCTTGTTTGTTTCCATGCTCTGACTGCTGTTGCACGTCATGGCTAAGCTGAGTTGTGACAGAGATCTTATGGCTACAAAGCCAAGAACAGTTATTACCCATCCCTTAAGAGAAGGTTTGCCAGCCTGTGTGGTCACTCACTCAGTGTCTGGGTATTGTTATTGCTTCTTTGCTCACCTTTTGAGAACAAACTGCAGACACTGTGACCTTGTTCTGTGGCCCTGAAGACCACAGCAGACATCTTTCACGACAAAGACATTGTCTGAGATGGCTGCAGGCCATCAAACCAGGGAGCTTGGACGTGATGTCCCCCCTCCCCGACTGGTGGACAGTCTAGACCCAAGGTTTGCCAAATGTCCCAGTAGCATCCTTTACAGCAGTCTTTCCCACCAGGATCCCAGGTGTGTTTTCCCTAAGCCAGCCTCCCGGCACCTGTTTGAACAATTCTGCCACATCACATCTGGGACTGTGTGAGCAGGATCCCAGTGCCAGCTTATGCCTGGTCACACCTGGGGCCGGGCTGCTGGTACAGGAGGAGGGCCCACTGAGCTGTGCAATGGAGGTGCCTTGTGCAGGTAGAGCTGTTGTAATGCTGTAGCTGTTAGAAAGAACAAGAGTCTTAACCTGGAGAGACGTTTGCACCGGGAGCACTCTCTCCTGTCTTCTGATGGAGGAGGCCCCAAGACCAGGGTCATTATTAGTTTTCTGGGTCCAAACAGCTGAAAATGTAGGTGTCAACGTTTTACTGATAAAAAGCCGTATTACTTCCTGGATGACAGGCCCCTCATCCCTCTGGCCCCTCCTCCCTCTTATACTGTGCCAAAATTCTGGGCAAGCCACACTCGCAGCCAGGAGAGCACGGAGGCCCAGCCAGACCACTCTTGGAGGGAAGCCAAAGGCAGGCAAGCACATGGATGTGCAGGACGTGGGACAGAACTGGGAGCTAGGCTGGGAGAAGTGGAACTCATCTGAACGGAGAGCTGGCCTTCTGTCTTGTGTCTGAAAAGCTGCAATGCAGGCAAAAGCTGGATCCAAGCTGCCATCAACATCCTGGGGCCGACATGGCCAGGGCAGGAAGTGCCCATGGTGGCAGCATTTAATGTCCCGAGTGGTCCACCTGGAAAGCCAGGCTGCCCAGCTGGGATGGTGGTTGAGCCGGGAGGACACACAGGGAGTCCAGTTCCTGGGGATGGGGGCCAAGGTCAAGGAATGGTGCTCCAGCAGAGGAGGGAAGGCACGGGACAAAGCACATCACTGCTGGCACAGCCAGCCGAGGTGGGGGGCACAGTGGGGTTCCCAGTGCTCACTGCGGAAGCACTGCTGTCCAGCCCAGGGACACGGGCCTCCTGCCAGGCTTCATGGAGATGGACTCGGGACACAGGGGGCAAAGGGTCTGCAGACCAGTCTTCAAAGGAGCCGGTGGGAGGGCTGAGGCCAGCAAGGGTGCCACAGGCGAGGCGGCAGTGGGAGGTGCTGGGCTGTGCTCGGGTCCAAGCCTGCCCTCTGGACAGCAGTTTGCATGCTTGTTATCATGACGTCTCAACCTGGAGATTCTCTGTATGGCTTTGGTGTTTGCTGACCTGGTTTGGGTGGGTCTTCTGGTGAGGGCAGGACCCTCCCAGCCCGCTCAGACTCCAGAGGAAGAGGACCCCCAGGCAGGCCTGCTAGGATGTTCTCACAGGCACAAAGTTCCGAGTCTGGTGGGTGGCTTCCCCACGTTCAATGCTTCTTCCGTGGGTGATGTTTCTGATGGTGAATGAGACATGAGCTATAGGCAAAGGTCTTTCCACACTCCTTACATCTGTATGGCTTCTCTCCAGTATGGGTTTTCTGATGTTTCAGGAGATTGGAACTGCAGTTAAAGGCTTTGCCACACTCACTACATTTAAAGGGCTTTTCTCTGCGGTGAATCCTCCAGTGCTTTGTCACGTCAGAGCTGTGCCTGAATATCTTCCCGCACTGGGCACACTGGAAGGGCTTCTCTCCAGTGTGGACTCTGGTGACGAACATGATCCGTCTTGTGCTTAAAGATGCACCCACATTCGCAGGGCTTCTTCGTCTGGAAGGGAGTAAACATGGGAACTCCTTCAAAGTCATCTTTAAATGAAGCATCAAAGGCCTCAAACACGTGCTCCTCATTCTCGGGACTGAGGCGGGCTTCCTTCCTGTGCTTTTGGGCCAAAGTGGGGCTCTGGTTTGGCTGTTCTTTCCCAGATGCCTTCTCTTCCTTGGCAGTGTCCTTCTGCACGTGCACTTCTGCCTCTGGGGTCCGGGTCTTATTTTTCTTGCCTGTGGGCTTCTCTATCCTTGTTTCCAGGGTAGAGGAAGGCCCCCTGGAAGCTGGCAAGGGTCAAGGAGAATGGCCAGGGGCAAAATCCTCCAGCCTACAAATTCCCTTGTAAATTCACTTCTTCAGAAACGACTTTATTTTTCCAAGCTTGGAACTGAAGTTCTGGAACAGAAGAGTGCCAGCAACTCTTCTGAGGCTAGAGAGAAACAAGACCATGAACTGTTAGATTAAGTGAATGTCTGGGAGGAACTGAGTTACAAAGTGACAGATGGGCAGGGAAAGGGTGGCAGAGGCATGCAGACATGGCCCTCTTCCTTTCTTGCTGGTGTATGCCACCCAGACATCTCGTAAGTTTCAGGCTGGACATGACCAAAGAATTGATTTCCCAGAACACCCCCACCCCAATCTCACTCTTCCCAGTTTTCCTCATCTGGGTAAATGTCATCATTTACTTAGTTGGTCACCAAGGAATTTTTTTTTTATGTATTTCTTTGGCTCTGCCAGGTCTTAGTTGTGGCATGCAGGATCTAGCTCCCTAAACAGGGATTGAACCCGGGCCCCCTGCATTGGGAAGGTGGCATCGTAGCCACTGGACCACCAGGGAAGTCCCTAACCAAAGAATTCTTATTCCTCTGCCAGGGGTGGCATCTCCACACCTGCATCCAGCAGGATTCATGTGCACCATGGACCAATAACTGCTGTGTGGCCCCCAATTGTGGAGTTTCCCTGCCCTTTATTTGCTCCTTCTCCACTTCTTGTATTTGGGACCAGACTACGTGCTTCTAGAGCTACAGGCCATGAGAGCCACGTGTGACTCTCACAGAAGGTATCACCCATCAGTTCAGTTCAGTTCAGTCGCTCAGTCGTGTCTAACTGTTTGCGACTCCATGAACCACAGCACACCAGGCCTCCCTGTCCATCACCAACTGCTGGAGTCTACCCAAACCCATGTCCATTGAGTTGGTGATGCCATCCAACCATCTCATCCTCTGTTGTCCCCTTCTCCTTCTGCCCTCAATCTTTCCCAGCATAAGGGTCTTTTCAAGTGAGTCAGCTCTTCACATCAGGTGGTCAAAGTATTGGAGTTTCAGTCCTTCCAATGAACACCCAGGACTGATCTCCTTTAGGATGGACTAGTTGGATCTCCTTGCAGTCCAAGGGACTCTCAAGAGTCTTCTCCAACACTACAGTTCAAAAGCATCAATTCTTTGGCGCTCAGCTTTCTTTATAGTCCAACTCTCACATCTATACATGACCACTGGAAAAACCATAGTCTTGACTAGATGGACCTTTGTTGACAAAGTAACGTCTCTGCTTTTTAATATGCTCTCTAGGTTGGTCATAACTTTCCTTCCAAGGAGTAAGCGTCTTTTAATTTCATGGCTGCAATCACCATCTGCAGTGATTTTGGAGCCCCCCAAAATAAAGTCAACCATTGTTTCCCCATCTATTTGCCATGAAGGGATGGGATCAGATGCCATGAACTTAGTTTTCTGAGTGTTGAGCTTTAAGCCCACTTTTTCACTCTCCTCTTTCACTTTCATCAAGAGGCTCTTTAGTTCTTCACTTTCTGCCATAAGGGTGGTATCACCTGCATATATGAGGTTATTGCTATTTCTCCTGGCAATCTTGATTCCAGCTTGTGCTTCCTCTAACTGCCCATCACCTGTATAAAACTCGCTCCCACCCTCACCCTGGCCCTCCTGAGTCCTCCAGCAGCCAGTGAATCCCATCACATCCCTGCCAAATCCCCCGTGGTTCCCCTCACACTGCTGCCCTGCCCCTTCCCAAGCACCCTTAGGTTCACCACACATTCCCAGTCCTTCCTGCCTCAGCACCTGGCTGCCCACAAACAGGTCCTGAGAACTGGTGCTGGCCCCTCACTCACTAAGAGCTCTGCTCTGAGGGTTCTTCTCAGAGAAGCCTCCCTGACCTCATGCCCTGTCTCCTTACCAGGCTTTCATTCTCCTTGTGGCCTTAACTGGAGCTGACTGTCCACTGAGGGCCAAAGCCCCAGGGAACCATCTGCTAGGCTCTTGAGTGCATTATCTAAAAAATTTGACAGTCTCTGTCCCTAATTCCATCTAAAAGCATTCTAATATCACCACAAAATTCAAACAGAAATCAGTCAGTCCCAGTGACAGATCAGGCCCAGGTACCTGTAGAAGCATTACCAGCATGGCTCATGTTTCATTGGTTAAGAAGCTTCACCTATTCCTTTTCTGTATTATTTCTGAGCTTCCTTAACCTGTCTCTTCCCTCAGTGCTAACAAATGGACTTCTAGGATAAAGCTTGACAAACTTGAGGCTCTTTAACCACAGGCCAAAGAAGTCTTCATAAGATAGGAGAAAGCACTTTCCCAAGAAAGCAGATCCTGTTCTGAGTCCTTGAGTCACCCTTAAGAGACCTCCCATGGCCTGTGCGGTCACCTGATCTCCTGGGAGGTCCACATTCTGCCAAGCTGTCTCACCCCAAAATGTGGTGCTCTAGATGGTAACATTTCAAGTGAAGTATGTTTTGAGGGATAAATCCTTTGCATTTCCTTTAAATCAAAGCAGATACTAAGTCTTCATCCACTCTCCCGTGCACAGAGGCAACACATAAAATGAATGGACAGTTTTCCCATCTTGACAAGAGTTTGAGAGTCTGGTTTCTTCTAAATGAAAATGTTTACATACACTTGACTCAGATTCAGGCCAGTGTCACTCTCTGAAGGCTCTCTTGGAGTTGCTTCTGGGAGGAGGGTGTTCTTAGCATTAGGTGGGAGCCAGAACTGAGGATGGCAGAAGGTCATCTAGGCTGAAGGAAGCATACAAATATGGGGGCATCTCTGCTGGGGAGGCAGGTAGAACTAAGGCAGAGGATCAGAGCCCCAGTCAGCCAGGCTGCAGTTTGAGCTGAGGTCTAGTTTCAGTAGGAAACAGATGAAAACCAAGACCAATAGGAAAGTGCCATCAACCCCTCTAGCCCATGGCTCTCCAGGGCACATGTAAACTCATCTTGGCTCTATGCTGACCCACTCGATGGAGAGGAGTGGTCCTTGGACCCACTGAGCCTGACATCTGCTGGCTGGGCTCCAAGGACTGTTCTTGTCACTCCATCCGTGGCTTGTCACTGACGTGCAGTCTCCTGATGAGCTGAGGGCAAGGATCCTTCTTTTTCATTCTGGAATCCCTAATTACTTGGCTGGAGACTGCACATTCTGCTGCTCCCAAAACATTCTACATCATCATTATGTCGGCCTAACTCAAACAGGTGCTTAATGGCAGAGACTGGACATATTCACTTCTCTAAGCCCTGTGCACACCAAGCAATAAAATAATTGTTAGAAGTGGAACCGATCTGAGGTCATTGTTTTGGTCTTCTCATTTCACAGATCTGTAGGCCTGGTAACTGCTATAGCCACGCAGGAAACGCAATCTACCTTGCCAGAGCAGACCACAGCCCTGACCTAAAGGTACGTGCTCTGTCACTTCAGTGTAGCTCCTTCACTCTCTGGGCCAGGCCGCCTGTAACATGAAACTTTGGGTATCTAGCTGCAGCAGGACTCCCTGGTAACCTCATTCGCCCTCAGAAGCCAGGGTCTCAGTGAGAGATGGGATTACTAGTGGGTTTTGAGATCCAAGGGCAAACGTGCACCCAAGCAGTGTGCAGGCCCTGGGCCTGTCAGAAGGCCCGCAGCGGTGTCGAAGCCGAGAAGAGGGGCCCTGACAGCCTCGCCAGCCGCGGGTGCAGGGCCGAGGTCTCCTTCACCTCGATTCGCACGGAGTTGGTCCTTGCGCACCTCGCCCTTGTCCTCGCGGAACCAGGGAGCCGAGAGCGCGGTGGCCGATGCCCTGGGTGGGGAGTCCACACGACGCCAGAGGGACCCAGTGAGTTCCCGCATGGAGATGGGGGCGGGTGCGCTCCTCGCAGGGTCCCTGGGCTGGAAGGGACGCGTCCTCACCAAGGCGAGCCGCACCCCCAGGTGCCAGCAACGAGCACCAGGAATCTTCTCAGTCGAGCAGCCGCGCCTCTGCGCCAGCCGGAAAGGCCCGCCGCTGGCCCCGCCCCTTCCTGCGCCGTTCTAGGAAGAGAAGTCGCGGGCCTCTCGGTGGTGCGCCCTGCAGGGCTCGGGCCCCGCAGTTGGTTTCACCTCATTTCAGTTTATCCCCCTTCGCCCACACTCGGTACCCGCAGGAAGAACCTGCTCCCAGGCCGGCGTTTCCGGTGCCGTTCTAGGCGGCGAGGCCCCAGCCTCTCGGTGGTGCGCCACGGGTGACTCCGCCCCCGACCCGAGCTCCTCCCACTCACTCGCGTCGCAGCACACGCCCCCTTACCTCGGCCGCCCACCCAGTCTCGCCCCTCTGACCTGCGCACTCCCTCCCTTCCGCTCCTGCCCCCATCACTCACCCCAGCCCTCTTCGCTCCCCTCTGCACCCCCTCCCTCACTCGTGCCCCCCACCCCCGCCACCTGTTTGAGTTCCACAGAAGCAGCAGGCCTGCTGTGGCCTCCGTTCAGCCGCACTGGCCACTCCCTCTGCCTGCAACACTTGTCCCCAGCTGTCTGCTTGGCTCATTCCCACTTACCGCCTGCGGAGAGCTCACCTCCTAGAGGGGACCCCTGACCTCTGACCACCCTGGGTGTGTTAGTTTTCTGGTTATCACAAGCTTAGCAGCTCAAAACAGTACCTGTTTGTTATATCAGGGTTCCTTTGTTGTGCCACGGTTTCCTCTATCACGGTTATAGCACTTTTTCTATCCACCGTTTGTTATATCACCGTGGGACAGGAGTCCAGGCGAGGCTTAGCTGGTCCTCTGCTCAGCCTCCGAAGGCCGCAGTCAGGGTTCTCAGCGTGAGGTGAGGATCTGCTTCCACACTCGTGTGGCTGTTGGCAGGCTTCCTTTCTTGGTGGCTGTGTGACTGAGGGCCAGCTTCTTCTGGGCTGTCGGGAGGCTGACCTTTGGTCTTGCAGATCACCCACAGTTCCCTGCCACGTGGCCCTCTCTGTGCTCCTTCAGGGCCAGCAGAAAGCCTCTGGCCCCAGTCTGCTGGGGTGAAGTCTCGTGGTACCTAACCTCCCATCACCTCTGCTGTAGTTCACTGGTTAGGAGCACGTCCCGGACACCACTGGCACCGTTGGTGATCACATTTTGTAATACCACAGCATTCTGCCTCTTCCTCCACTTCTTGGTACCCACCCTTCCCTACTTTTTTTTTTTTTCCATAGCACTTTCAGCTTTCCAACAGGCTATGGAATTTCCTGTTGTGTTTATTATGTTCATCTTCCCTTCCCACACCAGAAAATGAAGTCTTCTGGGGGTGGGCTGCTTTGCTTTCTCTATTTCCTGGTGTGTTCTTCCAGTAGCCTGGCAGGTGGTGGGGCTCTCATTATAGCAATTCAGTGAATGGGCACTTGGCCCTGATGCCCCTAGATGCTGCCTTCTCTTACGTGTCTCTGGCTCTGGCTCCTGTTGTGCATCTGTCCCTTAGACTTTATCCTTGCAGGAGCTTCAAGTACTGCAGTCTCAACATACTCAAGACCAAATTCAACTCTGCTCCCTCTTTGTTTGTTGCTACTATATTATGTTCAATAATATAGTGGTAGCCAGGTCTTTTACCAGCAAAAGCAAGTTTCTTTGGGAATAGCCCAAGGAATTGCAGTTTAGGAAATTGGAGCTATTGTGGCTCGGAGGTAAATCCAGAGTGTTGCGGGCATGCACTGGACCGGAGAAGTTGGGCGACTTTTACGATGGTTCTTCCTAGAGACACAGATTACTGAACTGTGGGTGTTTCCTCTACTACGCTTCACACAAATTTACTTAGGAAAGCTAACATCCGCCCCCTCAGGCTTACGGCTGATGGCAAGCGGTGGGTGGTAACTATATCCATTTTCCAATTATGTAACTTTCCTGATATTCATGCACTTACAGACCTACTAGGAGGTAAATCCCTTGGGCATTACCTGAGCCTGGACGGGGAGAGGGCTGGGCAAGGGAAGCCAGGCATTCCTGCATGTCCTTTGGTCTGTGTGCACCCTGGGCGGAGGAGGGCTGTGTCTGCAGCTGGTGGATCACAGCCTGGCCCTGGGGGTGTCCCAGCAGCTGCCGCTTTCTTCAAGGGTTTCTCGCCCAGGATGTCCTGAGGTTGGGACTTCACAGGACTGCTCCTCTCCAGGACACCCGCTCTGTGGGGCTGAGATCCCGCCTGCCTCCACCTCCACCAAGTATCCTGGCTTTCTTTCTGAGAGGATTATGAAGCTGAGTAAGGGGGTACCCCGAGGGGCTTCTTTTCCCACGTTACTCCAGTATAGCCCCCACCCCAGTTCTCCACCTGTGGGAACCCAGAGCCGCCCTGGTCCCACAGGTGAGGGCAGTTTTGCTCTGCTCTGGTCAGCATTCTTGATACTGAAATGCCATTCCGTATCCCCATGTCCCCGCCCCCCTGCTCTCAGGCCAGATGCCTTCCAGGCTCTGACTCCCCTCTGTTCCGGAGAGTTCCTGGTGGGACTGGGTGCCACAGAGTCGGCAGCCTCGCTCAACTCCCACCTCTGACCAGTGCCTGAGTCCATCAGCTTCTGCAAACCCTGGTGGTCCCTGGAGGGCGCCGCTCGGTCTGTCCAAGGCCGATGGCCGGGAATCTCTGTCCTCAGGAATGTCCTGCTTTGGAGTCACTGCTTCATCCTCACCCAGTTTTCGTGGTCGAGAACAAGAACAGGAAATGTGACCATGGCCACCTGTTTCCTGTGCTGAGGAAGTCCGGAGAAAAACACCAAATGAATGGAACCGGTGTGGGGTGGGGTGACCAGGGGGGGATCTGCCTGCTGGGACAGGACCCCCAAGCCCCTTGTCCAGCTGGTAACTCGGGTGAGCCCAGCAAAGAAGGGAATACAGCATTCTCCCTGAGCTTGCTGCCAACTCCAGGGCTGGGTGGGGACACAGGACCTGAGGGGATCCCAGGGGGTGGTTTCCAGTGGGGTTGGTGCAGCAGCTGGAGAGGGGGTGGAGAAGGCCCAGGGGATGGGGTTTGCAGACCGGCAGAGGCCTGTTTGCATTTATGAAGAAGATGTGTGGGAAGGACCTGGTGCTTCGAGCTTGGCTGCTGTTGCTACGGGGCTTGTGGGGAACAGAGGCAAACTTAGGACCAGATGGGCAGAGTACTGAGGGAGCCAGCAGGAGCGGGCGACCCTGCCTGGCCACCAGCCATGCACGTGAAGGCCACACATGGGGCCTGATGCTCAGAAGTCAAGTCTTGGCTTTTTGAACCAAGCTCCAGCCATCCCAGCTCCTGTCTGCCTGCAGGTCCCCCTGGGCCAAGCCAGGCCCCTGCCCCTCCTCGCCATCTCCACCACCCTGGCAAGCACTTCCTTTAAATTCAATTCAGGATATTAACCACGCTCTGTGCCCCCAACAGAGCCCTGTCTTAGCCCCTTATGATGGGCTGAACTGTGCCCCGAGATTCATGAGGTGAAGTCCTAACATCAGGACCTCAGGATGGGCCTGTGTTTGGAGATGGGGGTTGTTAAAGGTGATTTAGGTACTCAACATTCAGAAAACTAAGATCATGGCATCCAATCCCATCTCTTCATGGCAAATAGATGGGGAAACAATGGAAACAGTGACAGAGTTTATTTTGGGGGGCTCCAAAATCACTGCAGATGGTGACTACAGCCATGAAATTAAAAGACACTTGCTCCTTGGAAGAAAAGTTATGACCAACCTAGACAGCATATTAAAAAAGCAGAAACATTACTTTGCCAACAAAGGTCTGTCTAGTCAAAGCTATGGTTTTTCCAGTAGTCATGTATGGATGGGAGAGTTGGACTATAAAGACAGCTGAGTGCCGAAGAATTGATTCTTTTGAACTGTGGTATTGGAGAAGACTCTTGAGTCCCTTGGACTGCAAGGAGATCCAACCAGTCCATCCTAAAGGAAATCAGTCCTGAATATTCATTGGAAGGACTGATGCTGAAGCTGAAACACCAATACTTTGGCCACCTGATGTGAAGAACTGACTCATTTGAAAAGACCCTGATGCTGGGAAAGATTGAAAGCAGGAGAAGGGGCTGACAGAGGATGGGATGGCTGGATGGCATCACCGACTCAATGGACATGAGTTTGAGTGAACTCCGGGAGTTGGTGATGGACAGGGAGGCCTGGTGTGCTGTGGTCCCATGGGGTCACAAAGAGTCAGACACGACTGAGTGACTGAACTGAACTAAGGTACGTGAGGTCATGAGAGTAGCCCTAACCCACGCTGACTGGTGTCCTTATTAGCAGAGCAGGTCAGGACACAGACACACACAGAGGAATTGGTTCACACTGTCTTGGAGGCCGAGAAGCCCCCAGTCCACTATCTGGAAGGAGGAGAGTGGGGGCGTGGTGGTGTCGTTCCCTCTGAGCCCTAAAGGCCCGAGAAGCAGGGGTTCCAACATTGGCAGGCAGCAGAGGATGGGCATCCCAGCTCCAGAAGAGGGAGCTGGTCCTTCCTGCCTTTTGTTCCGTCTGGGCCTTGGATGGCCTGGGTGATGCCCACTCACCTGGGGCAGTGATCTTTCTCAGGCCCACCATTCACATGTCAAGTGTTCTGGAAACACCCTCACAGAAACATCAGGAATAACGTTTTGCCAGCTGCACGGGCATCCCTTAGTCCAGGCGCGCTGACACACAAAATGGACTGTCCTGGCCTCCAAGGCGGACACAGCCCTGCCACTCCTGACCTCTGGACCATAAGATAACTCATGTGTGTGGTTTGTGGTCATTTGCTTTGGCAGCCATGGGGAGCAGGGCCTCTGATCCGGATGGATGTGTTCCCCGCCAGCCTCCTGGGAAGGCGCAGAGGTGCTTCTGGGCCGGATGGGAAGGAGGGGCTGACCACACAGCCTCCCGGGGCCTCTGGCTTCTCCTTCCAGGGACTGGCCTTGAGCGCCGAGCCCTGTGACAAGGCCCTGGCTGTGACTGTCCACTGGCACCTCAGACTGGACTCGGCCTGGGGATCCAGCTGGGTCTTGGCCGCCATCCAGCTGCTTGCAACCTCTGGCTCAGGTGCCCTGGCTCCGTTGTCCACCGGCCTATGGCCCCCCGGGAAGGCGGCCACTGTTGACCAGAAGCCCCGGGCTGGGTCCCGGACCTGCCACCACCAACTGCGTGACCCTGGGCAGATGTGTCGTCTCCGTCGGGTGGACTGTCGTGTGCCAGGATGGTGGCGTTTCCTTACTAAGAGGTTTCCCTTGGTGAGGAAAGGGGAAACATACGGTGGGAGGCTGCTCTGCCTGCAGGGACGCGGGGCAGGCGAGATGGAGGGCTGGGCTTCCCAGCCCAGGGGGAGTTCAGCTGGTGGGCACCAGGGCCCTCTGTGCCTTGTTCCATACCACTCTGACGGGGAAACTGAAGCCCAGCCCTCTCTTTCCCACTCCGGGACTTGGCTCCGTCCTGGAACCAGTCACGGAGGCCGAGCGCCCAGTAGCCAGCGACACCCGTCCAGCTGGAGCAAAGGCTGGGGAAGCCGTGGGGCTCCTGCCCTGCCCCCTCGCTTCTCCCTGACTGCCCCCTCCTCTGCCCCGTCCCCGCCCCAAGCTGAATGCTTGGCTGCAAAGTCCCATCTGAGCCATACACCACCTGCCTCCCTCTCTTTTCTCTTTGTCTTCCAGCCCCTCATTAATTCCATTCACCCCAAGCCGCCCTGGGTGGGGGCCTTTCCTCCTGTAGGCCAAGGAAATCTTCCTCCCCAAGTCTCCTCCCTACAAGGGCCTCCCCTCTCATGGATGGATGTAGGTTTTTTTTTTGGCAAGAAGTTGGGGAGCAAATTGGGGTGGGCTCCCCACTGGCATGCAGTGAGTGTTTTCTCTGCTGGGGGCGGGGAGTTGTGTGGACCCACCCTGTGAGCCTCTGAGGCCTGGACTTAAGGCCCACGTGCTGGCCATCCTCCATGCACAGGCAGGGAGAGGAGGCCAGGATGCTGGAAGGGGAAACCGAGGAAGGGCTGCTGTGGCTGAGGAACCAGTGCCACGGGGTCATCACAGGTGCTTCCAGTTTATTCTCCATGGTCTGGGGGAGGGGACAGGAGACAGCGGACAGAGTGCTGGCCAGCCAGGGTGCAGGCCATGCTGGGCGCGAGGAGGGAGCGCCCCACTCAGAGCCCCATCTCCTGAAGGCTGGCCAGGAGGCTGAGCAGGACGGTGGCGGCCACAGTCGCAGGGCTCCCCTGGGGGCCGCCTGCCCCCCTCCCCTGGGGGTCTTGCCAGGGTGGGGTGTTGCACAGGCTGGACTGGCAGCAGGATATGGTCGTCAGAGATCCGTCCACCGTCCTGCTGATGGCTTGACATGTGTCTGCACACCATCCCGAGTAGGTGGTCTGGGGACCTGACTCTGTGGGGGGAGAGAGCGGGTCAGGTGGGATGGGACACGGCAGGGATGGGGCCCCTCACAGGCGTGGGTGACGCCGTCCCACCACCCCCGGGTGGCCCCTCACCAGTGTTCCAGGAGGAGACGATGGCTTTGCATGTCCCGGGGAGCACGCAGCTCTGCACCTGCTCGCAGCTCTCCCCCTTGTGCAGGGACTGGCACGTGTAGCACTGCGGCCCTGGGGGGCCGGGTGGGCTCAGCTGTGCAAGGGGCACAGCCCCCAGAGCGCCCCCAGCTCACCCACGCCTGCCGCTTCCCAGCCTCTTCCCCTTGGAGGTCTCTTCCCAATTCCGGTCCGCCTCTCCCACTCTCAGCTGACCCCCTCAAACCCTGCCCTGCTGGAGCCCTCTGTGCCCCCACATCAGGACTGGCCCCCTTATCTCCCGCCTCGCCCCCCGCTGCCCTGCCTCACCAGGACAGTTGTGTACTTCTGAACTGGACTCCACACCCAGGGCCTTTGAGTCGCCGGTCTCTCCACCCTGGGGCTCTGCTGTGCCCCTGTCTGCTTGGTGAACTCCTATTTAACCTCTCTGCCCCAGCACCACTGCCCCTCCCAGGACTGGCTCCTTCTCTAGCCCCCTCCTCCGGACGGCAGTTGGGGGTCACTGCCAGGGTGAGAAATGAGGGTGTGCTGAGTGCCAGGGGCCCCTCCTCCTCCTTCCCCCACCTTGAGGGCATGGACCTCGCAGCGGAGGCCTCTGCCTGTGGGTTCCTCACTGTCAGCCTCCAGGCACCCATGCGAGTGCTGAGAAATAGAGCCGAGCGCCCCCATGCTGGGGCGGGGTGGGCAGGTACCTGAGTCCCTGCTGCCCGCAGGCACGCCGGCCTCCTCTTCCTCCTCGTCCTCATCGTCGTAGCCTTCGCGCCCAGCGTCCGGGTCGTCATCCTCGTCCTCCTGCGCCCGCCCTCTCCCTGGCCGCGCAGGGACACCTGTAAACCTCCACTACCCAGGCACAGAGGACACAGGCTTGGGGCCCAGTGCCGCGCCCCCTCCCCTCGGTCCAGCACCCCCTTCCCAGTCCCTCTGACCTCCCTGGCCCTCCCAAGGTGGTGAGGTCGCTGCCTGGGTCTCCGAGCCCCAGCCCCACCTCCTGACAGGCGTGCGGCCTGGTGGCATCCTTGCCAACAACACTAGGGGTTGGGCGCTGGCCCTTCACAGCCCCCTACTCCGGCCCCCAGATGGCGGGCACCCCGAAGCCTGAGAGGCTGAGACCGGGTGGCGTTGTGTGGGGAGGGTCGCCCGCGCCCTGGCGTCTGGCTGGCGCCGGGGCTGGAGGTTTGGGGACCCGTGGGGACCCAGCACAGTCCACCCACCTCCCTCTGGCCTCAGGCTGCAGGTGCTACCCGTCCTCCTCCCCAAGCCACATCTTGCCCCTGGGCTGGGTGACCCTGAGGGTCTGCAGCCTGGACGGGGGGTCCCTCTTGCTGCAGGGCCACCCCTCGTCCCACGCACCTTGCAGCCGGCACCACAGCAGAGCCAGCAGGACAGCCGCCAGTGCCTTCATCCTACGGGGCTGCCACCTCTGCCGCGTCTGCTCACCAGGGCCTCACCGGGGCTCTGAATCTGTGGGAAGTGGAACAAAGGGCCTTGCCGGGGGCTTCCCAAGGCCCCGGGCCCCCCAGCTCCAGCCTCAAACAATGGGCCTCACGCTGGCCCCCAGGCCAGGCACCGGGCCAGGGACCGTCATTTCCCTCCCTGGCTCCAGTGGCGGGGGAGGGGAAGTCACTGTGGCGGCCGGTGGGCCGTCCTGTCCACCTGAGCGGTTCCGCCCTGGCCTTGCAGCCTCAGCCCTGCAGTGCAGGCTGGCCAGCGCCCACCCCTTGTCTCGACCCTGAGACCAGGTCCGGGCTGCAGCCATGGGAGCCTGGCCTCGTGTACCCTCCAGCTGCAGACCGCTGAGCGGCACCGTCAACTACGAGTCAGCTGCGTCATCTCCAGGGGCCTTGTTAAGAGCATTTCAGAGTAAAACCCAACTGTGGTCCTCCTGCTAGGCCTCCCTCTCCCAGCAGCACTGCGTGGGCTGCCGCTGCCCTCCGGGGCGCCTCAGGGCCTCCGCCCCGCTGCCTCCTCTCCCCGGAACTCAGTCCCTGCTGACGTCCTGAGGCCGTCCTGCCCCGGGGTGGCGTGCCCTGTGTCAGACAGAGAGCTTCAACCCAGGAGGTCAACGGGAGACCGGACCAGACGTCTGAGTCCTTGTGATAGCAAGCACATATTTGCAAACTACTGCTTCCTGCTTAAGTACAGGAAGATAAAGGATTGATAAACACTCTCAGAGGAAGAGCTGTCTGTTTCTGTGAGGAGAAACCAGCCCCTTCTGCACTGGCTTCAGGGTGTTGATACGGAGTTGTTGGCTGAGGAGGCAGGCCTTAGGGTTAGGGAGTGATGGGGGAGGAGGCGGTGCGATCGTGGGTGAGTGACAGGCTGATGGCTCTTGGCTTGCCTGTCGCGAGTTCTCTAACAAGTTCATTATGGCACACGCCCTTGCCCTAGATTTGCTAAGAACAGTCCACCCAGTGGAGCACGAAACCACCTGTAGACTTTATTAATGTTGGTATAATGAGCTGGGTTTACTAGAGGTTGTATGCCTGTCTAGTCTGGGCGCAGGCAGCCATGGCAGCCGTGGTCATTCTCTTGTGTCTCTGTGCTGTCTCTCTATCAGGGTAAACTGCCCACTGCCAGATCATAGTTTTGCCCATTCTGGGTGAGGTCGGGGGGTGGTCCTCAGATGGTTGGGGCTTAGCTTGATCCACTCCCTCTTGTCTTTTCGCCTGTCACCTCCCTGCGGCTAATGTCTAACTACCCCACAGTCCCATCTGCACGTGTCACACTCTCAGAGAGGTCTTGCGCCACCAATACCTCCTTCTCTCTCCATCCCTCGTGTTAGCCCCCTGCCCTCCGGAGCCGGCCTCCGGGACCGCTGGGAGCCTGCCTTTTCCTGCCAGTGCTGCACTGTGGGAGGGGGCTGCCCACTTCCTCCTCTGTGGGCTGCAGGGTGGGCACTGAGGAGACCCTTCCTGGAGGCCAACGAAAGGTGGGGCAGGGCAGGAGGCTAGACTGAGGCCTAGAGTCAGGGCTGCGAGCCCGCCCCCGTTGTTCACCGGGGCTTCTCCCTGAACTTGCCCAGCCTGAATCTCCCTGTGGGTGGGACATCCTCAGGAGCACTTGGAGCAGAGATTGAGAGCTGGCTCTTGGGCGAAACCACCTGAGCCTGAGCCCAGGCCTCTTTCCTCTGACTCTGTGGGCTTCCGCGCTCTCAAAGCGGTCATGGCCATCAAGAGCCAGTGCCTGCTGGCATGTAGGACAGTGCCCGGCAGAGTGCCCCCAGGGCCGGCTGGGACGGCATTCCTCTGCAGTCTCAGCCACCAAGCATCATCCTCCCACCCGCTCCTCTGAACCAGTGCACGTCCTCTCCCCGTGGTCACTGGGCTGCTTGAACAGCCTTGGCTTCTGCGGGGAGCTGCCTGGCCTCTGGTCTCTGATTGTCAGCTGTCCCCAGCCCGCCCCATCTGGAGACCAAAATCTCTCTCCAGCTAGGGTCATCCTCTGTGCTCATGGCCCAGGACCTGCCCTCTGCATTCCTCAGGCCTGTGTCCGTGGTCGCCCCGCGTGCTGGCCCTGCACACTGCCTTCCTCCTGCAGGTGCTCTGACCTGGGCTCCCAAGAGCTGCTCCCAGGCAGGGCCCCATGGAGGTTCCCAGCAGTGTTAGGGAGCAGGGGGTCTCCACCTGCCGCCTGACCCCCCAGACAGGCCCAGCTCCTCCTTGGCCCAGATGCAAATAATAAATAGCATCATTTAATTCACCAGTTACAATTAAATACCATTTTGTTGGTCCTCAACAACTCTAGGGGTGTGTAGTGTTACCATCACTACTTTGCTGACTAGGAATTACTGCCAGGGTTGAACTCTGCCCTCTCCTCACCACCCCCCATCCTAGGGTGCCCCTCCCCCCTCCTCCCCCCAAGCCCTGCCCTGCTCCCTCTTTCCATCCCAGGAGAGGCAACGGGGGCTCACCCTGCCTACGCAGACGCAGTCACGGCCAGGCCTGGCCAGGGCTGGGGCCCCACTGGAGTGGTCGAGGCCCCTAGTCCTCAGGTCAGAGTGAGTATATGCTGGCTCCGTCCCCACCCAGCTGTCTTCAAGCATTCTGGCCACAAAATCGACCCCTCCTGGCACTCTCTGACCCCAGGCTTCAGGGACAAGGGCCTCCCTGAAGACCCCTGGGGTGGAGTCATGCCTCCCTCAAACTCCCAGGGCCAAGGCTGAGGGCTGGAGGCCCCGTGGGTGCCTGAGGCCCACTTTAGAGCCTCTGCCCTTGGATGTCAGTGCTTTCTGCCTCAGCCTTGCCCACGCGCACAGGCGCTCTTCCCAGGCAGCCTGGGGCCCAGCTTCCAGTCCAAAGACCCATTCCTGACGTGGGCCTGGCCTTGCCTGCTCTGCCCTGCTCAGTCGGGCAGGCTCCCGAGAATGGCCCTGTGGGCACTGCTGGTCTGGGTCCCCTCCCAGCCAGTCCTGGCCTCCCTCTGGCTGAGTGAATCAGACCTTGGTGCCAGTTGTGGACAGGGCACACTGGCCATCCACACCACTCCTGCCCTGGTAGAGGGGGTGGGCATGGGCCCTGCTCTCTCTGGGGAGCTGTGTGGACCTGTCCTGGGCTATGAGCCCCTTCCCCAGGCCTCTGGGGTCACCAGTGTGAATCGGACCCAGACCAGGGAAAAGATGTTCAGTGTTTCTAACTGAGGGGCTGAGGTCTGGGGTCCTGGGGGCAGGAAAGGCATCTGCCCTGCTGGCAGCACACAGCCATGGGGGAGGGGGGCCTTTAGGGCAAATGTGGCTGCAGATGCGCTGGCCCTCATGCCCCACTCCCTGCTCTGGGCTCCTTCCTGCGCTCTCTGGGAGCAGAGAGACTGCCTTCCTTCTAGATCAGAGTCCAGACCCTCTTCCTGGGTAGGCAGGGGCCACGAGATGTCTCTTATGGATTCTCTCTCTGCTTCCGATGGCCCCACAGTGACTGGCCAATGAGGCAGCTCCCAGGGTTTCTGATGGGGGCCAAGCCTCTCTCTCTCCTGAAATCCATTATCAAGAAACAGGCGAGCAGGGGTGGGCCGGTCAGAGGGAGCAGGCTCCGGGCGGTCTTAGGGGACCCACTTGCTATACCTCAGGACCCTGTGAGGAGACGCACTGGGGTGGAGGAACCCCCTGTTGACTGCAGGCGCCCACCCTCCATTTGTTCATCCTGCCCCCTCCCGCCTCCACACGTCCACACCCCAGGTCAAATTTCTCTAACCCTTGGACATTCAGCCCATCCACACTGAGCCCGGAGAGTCTCACCTCCCATTGCCCCGCCCCAGCCCCACCAGGGATCCCTAGTGTGCAGCACCTGCTTCAGGGCTGCCTGTGGTGGAGCCCCCTGCCCCTGCACCTTCAGATTCCCTGCCCCACGTTTCTATGAGAAGCCAGGCCTCTCAGGGCAAGGGCCACGAGGTTGCCACATCCAGACTGGCGCCCTGCCCACCCTCTGCCCAGTGTCACCCACCCTCTGGATGCCCCTTCCTCTGCTGTGGCCTCCCCGGCACTCCAGCTTCCCCGCCCCAGGCATTCTTCTGCTCTCCTGTGCTTCCAGCTCCCCTCTCTTCTGTCTCTTGTTTCTTCCTTTATTTTCCCTCATGTTTTTTTGTAAGTTAATTTATTTATTTTAACTGGAGGCTAATTACTTTACAATATCGTAGTGGTTTCTGCCATACGTTGATGTCAATCAGCCATGGGTGTATATGTGTTCCCCATCCTGAGCCCTCCTCCCACCTCCCTCCCCATCCCATCTCTCAGGGTCATCCCCGTTCACTGGCCCTGAGCACCCTGTCTCATGCATCGAACCTGGACTGGTGATCTATTTCACAGATAGTAATATACATGTTTCAACGCTATTCTCTCAGATCATCCCACCTTCGCCTTCTCCCACAGAGTCCAAAAGACTGTTCTTTACATCTGTGTCTCTTTTGCTGTCTCACATATAGGGTCATCGTTACCATCTTTCTAAATCCCATATATATGCGTTAGTATACTGTATTGGTGTTTTTCTTTCTGACTTACTTCACTCTGTATAATAGGCTCCAGTTTCATCCACCTCATTAGAACTGATTCAAAAGAGTTCTTTTTAATAGCTGAGTAATATTCCATTGTGTATATGTACCACAGCTTTCTTATCCATTCGTCTGCCAATGGACATCTAGGTTGCTTCCATGTCCTGGCTATTGTAAACAGTGCTGCAATGAACACTGGGGTACACATGTCTCTTTCAATTCTTGTTTCCTTGGTGTCTATGCCCAGCAGTGGGATTGCTGGGTCATAAGGCAGTTCTATTTCCAGTTTTTTAAGGAAGTTCCACACTGTTCTCCATAGTGGCTGTACTAGTTTGCATTCCCACCAACAGTGTAAGAGGGTTCCCTTTTCTCCTCACCCTCTCCAGCATTTGTAGACTTTTTGATAGCAGCCATTCTGACTGGCATGAGATGGTACCTCATTGTGGTTTTGATTTGCATTTCTCTGATAATGAGTGATGTTGAGCATCTTTTCATAGGTTTGTTAGCCATCTGTATGTCTTCTTTGGAGAAATGTCTGTTTAGTTCTATGGCCCATTTTTTGATTGAGTCGTTTATTTTTCTGGGATTGAGCTGCATGAGCTGCTTATATATTTTTTGAGATTAATTCTTTGTCGGTTGCTTCGTTTGCTATTATTTTCTCCCATTCTGAAGGCTGTCTTTTCACCTTGCTTATAGTTTCCTTCGTTGTGCAAAAGCTTTTAAGTTTAATTAGGTCCCATTTGTTTATTTTTGCTTTTATTTCCATTACTCTGGGAGGTGGGTCATCCCTCATATTTTTAATTGGTAAAATACACATAATGTAAAATTTGCCGTGTTGGGACATCCACTGGTAGCCACTTCCACTGACTCCATGCTCCCCGTGCAGGGGTCCTGGGTTTGGTGCTTGTTCAGGAAACTAGATGTCACATGCTGCAACTGAGAGTTTGCATGCTGCAACTAAGACCCTGTGTGCCAAAACGGAAAAAAAAAAAAAAAAAAGATCCTGCATCCCATAACCGGCAATCCTGCACGCCGCAATGAAGATCAGAGATCCAGCCTGCCACAGCTAAGACCTGATGCCGTCAAATGAGTGGATAAATAAATAAAAATAAACACTGAAACAAATTGCCATGTAACCATTTTTAAATGCACAACTCAGTGCCATGAAGGACATTCACGTTGTATAGCTGTCACCACCCTCCCTCTGCAAAAGCGAAACTCTGCTTCCATTAAACACTCACTCCCCTTCCCTCTCCCCTGCCTAATGTCCTCACGTTTCACCCACGTGGTAGCATGTGTCAGAATTTCCCTGCCTTGTAGGGCTGAATAATATTCTGGTGTATGTATAGACTGCATCATGATTAGCCTTTATTTTCCGAGGGCACCTGGGGTGCCAACGTGTTTTAGGCACTGTGAATAATGCTGCAGTGGCCACGGGTGTGCTGACATCTTTCTCAGTCCATGCTCCCAATTCCTTGGGGTCTGTGCCCAGAAGCGTGATTGCTGGATTGTACGGTGATACCACGTTTAATTTTTGGACTGGTTCCTCTCCTCCTGCAGGTAAACACACTCAGGCGTCTCTCATTAAGAAAATAAAAAGCCCCTGAAAACACCCCTTTGCCTTAATTTTCCACCCAAATTTTCTCTCATCTCCTTCCTTGTGCAGCTCTCAGAGGGCGCCGTGGGGACAGCTCCACGTGCTAGAAGCTGAGACCTCTAACACCTCTGCTGATCCCTGGTTCTCTGCACGCCGGCACTCCCAGGGCGCACCCGGACCTGGGCGGAGGCTGAGCTGGTCCCGCCCACCTCCAATTCCGCCCACTGCCCCGCCCCGCCAGGCCACGCCCACCCCGCCTGAGGCTGCAAGCCTTGCTGCTGGCGCCCCCTTGGGATAATGCACCCATGAGGGGCACCTTCTGCAGGACATTTAATTCCATCGCAGCAGGGAGCCGTCTTCCTCGCAGACTTGTTAACTCTGAAAGTAATTATGCAGGGATTCTCTGTAGCTGCAGAAAGGAATGAAGAAGCTCTTTGTGTCCTGAACTGGGGAGAGGTTACGTGGGCGAGGCAGGGGCTGTGTGCTAGAGGGGGGATTGGGTGGGGGCGCTGGGAGGGGGCTTGACACTGTGCAAAACCTCACGTCTGCACAGGACCGCGCCGCCCCGCCTGCCGCGCAATCTTGGGCCTAAGGCTCCAGGAAGAAAGGGAAGACGCTGATGAGCTTGGGATGAGGGGTCAAACTTGGTGGCAGGGGCGTGCCTCCGCGAGAAACCTGGAAGTGGCCCAGGCCGAGCAGGAGCCCCTCCCGGGGCCATGGGGGAGGGTCTTCGAGGGTTGCTTCCGGCACACAGCAGGCACACAGCAGGAGCAGTCGGCCCGTGTCCCGTCGGGGGCCGTCCCACCTGCACGCCCGGCAGCTGTGTGGCAGAACTTTAGGTACAAGGTTTTTGCCAGCAGTTTGATGGGGAAGGAGGTGGTGGGAGAGGGGCGAGGTTAGATCTCTGGGGAAGTGGGGAGGAGGGCCTGGGGGAGCCCATGGTGTCAGGGTGGAGTGTGGCAGGTGGTCCTAGGCCAAGCCCCAGCTCTGCTTCTTCTCCAAGCCTGCCCAGAGTCTACGTGAGTGTGATCACCCCAGGTAAGGAATGACCACCTTGGATGGCGTCTCCCTGTTGTCCTCATGGGACCCAGAGTCTAGGACGTGAGAGGGAGGGGCCAGCTCTCTCACTTCTCTGGGGAGGGGTGTGCCTCTCCCCACGTGTGGATGAGGAAGTCGAGACTCTGGGGTGGCAGGACTGCTCAGGTCCTGAGCTTGGGGGAGGGGGTGGCGTTGAGGCAGGCTGTGCAGCCGTGGTTCAGGGCCCTGCGCACTGCCTGAGGGGCTTGGGTGCGGGGTGGGGGCCTGTGGTGTCCCTGGGGCCTCAGAACACAGGAGGCCCTTCCAGCTTCTCCAGGTGGGTGGCCGGCTGGGGCTGGGTGAGGGGCACCTTTCTCTCTCCAGCGCCTCTTGCACTCTGTACTCTTTCCTGCTGCTGCTTCAACAAATCTCTAACTTGTGGCTTAAAACAACCAACAGGCTCCAGGGGAGGACCCTTCCTGCCCCTTCCAGTCTCTGGGGGCTCCGAGCATCCCTGGATGTGGCTGTGTCCCTGAGGTCTCAGCCTCCATTACGTGGCCCCTCTCTGTGTCTCTACCTTATAAGGACACCAGACACTGGATCTGGCCCCTGCCTGTCAAATCTAGGATGGCCTCATCTCGAGAGCCTTAACTTGATCTCATCCTTAAAGTCCCATTTGCCAATCAGGGTCAACTTCACAGATTCTGGGAATCATTTGGGGGGCCACCATTCAGCCCAGTACTTACCTTGTTGGCCGTTCCCCACTATTCTGGGGATCCTGAGGATCAAGGACTTTCTCCTTGAGCTCAGCAGCCTTTCTTAAAGTCTTCACTGTGTGAATAAATGTCCCTGTCCACCCTCGGCAGGCCCTCTCCATGAGGCAGGGTGGTGGGGCCACAGTCAGACCCACAACCTTGGACAGCTGGGAGAGATTCGGATGGTGTCAGCCCAAAATACAAGGCAGGAAGCCCTGCAGCACAGCTCAGGCATGACTCCAGCCTTGCCCCTCTCCTGCCAGGGCCTGACCCAGAGGCCAGTGCTCTGCTTCTGTTGGCTTCCAGACTCTAGAGGCAAGGCAGCCAGCTGCGAACTCCCCCATCCCCCACCTCTGACGCTGTCCATGGTTCTGACTACCCGAGGCGGCTGTGCTGTGGGGGCAGCTGGCCACCAATCATCCCGACCCTCAGTAGAGCATGAGACTTGGGCAACTGCCACATGGTCACCCCACAGGCTGTGGGTACTTGTCAGAGTGTCTCCAGCCAGGGCCAGGTCCCAGCACCAGCATCTAGGCATCTGGGCCAGGTCAGGTGCAGAGGAGGAAGGTTAAGGACAACTCCATGCAGGGGCTGTCCAGACTGCAAGGGCCAGGGCCACACATGGACACTCTGCCCTTTCTTCTGCCCATCATGACTGATTTTTATTCTTGTTTGCAAAAATCCTGATAGGGTGACCCCATCCCATGTGTATTGGGAGGAAGGCAGAGTAGCTTGGAAACCGGCTTAGGAATATCTGTCTCCCTGGCAACCAAGCCCAGCATGGGGAGAGCAGGGTCTTTGCTCTCGGAGGAACAAACAGGCCTGGATCTGCATTCCCTGGGTGGGTGGAGGTGGGGGCCCAGACTCCTTGGGCATTACTCTTTGGGTATCTGGCATCTGCCCCCATCATACTCAATCCAGAACCTACTCACCTGCTATCTTTTGTTGCATAACAAACTACCCCCAAACGTAGGCGCTTAAAACAACACCATTCATGCTCTTGAAGTGTCCAAGGGGCAGGAACTCAAGTGCTGGACCTCGGGCTCACATTCTCTCATGAAGCTGCTGTTGGCTGGGGCTGTGGTCTCATCTCAGTGCTCCAGTGGTTGTGGGGGTTCCACTTCCGTGGTCCTTTGCGTGATTGTTGGCAGGCTTCGGTGCCTCTGCACAGGGCTGCCAGCAGGATGAGTAATCTGAGAGAGGACGGGAGGCAGAGCCCACATCAGAAGCTACGGTCTCAATAATCTGATTTCAGAAGTGACATCCCGCTGGTCTCACCCCCTCTTAGCTAGAAGTGAGTCCAGCCATGCTCAGTGGGGAGGGAATGACTCCCTGGACGTACAGTGGTTAAGACTCTCACTCTGACTGCCAAGGGCCTGGGTTTGATTCCTGGTTGGGAAGCTAAGATCCCACAAGCTAAATAGGATGGCAAGGAAAAAAGAAAAAGGAAGGAGATACACCAGGGCAAGCATCCCCCAGGGTCCCTGGGGGCTCTTAGAGCCTTCCCCCCACACTACCAGTCCCAGGTGCTGGGGGTGGGTGGCCTTGCCTTAGGTCTGGCAGGGATCTACCAAGTCTCTGACAGAACTTTGGCAGAGATTCCCAAGCCAGGAGCAGGTTGGCTGTGATCAGCAGGGACTGCCACCAAGTGCCATCCCACAGTCACCGCATACCCGGACAGAGTCAGTATCCAACTGACCCAAAGGTGTAGAGGCCGGTCTTGTGGGAGGGCACCCAGGATATCTGCCCTGCACCCAACCCCTTGGGGAAGGCCTTGTGTTAAATCTGAAATGCATGGGTTAATTCTCACAAGGATGTCCTGGACTCAAGCCTTTGCCCAGCTGCATAGGTTTTGGGACAAAATCTAACCCTTTTCCATATTGTGGCCTGAGCCATCCCCCCAGCCCTCCCCCAAACACTCCTGCTCTCTCTATCTTGGAGCTTGCAAACCCTCCTCCTGCGGGATCACGGGCTCCGCCAGAGAGGCTTTGTCCACACCCCAGGCCTCTCTCTTTACTTCTCATCCAGTGTACTCAGTAGCCCCTGTCAGTCTGCCCAGGTGTCCCCTGCTTGCCTGCCCTCTCGCTAGCACTTGCCCTGGGCTGGGTGCCCAATGATATCTCTCCCTGTGGGTTTGGTGCAGCCCTCACACGCTTTCATGGTTACATTTTATAGACAAGGACCTGAGGCTCAGGGGGCAGGCGATGTGCCTGCAGTCACACATCTGAGTGTGGTCCCAGGCTGTCTGCATAAACATTTGTCTGACAGATGAGGGCGGGACTGAAGGAACGACTTTAGCACTTGCTCCTCGCCCAGCGGACGGCAGTGCCCGGCAGAGACTGGTCTCAAGCACGAGGGACAGCAGGTGCAAAGCACAGCGCGACAGGCGTGATGGGAGCAGAAGGCAAGAGACAAAGCTGAGAAACTGACCAGAGCAGGCGGCAGAGGGCCTTGAATGCCAAGACCAGGGTTTGGGACTTGCCCTCTGAGTGTGGGTGTGGTTGGAGGCAGCAGTCCCTGGGTCTGCGGCTGCTCGTGAGGTCGTCGTGGAGGCGGTGGGGGAGGGGCGCGGCGCGGAGAATAACCTTGAACCATCGGGATCGGGATCGTGATGGGGTCGGTGAAGGGAGGGCCCAAGGGCCGCGAACAGGGGCCTGGGCTAGTACCTGCGGCACTCGCTCCCTCCCTCCCTCTCTGAGTCTTTGTGCCTTTCGCTTCTTTTCGCAGTAAACGTTCTTCCGAGAAATTCCAAGGGGATCTCAGGCTGAGGGGGAAGGGACCTGCCAGCGCCTGGGTTGGGGGAAGGGGAGGGGGGGAGCGCACGGGTGAAGAGATCGGGAGCGGGGAGGTCGCGCGCGCGCGCTCGCGCGGGCGGGGCAGCGGGGTGCCTGCTGGCCAGGGGGCCCAGGACGGCCCGGGACGGTGACCCTGAGGGGCCCTGAGTCCCAGGCGCCCCCATCCGCGAGACTCCAGCCGCCCCCGCCCCCCGCGCGGCCCCCGCCCCGGCTCTGCCCCGCCCCTCGCGCGGGGTCCGTGTCTGCGGCTGCGTTCCCCGAAAGACACGGCTGCACCCGGGTTCCCGTCCGCAGGGAGACCGAAGGGCACTGCTCCCCGCGCCGCCCCCGCCGCCCGGAGGCCCGGAGTCGCGGCACCCCGGGGATGTGAGTGCGCCCCCGACCCGAGGCCCGCGCTCCACGCCTAGACCCGCGGTGAGAGCCAAGGCTCGCGTGAGGAGACAGGGGAGGAGGCTCAGCGCCGGGTTCCCGGGCCCCCGGGCCCCGGCCCAGAGGTGGGGATGGGGGTAGCGCGCGCCCCTCCCCCGCCGGCAGGTACTGTCCACTCGCACCTCGTCATGCCCTTTCCTCTCCGGACACACCTACGGCTCCCCAGGGACAAGACGCGCCTCCCGACCACCCCCACCTCCCCACCCCTCATCCCACAGGTGCGAGCGCCAGAAGGGGGCATTTCGGGCTGTCCCCCAGCGAGAGGGCAGGCCTCTTCTCCCTGGAGGGGGTGCAGCGATGGTGGATGCTCTCGCTGATGGGCTGGGGGCGGGGCTTTGGAGCTCCCCGGCGACCCCAGGCTCTGGATTCCTGGGGGGAGGTTGCCTTAGGATGCCAGAAAAGGGGAGGGCCCTTCGAGCTGGGCCGGGGGCTTGGTCTCCTTCCTGATCAAGGCTTCCCCCTGCCAGGCCGGTGTCCCAGACGACCCCCGCCCGCAGCCCCCGCGCCTTCCCGAGGCCCGCCTGGAGCATGTTGCCTGCAGCCATGAAGGGCCTCGGCCTGGTGCTGCTGGCCGCTCTGCTGTGCTCGTCCCCCGGTAAGTCTGGGGGCCGCTGGCGGGGGGGAGTCCAGGTCATCTGAGAGTCTGTGCCAGACAGCTCCGGAGAGAACCAGGTGTGGGGCCGCCATTCTCCTATGATGCCCATCAAGCCCACACCCCCTCCCACACCTCTGCGACCCCAGCCCAGCCCTCGCAGTGTGACCCCCCTGCTCGGGCTGCCCCGGCTACAGCCACGTGGGTCTCTCCTGGCTCCCAGGGCAGGGGTGCTCTACCTCCTGGGCCTTGGTCCTGCGGCTGGCCCCCCGCGGATGCCTTGGCTTGGCGCCGGAGTTCCCCTATGCGCTCTTCTTAGAGCCCCTCTGGCTCCCCGTCAAGTCCTGTCTGATCTTCCTCGATGGAACCAACTGGATTCTGGGGGATGTGAGCCACGGGGAGGGGTGTGCAGGAGGGCACCACAGGTGTGATGCGTGTGACTCTGTGCATGTGCACTGTGCGTATGTGTGGGGCCTGGGGGTGCAGAGGGGCTTCCGGAGTCCCAGCGGCAGCACCCTCACCCCAACCTGCCCAAAGGCAAACAGGTTTTTCCCAGCCTGTCCTCCAGGTGCCAGTTAGGCCTGGTCACTCCTGGTCAGGGGGTGCCTGGCCTCCTACAGCCACGCGGCTCTCCTAGGACCTGCAACGAGGCAGGTGGGGAGGATGCAGGGGGCTGGCTGGCCCGAACCCCGGTTCCTCTAGTCATTCTCCTCCCCGTGCCCTGCCCAGCTCACGGCCTGTGGTGCCAGGACTGCACGCTGACCACCAACTCCAGCCACTGCACCCCGAAGCAGTGCCATCCATCAGACACGGTGTGTGCCACTGTCTGGATCACAGATCCCAGCAGCAGTAAGTCAGGCTCCAGGCTGGGGGGTGGGGGTCGGTGGTGTCATCGGAATCCCTCTGGCCTCGGACAATGGCGTGTGTCTGGGGGCATGACCCTGCCCTGCTGTCTGACAGTCAGCAGGTACCTGACTCTCTCTGACTCTTTCCGTGGAGCTGGGGGACAGCATGGGTGGGTTGAAGCCTCAGTTGTGTTGCCCTGGGGTCCTGAGCTGACCTGGAGGGTCCCTGGGCTGGGTCCTGGACACGAGGCCGAGAGGCTTGTGGGGCTCCAATCCCAGGCTCCCTGTCTTCATCCCCAGGCAGGAAGGATCACTCCGTGAACAAGATGTGTGCCTCGTCCTGTGATTTTGTGAAGCGGCACTTTTTCTCAGACTATCTGATGGGCTTCATTAACTCTGGGATCTTGAAAGTGGACGTGGACTGCTGTGAGAAGGATTTGTGCAATGGGGTGGCACAGGCAGGGCGCAGCCCCTGGGCCCTGGCTGGGGGGCTCCTGCTCAGCCTGGGGCCCGCCCTCCTCTGGGCTGGACCCTGAGGCCCCCTCCCCACCGCAGGGCTTCCGAGCTTGTCCCCCCACACCTGAGCCCGTGGCTGCCCCCTCCCCAGCCTGGCCTGGCTGGCACTGGGGGCAGCCTTGGCTCCCGATCCGCAGCCTGTGGCTCCCACCCGCCCCAGCTGTGAGACCTCCCTGTCTCCCCACCAGCTCCAAGTTGCAGCCACAGGACATCTCCAGTGACCAGGCATCCGGCAGGAGGCTGGGCCCCTGGGTCCCTGAGGGGAAGCCGGGCCCAGCCCAACAGCCTGGCTGTGAGGATATCTGCGGAGAAATAAAATCACTTCTGAGCCTGGAGACCCGGGTCTGAGCCTGGGTGGGGATTTTGGGGAGGGAGGGGTTCCTGGCAGAGAAAGTGCAGGTGAGCGGGCGCAGGGAGGGTGGCGCGGGTCCTCTGGGGGTTGCCAGGGGACTGTAGGCCTGGAAAGGTTTGGGAACAGCCTGAGGGGCGGTGAGTGCTGGGCTGAGCAAGGTCACAGGGTGGGCCTGAGGGTGAGGCCTTGCAACCGTGTATGCACACACTAGGGAGATGGACACACCAGACCCACACCCATACCCACTGAGGGCACACTACCCACCACACCACGCTCATGCTCCCCACGTGCGCCCACGCTGACACATTGGTGGCACAGCAGCTCCTGAATCGGTGTGCCCCAGCTCAGGCAAACCGCACAGGTCCAGGTGTGTGTGCAGACGAAAACATGCAGACACGGCCCCGTGTGCAGGTCTCCACGTGCCCTTTCCCGCTGGGGGTGGTCCACTCCCCAAGAGCCGTCGGGCCGTTTCAGGCTCACGTGCCAGGAGTCTGCCACAGAACTAGGCACACTCACATCCCCACGCTGAGTCGGGTGCCACCGCAGGTAGGGTATGGAAGGCCAGTCCCCGAACCGGGGTCTGCGGGATGGCACAGAGGGACAGGGTGCTTCAGGTGGGAGGAGGCAGGGAGGGCCCCTGGAGGTTGACCCGAGAGTGCGGCTTCTCCGGCCTTTTCTGCTCCAGCAGTGGGCCCTCTGTTCGTCCCTGCACCCCTGAGTCCAGCCGGCCTCTGCACCCCTTGGCCACGTGAGTTATCTTGTGGCCCAGGCTCACCACGTGAGGCTCCGCAGCCCCTCCAGGCTCTCTGGGGTTTGGTCCTTGGCCAGTTCCTCCTCATCCCTCTGTGGCTGACCCAGCCCGTGACCACTCCTGGGTCCTGCACCACCTGGAATGAATGATAGTGATGAATGAATGGTCTCTCCCCAGGGCTGGCCCTGGCCTTCCTCCCTGGGCTTCTCTGCAAGCATGACGGAGAGGGGTCTGGAGGTCCTGGGGGAGTGAACCGGGGGCGAGTAGGGTCGGTGGATACTGGTCGGTGTCAACTTCCCGCTGGTGGAGACGGCCGAGGGGCTTGTCGGAGGATGTCTCCCACTCCGTTTTAAGTTTGCTCTGCTGCTCTGCGATGTACCCCTCCCCCAAACCTTAGTAAAGTGTGCTACCCACTGAGTGCGTCTGCTGCTTTTGGGACCCTCGGGACTGGGTGCTGCTGGCGGGTGACCTGGCAGACGTGGCTGGCTCAGGGGAAGCAGGCAGAGAACCTTGGGGATTTGGGGGAGGCTGGGAGCTGGAGCCAGGCGATCTGGAGCAATGGGACGCCTGGAGTTGTTGGGAGGATGTGGACTGACCACCCCAGGGGCATGGGTTCAAACCAACCTCTACCTAGTCTTTACTGGATTTGTTATTTGAGGCAAGTGTTTAAAACACAAAAAGGCGTAAAGTTCTCCCAAGTCTTTTATTGAAGATGCGCAATTCCGAGTAGACAGGGGGCTTAGAAGGAGGGCACTGCGGCCCAGACAACCTGGCCTCGACATCTCAGCTCCTGTTTCCACGCAACCGAACCTGAGCTTGTGCCCCGACCTCTGAGGGCTTCTCAGTAGCCCCCACCTTTGTGAGCTCTCGGAAGGATCGAAGCCTGCAGCCGGTGTGCCAGCTTGGCCCTGGGGCACGCGCACACACGTGTTGATCAGCCAGTGATAGCTTATGGTGAATGATGTCGGATTTGTGATTTCCGAAGTAGAAGATTTAGCTTCAGGACCAGAGACCAGGCTTGATCACTCAAGAGCTTTTGTGTAGCAGAGTTTTATTAAAGTTTAAAAAGGGACAGACAAAGCTTCTGACATAGACATCAGAAGGGGGACGGAGAGTGCCCAAACTCACTAGTCTTATCAAGGCCTCATATACTTTTGGAGAAGGAAATAGCAACCCACTCCAGTACTCTTGCCTGGAGAATTCCATGGACCAAGGAGCCTCGCAGGCTACAGTCCATGGGGTCACACAACTGAGTGACTAACACACTATATACTTTCACCAGATCCACTCCCACAACAAACATCTTAAATTAACAAGATTAGAACTAACAATAGAAAGGTCTTACCAGACCCACTCCCACAATATAAGTCTTAAGATTGCAAGGTTAGTCAGAAGGTTCTTGTTAAGGAGAAACATGTCCTTGAGCAAGATACTTTGTTATATGACTAAACAAAGCAAAAAAAAAAGTTCTCCCTTCCTCCTTGAGAGCCCCAGACCCCTTTCTCCTCGAGGGCTCCAGATCCCCTTCTCCTTCTCGGGGACCCTGGCCTTCTTATCAACCTATCTAGGAATTGAGTCTCTCGCCAGGGTGCCACGGACTCCTCTTCTGGACAGTTCATCAAGGACACCTTCCTGGGTCAGGAGGTCTAGATGGACCTTTCTCTTTCAGTGTCAGCGGCTGAGTATCCCCTAGACCAATGAGCCAGGACCCATTCGGCCTCCCCTTGTGGAGGGCATAGGGGTCCGTCCCCTGAGTGGTTTTCACCAGTAGTACTGCAGTGACCAGGGTTCTCTGGTGGCTCAGTGGGTAAAGAATCCACTTTCAGTGCAGGAGATGCTGGTTTGATCCCTGGGTTGGGAAGATCCCCTGGAGGAGGGCGTGGCAACCCACTCCAGGATTCTTGCCTGGAGAATCCCAAGGACAGAGGAGCCTGGTGGGCTACTGTCCAAAGGGTTGCAAAGAGTTAGACACGACTGAAGTGACTGAGCATGCACGCACTGCCATGACTGGGCTAGTCCCCGTATCCTTACGGGGTCAGGCGATTATTTCTGTCACATTGATTCCGAGACGAGGACAGCTGAGCTGGAGAGGACATCGACCTAACAATGAAATACGTGCCTCAGAAAGGGCCACGTTAAGTCAGTCACACCAACTCCATCTGCATCCCTCACAGAGGTGTTATTCAACTTTAGGACTTTTATGAACCTTACTCTGAGCACCACTTAAGAAGGCATTAGTGGGACTTCCCTGGTGGCCCAGTGGCTAAGACTCCATGCTGCCACTGCCTGGTTTTGACCCTTGGTCAGGGAGTTAGATCCCACATTAAGAGCTGGCATGCCACAACGAAAAAGATTCCACCTGCCACAGCTAAGACTGGGTTCAGCCAAGTAAGTAAATATTGAAAAGAAGTTACGAGTGAGGCTGGATGTCCTAAGCATTTGTCAACCCCTGTGTTTCTTCTGTGATTGTGCAATAACCCCTCCTACTATTGAGACTTTGTCTTTTCCTGTGACTTGTCAGACTCGTGTGTGTGTCAAGGAAACAGTCTTTGCCATGGTGTGTGTTTTGCAAATATTTCCTTGCATCTTTGTTTTTGATGTCTTCATTGTACGTATGTATCTCGAGTTTCGTGTGGCCGGATCTAACTGCTGTTTTATGGTTTCTGGGTTTCGGGTTTTATGAACACATCTTCTACCCTTTCCTGAGGAAAATAATCTCCGTGTTTTCTTGTAATATTGTTACAGATGTGGCGTCCACATTCGGATATCTAGTTCTGGAGTTTAGAGTGTGGCAGGAGGCAGGGACTTCCCCCAAACATATGTCGTTTTGCTCAATGCCATTTTTTGAATAAGCCGTCTTTCCCTGGTGACTTAAGCACCGTGTGGATAACAGAGTGCATTTCTACATGTGTGTGTGTGTTTCGGGACTGCACCCAAATGGCAGGGGACCCCCCTCCCCACCTGGGGGCCTCCTCCCGCTTTGGGTCCCATCAAGCTGCTTGACTGCAGCCCAGTTTCAACAATTGGTGAGGCAAGAGCCTGCCTTCTCTTCTTTTAAACGACTCTTGCCACTTCTTACAGTTTGTTCTTACAGATGAGTCTAGTCCCACACCCTCCTGGGGGTTTTGACTGGACTTTCGCTCATTTTGGTTCGAAGCTGGGGAAGGGAGCATTCTTCACTGTTGGAAGTCCTGCCGCTGAGAAACTCCATGTATCTCACCGTGTATTCAGTCCCTTCACACAAGTGCATCGTTTTCTTCATGTGGCTCTTGTATTTTCCTTGATATATTTACTGCTGAGCAATCTGTAGTTTTTGGGGTGTTGGAAGTGGGATTTGATTCCCTCCATTTTCCTTTAAGGTCATTTTTCATGTAGTGAGGTGATGTTTTCCATTTTCTTCGTGGTGTTTATTCCAGAAGTACTCAGCCCCCACCAGTCCCCCACTCCAGCAGGATGATGAGGGAAGGGGTTGAGGGATCCGCAGGAGCCCTCAGAAGGCTGGCCTCCATGTTTCCCAAATCCTCCACCCACCGCGCCACGGGCCTCTCAGAGAGAGATATCAAAACCGAGCGAGTTTAGGGAGAAGCCCCTCAAAACACTTCCAGGCTCGGCGCTGGGGGAAACTCTCGAAGGTGAGGCAGTGGTGCCCCTGAGTGGAAGGGCTTGGAAGGAGTGGAGGGTGGTCTGGGTCACAGAGAAAAGCTCCTGAGAGCGGGGCCTTGGAGCAAGATGGGCGGGTGAGGGGGCAGCAGGTGGCCACACCAAGCTCCCGCCTGCCAACTTGGCGAGTGCTGGAGGCGAGGCCCACAGACTAGAGATGCGAGACTCATTCAGCCCGAGAGCCTTGGTGGCCGTGTGAGGCCGGGTCGAGCTGAGGGGCACTGCAGCCAACATGTCCGCCATCCCCGCTGGGCACAGCCCAGGGAAAGGTGGGCCAAGACAGGTAGGTTTCCACCACCTGGTAAGATGGGTCTTGAGAGAGTAATTGTTACAGATTCAAGTTTGCCCCTCATTCTCCTGAGGCTGGCTTGTGCTCACACCCTCTAGTGTATCGGCCAGAGTCCCCCTGGGTTGGAGGGGCCTCAGCAGGGACTCTGCTGGGGGGATGCGGGGAACCTCTCTCGGCGGCAGAGTGGGCGGGCTGGGAATTGCCCCTCGCCCCGGTGGAGCTGTCTGTGGGTGTTGTCTGGAGGCATCCTCCAATAGAACCGAGGTCATGCAGTGACTCCTGAGGGGCTGGGGGCTGCAGAATGAGGCTTCTGGACCACAGACAAGTGGGGTTCACAACACAGGGACTATCAAGTTGGTGCAGAGGGTGTCAGGCAACCAGGGGAAGGGAAAGAGACTTACTTTCCAATGCATATCTCCCTAAATTCTATTATCAGAATCTCTTAAACTTCCAAGGCATGATACATACATGCAATCAGATAATCTACAAATGAAGACTATTTGGCTGTGTTTTCCCAATATTTTCCTTGCTTATTTAATTTTGGTTTCTATTGCATTAGCTGGGGTCTGCAAAGCATAGTTGAATAGTGGCAGTGATCCAGGGCCTCTGTGTTAATGGAAGATCTTCCCTGTTGCACCCTGAGTTGATGTTTGCTTTTGGATTTGATAATCTGTCTTTATTCAGCTTAGACCTTTATTTACTCATATTTCAATAGATTTCTTTATTAGGAATGTCTGATGAGCTGAAAAGAAATACCCTTCACCATCTGTTGTTATCACCTTGCGTTCCCTCATTTAATTGGTAGTTAATACAGTGGGTTCTCTCGTTCCATGTCCTGATGGTCCTTGTGGCACAAACAAACCCCAGTGGTCACGGCATAGTGCCCTTTTAAACTTCTGCTGGCTTCAAATCACCAGCAGTTGTGTCGTGTGATGGTTGAACCAGAGTCATGATTGAGACTGGTGACTACTTTGCCTTGGGATACCTTTGTTGGAGGTGAGCTCAGGATTTTGGCAGCCTCGTGGAACAGACGGGCAATTTCCCACCACCCGTGCTCCGGAGCAGTCTGCTCCTGGGGGTCCATTTTCCCAGTGCCCTCTCGATGGGGCTGGGGGGTGTCTTTGGCGCTGGCCCAGGGGAGCTGCAGGGTGGCCGGTGCTCTGAGACACCCTCCCACTCCCTGCCCGCTGGGTCTGTCCCTCAGAGCATCTGTCCATCTCCTCCCCACGTGCACTTGATAGCGGCCCAAGTATAGGTCTTCCTATGCCCACTTGACACCTAGGAAGCAGACCTGGAAGAGGTAAGATGCTGATGTCACTGAATCTGCAGGAAATGCCTGGACCCAGGTGTCTCTTCTGACACCTTCTTGCTGTGTGATTTTGGCCAAGTTCTGTTTCCCTTCTGAGCCGGCTTCTGTGTCTGTGAGGTGCGGACACACTCAGCTCGCTGGAGAGTTGTAAGTGGAGGAGGGGCTGAGCCTAGAAGTCAGGCTTCCGGCCCTCCTGTCCCTGCTGGCAGAATGCTGGTGGTGGAAGTGTGGGGGTGTGGGACAGTGAACGGCCCCCTCAGTTCCCTCAGGGCTCAAGGCTTGCCTGATCCCTCCTCTCTTCCGTCGAAGCCCCTTCCAGACTTCAGGCTCTTAGGCAGTGTACTTCCTGGTACACCTTCCCGCCTATGCTCCCAGCCCCCTGAGGAGCCTCTGATCCCGTCGGGATCTTGTTTCTCCCCAAGCCCTCCAACACCTCCACCTGGGTGCCCCTGTCTCCTCCTCCCTCCTGGGGCCCCACGGGACAGCTGGCGGTGCAGCTCTGCATGCATCAGGTGTTGGCAAGCATCGGTGAATAGAGCTGAGCTGGGCAGAGCCCCCAGCTCTTCCTGCTTCTCCTGGTGGGAGGACAGTAGTGCCCGCCCCCTCGCCTCCAGCCCCACCACCCAGGCAGGTAAGGAAGCAAGGTGGATGCGAGAAGCCTCCCCTGGTGCTCCGTGCACCAGTTTTCAAACTCCAGCAGGATTCCTTCAGGTGAGGGTTCCAACACAGAAGCTCAGGCCCTGTGCCCAGAAATCCTGATGTCAAGTGCCCCAGGAATCTGCACCACTCTCACCCCATGATAAGCTGTGGGTGCCCACCAGAGGAGCTTGGAGGGCGAGTTGAGGTTTCATGTGCTTTTTTATTCATTACACTACTTTTTTGGACCCAGGTGCTACGCTGTAGGCCTCGGGGATAGAGCTGGGAGTAAGACAGGTGAGACAGTCTGGGCCCTGCCCCTGCGGAGGGTGCCAGGGGCTTTCTTACCCTTCCCGGAGGGGCAGCATGGGGCACTGGGTCCGAAGTCCTGAGAATTAGGTGAGGGTCTCCTCCATAGCTAATATATTCAGTCAGTGACACAGGCGAGAATTGTCTGCCCTGTGCTCCTCTGGGTCCACCCAAGGTGCCTTTTTTGGGCTGTGTTGGGTCTTCGTTCAGGCGTGTGGGCTTGCTGTGGTGCATGGGCACGTGGGCGCTAGAGCGCAGGCTCCGTACTTGGCCTGTGAGGGCTCAGCTGCCCCGAGACATGTGGGATCTTAGTTCCTCCACCAGGGATTGATTCCATGTCCCCTGCATTGAAAGTGCAGATCCTCGACCATTGGGCCACCAGGGAAGTCCCCAGGGTGTCTTTATGCAAAACCAGGGCCCTTTTCTCCCTGCCTTTTCACACCTCACTGTTGCCCTGAGGAGGAGCCCGCCGGTCTTTCCAGTGGGAAGGGGTCTCTGCTCCTTCCCATGGAGCACTGCGCCTAGCCCCCAGTCGGGAGGGGCTTCTGCTCCTTCCCATGGAGCACTGCGCCTAGCCCCCAGTCGGGAGGGGCTTCTGCTCCTTCCCATGGAGCACTGCGCCTAACCCCCTGTGGTGCACTGAGCCTAGCCCCTAGCTTGCCCTGCGCCTCAGCTCACGCAGGCGGAGGCTGTCCCTCCGTGCGCTCCTGTCTCAATGCCTTGATATGTCACCAGCAAGCGTCTCTGGGGAACCAGCACCAGGGCTGGCCTTCCTGGACCTTTGTCACTGACAAGTGTGGTCGTCTCTCCTGCCTGAAGGATGGAGCCAGCCCAACTCCCACCAGCCGAACTCTGCAGTCAATGGCAGAGTTCATACATTCCGAGAGCCCTTCACTCATCCATTCTCTCTCTTGGTTTATGCATTTGTCCCTAAGACATGCAGAGGATCTGCCACAATGAACTGACCAAGGGAGGAGGGGGGCGGTGAGGGCCCTAGAGCGGGTCTGGATCTTCCTCACCACCAGCTGGGACTGACTTTGAAAGCCAGCCATGGACAGAGGAGCATGGTGGGCTACAGTCCATAGGGTTGCAAAGAGCTGGGCACGACTGAAGCAACTTAGCAGGCAAGCACGCACGATTTTGCTGAATGAATGAGTAAAATAAAAATGAGTGAGTGAGGGATGAAGAGTAGTAGTCAGATATGTCAAGAATCACACATGATGAGAAGAGGGCTTCTTGAACACGCTGGGGAGCAGCTGTACCTGGTGGAGCGAGTCCTCCTTGGGCTGCAGCCCAGGGTCAGCATGCCCACCAACCCACTGCCTGGATCTCCCTGGGCTGAGAGGAAAGCCCAGGGCTCGCTGCTCCCTCCCCACAGAGCACAGGGCCCTGGGCAGCATGTGGCCCAGCTAGGCAACAAGACAGACTTCAAGATGGACAGAAAGACATTGCCTTCCTGAGGTGACATGGGGTCTTGATCCAGGGGAGGCCCCAGGGGGAGGGCTGGTCCATCTGAGGGAGCACAGCTGGGAAGGAGACTGAGATTAGCTAATCAGAAATCAAGTGGTTGTTTGGTGAATGTCCCCCAGTGTTCCCTGCAGTAGTCGCCATGGTTACCATGCCTCAAATCCCTGGAGTCTTTTGGCAGAGCCCTCCTGCTCAAGTCGAGTGTTCCGTTTCTACTTTGTGGAGGTTTACTAGGCCAAGGAGAGTCCTGAGACCTTCAAAGACATGCATGGGTGTCAAGGCACCTGCATACAGGCAGAGGTCCTGCTTCCACCGTTGCCAGGCAGATTTGAGTCTCAGATGCAGAGTCCTAGCCTCGGATTAACAGACTCTCAGTCTGACAATGCCCCAAGGAAGCCCACGTACACCACCTGGGCCTCTCATACCTCGCAGGTTGGAGACACTCTGGAATGGCCACTGCGGAACACAGCCTGTTGTATTCTTGGAGCTGAATATTCTGCCTACCATAGCCAAGCCATTTCCTTCTGGCACATCACGCAGTGAAGTGTCAGTGTGTGTACCAGGAGGATGTGTATGGTCATACCATTCACAGGAGCAGAAATCCTGGAGCAGCCCAAATGCCCACCCACAGGAGAGTGGGTGGACGAGGTGTGATGGGGTCACAGGTCACAGGAAGGGATATGATACAGCAGCTGCTATGAATGAGCGAGTGTCACAAACCAACATGGATGCACGTTGGCACTATATCACAGAAAGCTGATGCTCGCACATACATTCCTTTGTACCATTATTTTATTCAGATGTGATAGAAAACATTGTTTTATAGACAATAACACTTTATATCATCTATCAAATATCTAGCCATCTTTATCATCATTATTTTCTGTCTGTTTACCATCATCATCATCTATCTACTTGTCACTTACCTGTCTATTATCTATCAATCACCTATCATCTATCTGGGCTTCCCAGGTGGCTCAGTGGGTAAAGAATCTGCCTGCAGTGCAGGAGGCACAGGAGACATGGGTTCGATCTTTGGGTTGGAAGATCCCCTGGAGGAGGGCATGGCAATCCACTCCAGTTTTCTTGCCTGGAGAATCCCACAGACAGAGGAGCCTGTCGGGCTATATAGTCCATGGGGTTGAAAAGAGTCGGACATGAATGAAGTGACTTAGCATGCACATCTTCTATCAGCCAGCGTGTTCTCACCTCCATTCTTATCCTAATTGCCCCTGCAAAGACCTAGTTTCCAAATGAGGGCGCACTCTGAGGTTCCTTTGGGGACCCAGTGCACCCGTTCTGTGCTGTGTCCCTTGCACTCCCAGGCAGCCCTCAGCTTCTCACCTAAGATCAGGCTGCTCCTGCTAACCCGGGGGCTGTGCACCTGCCTGTGGGGACCGGGAGGACCGGCATCAGGGTGGCAGGTGGCTGTTGGGAGCAGCCATGGGCTCCGGGGGTCTGCAGACAGTTCAGATTTCTGTGGCTTGAAGCACTTGGTGGCTGAAGGGAATGTGTCCTTGAGACACGCTGGTGTTGAAACTGCTAAGTGAGCTTTACGCTGCCTTATGTTTCTGTGATGCAACAGAGCAGCCTTCACACAGAGCCCACTGCTTCCCTCCTGGACCAACCCACTCAGACTCTGGAGGGAAGGGTGCAGTGGAGGGGCAAACACGGTGGAGGGAGCCCCAGGGAGCCCATGAGAGCAGGTGCTGACCAGGGGTCAGGGGTGGCAGGGGTGACTTGGGGGAGGAAGGGAGAAGCGCTTTGGAGCTGGACATGAAAACGATGGGTGGATGTCTTGATTCAGGATAAGTCTCAGCTGGGGACAGCTGATGAGACCGCGGGCTTATGACTAGACCAGAAAGAAGGGCCGCAAATTAAATGATCAGAAATTAGGATTTTAATTTTGGTACTTCTTCCTAACCTTTTGTTCTGTTCAGTCGTTCAGTCATGTCCGACTCTTTGTGACCCCATGGACTGCAGCATACCAGGCCTCCCTGTCCATCACCAATTCCTGGAGCTTGCTCAAACTCGTGTCCATCGAGTTCAAGCGGTGATGCCATCCAACCGTCTCATCCTCTGTCATCCCCTTCTCCTCCTGCCTTCAATCTTTCCCAGCATCAGGGTCTTTTCCAGTGAGTCAGTTCTTCGCATCAGGTGGCCAAAGAATTGGAGTTTGAGCTTCAGCATCAGTCCTTCCAATGAATCTAACCTTTTGTTAGATTTTGGTTATTCCAAACAGCAATCCTCTTAGCTCCTTTGGTGCCTGGTGCTTGGTGTTCATGAAAAGCTCTCTGGGTACCAAGAGACCACCGTTCGTGCCCATTGAGATTTACTTACAGTTGATCCTCTTACTCAGATCCTGTATTTGTGAATTTGCCTACTAGCTAACATCTGTTTGTAGCTCCAATCAACAGCCGCCATGCTTCCTCAGATGTTTGAAGATGTACGGAGAGCAGTAGAAGACTTGAGTCACCAACATGCCTGTCTCTGACTGAGTCTGAAAAGAGGAGGCTCTGCTTCCTTGTTTCCTGGTCTGTCTGGTGGCAGGTTGCTTTGGGATTTTTGTGCTTTTTGTTGGTGATCATGCCGTTTAAAGCGGCCCCCAGGCATGGAACTGAAGCGCCGTCTAGTGTCCTGAGCATAAGAAGCAAGGGTGTGCCGCACAGAGAACACGTGTGCTGTTCAGGTGTGAGCCCCAGTGCTGATGACCATGAGTTCAGGGCTCATGAATCAACATTATATGTTAAATATGGTGTCTTTAAACAGGAACACACATAAATCAAGGCTATGTTTTTTTCCCAGTTTCACTGAGATATGACAGACAGATAGCATTGAATTTATGGTGTATAACACAATGATTTGCTATGTCTATACATTGTGAACTGGTGACCATGGTAAGTTTAGTTAATATCCATCACCTCACATAGTTACGAATTATTTTTTCCTAATGTTGAGAAATGTTAAGCTGTACTTTCTTGGCAACTTTCAAATACATGATGCAATGTTAACCCCAGACATTGTGCTGCGTGTCGTAACCCAGGAATTCCTTACCTTATAACCGGAAGCTTCTACCTTTGGGCTACCTTCATCCATTCCTCCACCTTCCATGACCTGCCTCTGGCAGCCACCAGTCTGTTCCCTGTATCTATGAGTTCGGTGCTTTCGGCTCCACATGTGAGTGGGATCATACAGTATTTGTCTTTCTCTGCCTGACATTTCCCTTTGCACAAAGCCCTCAGCATCCATCCATGTTGTCATATCTTTTCTATTTATTTGTCTGTTGACAGATGCTAGGTTGCTTCCATGACTTGGCTATTGTAAATCTCGCTGCTATGGACGTGGGGTGCAGATATCTCTTTGACATAGAGATATTTGTTTCCTTTGAAATTTCTGTATCATACGGTAGTTCTATTTTTAATTTTTTGAGGAAACTCCATACTGTTTTCCCCAGTGGCTGCACCAAGTTATTTCCCACCAAGAATGCACAGGGGTTCCATTTTCTCTGCATCTCAGTCAACACTTGTTATTTGCTCTTTTTGACAATAGCTATTTTGCTTATTTAACTTATATGCAAAGTACATCATGAGAAACACTGGGCTGGATGAAGCACAAGCTGGAATCAAGATTGCAGGGAGAAATATCAATAACCTCAGATATACAGATGACACCACCCTTATGGCAGAAAGTGAAGAACTAAAGAGCCTCTTGTTGAAAGTGAGAGGAGAGTGAAAAAGTTGACTTAAAGCTCAACATTCAGGAAACTAAGATCATGGCATCTTGTCCCATCACTTCAAGGCACATAGATGGGGAAACAGTGACAGACTTTATTTTCTTGGGCTCCAAAATCACTGCAGATGGTGACTGCAGTCATGAAATTAAAAGACACTTACTCCTTGGAAGGAACATCATGGCCAACCTAGAGAGCATGTTAAAAAGCAGAGACATTACTTTGCCAACAAAGGTCCAAAGAGTTAAGGCTAGGGTTTTTCCAGTAGTTACGTATGGATGTGACAGTTGGACTATAAAGAAAGCTGAGTGCCGAAGAACTGATGCTCTTGAACTGTGGTGTTGGAGAAGACTCTTGAGAGTCCCTTGGACTGCAAGGAGATCCAACCAGTCCATTCTAAAGGAGATCAGTCCTGAGTGTTCATTGGAAGGACTGATGTTGAAGCTGAAACTCCAATACTTTGGCCACCTGATGCGAAGAACTGACTCATTTGAAAAGACCCTAATGCTGGGAAAGATTGAAGGCAGGAGGAGAAGGGGACAACAGAGGATGAGATGGTTGGATGGCATCACCAACTCAATGGAGATGAGTTTGAGTAAACTCCAGGAGTTGGTGATGGACAGGGAGGCCTGGCGTGCTGCAGTCCACGGGGTCGCAAAGAGTCAGACATGACTGAGTGACTGAACTGAACTGAACTGATTCTGACAGGTGAGAGACGATATCTCATTGTGGTTTTGATTTGCATTTCCCTGACGGTTAGTGATGCTGAGCGTCTTTTCACAGATCTGTTAGCCATCTGTCCTCTGTCCATTTTAAAACTGGATTACTTGTTTTTTGTCTTTGAGCTGTATGAGTTCTGTATCTATTTTGAAAATTAACTGCTAATCAGGTATGTATGTTGTAGATATTCATGTGTTGATGGGCTGGTGGAAAGGTGGCCCTGTGTTTCCCTGGAAACAGTGGCTGTGTACTTGCCAACTCTGTGTTCTCACTGACTCCCTAGAACAGGACCTCTGTGATTAATGGGCATCACCATGCTTGGAGCCTAGGAGGGTCCCTTGAAATATTTGCTTCAAATGTTGGGTTTAAGAACTGGGGCGGAGGGTTCTGTTAGTCCTTGGACCCTCCCCTGGGTTGGGACTTTGAGCAGCTGAATGATAGTTTCTTTCCGACTGCTTGGTTTTCTTATTAGTTGCCAACTCTGAGACTCCATGGACTATAGCTGCTAGGCTCCTCTGTCCATGGGATTTTTTCCAGGCAAGAATACTGGGGCGGGTTGCCATTTCCTCCACCGGGGATCTTCTTGACCCAGGGTCCGAACCTGTCTCCTGTGTCTCCTGCATTGCAGGAGGATTCTTTAATACAGAGCCATCCAGGAAGCCCTAAAAGTAGCCCAAAGATGATCAAAATGTCCAGACAGAAACAGCGTATTTAGTGGAGAAGAGCCCAGCTCAGCACTGATGCTCTGTGTGCACAGTCACAGCTCTGCACTGATACTGTGTGTGCACGGGGTCTCAGCTATGCTCTGATGATGTGTGTGCACAGGATTCCAGCTCTGCATTGATGCTGTATGTGTGCACAGGGTCCCAGCTCCACACTGATGCTGTGTGTGCACAGAGTCCATGCTTCACACTGATATTGTGTGTGCACAGGGTCCCAGCTCTGCAATTATGCTCATTGTGTGCACAGGGTCCCAGCTCTACACTGACGCTGTGTGTGTGTACAGGGTCCCAGTTCCACATTGATGCTGTGAGTGTGCACAGGGTCCCAGCTCTACACTGACGCTGTGTGTGTGTACAGGGTCCCAGTTCCACATTGATGCTGTGAGTGTGCACAGGGTCCCAGCTCAGCACTGATGCTGTGTGTGTGTATAGAGTCTCAGCTCCACACTAATGCTGTGTGTGCGCACAGGGTCCCAGCTCTGCACTGATACTGTGTGTGTGCATAGGGTCCCAGCTCTGCACTAATGGTGTGTGTGTGGACAGGGTCCCAGCTCTGCCTGATGCTGTGTGTGTGCACAGGGTCCCAGGTCCACACCCATGCTGTGTGCACAGGGTCCCAGCTCCACACTATTGGTGTGTGTGTGCACAGTGTCCCAGCTCTGCACTCATGCTCAGTTTGTGCACAGGGTCCAACCTCCACACTGATGCTCTGTGTGTGCACAGGGTCCTAGCTCCACACTGATGCTGTGTGTGCACAGGGTCCTTCTAGCCTGGGCCCTTCGCTTGATTCCCCACGGCAGGCAGGAATGTTCAGCCCAGCTGGTTCAGCAATGGTAGAGTAGGCTTTCCTTTATATATTCTTCTCAGGTCATCAGAGAATAACAGAGCCCACACTGACCAGTGATGTCCAGCAAATACCCCTACCCAACCCTGCCTGGCCACTGACCTTTACAAAATTTTTTATTTATTGTTAATTGAAAGATAATTGCTTTAAAATATTAGTTTGATTTTTGCCATACATCAACATGAATTAGCCATAGGTGTCCATGTCCCCTTTGTCTTGACCCTCCTTCCCACCTCCCACCCTTTCCCACCCCTCTAAGTTGTTAAGGACTCCCAGTTCGAGTTCCCTGAGTCACACAGCAAATCCACACTGGCTGTCTGTCTTGCAGATGGTAGTGTGTATGCTTCCATGCTACTCTCTCCATTCATCCCCTCCTCTCCTTCCTCCCCCCGACCCTTGTCCATAAGCCTGTTCTCCATGTCTGCATCTCCACTGCTGCTCGCCATTGCCGTCTAAAGGTACCAGGTGCCACAGTGATACAGCGATGGGAATGCATAGAGCCCTCCTGGGTAGGGGGAGGTGCCCCCCACCCCCCGGTTGTTGGCAGCATGACCTCTTGTTTGTTGGCAGCGTGACCTCTTGACTAGCTCGTTCCCTGTCCCTTACTGGCCTCCCAAGCCAGTTTCCAGCAGGGGCCAGTCTCCTGGAAGGGCTCTCCCTCTGGTGTCCCTACTATGGACAGCAGGTCCTTTTCTTCATGATGCTGAGCTTCCAGGAACATTACTTCTGCCTGACTCATTAACCCAAGACCGAATCCTAACAGCCCCGAACTTGCAGCAGGGAGGGGCCGGTCCCATCCAGGCTGGTGCACATGTTTCTGTCACTGAGTGTGGGAGTCCATGTGGCGTGTCCCTGAGGGTGGACTCCCAGGGCACTTTTTGCAGACTCCCATGCAGCCTGGCCATGTGGGAGGCTGCAGTGGATCTCCCAGTGCACCTGAGGTGGTGGGGAGAGTGGGGATGGGGGGCTTGTCCAGGATTCGAGTGCCCTCCCATCCACACTGGGCATGTCCAGGGGAGAAACCAAGCTCTGACACTGCAGGGGGGCAGCCACTGCCCCCCCACAACAAGCAGGGGCTCAGCAGGCCCGGCCACCAAGAACTGGGCCAGGCTGCTCAGTGTTCCCAGCCCCCAGCACTGCTGGTGCTATCTCCGCAGGTCATCGGGGGGAAAGCAGATGGCAGCTGCAGTCGTGGATGGTGCGCTGAACAGCTCCAGCTGGTCTAGGAATCAAGGGACAAAGGCACGCTGCTTCCTTCACACTCAGATGGTCCACGTGATGCTGTGAGGCAGAGTGCATAAGTCAGCAGGAGTCTGAGTTAGATTCCTGTCCCAGTGACCCAAGCAAGCACTGGGCTCCATGCCCTGAAGGGATTTGCAGACATGGTGCCCACCCCAAGGTGCACAGGTGTGCGGGAGTCCATTGAACCTCATGAGCCCTGCAGAAGGGGAGTCAGGGAGACAGATGCACCCAAAAGGAATGGGTCTCAAGTGGCCCCAACAAGGGAAGGCGGGCCTAAGCCCCACAAGATAAAGAGTTCTGTCACCAACCTGATGAGGCCCCTGGGCATCAGAGAATAGACCAGCTTGGCCCACACCTTGATTTCAGTCCCTGAGGATTGAGCAGAGCACCCAGTCCAATCTACCCAATCTCTGATGCAGGAGACCCCTGGTGCACGGACTGTGGGGTGACTGAGCAACTGAGCTGTGGCTGCTGGCAAAGTAGTGAGGGATGACGTCAGGGTCCCCAGGGTTCAGCTAGAGGGCTCTCTCTGGGGGGTCCAGCTCGAGGGTTCTGCCGGGGGGAGGAATCTAGCTGGAGGGCTCTCCCAGGGGCTCCAAACCAGCGCTTCAGGCAGCCGTGGAGTCCCAGTCCCAGTTATGGTTTCAGCAAAGACCTCTTCCGCCTTAGACGCAGCCGATCTAATATCGCCTGAGCACGGTGTGGTCTGTTGAGAACACTGCCGGGCTGTGTCCCCTGAGAGTCCTGAGGTTTGGTTCTGCTCAGGGCCCGTTTCACATTCAGATTTTTCCCCCGGCTGCTTTGTAACCAGAAATCACATGATTCCTGGATGAGGAAAGTGATTTTCCCCCTAAATTCAAACACCCCAATGAGTCGTCTGTTTAGTGGCTGGGCCGGTGCCAGTGGGGAGACAGAAATCACCCAGGTTATCTCAACAGGGGGAGTTTAATGTCAGGGAACTCTAACAAATCGAGGTATTTGACCACTCAGAGGGTAGAGGTGGACCCAGCAGGCTCCAGAAGCAGCACAAAAAGGCAGCTACTGCTTTGGGCCGCGGCGAGTGGATGGCAGGGGGCTGAGGACTGACATAGCCCCTCCACCCTCCCGCTGTTAAAGCGGTAAGGGGTCTTCTTCTGCCGCCACTTCTCCCCAAAGCAGCCTGCTCTTACATGACACAGCTGTGGGACTCCATGGTTACCTGGCAAGGCCGTCCACCACAGCATGGGTTTTTGAGTAATCAGTTCTTAACTGAGTTACCAGAGAGTGGCATCTGTTTAATGGGTCACAAGAGAAAAGACTTTCCGTTGAGTAGAAAACTGGTCGGACCTCTTTCTCATTATCCCAGCTCGTCTAAAGGGCTAACTTTTACCTACTAACAGCAGCCAGAGAATAAACTCCACTTCCTAACGTCCCTCTGTCTGTCCCCTGGCAGCTCCATGGGTCCAGGTCTGTCTCCCACTCTGGTAGGACCTGGTCCCCATGGCTACCTCAGGACTCCGCTGTTCTCTATCAAGGATGTGTGTTCAAGCACCTTGGCTCCCAGGGCCTCGGTTTCCCACTCCCTTCTCTTGTCAACAAGGGGCTTTCCTGGTGGCTCAGTGGTAAAGAATCCACCTGCAATGCAGGAGACACAGAAGATGCGGGTTCCATCCTTGGGTCACGAAGATCCCCTGGAGGAGGGCATGGCAACCCACTCCAGGATTCTTGCTTGGAGAATGCCATGGACAGAGGAGCCTGGTGGGCTACATTCCATGGGATTGCAAAGAGTTGGACACGACTGAGCGACTAACCCTTTCACTCTTCACTTTCTAGTCATCATAACAAAAGCGATCCTATCACAGCCCTGACTGGAGGCAGTTCAGGAGTTGGACTGTCCAGCTCCTGTGGGAGGCAGGGCAGCGGGGGGACTGAGCGCCTCCCCCGACGCCTCCCTCACTGGGGTCCAGGTTGAGGAGCGCTCGGCGGTGTGCGAGGCCACCACCGACACTGGGTGTTTCCTCTGAAACAAACGTTGCCCTCAGATGCCAGTCATCTCAGGGGAGAATCTGACGCTTCCCAGGGCCAGACCCTTCAGACCCAGATGTATTTATTATAAGTCGACCAGGCCAAGGTAAGGACACCCCGTGGTCTGTTTGCTCTGAGGCTCTGAGTAGCAAGTTCATGAGGATGTTTGCCTGGCGTTTTCCTTTTTCTCTCTTCTAATTTTTCTCCTTCTCCAAGGCATCCCCAGGGGAGGGAGGAAGGTGGATCGGTTGTTAACACTTCCTTTCCATGTATGTGTGTGTGTGCTATGATCTTGCTTATGTGTGTATGTGCACATACGTGTGAGTGTATATTTATGTATGTGTGTGTGTTCATGTGAACGTGGATATGTGTGGATGTGTATAGGTGTATGTATATGTGTGTATTCATGCGACTGTGAGTCTATATGTGTGCACATGTGTGTGTGTTCACATGCCATGTTTCTGGAGATGTCATGGTCAGAAAAGGTCCATGGTCACTGGCTCAAAGGACTGAACTCCAGGTATTTCCTGAGTTACTTCTAGTTTAGTCCAGATCACAGGAGGGGGCGTCCCAGGACCCCACTGTTGCCCAGAGCCAGCCCCCAGCATAGCCAGGCACATAGCCAGCCCCCAGCATAGCCAGCCAGCAGAGAAGGCAATGGCACCCCACCCCAGTACTCTTGCCTGGAAAATCCCATGGACGAAGGAGCCTGGTAGGCTGCAGTCCATGGGGTCGCTAAGAGTCTGACCTGACTGAGCGACTTCACTTTCACTTCTCACTTTCATGCCTTGGAGAAGGAAATGGCAACCCATTCCAGTGTTCTTGCGTAGAGAATCCCAGGGACAGGGGAGCCTGGTGGGCTGCCGTCTATGGGGTTGCAGAGTCGGACACGACTGAAGTGACTTAGCAGCAGCAGCAGCAGCAGCAGCATAGCCAGCATCAGGCGTGGCTTCACCGAACTGACTCCAGTATGCTGTCTAGAGGCCCGGCCCACACCCAGCCCCGGCTCCTCACCGGCCCACGTGGAGTTACAGGGAGCCCTCCCCTCTCCTGTGAGAGACGCAGGCTGTCATTTGGCGACTAGGGCGCTAGCTCTGTGTTGGCTCCTGCACAAGGAAGTGCAGCGGTCCGTTTCCTGTGCTCCAACCGGCGCCAGCCGCCTCCCCTCCCGCCTCCCACCCCGCACCTTCCATGGGCGGCAGCTCAGCCTGCGCAACTGTGGAGCCGGGGGCCGGGCAGGGCGCTCAGAGCTGGGAGCGGGGTGCAGGCAAGCAGGGCACTCAAAGCCAGGCCTGGAGGAGGCCGGGCCCCCAGCTGAGCAGGAGCCCACCCGCGGGGCAGAGGCCCGCAGTTGCCCAGGCTCACGGGGCAGTGGGTGGCCCGGGCGTGCTGAAGTTTCTCTGGGGGTCTGCTCCTGCTCCGAGGGTCGCTCTTGGCCCAAGAGCCCACGTGCCTCTGGGGATCACTGTCTCTTCTTCGGAACCTGAGACAGAGAACAGGGCTGCCCCCAGCCAGGCCTCTGGGCCTCGGAAGACAGGGCATTCCTGATGACGCGCCGGTTCAGCAGGTCCCAGAGAGTGAGCCTTGCGGCCCCACAGCCCCGTTCTCCAGCATGCCATGGGGTGGGGTGCAGAATTTAGGGGAGCAGGGGATTGCCCAGCACCTGCAGGGGGCCGGGCGGGCTCAGCCCAGTTTTCATCAGTACCAGACAGGGATGTTTAGATATCTTTGCCAGGGCCTGCTTGCAGGGGTACCTCTGACAATCCACAGATGGAGAGAAAATCACCAAACAGCACCTCCCAACCCCTGCCCCTGTTCCTACTGGGTGGCGTAGGAGAGACTCAACCTCAGAAAGAGGATTTCCAGCTGGAGCATAACTTGGAACACCCACAGGAGGCCCGCAGGCCCCTCCTCCAGAAATGGGGCAGGTGAGGGCAGGCTTCCCGGAGCCTGAAGGCTCACAGCTCCTGGCAGCCTGGGCCTGCTCCGGGGCTCACCCCAGGGGTCTGTCACCCCCCACCCACCCCCCAGGAGAGTAGAAGTGGAAGGACAGGTGAGACATGAGGGCAAGGACAGAAGGACAGAAGCAAGGACCAGCTTCTCCAAGCGCATGCGCTCCCTGGGGCCACTCATTTCAGAGCAGAGGTGGGGAGAGGGCCTGACGGGAGCCCACAGGAGTGGGAGTGGGGCATTGTCCACTCAGGTGCACCCAGGGACCGACCACCCCACCACTGCCCGCTGAAGACCCTTGGTGCCCACAGGCTCCCGGCACCCCAGCTGACCCCCAGCTCTGAGCACAAGTGCCTCCTGGGACCCAGGTCAGACACTCAGCACTCAACACCTGCAGGCTGGCGTCACTACCCCCCTCTCCGTGGTTCCTGCACACAGCCCTGAACCCACTCTGAAGAGGCCCAGCAGGCCCCCCTCCACTTCTGCTGGTCAGCTCTCTGTGCATATACCGGGACCCACCACAGGCTCAGGAGGACCCCGCGGTCAGCCAGGCCTGTGAGGGGGGAGGCAGAGGAGCTGCCCCCAGACCCCTGGCCTCAGGCCCCTCCTATTCCTGCTCTCCCCGCCCCCCGTCTCCCTCAGCCCCGAACCCGGCACACCCTTGATGCCCAGATACATCTCTCCTCCTGCCTTCTCTAATCCTCTGTCCTGATGACATGGGTTCTCGCCCCAGGCGCCCTCACCTGAACCCCACCTGAGCCGCACCCTGATGCAAGTGAGAAGCAGCCCTGTTCTCAGCACCCCAGATGTTCTCTGAAGGCTTCCTGGGGGCCTGAAACATGCAGCCTCTGAGGCCCCGGGGGGGCACTGACTCATAGCTGGGTGGCAGGAGGGGCAGGGTCTCCCGCCTGCGGGTCCACCCACCCAGGCCAGCAGCAGACTCAGCTGTCAGCTCTGATGTGACTGACCCCGTGGAGCAGGGAGGGAGCTCCACACCCTAGAGAGGTGGGGGAGGTCCACAGAGAACCCCAGGTGCCCAAGAGAGTGCGGGCCAAGGGACAGGGTGAGAAAGGACAGATCATTGTATCAAATTCACGCTCCATAGAACAGATGGCCCCACGGCTCTGTCAGGCCCTCCTTCTGTGGCAGTAATTAAACACCCTTGCCCCTGGCACTCAGGTGCTGCAACCAAGACTTGAACAAGACCTTCCAGTGCTTTGAATCTGTGCAAAGTGTTCAGATTTTATCATTTCTCAAACCTCTTTACGTCATACCTCGGGACTATAGTCTCTGACTTAGATGCAATTAAGTGAGAAATCATCAACAAAAAAGATAAGTACAATATTTTTTTCACATGTAGAAATGAAAAAGAAGCATTTCAAAGTAGCATAATTTTTTTTTTAAAAGAGTACATCTGAAATATTTTTTAACATTTTTAACATTGACTGGGTTTTAAAATGTATTTCTTTGCTCTTTGTCGTTGCGCTCAGGCTTTCTATCGAGGTGGGCGGGGCCTGCTCTCCTGTTGTGGTGCAAGGGTTTTTTTCATGGCGGTGGCTTGTCTTGTGGAGCACAGACTCTAGAGTGCACGGGCTTAGTCGCCCTAGGGCATGTGGAATCTTCCCAGAGCAGGGATCAGACCGGTGTCCGCTGCGTTGGCAGGCAGATTCTTAACCACTGGATCACCAGAGAAGTCCTTAAATATTTTTTGAAAGACCCAGAATAGATGAGGAAAATACTACTTATCAAATGTTTTGGATAAAGTGAAGGGTGGTAGTTTGGGCAAAATCTCTATCCTTCTCTAGTTATATGAAAGAGCAGTACAAGACTAGGATTCTGTTAAGAGAGGCTCATAGCTTAAACTTTTCATTTGAATATAATTTCAAGCTTATAAAAAGTTGCAAACAAGTATAGAAGTATTCTATACAACCCTTTACACAGATATTCCAAATTTTAACATTGCATATAACCATAGTACAGTGATCAAAATGGCAAAGTTAACACTGACACGCAGCAATGATCCGGTTTACAGACCCTTCCTGAGTCTGCCCGAGCCCCCCTTGCCCTTCTCCCACCCACCACACACCCAGCCTCAGGTCCCACCCGCTTGTCTGGCCTCCTGAGGTCCCTTTGATTTGGAACAGGCCTCAGTCTTGATTTCTTTCAGGGCCTCGACACTTTGGAAGAGTGATGGCCAACTGTCTCGTGGAAAGTGTGTTCGTTTGGGCTTGTTTATGTGGAGGAGGTGTGGTTGTGTTCATGGTGGTGTCGGCTTCGGTCCCTTGTAACCAAGGTGGTACCTGCCAGACGCTTGCACTGTAGTTATACACACTCACACCGTCACAGTCACGCACATGCTCTCTGACACACGCATTCACTCTTTTACACACAGAGCCCCATCTGGTGCCTAAAACACACCCCAGGACCCCCACAGCCATGCCCAGGCTGTGGGAAGGAAGGACCACCCAAGACTTTCCCTCAGGGTCGTGTCCACACTGTGGGCTCCTGACGGGAGCTCAGAGCTTGGGAGGGGTGTCAGCAGCTGCAGCCTCTGTCACCGACTGCTCTGCTCAGGAGTGAGCCTGCTAAGTGCAAAGACATTTTGGTTGTGTCTGACTCTTTGCCACCCTACGGACTGCACCTGCTAGGCTCCTCTGTCCATGGAATTTCCCAGCAAGAATACTGGAGTGGGTTGCCCTTTCCTCCTGTAGGGGATCTTCCCAGCCCAGGGATGGAACCCGCATCTCCTGCATTGGCAGGTGGGTTCTTTACCACTAGTGCCACCTGGAAAGCCCATCTTTTCGTAAACATCTTTACGGGATTCTCTCCCAGGCTGCTCACCCCCTGAAGTCCCTCTGGCATTTTCTAGTTCTGTGCGGTTCCGCTTTTCCGTCATCTAGTCAGAAAGCTGGAGCTTAATTATTCCACAGTGCTGCTTACTTCCCACCACTGCAGCCACACTTGGGGTCATGAGGGGGGAAGATCGAGAGAAAAACGTCAGTGGGTTTTACCCCAGAGACTTGGGGTCACAGATCCTCTGACTGGAGGGGCCAGCTCCCTTCTCTAAGAGCTTCGGGTGAGTTGTGGGCTGCTGAAGTCGCGATTTTCCCCACTCAATGAGTTAGACCAAGAGGGAGCCACGTCTTCTGTCCGTGTTCACTTTCGGGATGCGGGCTGTCTCGGGAATTCCCTGGCGGTCTCGTGGTTAGGGCTCAGTGCTTTCACTGCTGGCGCCTGGTTCAGTCCCTGGTCAGGGAACTAGATCCTGCAAGCTGTGTTCATTCAGTTCAGTTCAGTCGCTCAGTCGTGTCCTACTCCTCGTGACCCCATGAATCGCAGCACGCCAGGCCTCCCTGTCCATCACCATCTCCCGGAGTCCACTCAAACTCGTGTCCATCAAGTCGGTGATGCCATCCAGCCATCTCATCCTCTGTTGTCCCCTTCTCCTCCTGCCCCCAATCCCTCCCAGCATCAGAGTCTTTTCCAATGAGTCAACTCTTCACATGAGGTGGCCAAAGTACTGGAGTTTCAGCTTTAGCATCATTCCTTCCAAAGAACATCCAGGGCTGATCTCCTTTAGAATGGACTGGTTGGATCTCTTTGCAGTCCAAGGAACTCTCAAGAGTCTTCTCCAACACCACAGTTCAAACGCATAAAAAAAAAAAAAAAAAGGCTATGGGCTGTCTTGTCATAGGTCAAGTCTAGAGAAAACCAGAGGAGATGAAAAGGGGGACTTCAAAGTCTTATTTCCCAATCTTTCTACTACTTTCTGTTCAGAGTCCTCCCGTGGCTTCCCCATGTATTTCATTTTGGTTTTATAGCTGCGTCCAGTGGGTGAGGAGAGTGTCCCCTCCGAGCCAGGGCTGCCTCTGACCCTGTAGCCCCATGCTCTGCACAACACCCTCTGTAGCAGATATGGCACCATCTTCTCTGAATTTACTTCATGACTGAGGCAAGCATATTTTTTTATATTTATGTGTTATTTCATATATCTTTGTTAATTTTTTTCATGTATCGTTCATGTTTGATTCAGCCCCCGTCCCTCACCCTAAATTTTTTAATTTCTTTATATCCTCTGGGGGGTGGTGTGTATGTCATGAAAAATCTTTACATTTGTATGTAAACAAATCAGTCTATCTTTGCTTGCATTTGGATTTTGAATTATACATAGGAAGCCTGTTTCCACACCCAGGTTATGAAGATACTCACATATCGTTTCTCTGGGTATTTGTATAGTTTTAGTTGTTTAATATTTAGTTTATTCTCAGGTATGATGTATGGATTCATGGGTATGGATCCAATTTTGACTTTTTCTATGTAGTCACTTATTTGTTCACAAACCAATTATTTTTTAAAGGTTCATCTTTGCTCCAGTGATTAGAGATTCCTCCTTTATCATACACTAAATTTCCGTATGTTCTTGGGTATTTTTCTGGTTTTTTTATTCTACTTCATTTGATTGTCCAGTCACAGAACAGTAACACATTGTTTAAATTTTTTTTTCTTAGAAGTTATATTTTAACCTCTGGTAGTACTAATTACTCCCACAACTTAATTCTTTTCCTAACTGATCTTGAATGCTTTTGTTTTACCTGTCTTTCAACTTGTCCAATTGAAAAAAAGAACACTGTTATTTTTATGGTAATCACATTAATTAAAAATCTTATAAATTAGAAAGAACTGACATTTTAATGATATTTAATGTAAGGAGTGTTTTTACAATTGTTCAAAGCTACTGCTGCATCTTTTGGGAGTTTGTTGAATTTTCCTCCTTTAGATTGTGCATGTTTTTAGTCAGATTTATTTTTAAATATTAGGTCCCTCTTCTCCAATAGTAAATAAAAAATTCTCTCCTGTTACAGCCTCTGGTTGGCTATCGCCTATGTATAAAATGGCTACTGATTTTCACTTCACTTTCATGTTCTACTAACTTATTGAATGATTTTTATTGATTTTTCTAGTTTTACCATTGACTTTTCAGGGTTTTTGAGACATACTATTTAGTTGCAATAGGGATTGTAATTCCCGAATTCTCTTGCCTCTACTTGTTTTGCTTGTTTACTTTCGTTTGCTCGTGTCTCAAATACAACGTTAGGGAGTGCCAGTCCTGTCCAGCACCTTTGTGTGACTGTATCCAGCACCTTCCTATACAGTCAAGCTCCTGCCTCCAGGGCTGATACACACAGAGTCATGATATTGTATCATATGCTGCTGAGTTTGGTTTGTTAATATTTTACTTTATTTAAGATTGTTGCACTGATCCACAAAATGCTCTAATTTCCTCTTTAGTATCATCATCAGCTATCAGGTTTAGCTATCAGTATTATGCTTGCTTTGTAAAAGGAACTTGGAAATTTTACTTTTTGGGTCAAATTTGGTAATCTGTATTTTTCACTAGGGAATACTTCATTGCATCTAAATATTTATACCTATTCCATGCAATGACTCTTCGGTGATAATTCAGTCAACTCTGCTAAAGTGACTTATATCCGAGAAAAAGCACCGCTTTGAAATGGACACTTTGTTGAGCTTGACAAATGTAAACACCGATAGAACCACCATCACAGTCAGATAGGTTGTTAGTTTCTCGGTTTTGTGGATCTTCTTTATTTCATTTTGGTTTCCTATTTCACTAAATCACACTCTTGACCTAATTTTGATTTCTTTTGGTCTAATTTTTCTTTTTCCAGGTTCTAGATTTAATCACATGGTTTCTTGATGTTTCAGCACCTCTTCTTTCATTACGTAAGCCTGTAATCTATCCATTTTCCTTGCATTGCCCATTTTCTTTTTAAAATAGAGCTTTGTCTTGATTTTATCACCCTTCAGTTGAAGGAATTTAAAAAATCATATTATAATTCCTTGTTCAACAGATGAACTAATCGAAATGTAATAATTCAGAAATAGTTGGGATTTAAAAGTTTATCTTCTTTGTTTTAGATGTTTAATTTAAGTGGATATGGTCAGAGAACACGGCCTGTGGGGTAATTTATTGTTAAATGATAAAAATCTGGACATTTGGAACAATGTGAGAGTACGAGACTGCTCTGTTCAAGGTTGAGCAGAAGACCTTGGCAGGGTGGAGGGGGGACAGGTCGTGAAGGAAAGCAGAGTCCTTTGGGCTCTGCGGCGTGTGGCGTTCACACGCAGCCTGACCCGTGGCTGGACCACGGACATGGCGGATGGGAACGTGCAGTGCTTGGGTCTCTCTTTTTAGGGCAAGGGGAGTGGAAGCAGCAGTGGGATGCCCCCACTGCCGGCTTTCCCTCCTAGGGCTTCAGAGTCCCTTCCCCGCCTCCCCACACACACTGCCGTCGGGCTGTCCTGCAGTGCCTTCTTGGAGCCCCGACCTCTTGCGGGCCATCTGGGGGACACTCAGGCCCCAGTGGGATCAGGCCCCACGACAGGACGAGGACAGAGAGAACTCTGCAGGCAGAACCAGTGAACAGAGGTCAGGGGATGGGGAATCTATGAACGCTGGCTCACCAAATCCATTTTATAGTTAAAGTTAAGGTAGTACAAACTAAGAGAACCAGAAACTCAATTATGAAGGATGTGGGGCAGAAGAGAAAGGCAAGGCGTGATCAGATGGAGACTGCACTGGGCACGTCTGAGTGTCGGCATGAAGCTGGACACCTGCTGGAATGGAGGGTGTAGCTGGCTTTGAGTTTCCCAGCAGAGACTGTGAAAAAAGACTCCAGTGGCCAAAGAATCTGCGGCAAAAGTCCTGAAGCTGAGGATGGCTGCGGTGGTGCCTGCACATCAGCGGTCCTGCTATTGGCGCAGACCAGCTTTGGGTTGGGTGGCCACATGATGCTCAGGCCCCCGGGAAAAGCGGGAAGGCGTGGTGTCAGGAGGCTGTGATCCGGCATTATCTCAGGTCAGAGGGACCGGGGGAAGCCGAGTGGTTGAGGACGGCTCCAGCTTCTTCTCAAACCACATGCTCAGCCACCAGGAAGCAGCTACTCACGGCTCAAGAATATCTTTCTCATGCGGTTGTCAATCATCTTCGTCTTTCCTTCACTCAGTCTTTACTCATTTATCCATTTATTCAGGAAAGTTTCTGATTTCTATCTGAAAGTATGCCCAGAAGGCCTACAGTCCCGGGCCCCCTGTCCAGAACAGAGACCAGGATGCTCAGCCCTCAAGGTGCCCATCTTCATGGAGAGGGAAGCAGAGACTGGCTGGCACAGTGGGTCGTGGTGGCCTCTGACCCAGATCACACACAGATTCCTAGCTTGGAGGGAAGACCCCAACTCTACCGGGTGACCATTTCCCTTCTGGACTGGCCTTGTGGACTGGCCTAAACTCAAGAAGTGAGATTCCTTATGCCTCAGTGGGCCAGGAACCTCACGTCGGGAGACGGGAGCAGTAGATGGTGACCAGTCTGCTTGGCCAGTCCAGGGGACCTGGGGTGGGGTTTAAATTCAGCATGAAAATCCACACCCTGAGTGAGCGGGAGAGAGGCCCCGCTTTAAGGTGGGCATTCTGGGACTCTCATCCAAAGACTTCCGGGTCACCCTGGCAGTCTCCCTAAACAGAGGGGAGCCACACCCAGACTGTGAACCCACGAAGGCCCCAGAGAACCAAGGGCCAGCCGGCCCATCTTGGTCTATGGGAAGATGGTGAGGAGTTGGAGATTGGGGTCAGGTGTGCAATGGTGGGAGGCAGATGTAAGAACCTGGGGCTGGGCCAGTGTGCAGACCCTGGGTCGGGGGGAAGCGTGCAGACTTGCGGGCAGGGTAAGCCTGAGAAACCAGGCGTGGTGAACGGGTGTGTGGACCCAGTGTTCTTCTGGCTCTGGAGGCCTGTGGCCTGGCGACGCTGCCCCCACCCGCTGATTCTTGGTTCCTGTCCTCTGCTGCCTGGTCCTCCAAGACGTCCCCCTGGATGGCCCGTGGGGCCCTGGTGCAGCCTGGACAGCCGTGAGCTTCTCATCAGTTCTGCTAGTCCCAACCTGCTCCCTCTCTGTGCCCTGTCCTGGGTGAGCCCCCACCAAGCCAAGCCTGGACCATCCTGGGCACCTCCAGGCCTTCCATCAGCACCTACCCTGTCCAACCCAGCTGAGCACCAAACATGGGTCCCGTCCATCCCACCACTCAAACGTCGCCTCCACCCTACCGCCCTAGGCAGGCACCACTGAGCCTGGCCGCTGCCCCAGACGCTGACCCTCCCTCTCCACCACTGGCTAGCCGGCCCTCCTGAGGACCTGGGCTTGAGCCCGTGGTGCCTGCTCGCCCAGCGCTGGTCCTGTCCCCCATTCGGTGGGCTGCAGCCTAGGTGGACAGCTTTGCGCAATGGACAGCTTTGCGCAGTACTCCCACGCTGGACAGCGCCCAACCACAGAGGTCTGCTGAGCGCTGGCCGAAGAGCTGGAGCCTGGGCACAGCGGGTAGAGATGAGGAGGAGGCAGGAGGGGGTGTGGGCAAGCAGTGACTTTATTGTCTCTGGAAGGAGTGACGGTCACGGTCCCCCTGCAGGACTCTGCCTAAGCCAGGGACAGAGGTGGCCAGGATGGTGGGCATGGAGAATGCAGAGCGGGTCAGAGCCAGAGCCAGAGCCAGCCTCTGGCTTTCCCCACCTCTTCTCCCACAACACCGGGGCCTGGACCATCCATTCAGGGCAGGGGCTGTTACTCCAAGCTGAGAAATGTGCATTCCCCAACACAGCAGGGGGCTACAATCCCAGGCTGTGTGAGTGAAGGGCCCCTGCTGGGGACAGGAGAGGTGGCCAGGCCCACGGCGAGGTGATGGCACCTCCGACCACCTCAGGGGCATGTGCCACCCAGGGTCTCGAGAGCGACGGGGGCAGGGTGCGCTTTGGGCCGAGGGAAGGTGCTCACAGCAGGACCCAGAGGAGGCCGAGGCTCACCCGAAGCAGGAGCCCCCGTGAGAGGGCCCTGGGGCCCTCCTGCGGGGCGGGGGCCCTGTTGCAGAGAGATTTGGAGCAGCAGTGCCGGACGATCTTGCTGGGCACCCCCGAGTTCGACGGCCATTTGAACTCTATGTTGGTGTTGGGGCACCTGGGGGCACAGCGCTTGCTGAGCAGGGTCTTCACCTGTAGTCCTGCGGGGAAGAGGACAGCATCCGGGAGGAGGAAGAGCCCGGGTGGGCGGCGAAGGCCAGTCCCCAAGTGGGCACTGACACCTTCTCCCGACCCTTTCACAGGCCAGGCTCTGCGAAGCGCTGGGAGCACAGCTGCCCAAGGTCACCTTCAAGGTCACAGCAAAGGCAAGGTTCAGGGCTGCTGGCCCTGGTCTGGGCTCTTCCCTGAAACCATGCACAGCCTGGACACCCAGGCAGCCAGGGGCCTGGGAGTCCCGGGGAGATGGGGGAAGCTGAGCAGAGAGAAAAGGGAGGGCAACTGGAGGGCCAGTTGATCCCAGCTGGGGCTCCCGTCCCCTCTTCACTCAGAGACGTGCAGAGACCTTGGAAGGAAGCTCCGGAGGGAAGCAGGGCACTCAGAATAACCCAGTTGCAGAAGAAAAAGTCGTCTTGGAGGAGCCCTCCTCCTCACGCTGAGCTGCTGTGCTGTGTGTGCATGCATGCTGTATCTGCTGCACGCATGGTATTCACTATGTTGAACCTTACTGTATGGTATATATGACAATCACACGGGGCCTCCCAGGTGGTGCTAGTGGTAAAGAACCCATCTGCCAATGCAGGAGATGCAAGACTCAGGTTCCATCCCTGAGTCTGGAAGATCCCCCTGGAGGAGGAAATGCCAACCCGCTCCAGTATTCCTGCCTAGAAAATTCAAGACAGAGGAGCCTGGTGGGTTGCAATCCATGGGGTTGCAAAGAGTCGGACACAACTGAGTGACTGAGCACGCACACATATGACTGTATGCGTTGCTTTACATCATATCATGGGCTGCCAAATGGCACCCCAGAGAAGGAAAGAGACCGGCCAGCCCCCCTCCAGAAGCCCTCAGGCTCAACCTTGAGCAGCTGGCCCCTCCCCTGTGCTCAGGATGGGGATCAGGCAAAGGTGGGCGCAGGCCAGGGTCCCCTGAGGGGAGCCTCCATCAGTTCCCCACTGAGACCCCAAAGGATCCAGGGCTGAGTTCCCGGAGTCCCCCTCCACGCGGGCCAAGTACTCACTCAGGGTGATGATCAACGTGTGGGAGACGCAGACCTGGTCAGTGGAGGAGCACATCGCAGGCAAGCAAAACTCCGGGCTCCTGACTTTGAAGCACTGGTAGCAGCTCAGGTTCTTCCCTGTGGGGCAGCACCGGCCCCGCGGAGGAGTGCGCTGCGCACCCACCCAGCTAAGAGCCGTCGCCGCGGGATGTGCCCACCGCCCCCAGGAGCCCCCACAGCCGAGAGGGCCATCCTCACCTGGCTCTCTGGCTCCGCCAGCAGGGTCCAAAGACACCAGCAGAGCCCACAGGGCTAGAACCAGCGCCCCCATGACGCCACCAGCTTAGCCTGCGGGGGAGTGGGAGAGGGGGGTGGGGCAGAGAAGGAGGCTTTGCCCAGAGCTCCCCAAGTTGCACCTGCCCATCCCCCGGGTCTCTCCGCCCTGGACCCCTCATTTAAGGTCAATCAGATCCTAGTTCTCATGGGACACTCTCTCCCACCCTGACCCCTCCTCCTGCCCCTTCCCTTCCCAACTGCAGGGAACTGCCCTTCCAGCAAAGTCAGCCCAGGGAGGGGCTGGGTGCAGGGGCCTGTCAGCCCCTGCTCTGGGGAGGGTCTCCTCGGGTCTGTGAGGATGGCCGTTTCCTGCTGGAGCAGAAAGGGGAGAAGGGGTGTGGAGAAGGCGTCTCCCCTGTGGCTCACCCCCTCCGTCAGGCTCCACCCCGCGGGTACTTCCTTCTCTTCCTGTAACAAACTCTTCAACCTCACTTGGAGACCAGCAGCTCTCGGGGTCCTGCCTGTGTCCGGGTGTGGCAGGAAAGCTGCCCTCTTCTCTGACCCCCAGGGACCCAGTCTCCCGAGGCTGCACCCTGAACACACAGCCAAAGCCCAGAGGCTCTCACCTGGGTGTCTGGTAGCTAGGTGGGTTTCACACTACTTCCTGCCTGCATGTTCCCCCAGGCCTTTTCTTTTTTCCTTCTTGCCTTTATGTCTTTGATCATGCCCCACTGAGCACTTGTGAGGAGCAGGCTGGCAGGGTGTGGATCCCAGATCTAGATTTGCAGCAGGGAATGCCTGCCCCCAGGGGTCCAGCAGGAGAGTGGGTAGAAGGACAAAGGGGGTGACTACTAGGCAAAGGGGGTTGAGAGGGGTTGCCTCTGGCCCCCAGGTGATGGCTGCGACCACCAGGCCTCGGCACCCCCTTCAGGCTCAGTTTCAAGGGTGTGCAGCTGGTTGGGGTCATTTTCCCTCCCAGTGGTCCAGCCAGAAGGACTGTCCCCTGCCCGTCTTTCCTGGCAGGTCCCAGCCTCCACCTCGGGGGTGGTGGAGCACCCAGAGCCTCCGGTCCGCTCCAGCCCCTCTAGCTGTCCGGCCTTTGGCGGTGTGTGGGCTGGGCTTGGAGGTGGGCCCAGAAGGGGTGGAACTGCCCCCGCCTGGGGGCGGATCTTGGTTTACATTGTGTGTTTATTCATTTGTCATTTCATGCAGTAATCCAGTTGAATGTGAGTCTGGGACCTCAAACCGCATGGTGGTGTTGGATGTGGGTGTGATGAAGCAGGCTGGGTGGGCGCGGGGTGGGCACCGGGACAGCTTTGCAGGACCCCACGCCTCAGGGTACAGTCTCGAGTTAAAGCCTTGGTCCCATTGGCAAAGGGTGAGTCACCACCTGTGAGCTCATGTTTCGGCAAGGTCCCTTCTTCTGGGCCGGGGACGCAGGTCCTGGGGTCTGAGAGGTATCTGCCCGCCAGCGATGTTTCTGCCTTCCTCTGCTGTCCCCGCAGCCCGGTGGCAGCCTCCCTGGACGGCTCCCTGGTACTGCAGGCTGAGAGCAGTGGGAGACGCATCCTTTCTTCGGAAGCAAGCACCCTTGGCAGGCTTGGTGGCACATGGAAAGAAGGGAGGGAGAAGGGGAAGTTCAGAGCTGCAGCAGCCAGAGAGACTCTTGATGTTGGAGGACACCCACCCCTCCCACCAACAGAGCGCGGACGCAGGGGCAGCTGCACTTCACCGCGCAGCCGGAAGAGGGCGACCCCGCGCCCGCAGGCCGCGACCCAGCGCACGAATCTGCGGGGAGAAGTAAAGAAGATAAAGCCTCGCTCCTGGAAAATGTCCCGGACATCCAGCTAGGGAGCAGAATAAAACTCTCCTGCCCGAATTAAAACATTTGAAAGTGTGAAGGAGCACCTTGAATCAGAACAACACTAGGCAATAAAAAGAAGACGAGATAAAAAATGACGAACGTGAGGAACGACTGGAGGAAAATCTCCATTTATGGTCTCCGTAAGTAGACCAGCTTAGAAGTGAGCTCACACTTCCAAGTTCCAAGGGGGCAGGCACCTGAGACCCTAAGTTGGAAGCTGTAGCATGAGAGCGGGCAAACAAGAGGACAAAACGACCTAACTCCAAACTAAAAGCGCTCACCTGTTCTGGAAAAATGACCCAGAAAAGTGAGCGCTAAGACTACGCTAGTAAAAAATGTAAAAGACACAGAAGCACCCTTTAATGCAAAACCTTCCACAGCATATATGTAAAGAGAGAGAGAGAGAGAGAGAGAGAGAGAGAGAGAGAGAGAAAGGTTGATATCAGACTTCTCAAGATGCAGAAATTATTTAAAAAAGAAAAACTCAAGAAAATAAAATTTGAACCAAATATTTTAAATATAGTCAAGAATATAATCAAGCATCAATACTGTAAGAAAAGTTTTTAAAAATTTGAAGTTTGATTTTTTAGTAAAAGGGAAAAAAATGACAATACACGAATTCAAAAATACTGGAGAGGTGGGGTGGGGAGGAACCAAAGCCAACAGAAGAAAGTATGGAGAAGAAAATCATAAGGCTAGAAGCTGAAGTAAATGGTGCAGAGAACAAAACCCAGACATGAGTAATAAAGCAAAAACTTGGTTCTCTGAGAAGTTAAAAGAACTAGATAAGCAAATGACTAACCTAATCAATAAAAGAGGGGCAGTACAAATATACAAATAATAAATACTGACTGAAGCAATTACTGAAAGACAAAATTTTAAACGATAACAGACTATTTCATATACTCTTAAACAAATATGGGACCTCAAACGAGGTGGATAACTACCTAGGAAAATACATGTAAGCAAAATTTATCCCAGTTGAGAGAAAAGCTTTAAGAGATCAGTTTCAGCATAAATAAATATAATAAGAAAGCATCCCAGAAGAAATGGCCCTGATCAGATTATTTCACAATCTGAAATAATTCTACAAAATTCACAAATTCTACAAAATCTTCAAAGACCAGATATTCCTAATGACACAGACTGAGAACATAAAAGAGACTTCCAAATTATTTTAACAAAGCCAGTATAATACTGGTAAGCAACCTAAAAACTGTAAAAAGAAAGACAATTACAAATCAACATCTTTTATCATTGCAAAAATCTTAAAGAAATATTAACAAATAGAATCCAACAGCACATCAAGAAAATAAACGAAGAAAAAGTAAGATATATTCCGAGGATTCAGATAGTTAAATATCATGGAATTTGTTAATGCAATTCATCCTTTTAATAGATATGAAAATAAATGTCATAGGAATAAATCTATAGACTTTGAAATATCTTGGAATAGATTAATTATCCTTCAATTAAAAATATTCAAGAAAAATATAATCTCTTAAAGTCATCACCTTACATTATAAGAAAAGCATTCCCTTCACTACTTGAAATTCAGCCAGTATTCACTGATATAAAATATTAATTAGAGGCTTTAGAATGGAGAACGAATTAAAATCAGGTCCATCTGTAGATGAGGTGGTAGTATACCTGGGAAATCCTGGAGAATAAAGAATACAAATAACAAATTTCGAAAAATAATTAGTAATGAGTCAGGATGCAAGGTAAGCATATAAAACTCAGTAGCCATCAGAGGGCGTTCGGTGTGCGTCAGGACGAAGGAGGCCGGCAGTCTTCTCCCGCGGGACCAAGAAGAAAATACCAGGCGGGTTGCAGCTGTCATATTTAAATGGGCTGGGAAGCTGAGAGGACCAAGCACCAAGTGGACTGGCTTCCAGAAGTGGGGAACTGAGCCTCCGCGGGCCCCAGCCCCGTCTTGCGGGGGCCTCGCCAGCCACCATCCCGACTGTACCCAGACACCCGGCGGAGCGGCGGAGTCGGCTACGCATGCTCCGTTCTGGGAAAGCGACGCGGCACACGCGCAGGGTCCCGCATGCTGGCGGTGGTACCCAGGGCGGGCCGCGTATAAGGAAGACGGGCACCTGCGGCAGTCCCACAGCTCTCAGGACCAAGTTCCCACCGGAGGAAAGAGGTCTGCTCCGAACACATAGCTGATCTTGCTCTGAAGAGACTCGACAGAGTCTGCAGCAAGGCAGCAGGAGTTGGCAGTGGGAGGCTTAAGGGCACAAAGGTGCGGAAATGCATCTGCCACGCTTTCCGGGATGAGGAGAGGGCCTGCTGAGCCTTCGCTGGAAGCCTGGGAGGAGAGGGATGGGAGGTCGGATGCGCCTTCCTAACTCTGGGGTCCAGCCCAACCTAGCTCGACTCTGATGGAGTTGACCTGGAGAACACCTCGTGCACTTGATCTGGTAAAAGAGGGAACTAGAGACCTTCTAGTAGTCGTGGCCTCTGGCTCTTATTTATACAACGCCGGAAGGTGACAGTAACCACTGGGGGGAAAGACCCAGGGATAATCCAGATAATGGAGTCAGTAGGAAAGGACTTTATGTTAAGTGTGTTCAATAGTAGACTTGAAATTGAGAGTTTTAACAGAGAATGCTACTGCTAAGTCGCTAACAGAGAATAGGACTTTATAAAACAAATCGAATAAATATACTGTGTATTGGCCAGGATTTTCCAGAGAAGCAGAACCAATAGAATGTGTATGTAAACAAAAAGTTTATTTTAAGGATGGGCTCATGACCTCAGGGAGGCTGCAAGTTCAAAAACTCCAGGGTGGGCTGTGTTGGGGAGGAAGAAATTTTCCTCTACCCTTTTGGCTAGCCTAAGAATTAAATTGACATGAGACAGATTAACAGGAGAAAATCAAACAGAAGTGTAATACCATGTCTACATGGGAGAGACCCAGGAGAGCTGAGTAACTCATTGAAGTGGCTGAAGCCCTCACCTTAAATACCATCCTCAGCCAAAGAGAAAAACAGGTTGTTGAAGGCAGGGACAGTCAGTTAAGGGGGAGTGATCAGTAATGCAGATTTAAGTCACTGAGTTCTCCACCAGTATGAGTTTCTAGATATTTGGTCATCCCAAATGGAGATTGCCTTTATACATGTAAATGTTTCTTACAAAAGGTCAACTCCTTACTTGGTTTTCAGAGCCCTTCCCATGTATGCTGTTTCTCAGAAAATAACCAGCTTGAAACAACTAATATGCCAAAGAGACATATTTTAGGGTGGCAAATTCTGCTCCCCTACAGCCAGAAGGCTAGAGACCCAGGAAAAGCTGATGCTACAGTTGAAGTCCAAAGACTGCTGCAGAATTCCCTCTTGTTTGGAGGAAATCAGTCTTTTGGTCTATTCAGACCTTCAACTGATTAGATGAGACCCACCCACATTATGGAGAGCAGCCTGCTTCACTCCAATTTCACCAATTTAAATGTCAGTCCTGGGACTTCCCTGGTGGTCCAGTGGTTAAGAATCCACCTTGCAACGTAGGGGATTTAGGCTCTATTCCTTGGAGGGGGAACTAAGAGCCCACATGCCACAGAGCAACTGAGCCACAACCAGAGAGTCTGTGCACTGCAACAAACAGCCCTGGTGCTGGTGCAACCCCAAATAAATAAATAAATATTAAAAAACGTCAATCTCATCCAAAAATATCCACACGGAAACATCCAGAATAGTATCTGACCACATATTGGAGTACTGTGGCTCAGTCAAGTTAATACACCCAGTTAGCCATTGTATTCAGAAAGTAAAAAATAAAATATCCAAAATTAAGAACTCATTTGGATGAATTAGGAGCAAAAGATACTATGAGCATAGGTAGAGACAGGACAGTATAAAATAGCCCAAAGGAAACTTAGAATAAAAACAATAGAAAAAAATTAATCAGAGCATCAGGGCCTGTGAGATTCAGTCAAATGGTCTAACTTTACATGAGATTGGAGTGCCATAGGGAAGAAAGAGGGGTTAAATAAATACTTGAAGATGTAATATTTTTCAAAATTCATAAATGATAACCCACAGATCCATGGATCGCAGAAAATCCTTAGCAGGATAAGTGCAAAGAATGTCATCCCAGCTGGTGATAATGCAATTGAGATGCTGAAAGCCGAAACGATGGTCTTAGTGAGATGGAGCAGGACAGTATGGTCCTTGCTCCCACCCCACTCCCCGCCACTGCATCGTCTCCCATGCATCAACCTAACAGAGAACTGTGCCCAAGCTGGGCACAGACCCTGAGACCCCCCTCCCTCACCCGACTTTAAAAGTGCTTTGTTGTAGAGATCAGATTTGTGGCTGCCAAGGGAGAGGGGGTTGGGAGAGGGAAGGATTGGGAGTTTGGGATTAGCACATGCAAACTATTATATATAGAATAGATAAATAACAAGGTCCTACTGTAGAGCACAGGGAACTATATTCAATATCAAATATATGTGTGTGTTTATGTATATATCTGAATATTTGAATATATATATATATCTGAATCATCACATTGTAAATCAACTGTACTTCAACAAAATAAATGTTTTAAAATGCTTTGCTGAAACCCTTTATGGAGTTCAGTTTTTGAGGAGGATCCGCCTGTTTGCCCTTCTTGGCCCTGCTATAAAACTGTTTGTTTCAAACTCTGACGTTTAGGTTTGCTTGGCCTCCAGGTGTGCTGGGTATGTGGGCTTGCCTTTGGTAACATTGGGGTAAATATGGAAGAATATTTACAGTGTAAAACAACAGCAGCAGCGTCTTGTGGGGTTTATAACATATGCCTATAAATAAGAACTAAGATAACAGAAGTGTGCTGGGAAGTGTCAACTGAAAAAAAAAAAATGTGTGACCTAAAATTTGAGAAAGGGAAAGAAGAAAGTGAAAAAGCTGGCTTAAAGCTCAACATTCATGAAACTAAGATCATGGCATCCGGTCCCATCACTTCATGGCAAATAGATGGGGAAACAGTGGAAACAGTAGCAGACTTTATTTGTGGGGGGGGGCCTCCAAAATCACTGCAGATGGTGATTGCAGCCATAAATTAAAAGATGCTTACTCCTTGGAAGGAAAGTTATGACCAACCTAGACAGCATATTAAAAAAACAGAGACATTACTTTGCCAACAAAGGTTCGTCTAGTCAAGGCTATGGTTTTTCCACTGGTCATGTATGGATGTGAGAGTTGGACTATAAAGAAAGCTGAGCGCCCAAGAATTGATGCTTTTGAACTGTGGTGTTGGAGAAGTGTTGAGAGTCCCTTGGACTGCAAGAAGATCCAACCAGTCCATCCTAAAGGAGAACAGTCCTGGGTGTTCTTTGGAAGGACTGATGTTGAAGCTGAAACTCCAATACTTTGGCCACCTGATGCAAAGAGCTGACTCATTTGAAAAGACTCTGATGCTGGGAAAGATTGAGGGCAGGAGGAGAAGGGGACAACAGAGGATGAAATAGTTGTATGGCATCACTGACTCAATGGACAGGAGTTTGGGTAGGCTCCAGGAGTTGGTGATGGACAGGGAGGCCTGGCATGCTGCAGTTCCTGGGGTTGCAAAGAGTGGGACATGACTGAGTGACTGAACTGAAATGAACTGAACTGAAAAGTTGAGAATGATGTTTTGTTTGTTGGAATTTCTGAGGATTTCAAGGCCAGAGAACAGCTTCTCAGAGGAGCCAGGATATGTAGGACTTTTTTGTGACAAAGACAAGGTAGTCAGAACTTGAAAAAATTATTGTTAATTAAAGAGGACCAGTTATCTCAAGGAATTTGGTGCTTTTCTCTGTATGGGAAGATGCGAGTCTGGGCTCACTGCAATCATTCCTTTCATAGGCACCTCATCTTCCAGGGCCAATATCCTGTTCTTTTCTGTCGCGAGTCCCCTCAGGGTGCACCGCTGGGGCAGTTGCAGTAGCTAAGGGCTTGGCAGTGGGCATGAGTTTGTCTCTATCCTGAGTTCCTTCAGGGCTCACCTTCGGGGGTGGTGGCAGTGGCTGAGGGCTGTAACATCCTTTGTTTACTGATACAGCAGCAACATTTTTCATTCACAGGAGGAAGGAAATGAAGTTATGGTCTGCAGGGTTCTTGAGCTGTTCAGGATATGGTGATAGTAGCAATTCGGACATGACAGAGCGACTTCACTTTCACTTTTCCTTTTCATGCATTGGAGAAGGAAATGGCAACCCACTCCAGTGTTCTTGCCTGGAGAATCCCAGGGACGGGGGAGCCTGGTGGGCTGCCGTCTATGGGGTCGCACAGAGTCGGACACGACTGAAGCGACTTAGCAGCAGCAGCATAACAAGTGCATATTGTGATAATCATATAAGAAATATACCTATAAAGGAGAAAAGGAAATATCAAAAATGTTCCATAATTCCGAAAGAATGCAGAAAGAGAAAAAACAGTTGGGAGAAATAAAAGCAAAGGGAAAAGTGGTAGCCTTGACCTGTTAGGTTTTGGCCCAGCCTATCAACACCCAGTGTTGTGGCCAGACCAGCCCTGTGGGTCCTATTAGGGTGGCAGTAACCAGCAGCAGTGTGCGCTGTGCCTGACTGCCCAGTCGTGTCTGACTCTCTGCGATCCCATGGACTGTAGCCTGCCAGGCTCCTCTGTCTATGGGGATTTTCCGGACCAGAATAGTGGACTGGGTTGCCATGCCCTCCTCCAGGGGATCTTCCCAACCCAGGAATTGAACCCAGGTCTCCCGCACTGCAGGCAGATTCTTTACCAGCTGAGCCCCAGGGAAGCCCAGCAGCAGCGATGACCGCAGGGAGCTTTGAAAGGACCAATTGTACTACTCACAAGTCCTGGACTTACCAGGAACCCCTGAAGGCACAGTGTGGGGTTTTGAGGGGAGACAGCGGGCACTGGCCTGGGGTTCTGCTTTTATGGGGTCGAGGGTGAGGACCTAGGGTCCCCTAGGGTTTGGTGGGATGCTTTTTACTTGTTACTTTGGCTTCCCTGGTAGCTCAGTTGGTAAAGAATCCACCTGCAATGCAGGAGACCCAGGTTCGATCCCTTGGTCGGGAAGATCTGCTGGAGAAGGATAGGCTACCCACTCCAGTATTCTTGGGCTTCCCTGGTGGCTCAGCTGGTAAAGAATTCGCCTGAAAAGCGGGAGACCTGGGTTTGATCCCTGCTAGGGAAGATACCCTGGAGAAGGGAAAGTCTACCCACTCCAGTATTCTTGGGCTTCCCTGGTGGCTCAGCTGGTAAAGAATCCACCTGCAATGCAGGAGACCTGGGTGAATAGCTACGCTGAGTTTCTTTGGCAAGCTGATTATGTGGGGTGGGGAAAATAAGGGCAGAATACTCACTGGGGAGGTGAGGGCTTGGGGTCACATTTCCCTGATTTCTTCCCAGCTCCGCCTTCCCAAGGGGGGAGGCCTTCATGCCTGATGGGTACATCTTATCTGCGAGGCTGATCTTACTGAGAATATGAAGAACAAAACATTTTCCAGGACTCTGGAGATTCCACCCTCTTCCCATCTTTCTTCATCTGCTTTGTTTTCTTGTCAACACCCACTGTTTACAGAATGCATGGTTTCCTGCCATGTGTCCCTGTGCCCCACTTCTTCTGCTCACATTCAGCTAACTGCCTGTTCTGACACCACAACTCACTACTCACTTTTTGTGTGTAGACCTGGATTGTGTGAGCTGCTAGTAATACACCATTTGGCAGTGTGTAACCCTTTGTCTCAGGAACGTATAACCCTGCCTTGACTTTTAACAGGTGGAAGAGTCCTCAGAGCTTTCTGAAAGACTGTCACCCTGATTGTAATCCTCAGGTCAGCTCCACTAAACTTCTCTTGTCTTAGAAAGACTGTTGATTGATTTTCCGTGGACAAGAGGACCCTGGGAGGTAGGGCTGGGGGCTCACCCTCACAGCGTGGCCCAGGTCATCCCTGTCCTCCCCTGACCTGTCTCCCCTCCTGTGGACCCAAGGGTTCCTCCTACAGGGACCACAGCTCTTAGCAGGCTCCGGGGAGGAGGGCCGGTCCAGCTGAGGACAAGTGGACCATGGAGGAACCCGAGTCACAGATCTGAGACCCCACTGGAGAAAGAGTGAGGCCACCTTCCCAGGGTTACTCAGGCGCCAGCCAGTGAAGTGAGCTGGGAGGTCTGCTCCCGGTCGGGGGTGGGGGGTGGGGGCTTTGCAAGGAGAGCTTGGGTGCAGCAGGATATGTGTTGGGGTCCAGCCCCGGTTGGATCCAGGGATTCCCTCAGGATGACGGCGTTGGCGATTAAGAGATAGCAAAGGCTGAGAGATTTATTAGATGCTCAATAATAACTGGTTTACGCGGGAAATCAATAAAGTTCGTGACAGCAAACCTGCTCTAACCACGGAGGCCGCAGGCGCCCTCTCAAATAGCGGAAGGTGCCCCACCTTAGGCACCTTCTCGATTGGGTCTTAGAAGCCCAGGCAAATAAGTCGTCGCAGAGGACCCCCGCGCTCCAAATTATTTTGGCATGAAGGAAGAACAGAAGAGAAAAGGAGGAAAAGGAAACAAGAAAGAACGACACGGGGAGGCCAAGCCTCGGTGAGCAAGGCCTGTAGCTTTATTTTCAACAGGGGCTTTTATACCCTAAGTTGCACACAGAGGATAATAGGGGGTGTGAAAACATGCAAAGTCAGCAGTCTTTGATCCTTATCGAAACCAAGGTTTCTTTTCTGCAAACTTATCGTATACAAAGGGTTTAGGTGATTTCCATCATCTTCTGGCCAGAAGGCCTGTTAACATTTTATGACTCTGATAAAGGTTTGTCAACCATAAGACTTATTTTCTCTAAGAGTAATTATTTTAAAGTTTGGCGCCATCCTCGAAGGTGTTAGATAAAGTTGCATTCCTACAGGGCAGAGGTGCAGTGGGTTTACAACAAAGGAAAGAATTTATTACCTTAAGGGTCTAAAGTTGTTAACACCAAGGCCACTACTTATTTTTTCTACATACCAACTATATTAATTAATACACTTCCAAGGATACAATACAGGGGATGTGGAAGCTTGGCAGCAAGCATTGGCTCAACAATGAAATCTACTAGTTCTATTCTGACAATTTCTAACTCTCCTAGAGGCTCTATACTATTTGAATATCGTAAGCTTCCCGTGCCTCTAGCGGCTGGGAGACTAAACAATCGTATGCATAGCTGTAGGAGTCCGGGTAAACCTGTCAGGCAAGTTAGAGAGCCATCTGAGGGATTTGTGAAATAAAATACTCTTGTCACGCCCAGGAACTTTATTAACTGGAGCTGTAAGTTAACTCTTTTTCAGAGAGAGAGATGGTGGTGGGGGACAGCCCCCTGTAAAGTCAGAGGTGTAGGTGAGAGCACAAAGCAGTAAAGTAGGCAGACTCTGGTTTTGGGGTAGACACTCAGGCAGGCCCAGAGGGGCACCCCTCGAGTTCTGGCTTGCCTTACCCACCAGAACTCTCCCACATAACCTTGTTATGGGTGGGGACTCCCGTGCTGGCTCCCGGCAGATATGGTGGTGGTGCAGGGACTCGCCAGAGTGGGGAGCCCCTGCACCCCTTCTCTTCTAGGCGCCTGTGACACCCTCGGGGCGGGGGAGGGCGGGACTCTGCCCATTCCTCTGGGGAGAAGCAGCCAAGGATGCCAATGAGCTGCCAAGAGCTGCCTCCTTCCTCCTACCCCACTCCAGGGATTAATGAGAGGAGGGGTCAGACCCTCTCTGGGTTCAGTAGGATGAGAGCCGCCGAGACCCACCCTACTGGTAAGGACAAAATAGGTGATTAAATAGTTAATCCCACTAGGGGATTGTAAGTAGAAAAATGTGGTGGTGGTTTAGTTACTAAGTCGTGTCCAACTCTTGTGACCCCATGGACTGTAGCTCACAAGCCTCCTCTGTCCATGGGGTTCTCCAGGCAAGAAGACTAGAGTGGGTTGCTATTTCCTTCTCCAGGGGATCTTCCTGACCCAAGAATCGAACTGGGGTCCCCTGCATTGCAGGCAGATTCTTCACTGTCTGAGATATGAGGGAAGCCCAGAAAAATATGGCAGACCCCTATAGGTTAATGATTACTCGAGAAAGTAGGTTTGCTTAACCGCAAAACCAAGCAGGTTTGCTTAACAACAAAACCATGCCACAGAAGGACGAGACCTGCCCCCATACGATAAAACAATGGCAGCATGAGACCCACGTCCAGCCCAGTGAGCTCAGTACGTTATGATCCCAGGACATGGTCTCTGAACACATAAAAAACAAGAATTCATGGACCTAGCTTGACCACAGGGGCAAGAAAACTCCCCTGCTCAAGCTGGAGGAGGAGCTGATGATAGAAGCAGGAAGTCTACTCAAAAGAAAGAAGATTTTCTCCCCCACCCCACTTTCCCTTTGGTTATAAAACTGTAGCCCACTAAGTTCTTGGGGTATGGCATTTCTTGCCTGCCTCCTTGTAAGCCTCACAAATGTCCTATTCTAGTAAATCACGTATCTACCACTTTACTCTCACTGAATCTCTTTACTGAGACATAAGAGACTGTGGTACTGGAGCTCTTCGGAGTCCCCCTGAAATGACACTGTTGTGGAATCCAGAGCCACAAAACACGCCTCGGAGGACACTCAGGGCAGTGGAGTACAGTTTACTACGCCAGCAGGTCCAACGGGGATCAGTTCCCAACAAGGATCCTGATGTTTCTGAGAGGCCCCGTTTCATACCCCCCACTATGTGACTGGTTACATGTTAGCAACCTCTTTGTTGCGTGTGATTGAGTTTTACAGCAAGTAGGTGCTGGGAGAACAAACGATGAAGGTTAAAGGGGGGACAATGACTATACATCAGGGGGTGTCTCCGCGGTTAACCTAACAGGCAGCCTGGCCTCCACTAGTCTCCCTTTGTCACGTGTAGGGAGGGAGGCCTCCAGGAGACCTGGTTTTCACTAGCAACGGTGTCCTCACTCTTGGGCAGGGTTCAGGCCCAGGTCACATCCTGTCTTTAAGATGGATGACAGGCTTCAAGATGCAGTCTCTCCTGCTTTCCTCACACGGGCCCCAACACCACCATATATAGGTTTCACTTCCAGCCTCTGAGCCCCTCTCCTGCCCACCCCCAGCCCAGGCCTGGGGGGCTATCCACGTTCCAAGTCCTGACCCTGGGACCTAGTGTGTGTGTGTGTGTGTGTGTGTGTGTTAGGGGGTGGTGGGGAGGGGGCCCCAAATGAAAACCGGGCCTGGGGGCTGGCAGAGCTCAGGGCCATTTTCCCAGGGAGAGCCAATCCCAGGCTCAAGTGCCTGCTCCTCTGGCCACCTGTGTCCCCAGTGGCTTCTTCGGCTCCCTATGTGGGCCCGAGGTGGCGGGGGGGGGGGGGGGGCTGTCAGCAGAGGACCTGAGGGTTGAGGGACAGGCAAAGGGGGTGGTCCTGGGGGGACGACCCCTCCAGCCCTCAGGAGGAAGCCAGCTATTAGAAGTGTTACCAGGTCCAAGCTCCCTCTGCTCACTGCACAACAGGCCAATGAATCCGAGGTGTTGAGGCAAGGAAAACGACTTTACTCGGAAAGCCAGCTGACAGGAAAAATGGCAGGCTAGCACCTCAAGATAACCACATTATTGGGGTCTGGATGCCAGGTTCTTTTATAGATCAGAGGGAAAGACGCAATAATGAAGTAAAGTCAAAAGGCAGAGCAGAGAGGGAGAGGCAGTGGGGAAGTAAAGGGAAAGGGTCTTCAGCCCTGTGAAAGAGCTCCAAGGCAATGGCCTGCCTTTGGAAGGGGTGTGTTAATCTCTGTTATTCACAGATGAGCAGGGTCAGATTCTCTCTCCTGCTGCTGCTGCTGCTGCTAAGTCGCTTCAGTCGTGTCTGACTCTGTGCGACCCCATAGACGGCAGCCCACCAGACTCCGCTGTCCCTGGGATTCTCCAGGCAAGAATACTGGGGTGGGTTGCCATTTCCTTCTCAAGCTGAACAAAGGTTCTTCAGTTTACAGTTGGGCAGGGGGTCAGGGTCCTCCAGGCAAGCCATTAAGTATCATTATAATAACAAAAGCAACAAAATCAAGTCAAAGAAACAGTTTCCAACGTGGAGTCAGAATGGCAACCCACTCCAGTTTTCTTGCCTGGAGAATCCCATAGACGTAGGAGCTTGGTGGGCTACAGTCCATGGGTCGCAAACAGCCGGACACGATTGAGTGACTTCACTCTCACTTTCACTTCACTTTCAGCAACAGAATCCAGATTGCCAGGAGAAATGTCAATAACCTCAGATATGCCGATGACACCACCCTTAAAGCAGAAAGTGAGGGGGAACTAAAGAGCCTCTTAATGAAAGTGAAAGAGAAGAGTGAAAAAGCCGGCTTAAAACCCAACATTCAAATAAAGGAAGATCAAGGCATCCGGTCCTGTTAGGTAGTTCAGTTCAGTCGCTCAGTTGTGTCTGACTCTTTGCGACCCCATGAATCGCAGCACGCCAGGCCTCCCTGTCCATCACCAACTCCCGGAGTTCACTCAGACTCATATCCATCGAGTCAGTGATGCCATCCAGCCATCTCATCCTCTGTCGTCCTCTTCTCCTCCTGCCCCAATCCCTCCCAGCATCAGAGTCTTCCAATGAGTCAACTCTTCGCATGAGGTGGCCAAAGTACTGGAATTTCAGCTTCAGCATCATTCCTTACAAAGAAATCCCAGGGCTGATCTCCTTCAGAATGGACTGGTTGGATCTCCTTGCAGTCCAAGGGACTCTCAAGAGTCTTCTCCAACACCACAGTTCAAAAGCATCAATTCTTCCGGCTCAGCCTTCTTCACAGTCCAACTCTCACATCCATACATGACCACTGGAAAAACCATAGCCTTGACTAGACAGACCTTTGTTGGCAAAGTAATGTCTCTGCTTTTGAATATGCTATCTAGGTTGGTCATAACTTTCCTTCCAAGGAGTAAGCGTCTTTTAATTTCATGGCTGCAGTCACCATCTGCAGTGATTTTGGAGCCCCCCAAAATAAATTCTGACACTGTTTCCACTGTTTCCCCATCTATTTCCCATGAAGTGATGGGACCAGATGCCATGATCTTAGTTTTATGAATGCTGAGTTTAAGCCAACTTTTTCCACTCTCCTCTTTCAGTTTCATCAAGAAGCTTTTTAGTTCCTCTTCACTTTCTGCCATAAGGGTGGTGTTGTTAGCGGAAGCACACTGATTGAAACTGCCCACCCTGGCCAGGCGCCATAGTAACCATTTGCATGAGTTGTTTTAGGACAAGAGATCCTGATAAGGAATACAGAACTAATAAGCTACCACCAACCGGAAGAGTTCGGGAAAGGTCAGAAGGAGACACCGCGTGTCCGTCCATTTCCCAGAATCCCTTTCACTAGCATCCATCTTGGCTGAGCGATGCGTGCGCCACCAGGAAAGACTCTGAATTAGAATGATTGGCCAAAGACCACCCGGAAACTAATCCCATCACCATAAAACCCGAGACTGCGAGCCACGCGTCAGAGCAGTTCTCCTGGGTTCCCTTACCCTACTGCTCTCCACCCGGGTGCCCTTTCCCAATAAAATCTCTTGCTTTGTCAGCAGATGTGTCTCCTTGGACAATTCATTTCCGAGTGTTAGACAAGAGCCCAGTTTCAGGCCCTGGAAGGGGTCTGCCTTCCTGCAACAGAGTCATCTGCATATCTGAGGTTATTGATATTTCTCCCAGCAATCTTGATTCCAGCTTGTGCTTCTTCCAGCCCAGCGTTTCTCATAATGTACTCTGCATATAAGTTAAATAAGCAGGGTGATAATATACAGCCTTGACGTACTCCTTTTCCTATTTGGAACCAGTTGCTGCTAAGTCATTTCAGTCATGTCCGACTCTGTGCGACTCCATAGACGGCAGCCCACCAGGCTCCCCCGTCCCTGGGATTCTCCAGGCAAGAACACTGGAGTGGGTTGCCATTTCCTCCTCCAGTGCATGAAAGTGAAAAGTGAAAGTGAAGTCGCTCAGTCGTGTCCGACTCTAGCGATCCCATGGACTGCAGCCTACCAGGCTCCTCCGTCCATGGGATTTTCCAGGCAAAAGTACTGAAGTGGGTGCCATTGCCTTCTCCAATTGGAACCAGTTAGAATAGGGAAAAAGAGTCCAGAATGGTGGTGGCTAAAAGATAAGGAAGAGAAAAGCCCGAGAAAATAGAACAAAGGAAGGTCCGAGGACTGGAGTGAGGACCTCAGGTAAAACAAACACTCCTGGCTGGCCCAATTTACATAGGACAGGCCCGGGGGAGAGAAAGAGGAGCCAAAGCTTTCCACCACCACCCCCCATGCCGCCCCCGCGCTCTGGGGTGCTCTTCTGTTTGCATCTCTAGGTCGACATGCCCTCACGCCTCGAAGATGGATTTTCCTGCTATTATCTAAATAAAATAGAGCTGTAACACTGAGCTGTAACACTGATTTGTCTAAGAGCTATAACACGGTCCATTCAAGACCTGAGAGCTATAACACGGTCTGTCTAAGACCTGAGAGCTATGACATGCAGAGGAGAGCTTTAATGTCCATCACTCCAAATCTTTGTTGTGACAAGACAGAACCGAGGAGCATATACTCGCACGACAGCCCCATCACTTCACAGCACATAGATGGGGAAACAATGGAAATAGTGACAGACATTATTTTCTCAGGCTCCAAATTCACTGCAGATGGTGACTGCAGCCATGAAATTAGAAGATGCTGGCTGTAGCTATGCGTTCCGGGAAACAAACTCACTCAGAAGGACAATGCAGGTAGTGGAGTGCAGTTTATTACACCGGTGGGTCCAAGGCAGTCTCCTCTTAGCCAAGGACCCCGACCAGTTTTTTGTGAAAACCTTATATACCCTAAGTGTACGTGCCCAAACCTACCTCTCCAAATTCCCTGAAACTAGTCTGAACAAAGGAAAAGAAAGATACAATCAATGTTAACCCGTGATTCATTTGCCTAAAGCCTAGGTAGTTAACAGTGGACAATTATCAATAGGCCTGTGGTCATATCCCAATTAACATAATGGAATTTACCACTTTGTTCTGATATAGAGATAATTAGCATATTCTTTTAGACAATGGAGAGTCCAAGTACAAGTCCTGAGGCTCTTTTATCCGGGGGTCTGGTTTTCCATTGGTATACCATTTCTATAGACACCGGGCACAAAGTTCAGAGTCCATTGAGAGGGTGACCATGCGTGTAGCCTAATGTTCACAGCCTGGCCTAAGATGGAGTCCAGCTATGTCTGCTTCCTTCTTCATTCCCCTCTCTTGATGCTCTTAACTCATATTATGAGCATCATTCATAAGGATATATTGAATACATTGTAAAATCCAGGATCCACAAAGCAGAACTATCAAGGCAACTATAACAATGGTAAATATAGTTTTCCACCAATCGCCCTTCACCCAAGATAGGACCGAAGTCCAGAAAGGAATGTTTTCATTTGACATTGCTTTTACCTGGTTTTTCATGTCATCTAAAGCAGTTGATACATTGTCAGATAAGTCAGGAATGCATACACAACATTCAACCTTAATTATAGCCTAGGTCCCTCCTTGAGGAGCTGTGAGTATGTCCAAAGCCATTCTATTTTGAATTACTGCTTTTCTTATTTGGATTTGCTCTTCATTTAAGGCTTGGATGGCTTTTGTTCTATCTAGGAGGGCCTGTTTTGTGAAATTAGTCAAGGCCTCTACTTTAATCATAATATCTGTTGTCCTAATAGAGGGTATGAATAAGGCAGCAATATACTCATACCATTGAAACACAGATCTTGTCCACCTAGCATGTAAATAAGGTAGATTTACCAGGGGTTGTTGTAGGTTAGGCTTTTGTTACACTGGCATTTATATCAAATGTAACCCTATGACCCGAGTCTATTGACTGTAGGTCTGGCTTACACCCAGAGAGCAAGGAGAGGTTATGATTGTGTCCCAGAGAAGAGCAGAGTGGTTTAAAATCTCCTTGGCGGAGCGGTGACAGCCACCAGGGAAGTCCATCCATCACAGACAGAGGCATAACCCCACACAACAGTGGAGGTATTGTGGAAGTTGGCGTAGGAATGTGCTCGTTGATGAGGCCAAGCAGCAGGAGTTGATTGTGTGGCTTCATCCTGAAGGGGCTCATCCAGGATCTTTTTTTTCCTTCTTATTAAGGATGGTCTTCGTCTTTCGAGGGTCAGCGGGGTCCCTCTGTGCAGTCCACTCAGCGTTTTTGGGTCTGCGTGGTATGTTCTCTTCAGCCTCGTGTGATGGATCCACGGGGCAATACCTGCAACTTTAACTGCAGTAGGGGTAGTTAGAATAACATAAAGGCCCTTTCACCAAGGGGCTAGTAAATCATGTTTCCAATCTTTGACCCATACTTGGTCATCAAGCCACTAATCTCATGAATCTGTTCCCCAAGGGGGAACAGCACCCTTTCTTGTACAAACTTAGTTACCCAATTTATTACCTTAACCACTTCCGTCTTCTGTGAAATCCTATCCCCCCTTACCTGAGGCAAATTTGTTGACACCTCTTTTATTATGGGAGGGGGCCTCCCATTCACAGTTTCGTATGGAGAATAGCCTTGGGACCGTGGGGTCATCCTGAGTCTGAGCAGAGCCCTTGGAAGCAAGTCCACCCAGGAGCAATCAGTTTCTATGATCCACTTGGAGAGTCTCTTTAAGTGTCCGGTTGGTTCATTCCACCGTCTCAGAACTCTGGGCCTATATGCAATGTGCAGTTTCCATTTTACGTTTAAACTTTTGTTTACTTGTACTACTGCTGCTGCTGCTGCTAAGTCGCTTCAGTCGTGTCCGACTCTGTGCGACCCCATAGATGGCAGTCCACCAGGCTCCCCCGACCCTGGGATTCTCCAGGCAAGAACACTGGAGTGGGTTGCCATTTCCTTCTCCAATGCATGAAAATGAAAAGTGAAAGTGAAGTCGCTCAGTCATGTCCGACCCTCAGTGACCCCATGGAGTCAGCTACAAAAGCCAGGCCATTGTCTGATCCAATACTGGTAGGAAATCCAAATCTGGGAACTATTTCGCTAAGCAGGCACTGGGCTACTTCTGATGTCCTTTCAGTCCAAATACGAAAAGCTCCTACCCATCCCAAAAATGTACATACCACAACCAGCAGGCAATGGTAGTGTCGGTGAGGTTTCATTTCGGTGAAGTCCACTCCCAGGTGTTCAAAGGGCAGCGTGCCTTTCAGCTGAATACCCGGAGGTTTTTGTCTGTGCCGAGAGGCAGCATTGACCTGTAGGCAGGCGGCATGGCCTAGGTGGGTCGCTTGGTGTGTTTGGCTTACCAGAGTGTGTGCCAGCTCCTCCGGGACCAATAATTTGCCACTTGGCAATTCCTACCATCCCTTTTCAGTCTGGATGGCCCCTTCTGCTTTGGCTAACCTGACAGCCACTGTCCTTGTTTTATCAGGCTAGTGCCATCAGTATACAGGACCCAACTAGGGTCTGGACCCTTGTGTTCTTCTTTAAAACAAACCCCAGATACCTTACCTCCTCCTTGTAGATCTGTGCCTTCTTCTTTGACACCCAGTAACCCACTCCAGTGTTATTACCTGGAGAATCCCAAGGACGGGTGAGCCTGGTGGGCTGCTGTCTATGGGGTCGCACAGAGTCGGATACAACTGAAGTGACTTAGCAGCAGCAGCAACCTGCTTCCATCAGCAGCTGGAGCAGTGTTTTTGTCCCTTCCCAACATTTTTCCTTGGTCTTGGCAGCCAGCAGCAGGTCATCCACGTATTGTAGGAGCCAAGATCCATACTCTTTTGGATGGAATGAGTTCAGGTCAGAAGCCAAGGCTTCCCCAAAGATGGCTGGGGAGTTCTTAAACCCTTGTGGGGGAGTCCAGGTGAGCTATTGTTTGGTGCCCCCGACTGGATCTTCCCATTCAAAGGCAAAGATGGGCTGGGGCAAGGTGTAAGCAGAAGAAGGCGTCCTTGAGGTCTAGGCGAGTATAAACTTTAGTCCTTGGTGGGAGGAGGCTAAGTAAGGTGTAGGGGTTTGGAACAGTGGGGTGTAAAGTCACAGTAGCCTGGTTGACTCGCCTGAGATCCTGTACAGGCCTATAGTCCTGTCCTCCTTCCTTTCTGACTGGCAGGATCGGAGTATTCCAAGCTGACTGGCACTCTACTAGAATGCCCACTTGTTTCAATCTATTGATGTGGGGTAGTATGCTGGCCCAGGCCTCTATCGGTAGCGGGTACTGGCGCTTTCTAACCGGGATGGTGCCTAGTTTGAGTTCTACTTTCACTGGGGCTTGATGTTTAGCCAGCCTCGGGGGAGGGGGGGGGTGTCTTCCGCCCAGACCTCAAGGAATAATTGAGTTAGTTCTCTATCATGCTCTTCCGGCCCACCCAGTTCTTCCCTTGGAAGCTCATGCAACCTCCACTCATCTTGGGGTGGTACTGAGAGAGCAAATAAGTCACAGTGTTCATCCGGAAGGTGGGCCTCTCCTCAGGGGAGAAAGTCACTTGTGCTCCTAGTTTGGAGAGCAAGTCTCTTCCCAACAGGCGTACTGGGCACCCAGGAATGTAGAGGAATTCATGAATCACTTGGTGCCCCTCCCGCCCCCGCCATATGACATTTTCTGGGCTGGCAAACCGATTTAATCATCTCTTCTCCCGATACCCCAGTTACAGCAGTAGTCTTTGCGGACAGTGGTGCCACGGGTTTTGTTACTACCGACAGTTCTGCTCCTGTATCCACCATGAAGTCAATGTTTTGGTCCCCCACTTTCAAGGTTACCATGGGCTCTCGGGGACGGCAGCCCTATTTACTTTCCAAGTCAGCAAGCCCCACAGCTGCGGGAGCTTCCTTCCTTGCCTTAGGGCATTCATTCTTCCAGTGGGCAAAACCTCAGCACCAGGCACACTGGTTTGGCTGTAACGGGGCCCAGGGCCTCCGTTGGGACCGGTTGAAGGACTGTCCTGTCCCTGGGGCAGAGGAGGTTTTCCAGAGGGCCCGAGATTGACTTTCCCAGAGCAGCAGCTAGCATTGCAAATCTCTTGTGTGTTCTCTTTTGTTCCCTCTGGCTCTCTGGCAGAGCGCAGGCTCTGCTTAATTCCAAGGTCTCCCTCCCCTGCCTGTCAGTACTCACCGGGAGAGGAGGGTATAACTTGGGCGGCTCGGCTGGAGCCGGATCCTGGAAGTGTTGATCAGAGGCTTCTGCCACCAGGATCGGAGTCCGCCGAGGTGGAGGCTCTACGACCTCTAGGAGAGCTGGCGGAGGAGCCGCGGCTGCTGCAGGAACTTCACCTGGCCCTGGATTGGGCATTAAGGTGGCCTCCGGTCCTGGTGGAGCACAGGGCCCGTGGGTGCGTCCAGTACGGGGGAGAGGCAGGTCATCCTTGTCCAAATCCTGCCAGATCCCAGAGGGAGAAGGGGGATCGGCGTGTCTTCACCTGCCAGTCAGCAAGGCCGAACCAGAACACCATGTGGTCCACGACTATTTCTCCCTTAAAGTCCGTTCTGCCTTGGTGGTCTTGATCAGGTGCGGATGAAAACATAGATGGGTTAAATATCCCATGTCCCAGGCCGTCTCCGGAAAAGCCAATTCATGCTCACTTATGTATCCCCCTCCTTCTAGCCTGAGAATTCCGAGGGGGTCAAGAATTTCACAGCAGACGGGACACGTCCTGCGGGAGGGCAGAATATGAGCATACAAGGAAAAGTTTCCTATTCTAAAAATCCCCTGGCTATCGCTGGTAATAATTTTCCCTGAGATGGCGTGGACACACCTCCTAAATTACCTTTGCAAATTCCCTTCCTAAGCCCTAGCACACTCGTGGCCCTGTGTACCAAGCAATCGCCCTCTGCCTATTCCAGGTCCCTGTGGGTCCGTGCTCCTTCTAGTCCCTCCCAGGGGGGTGATCAGGCCCCCTCTTCCACCCTGCCGGGTGGGTTCCTCCTCACCTGAGTGCTCAGTTTCCCTGCTGCCATCCACTACCTGCTAACGTGAAAGGTCCGGCCGTTGAGATCCAGAATCCTTCCAGAAGGGCGAGGCGTCTTCCCCCCTCTAGAAGATTCAAGCTGCAAGGCCTCAGAATAGTCTCAAATGGGACTTGTCTCCTCAAAGTGAGGAGTTTCCCGGCCAATGCACCAAATGTTGTAGCCATGCGTTCCGGGAAACAAACTCACTCAGAAGGACAATGCAAATGGTGGAGTGCAGTTTATCACACCAGCGGGCCCAAGGCAGAATCTCCTCTTAGCCAAGGACCCCGACCAGTTTTTGTGAAAATCTTATATACCCTAAGTGTACGTGCCCAAACCCACCTCCCCAAATTCCTTGAAACTAGTCTGGACAAGGTTAAAGAGAGATACGATCAAAGTTAACCCATGATTCATGTGTCACAAGACTAGATAAAGAGTGGACATTTACCAATAGGCCTGTGGTCATATCCCAATAAACATAATGGAATTTACCACTTTGTTCTGTTACAGAGATAATTAGGATATTTTTAGGCAACAGAGAGTCCAAGTACAAGTCCTGAGGCTCTTTTATCCGGGGGTCTGGTTTTCCATTGGTATGCCATTTCTTTTTTTCTTTTTTAAAATTTTATTTATTTATTGGCCACACTGCGCAACATGTGGGATCTTAGCTCCCGGACCTGGGATCAAACCTGTGCCGCCTGCACTGGAAGCCCAGACGCCTAGCCCCCGGACCACCAGGCGAGTCCCTGGCATGCCATTTCTATAGACACCGGGCACAAAGTTCAGAGTCCATTGGGAGGGTGACCATGCGTGTAGCCTAATGTTCGCAGCCTGGCCTAAGATGGAGTCCAGATCTGTCTGTTTCCTCCTTCACTATGGCCAACCTAGACAGCATATTAAAAAGCAGCGACATTACTTCGATGGACCTTCGGGCTAACCCATGTCCCAGCAGCTCCCATACCTAGCGCACCCCTCATCCGCACTTGGCACCCAGACCTTAAATGCGTTCCTCCCCAGGACTGTCACAGGTTTCTCCAGGGGGCTGTCCTCCCACAGTGCACCCTCTGCTCAGGTTTCTTGTTGTTCAGTCCCTCAGTCGTGTGCGACTCTTTGAGACCCCATGGACTGCAGCACCGCAGGCTTCCTTGTCCATCACCAACTCCTGGAGCCGGCTCGAGCTCATGTGCACTGAGTTGGTGATGCCATCCAACCATCTCATCCTCTGTCGTCTCCTTCTCCTCCTGCCTTCAGTCCTTCCAAGCATCAGGGTCTTTTCTGCTGAGGTTATTTCCTTTTTGTTCAGGGGTCCTAGAAAGTGCCCGTGGTCGGGGCTCAGAGAGGGGAGTCCCACTATGCTGTGGCTCAGTCACCAGCCCAGGGGACGGTCTGGTGTGTCCCACCCTGCCTGCACCAGACCGAGGGGAGCCAGGCAGGGACCAGAGGAACTCTGAAAGCTAGGGCAGAGCAAAGGCAGGTCCAGCCATAGCTGCTGGACATCCAGGGTCATGAGACAGCCCGCGAGTGAGAGGCCCTAGCCAGTGGGTTGGGCCCTTGGAAGTCACAGGTGAGCAGCAGCAAGGCAATGCAGGTGATGCTAAGATTGGGGAGGAGGGGGCGCCGAGTCCTCCCTGGCTTGGGCCGTGGGCACCAAACAGGCATAATGGGAGGAAGCCAGATGCTGGGCAGGACTGTCCGCCTCCCTGGGCCAGCGGGTTCAGGACTCCCTGGGAGGGGCAGGCGAGGGGGCGGGGCCGGACCGGACGGAGCTGAGTTTGGCCGCAGGGAAACGCAGGCATCACACGGGTTCCTGGGCGCTGAGACTGGGGAATCTGGACACCCGACCAGAGTGTGCCTGGACTGGACAGCGCTGCGCCTGGGCAGATGCCGGTGGGGGTGGGGTGGCGGAGAGAGAGTCCTGAGCAGAGCACGAGAGATGCCCCCCTTTCCCCTCCCCTCCCCTTCCGCTCCTGGGGCTCCCTTGCCCCTCCCCTTCCCACCTGCCCTCTCTCGGGCTGTGGGAAATGGAAACTCAAAGCCCTGTGCTCCTCCTCCCGCCCCTGCCCCGCCCAGCCCCACGCAGCCTCCCTCTGCTCCTGCAGAGTCTGGGCTACCTAGCCTCCCCCAACACAGGGGAGGGGCAGCAGGAATCTAGAGAACCGTCAGCTGCTCCCAGGAGGTCTCCAAGGGTCACAGTCACCAGGAGGCTTCGAGGCTCTGAGCCCTGCTTTTCATCTCGCTGTGTAGTTGTGGGTAGAGTAATAACAGACTATTATCACCTGCAAAATAGTCTGCACAGAGATGAAAGCTGAGGTTAGCATGCGTGGGAATAGAGCATTGGTTACACAGCTGTCCTTCCACTGCCGTCTGCCCCTGGGCTCCCGGTGTCCCCTGACTGTGATGGTCACGTCCAGCTGGGCATCTTCCTCTGGCCTGGCCTGTGTTTCAGGACTCAGTCGAGTGTGGGGTCTTCAGTGCAGAAAGAATCCAGCGGGAGGCAGAGGGACAGGAAGGGCAAAGGCTTGTTAGTGTGGGCCACTGGGCGGGGCACTGCCATCAGAGCTGGGTGGGCTACATTGTTTATAATGTAGAAGAAGTTGGGAAGGGAAAAAAGACCATCTTCTTACTCATTCTTGAGTAGATGTCAAACTTTCCTCATCAGCTCCTCCTCCACATCTGGCAGGGAAGTCTTCTTGTTTCTACATCGTTGAACTGGGATTGTCCTGGTGCTATGGAAATGTGCAAAAAGGCCAAAAAGGCGGTCACTGTCAACTACAAATTGGCACTTGCCGTCTCCAAGGATTGAAGCATGTGCTGCTGCGGCTGCTGACCTCCAGCACTCCCTGAAGGAGTTTACATTGGAGATCAAGAATGAGGCATTCTGTACCCTCGGGAAATTGGCACTTCTTCAGTAAGATGTTTTCAGGAGCTGATATTATCAACCCAATTCTTGCATCTCCTCATATCTGGAAAAGCACTAAATTCCCTTATGGTGACATCTGCTTCTCATGACTAGCGAAACCTGCAAAAATATGTGCTTGATTGCAGGAACTCCCTTTCACCAAAATCACATATATATTGATCTTTCCCCACCTGCCTCTTTGGAGCAGTCTCTCAGAGCTCTCTGAGGTGCTGTCTCCTGGGGTGCAGTCCTCATTTTGCCCCAAATAAAACTTCACTTGAAACTCTCACGTTGCGCATTGTTTTAAAGTCGATTTAACAGGATGTGAGTCTCATTTCACCATTGTTTGGGGACATGCCTTGTGTTTCTGTTGTGTGGTTTTTTGCTAAGCAAGCCTGCTTTCTTGAGTGATCATTAACTTACAGAGGTCTCCCATACTTTTTCCTTTACTTATGACCCCTTAGTGGGAGTAACTATTTAATCACCTGCTTCATTTCTTCACTCTGTCCCTGTCACCACCACTGCCCAGCCTTGCTGGTCTCAAAACAGGAGGGAAGTGGGCAGGGCACAAGCTTTAAAAGGATGATATAGCCCAAAGTGAAAGTGTTAGTCGCTCAGTCGTGTCGGACTCTTTGGGACCCTGTGGACTGTAGCCCACTAGACTCCTCTGCCCATGGGATTCTCCAGGCAAGAATGCAGGAGTGGGTTGCCATACCCTTCTCCAGGGGATCTTCCTAACCCAAGGATAGAACCTGAATCTCTTACATCTCCTGCATTGGCAAGTGGGTTGTTTACCACTAGTGGGACCTGGGAAGCCCTACAGAACTCAAAGACATATTATCATGTATTTCCCCCGAGGAGGAACCAGGACCCTGTATTTGTATGTGTATTATCACTGCACTCTTGTTTGCCTGCTTTTCCTCTGTCCCAGCATCCCTTTGTCCCCTGAAGATCACTGATTACTGACCATGTTCAAGGACAAGCGCTGTGGCCAGGCTTAGATCACAAAATGGCTTTTCTTATGTCAGGAAAGCCATTCCTGACTCTTTCTCCAGGGACTCCCTAACCTACCTGCTTACACAGTTTCAGTCTTTTTCTGGGACTTTGCTGAGGACTCTATCCTGGGAGATGGCCTCTCAGTAGCTCTGAGGAAATGTTCTGAAAAGGTAGAGGAGAAGTAGGATCTACATGAATTTTTTTGATTGGTAAATACAGGTAGTCAAGTGTTGTTGTTCAGTCACTCAGTCGTGTCTGACTGTTTGCAACCCACGGACTGTAGACCGCCAGGCTCCTCTGTCCATCGGATGCTCCAGGCAAGCACAGTGGAGTGGGCTGCCATTGCCTTTTACGTATACCTACTAGCAGGCTGCTAATTAGAGAAAGGAAATGTCTCAAAACTCGGAGAGTGGCACCAGGCCCCTCACCCACAACGTGCATTGAGATAACATTGCCACCAGGTGAGTCATCCCGGGCCATTAAACGATTGATACGAATCTTGAAGAAAGGCAGATTTCCATACAAATATATGGTTTCATTAACATAGATTAGGAGAACATTTGTATGAGTAAAACATACTGGTTTGTTGAGTCATTATTGGTTCTGAGTCTTAGGTGGAACTGATTCGAAGAGAGTCTAGGGTAAATACATAGTTTATTAACATAGCTTAACATAGCTTAAGGAAAACATTTCCATAAGAAAAAGCATTGGTTAGCTCAAGGTTTGAGAAAAGTTCAGTTCAGTTGGAACCAGGTATCATCATGGCAACACAGAATTTAAAAATAAACCCCCTTTTAATTTTGTACAGAGAAGGGAAAAATTGACACTTGTGGTTTGTTTCCTCCTGCTGCTTAAGAGAGAGATGAAAATGTCTGACACTTGGGGCCTATTTCCTCCAGGCCCCCGGACTTCCTGCCTGTGACCCTCACACCCGTCCTTCACTATCTCCCGGAGCTCATCCAATGAGTCGGTGATGCCATCCAACCATCTCGTCCTCTGTCATCCCCTTTTCCTGCCCTCAATCTTTCCCAGCATTAGGGGCCTCCCCAACGAGTCGGCTCTTCGCACCAGGTAGCTTACAGCTAACCACAAAAGACAGACATCTCATGTTAATGATTTTAGTGCTTTCTATGTATGGGAAGTAGCACAAGCTGGAATCAAGATTGCCGGGAGAAATATCAATAACCTCAGGTATGCAGATGACACTACCCTTATGGCAGAAAGTAAAGAGGAACTAAAAAGCCTCTTGATGAAAGTGAAAGTGGAGAGTGAAAAAGTTGGCTTAAAGCTCAACATTCAGAAAACGAAGATCATGGCATCCGGTCCCATCACTTCATGGGAAATAGATGGGGAAACAGTGGAAACAGTGTCAGACTTTATTTTTTTGGGCTCCAAAATCACTGCAGATGGTGACTGCAGCCATGAAATTAAAAGACGCTTACTCCTTGGAAGGAAAGTTATGACCAACCTAGATAGCGTATTCAAAAACAGAGACATTACTTTGCCAACAAAGGTCCGTCTAGCCAAGGCTATGGTTTTTCCAGTGGTCATGTATGGATGTGAGAGTTGGACTGTGAAGAAGGCTGAGCCCGAAGAATTGATGCTTTTGAACTGTGGTGTTGGAGAAGACTCTTGAGAGTCCCTTGGACTGCAAGGAGATCCAACCAGTCCATTCTGAAGGAGATCAGCCCTGGGATTTCTTTGGAAGGAATGATGCTAAAGCTGAAACTCCAGTACTTTGGCCACCTCATGTGAAGAGTTGACTCATTGGAAGACTCTGATGCTGGGAGGGATTGGGGGCAGGAGGAGAAGGGGACGACAGAGGATAAGATGGCTGGATGGCATCACTGACTTGATGGACGTGAGTCTGGGTGAACTCCAGGAGTTGGTGATGGACAGGCAGGCCTTGTGTGCTGTGATTCATGGGGTCGCAAAGACTCGGACACTACTGAGCGACTGAACTGAACTGATGTATGGGAAGATGCAAGAATTGGGGGTCATTGAAATTTTTCTTTAGACCCACATCTCAGCTATCTAGGGGCGCACGTCCAAAACACAGAAGGCTTCTTCCTGTTCTCCCCACTGGATGGCTGCAATGGGCTGCAATTTAATCCTTGTGGAACTGGACTCGTGGGGAGCAGTATTCTGGTTTTGCTTTTTTTTTGGCCGCACCGCGTAGCATGTGAAATCTTGGTTCCCCAACCAAGGATCAAACCCATGCCCCTTGCAGTCATGTGCAGTCTCCACCACTGAACCACCAGGGAAGTCCTTGAGCTTTCTGCTTTTAGGACTCAGGACTCCAGGGGTAACCAGCATTCCTGGAGGACACTCTGATTTTTTCTCCTTTGTTTCTTGTTTTGGTTTTTAATGCTGGTCTGACCCCTAAATGAATCTCAATATTTTTATCACCCCAGTCTCGACCAGACTGCTGTAATGTGCTTCTAGATCCTTCCACAATACATAGGCTGGGCCTGGATCTCCTTCCCCTCCCCATCCTGCTGGACCACCCCGATTTCTCAGGGCAGACTCCTCCTGCCCTTCCCTGGAGCTCTATCATCGCCTTGGTGCTCAACCTCAAGTGTTGGCTGGAGTCTTCCTTGGTGGCAACGAGGACACTGCCCTCGTGGGCGTCATAGGGCCCGTCTGTGCTGAGCTGCTCACCTGCCCCTGTGACCAGGGCCCAGGACATGGGCCAGAATCCGAGCCCTGCAGTGACCACTGCCCTGCCCTGCTGCACAGTGGTCCTTGGACTTTGGACCCAAGCACATAGGAGCTTCTGGCCGGCCCAGGCCAAGCTCTGCTGCGCTCACTCCCGCCACCCTGCAGTCCTGGATCCACTGCTCCTGGGCCACCAGCCTAATCAAAGAATCCCCTTGGCTTAGAACTCAGGCCCCACTGCAGACCCTGGAGGTCCAAGGCTGGCCGAAGACCACAGTGGGGCTTGCCGGGGAGTAGGCATGAGCAGGGAGGGCTGCCGCCCAGGGAGCAGCACCTCAACCCTTCTGCAGGGGAGTCCCTCCCACACGCCCTTGGGACAGGGGCCTTGCTCCCCCTTACTCAGCTCCTGTGTGCCTCCCCCCACCCGTCCATGCTGTGTGTCCTTTGCAGCCCGACTGGCCCAGATAGCCCTGCCCAAGTCCCAGAAAGTGCGGGGCTGTCTCCTCCCTTCCAATCCCATCCCTCCCTTTGCAGGGTCCTGCCTCCTACCTAGAACTGGGCTACCACCTCCCTTGCCCTGCCCCAGTCTCCCTGTCCACTCCAGTCCTGTCCTGAGGATCAAATGATCCCACCCAGCTGAGGGCAGCTAGCTGTGAACTTGGGTGACCCGGCTCCCCCAGGGCCTCCAAGTGGGCTTCAGGGTGGGGCCCCATCACAGGGAACCGTCAGATCCCTCTACACCTGAGGCTCTGGAGCTCTGCTGCCCCCCTCACTAGGACCCCGACGGGAGGGGTGGTCTCAGGCTGAGGGCCACAGCAGAGCCAGAAAAGGTGGAAACATGTTTATTTGAGGCAGCGAAGCAGCAGGAGTGTGGGGTGGAGGGAGGGGGTGGGCAGCTGTGGGATCTGGGGCAGGAACAGATTCCTGGGTCAGTAGCCTAGACCTGGGAACAGGGGAAGCCGTCTCCCCAAAGGCCACCCTCTAAGTGAGTGAAATACAAGGACATGTGCAGAGATACCAGGGACTGGGGCTCTGTGCTGGTGCTTGGGGCTCCAGACACGCTTCTGACCCCCACCCCTCCCCCAAACACACTCACACACGCCCAGCTGGGCACATGGACCACACACCTGTCTACACGGCACATCTTCTGCACTTGGGGGCAGGGAGGGCCTGGGATTAGGAGCCCCCTCTCAGCATGTCCCTGGGACTCGGTTCTGACTCCCGAATCCTCAGGCTCCGTTCCCAGGTCCCCGTGGCAAGGCTGACCTGGAGGTAGGGGGAGCTGACAGGTGTGGGTACAGGGGGCCAGGCCTGCCTGTGGGGACCCAGGGCTGAGAAGGTGGGACTAGCAGGGTGAGGAGTCAGAGGCGGCGGCTTTGAGATCCTCTTGGGTCTGGGCTTTCCTTCCTTCCTGAGTTTTGGGAGCCGGGGCTGGGCAGTCAGGGTCCAAACCGCAGCAGAGCCACCAGCAGGCTGAGCAGGAGCCCCAGGCCCAGCACCAGGGTGCTGGCCCGAGGCCCGCGGCCCGCCGCGCTGATGTTGCACAGGAAGCTCTGGCAGCAGGACGTATCCATGGACGCCACGCCGAAGTTGAGGCTTGTGGAGCCGCAGATCGGGGAGCAGAACTTGTACAGGGAGTAGCCCAAGTCCACCACGTTCTCTGTGCCACCAGAAACGAGACTGTGAGTGGAGGAGGGGTCGGGGGGCTTGGGGGTGAGCCTGGCCACCCAGCACCCACACTCACTGAGGCCAGCGGATGCAGAGACCGTCACACAGTAACTGTCGGTGTTGGAGCAGATGGTCGGCTTCAGGCAATACCAGTTGCTTTGCACATTCTGGCAGGTGAAGCACACCAGGGAGTGGGCTGCAGGGGAGGGATGCAGTCTCATGCCGGGGAGTCCTCCGGTGCCCCCTCCCGGCCCCGACCCAGAGGCTTGAGGACACCCCCTCTTGCGCAGGCACTGATGGGGCCCCTGTGGTACGTGGGGCCCAGGCTGGAGACCTGGAAGGACGAGGACACCAGACCCCGGCCCTGGAGGGGTTCCAGCAATGTCCAAGTGTCGGGGCAGGGGAGGCAGTGAGTGGCACCAGTGACACGGCCACGGCCAGCTTGGAGGCCCGGGGCCCGGGGCACCTCACCTCGCTCCACGCCCAGGAGGGCAGCCAGCAGCAACGGCAGAAAGACCTTCATTCTGGAGGGACAGGCGTCTGGCTGGGCTCTCAGGAAGCTGCAGTCAGCCTTGTTCCAATGAGATGGCGTGCTGGGGGGCGGGCCTTGCTTCTCCCAATGGGGTCCGAGCTGTTGGTCCTGGGGGAACAGTTGGCAACCCCACTTTGTAGATGGGGGGGTGGGAGGTGCCAGAAACAAGGCCAGAGTGCAGATGGTCTTTCTGCTCCATTCTGAACCCACCTCTCACTCAGCGCAGACTCCTGGCTGAGACCCTTCCCCAAGTCTGTGGCACTTGTTGCTGGGGGAGGAGGGCTAGAGGTCAGATAAGGGAACTCATTAGGGTTTTCAGAATCTCCCAGAAAGGCAGGCCAAGGGAGTGGGCCCTGCCTGTGGACCTGGCAGCGTGGGTGAGACAGGCTAGGACCTGGGATCCTCTACCAGAATGCTTGCACCTGGACAAACGTCCCAGTGAGCAACACAATACAAAGAAACTGTAAGTGACTAAAAATAACAATGCCTATGCACACCTTGGGCAAAAGGATACAAGAAGTCACAAACAAACTACATTTTTGAGGTGCTGGGAGAACAAGCAGGGCGGTGCTCAGGACCCCCCCACAGCACCACTGAGCAGTGGGACCGACCACCTAAACTACACCTCCAGCTTCCCTCCACAGACCCGCCCCTGTTGTCTCTCCATTTCAGGACGGAAGCAGCTCCTCTCCAGGAGTGGGTGAGGGTACCTGCTTCTTGCTTTTGCTTCCTTGTGCTGCAGTTTCAGCACCTATAAAGGCTTGTTTGGAATTTTCGTCTGGTCTCTTATCAATTTCTCGAGTTCTGTGCTGGGGGAGCCTGTTCAGGGCTCTCCCATTTGTCCAGGGGCAGCACTGAAGACAAGGACCCCAGAAGCATCTGCTGCTCTTGGTGGCTGGAGGGGGGCTCAGGGGGACCCAGCAGTGTGCCACCAGTCACCCCAGTGGGAATAGGCCCAGGCTCAGGCGGACGGGGGTGAGCCCCTGGGGGCTGGCCAGAACACTCCTTTGGGCAAAGATCCTTAGCAGGGGGTGGAGAAAGCTCTCAGAATGCGACCAGCTGGGGTTCTGGACTTCTGTTTCAGGCATGGTGTGGGAGGAGCAGTCTGGTGCTTTCTGCAGGGGAGAGCTGTGGGTGGGGGAGGGCACTAGTTCCTAGGCACTGGGAGGAAGGAGAATGCCAAGGAGAAGACAGATTTTGGGAGGGGCTGGCGAAGACCCGGAGAATGGGCTTCAGGTCTCTCATGCCCAGCTCTGGGCAAGGCCTGACGTCCTGGGGCACAGAGAAGGAGCCGCAGATGTCCAAGAACAGCGCCAAGCCCCCCTGGGGCCTGTGCCCGGATGCAGGCAGTTCAGGGAGGAAGGAGTCTCGGTCTCCTCCTCCATAAAGTGAGAATCCCGCCGGAGGAGCTCCGAGCGGTCCTGAAGGAAGTTCTGGTGCCCACAGCCGCCGGCCCCGGCTGGCACGGCCAGCATCATCACTGACTGCTGCCAGGTTCCTCCTCCCCGCAAGCAGGCTGAGTCCAGGCATTGGACACTAACGCATCCACACTAGTGGGGTCAAGCGGAAGGGAGCCCTGAGAGGAGCCAGTGGGTTTGGGGGGGGTGGGGTTCGGCCAATCGCGGACTGTGCACTTCTCTGCCAGGCGCACGGACCGGGCTGACCTCTGGCGAAGCCTGGCACTCTGAGCCGGCAAGAGAGGTAGGAGCTGGTCCTGGGCCCCAGGGAAGGAAGGGCGGCCCAGCGCAGGGAGTGGGCTCCTAGGCATCTCCAGTGCTTGCATAATTTATGCCAAGCAAGGTGCTTTCACCTCTTCCAGTGGCAGGCTCCCGTCCCGTGGTCACCCTCCGGGGCTATTAACTCTCTCCTTCCTGCCAGCCGCCAAGATCCCAGCTCTCTCAAGTCTGGAAGGCTGACTCTCCCCAGTTTCCACGTGAGGGGTCGTGGGGGAACCTAGAGTTGGGCGATGGGCCCCCGGCGCCTGCGCAACCCTGGACTACCCAGCCCCGGAGGGCGCCCGCTGCAGTCTCCGTGCTCTCCCGCCTTCGTCCATCGGAAATATTGGGGAGGGCCGGGGAGCGGGGAGGCCAGGCGGGCAGGCGAGCCCTGGGGCCGGGCTGCTCGCAACCCCGACCCCCAGCCTCCCTCCCGCAGGTTCCTCCCGCCTGCCCAGCGCCCCACTCGCCCGCTCCCCCTCCGCGCCGGGGAGGGCCCCATACCCGCGCCTACGCCCGCCGGGGTCGGCCGGGCCCTAACTTACCGCCAGCGGACGCAGGTCCCCGGCCTGGCGGCGCAGCCCAAACTGCCCAGGAGCGGGAGCCCGCAGCAGCCCTCAGTCCCGGCCGGAGAGGCGGCGCTCGAGCGCGAGAGGCGCGGCTTGCGGCCCAGGCCCCGCCCGCCGGCCCCGCTCCCCAGCGCAGCGCCAGCCGCCGCGGTTCAGTCTGGTCCCCCGGGGAGGGGGCGGGGGCGTTGCGCGCACTCCCGGCAGCCCGGGCAGGGGTGGGGGAGGCCCACAGGTGGCCCGACACTTTTCCGGTGGAACACGGGGGAGGGGAGGCGGCCAAGGAGGCCGAGGCGGCGGTGCCCAGAACCCCTTTTTCAGAGTCGGGTGCGGGCGGCCAGGAGGCTGATAGGAGGCCTTCCCCGCGCCGGCCGTCAGCCGTCCCATGGTGGGGGGAGGTGACAGGATGAGGATCCAGGGGTGGAGGAGGGGGTTTCGGGGCGGTGGTTGTGCACCACAGTGCGGACCGGCTGGAGATCCCGGCCGCACCGGCGTCTAAACCCTCCGCCCGGGAGGACTCATGAGCCTCCTGGGTGCTCCGCTGCAGCCGGCTGGGGTGGGTTGGGTCCCAAAGCCAGCCAAACCTGACCCTCCCAGCGGAGCCCAGAGGCCCCCGGCCATCCTTAGTGAAGCGGGCTCTCCTGGGTTTGGCGTCACTGGCTTTCTGGTGTTCTGTCTCCGGTGCCATTAACTGCCTTTCCTTCAACAACCGTTCATGGAGCATCCCCGGTGTGCGGCTCTGGCCTGGCCTGACGCCTCCCGGGCCTGTGAGCCAGGCCAGCTTCTGCCGTTGCCCCCGCCCTGCTCCTGCTTGTCCCTGGTGGGGATGGAGACCCGAACCGCCTGCCTGCCTGCACTGGGGCTGCCAGGTGGAGCCTCCCCAGGAGTCATACTTCTTACTTTCGCAGCACATTTCCTGTTGGAGCTGTTTTGTTTTTTTTTTTTTTTCCTTGCACCCTTTCTGGGTGACGTTTGTGGTGACGGGGTTGGGGGGTGGGGGTAGGGCACAGGAGAAGTGTCTTCTTAACCATACATCCGCGGAGAGAGATGGCAAGAGGGAGGGGCTGAGGCAGGATGGCAGGGTGGTCAGGATGGGGCAGGGTGGGAAGAGGGACCCTGTAAGAGCGGCCCAGTCCTCTGGGCAGGGCCGGGGTACCCTGGGCACCATGTGATTATGCGTGGATGTGAGTGTATGTGATTGTCTGGTGAGTGGGCTGTGTGTGCAGAGTTCTGCCGGGGATCCGCTTCTTCTGTGGTCTTCTGTGATGTCCAGGTGACAGGAGAGTGGGACGGATCAACTTGGAGAGGCTTCTGGGGCTTTTTCCTTAGACGCTGAAGGTGAGGCGCTGTGTGTCCTGAGATGTCACAGTTCAGGTGTGATGCCATCCTTGGGAACTACACAGTGCTGGGGCCCAGGGACATGCTGTAGGCCGTGGCTCTTGGTTAGTTTCCTTCTGGGCCTCAGGTCTGGGGAGCAGGGACTGCACCAGCTCTGGCCACACTCAACATAACCTGAAAACTGAGGCCAAGAGGCCAGCTGGTTCCCTTGAGCTTGATGCTTGGTTTCAGCCTACACTCCAGTCGGACTTGTCTGATAGGGTGGGGGTGGGGTGGCCTAATTAGCCTGCTGCACTCAGAAGGCCATGCCCTTGAACCCATGGCAGTTCTGGGTCTATATCCAGGCCCGGTATCCATAGGCTTGGTATAGCCAGGCTCATCAACCAAACTTATGCCAGGGGGCTTTCCTAAAGGCTCATCCACCCCTGGGAGGGTGGGTGGGGGTGACTCAGGCTCCCTCTTTCAACCTCTTGCTCTGGGGACTTGCTGCTTGCCCACCTGACACCTGCTGGAGTGGCCGGGTGTGTGTTTCCTGCTTCTGCGTCTAGACATTCTGAGAATACATCCGCCTTTCTCTCTGCTTCCCCTCTCCCCTCCCTCCTGTGGACTTACAGGATATTCACAACCTGAAAGTTGAGAATTCTGTTTTATTTGGCAGGAAGCCTGGGTGTCTGCATCTCAAGTAACCCTGAGAGAACTCCACCAAGGTGGCGAGGGGTGTGTGCCATGTTATATAGAAATTTGCAACAAAGGGCAGGTAGTCTGAACTTCAAAAGATTATTTTTAATTAAAGAAAAGCAGATATTCCAAGTTAAGGAATTTAGCTCTTTTCTATGTATGTAGTTGTTATTGTTCAGTTGCTAGGTGTGTCTGACTCTGTGACCCCATGGACTGCAGTATGCCAGACTTTCCTGTCCTTCACTGTCTCCCGGAGTTTGCTCAGACTCACGTCCATTCAGTCGGTAATGCCATCCAACCATCTCATCCTTTGTCATCCCCTTCTCCTCCTGCCTTCAATCTTTCCCAGCATCAGGGTCTTTTCCAATGAGTTGGCTCTTCGCATCAGGTGGCCAAAGTACTAGAGCTTCAGCTTCAGTATCAGTCCTTCCAATGAATATTCAGGGTTGATTTCCTGTAGAATTGACTGGTTTGATCTCCTTTCAGCCCAAGGGACTCTCAAGAGTCTTCTTCAGCGTCTCAGCTTGAAACCATCAGTTCTAGGTGCTCAGCCTTCTTTATGGTCCAGCTCTCACATCTGTGCATGACTACTGGGAAAACCATAGCTTTGACTATACAGACCTTTGTCGGCAAAGTGGATGTCTCTGCTTTTTAATATGGTGTCTGTTTGTCATAGTTTTCCCTGCAAGGAACAAGCGTCTTTTAATTTCATGGCTGCAGTCACTGTCCACAGTGATTTTGGAGTCCAAGAAAATAAAATCTGCCAGTGTTTTCCATTTTCCCCCCCTTCTATTTGCCAGATGGTGACTGCAGCCATGAAATTAAAAGAACTTGCTCCTTAGAAAAAAAGCTATGACAAACCTAGACAGCGTATTAATAAGCAGAGACATTGTTTGCTGACAAAGGTACGTCTAGTCAAAGCTCTGGTTTTTCTAGTAGTCATGTATGGATGTGAGAATTGGACCATAAAGAAGTCTGAGCACTGAAGAATTGATGCTTTTGAACTGTGGTGTTGGAGAAGACTCTTGAGAGTCCTTTGGACTGCAAAGAGATCAAACTAGTCAATTCTAAAAGAAATCAGTCCTGAATTTTCATTGGAAGGACTGACGCTGAAGCTGAAGCTCCAGTACTTGGGCCACCTGGTTCGAAGAGCCGACTCATTAGAAAAGACCCTAATCCTGGGAAAGATTGAAGGCAGGAGGAGAAACGGATGACAGAGGATGAGATGGTTGGATGGCATCACAGACTCAGTGGACATGAGTTTGAGCAGGTTCTGTGAGATGGTGAAGGTGAATGAAGCCTGACATGCTGCAGTCCATGGGGTTGCAAAGAGTCAAACACGACTGAGTGACTGAGCAACAAAGTTTACCATGAAATGATGGGACTGGATGCCATGATCCTAGTTTTCTAATGTTCAGTTTTAAGCCAGCTTTTTCATTCTCCTTTTTCACCCTCCTCAAGAGGTTCTTTAGTTCTTCTTCACTTTCTACCCTTTGGGTGGTGTTATCTGCCTATCTAAGGTTGTTGATATTTCTCCTGGAAGTTTTGATTCCAGCTTGTGATTCATCCAGCCCAGCATTTTGCATGATATAATCTGCATAGGAATTAAATAAGCAGGGTGACAATATGTACTCTGCTTATGTGCCATGATGTACTCTTTTCCCAATTTTGAACCAGTCCATTGTTCCATGTTTGGTTCTGATTGTTGCTTCTTGACCTGCATACACGTTTCTCAGGAGGTAGGTAAGGTGGTCTGGTATTCCCATCTCTTGAAGAATTTCCCACAGTTTGTTGTCATCCACACAATCACAGGCTTTAGCACAGTCAGTGAAGCAGAAGTAAATATTTTTCTGTAATTTTCTTGCTTTTTCTATGATCCAGTGGATGTTGCCAATTTGATATCTGGTTCTTCTGCCTTTTCTAAATCCAGCTTGTATATCTGGAATTTCTCAGTTCAGGTACTGCTGAAGCCTAGCTTGAAGGATTTTGAGCATTATCTTGCTAGCGTGTGAAATGAGTGCAATTGTTTCGTAGTTTGAACATTCTTTGGCATTACCCTTCTTTGGGATTGGAATGAAAACTGACCTTTTCCAGTCCTGTGGCCTCTGTTGAGTTTTCCAAATTCGCTGGCATATTAAGTGCAGCACTTCCACAGCATCATCTTTTAGGATTTTAAATAGCTCAGTTGGAATTCCATTACTTCCACTAGCTTTGTTTGTAGTAATGGTTCCTAAGGCCCACTTGACTTCCCACTCCAGTATGTCTGGCTCTAACGAGTGACCACATCATCATGGTTATCTGGGTCATTAAGACCTTTTTTGCCCACCAGAAACTCTTGGAGGGCACAAACAAAACCTTGTGTGCACCAGGACCCAGGAAATGAAGCACTGACCCCCACAAGAGACTGAGCCAGATATGCAGATGATATCAACCTAATGGCAGAAAGTAAGAAGAACTAAAGAGCCTGTTGATGAAGGGGAAAGAGGAGAGTGAGAAAGCTGGCTTAAAACTCAAAATTAAAAAACTGAAATCTTGGTATCTAGTTCCATCACTTCATGGAAAAAGTAGAAGTAATGACAGACTTTATTTTCTTGGGCTCCAAAATCACTGCAGATGGTGACGCCATGACATTTAAAAATGCTTGCTCCTTGGAAGGAAAGCTTTGACAGCACAGCATATTAAATACCTAGACAGCGTATTAAAAAGCAGAGACATCACTTTGCCAACAAAGGGCCATACGGTCAAGCTAGTTTTTCCAGTAGTCATCTATGGATGTGAGAGTTGGACCATAAAGAAGGCTTAGCTGAAGAATTGATGCTTTTGAACTTTGATACTGGAGAAGACTCTTGAGAGTCCCTTGGACTGCAAGGAGATCAAACCAGTCAATCCTAAAGGAAATCAACCCTGAAATTTCACTGGAAGGTCTGATGCTGAAGCTTAAGCTCCAATACTTTGGCCACCTATGCCAAGAGCCGACTCATTGGAAAAGACCCTGGTGCTGGGAAAGATTGAGGGCAGGAGAAGGGAACAACAGAGGATGAGATGGTTGGGTGGTATCACTGACTCAATAGACATGAGTTTGAAAGTCTGGGAGTTAGTGAAGGACAGGGAAGCTTGACGTGCTGTAGTTCATGGGGTTGCAAAGAGTCAGATGTGACTTAGCAACTGAACACCACCACCACCACCAACTAGGTACTTGCAAGTATGAGCTCCATATATATTGTACATTACTCTGGCTGAGATGTTGATTAGTCAGAGGTTGATTTTCTGCTGCCTCGTGTTTTGTTTTTGAGAGACTCTGTTTCACATTTCATGTTGAATTTGTCAGGGATAAAATTACTTGTGAGATTATGGGCCTGTGTGCTGCTTGTGAGCTTGATTCTTCCAGGGGTCACCCCAGAGGCCTTGTAGCTCATCTTACGTGTCTCAGAGTCTATCTCTGGCAGTCTAAGACCACCATGGTTGCTCAAATTGCTGAATGAATGGCCTGTTCTTATTTGCAGCCCCAGGGCGAATTAATGAGTGGCTTTGCCTGTGTGACCACTGCATGTTTTGAGGACTCAGTCTTCACCCCCATAAATTTCTCAGTCACCTGGGAAAACCTCAACCGGCAGGGGAAGAGTGTTGTCCCTTTTCTTCAGAGCAAAGCTCTCATGGAATATCTTTACTTTTATCCCAACAAATTCTGTTAAGGCAGATGAATTGAGGAAAAGCATCGGATCAGGCCCAACTACTCAGCATAGACTTTTCAGCCTCCTACAATGGAGCAAACTCGGTTTCTTTCAACAGAGCCCTTTATATTCCTTGGTAAACTCAACAGAGCAGGGCAGGTAATTGCTGTAGCCCACCAAACAAAACTCAGGATCATCAATCAGTACGGGAGGTCTGAGAACCAGGAGAGACTCTGTCCATCTGTCTGGACCTTGAGGAGGCCGATGGGTACAGGGGGCCTCTGCTGACCCCAAGGCTCCAGCTCCTCTTGGAGTTCAGGCGGAGGAGAGGAGTCTCCTCTGGGTCCCTTTGTTGTCACCAAAACTGTTGACTAAAAAATAGTCACAACATGAAAGTAGAGAGTTATTTTATTTGGTGGGAATGTTAGGACTTCAAGTCCAGGGGGCAGTTTCTTAGGGCTACAGTAAAGGGATAAGTAGATGCTATGCTATGCTAAGTCGCTTCAGTCGTGTCCGACTCTGTGCGACCCCATAGACGGCAGCCCACCAGGCTCCCCCGTCCCTGGGATTCTCCAGGCAAGAACAGTGGAGTGGGTTTCCATTTCCTTCTCCAATGCATGAAAGTGAAAAGTGAAAGTGAAGTCGCTCAGTCGTGTCCGACTCTTAGCAACCCCATGGACTGCAGCCTAACAGGCTCCTCCGTCCATGGGATTTTCCAGGCAAGAGTACTGGAGTGGGGTGCCATAAGTAGATGATTACATAGTTAATCCTACTAGGGGATTATTTTCTCGATAGGAGGCCCCTGTAAGTAATGATTACTCAAGAAAGCAGGCTTGCTTAACGACAAAACCATGCAACAGAAAGAAGCACAAGACATGCCCCCCAAACAAGGAAATAATGGTGGCATGAGTCTCACGTCCTGCCCTGTGACGTCAGCACATTAATGACCCCTAGGCCATGCTCTCTGCACACAGAAAAAACTAATTTGTGGACCTAGCTTGACCATGTAGGGACGAGAAAACTGTCCTGCCTAACCAGGAGGAGGAGCTGATGATGGACGCATGTCTGCTCAAGAGAAAGGGGGTCTTCCCATCTCCCCTCCCCCACTGCCATCCCCACCCCATCCATATTTTTCTTTTGATTATAGAACTGTAGCTCAGTAAGTTCTCAGGGTGCTGCTTCTCTCATCCACCCCCTTATAAACCTCACAAGTGTCCTGTTCTAATAAATCACTTTATATCTATTACTTGGCCTCTTGCTGAGTTCTTTTCTGTGCTGAGACATCAAGGACTATGGTGCTGGAGTGCTTTGGAGCCCTGAGTCGGACACGACTGTGCAACTTCACCTTCACTTTTCACTTTTCACTTTCATGCATTGGAGAAGGAAATGGCAACCCACTCCTGTGTTCTTGCCTGGAGAATCCCAGGGACGGGGGAGCCTCGTGGGCTGCAGTCTCTGGGGTCGCACAGAGTCGGACACGACTGAAGCGACTTAGCAGCAGCAGCAGCAGCAGCAGCAGAATGACATCAGTTGGTTTCATTATGACCAACACATATAAATTCTTGCTGTGTGGCAGGTATTTGATATTTTTGATTCTATCCGTTTCCGCTTTAGGGCCAAAGCCTCACCCAGTTCATGGCATTTATTTTTCAGATGGTTTATTATTAATAGAACTCTATAGGAAGTAGAGTTATTTAGGTAATGAAAGCACTGAGTTGCAAAAAGGAATGGCATGTCAAGTGGAAATGCGCTTGATTTGATTAGATGGGAGAGTGACCCTGCCTTCTTTGAGCGGCCCTGAGCAGTAGGGCAAGCACAGAGGAAGGCAGAGAGTCCTTGCTCCCTGCACGTAAGGGGCACACATTAAAACAAGGCAAAAACCTGTTCTTCCTGGAGCAAGAAAGGAAAGAACTTTCTTGTCTCTCATTTCTTGGAACAATCACTTTAGAAAACTGGTCATGGTGAGTTCTCTCTTGAGAACTGAGCTAACTTGGGATGGCATTGAATCCTTTACAAGGTGAATTTGGGGTCACCTAGTGTCAGCGCTTCAGGTCAAGTGCAAGGCCAGGTACCGTGGATCTGAAGAAGCCGTGTGAGCAGAGGACCTATCTAGTTTTGCTGTCTCTCAGCTTAGCAGACAGCCTGTGGTGTACACTGCACTCTGGTGAATGCTGATTCAACAATACGATCCACACACAGAGGTGTTCTGAGTTTGCAGGAGACTGTGCTTTTAATTCTACTTCCCAACTCAGCTGTTATCACCAGCATGGTTAGGGCACCAACTTCAGTTCCTGGGGGTCCCGGCCTTCAAATGTGTCCCACCTCTACACTGCCCAGTTCCCTCCCCTACAGCCCTGTCCTGGCTGAGCTTGGCAGCCCCTTTCTGGGGGAGGCTGGCCGCTCAGCCTCACTGCAGTCACAGCGGAGTCCCTGGTTCCCCTCCCTTCACCAGAGATCGAGGGATCCTGGGTTGAGTGTTGCCGGCTCCCAGTGGGTTTTCATGTCTGCCACCACCCTCCAAGGGAGGGCAGGCTGTGGAGGGGCCAGCAGAGACCAGGCCCTGTGACCCTGAGGGCAGCCCTAGGAATTGGCTCTCCCTGCACAGCACCGGTGTTGCCTCCTCCTCCCTCGGAGGACGCCCCCGCCCCCGCCTGAAGGAGGGGCTAGGAAGGTGGGTGGGGAATCTGCCCAGATCTTCCTGTTTCGGGTGGGCAGGGGTGGCTCCTCCCCCACGGGGTCCCCAGCCCATAGCTCGCTTCCTTGGGGCCAAAGGAGCCGCCCACACGTCTTGGTGGCCCTCCCTCTCCACTGTTGCCCAGGCTGGGCCAGGCCCAGGGTGGGGCAACATACGGGGGAAAAGGAAGCTGGAGGGCTGCTCTGGCCATGCCCTCGTGCATGCCGGTGCTATGGCTCCACTGAGCACACAGCACGCACACATGAGGCCAGCAACCCTGTGCACAGGACACCAACACCACACACAGAGTACATGTGTCCACACAGCACACACAGCACACAGGCACACACAGGACACAGGCACACACAGCACACACAGGCACACAGCACACACAGCACACACAGGCACACAGCACACAAAGGCACACAGGCACACAGCACACACAGCACACACAGGCACACAGCACACACAGGCACACACAGGCACACAGCACACACAGGCACACACAGGCACACAGCACACACAGCACACACAGGCACACAGCACACACAGGCACACAGGCACACAGCACACACAGGCACACACAGGCACACAGCACACACAGGCACACACAGGCACACAGCACACACAGGCACACACAGGCACACAGCACACACAGGCACACAGGCACACAGCACACACAGGCACATACAGGCACACAGCACACACAGCACACACAGGCACACACAGGCACACAGCACACACAGGCACACACAGGCACACAGCACACACAGCACACACAGGCACACAGCACACACAGGCACACAGCACACACAGCACACACAGGCACACACAGGCACACAGCACACACAGCACACACAGGCACACACAGCACACACAGGCACACAGCACACACAGGCACACACAGGCACACACAGCACACACAGGCACACAGCACACACAGGCACACACAGGCACACACAGGCACACAGCACACACAGGCACACAGCACACACAGCACACACAGGCACACATAGGCACACAGCACACACAGGCACACACAGCACACACAGGCACACACAGGCACACAGCACACACAGGCACACAGCACACCCAGGCACAGAGACACACACAGCACCCACAGGCACACAGCACACACAGGCACACAGGCACACACAGCACACACAGGCACGCAGCACACACAGGCACACAGGCACACACAGCACACACAGGCACGCAGCACACACAGGCACACAGGCACACACAGCACACACAGGCACACAGCACACACAGGCACACACAGCACACACAGGCACACAGCACACACAGGCACACAGCACACACAGGCACACACAGGCACACAGCACACACAGGCACATACAGGCACACAGCACACACAGGCACATACAGCACACACACAACACACACAGGCACACAGCACACACAGGCACACACAGGCACACAGCACACATAGGCACAGAGACACACACAGCACACACAGGCACACAGCACACACAGGCACGCACAGGCACACAGCACACACAGGCACAGAGACACACACAGCACACACAGGCACACACAGCACATGCACGCAGCTCCCTGTAGTGCCCTGTATGCTGGGAGGCTCTCTCCATGGGTGACCAGAATCCAGGCCATGGAGAGATGTGATGAAGTCAGCCCCAGACAGAATGGGCGCAGAGGGCTGTGGGCTCTTGTTCCTGTCTGGGCAGCGGGTCCATCAGGATAGACAGACTCGAGTCAGCCAGCTGCCCCAAGGTGGCCACCATGCAGGCCTGAGTCCCAGGGCCCAGCAGAATTGGATATTCCCAGGGTGTGCTGTCCAGTGGGGGGTGAAGGGTTGGGACCTGGGACCTCAGTGTGGGTGGTACCTGGAGGGCAAACAGGGAAGGTTGTGATTATCTGAGGGTCTCAGCACAAGGTGGAGAGAAAGCTCTGGAGTGTAAGCTATGGGCATTGGGAGGCTGGGAGTAGCGGGAACCTCTGGGATGGCAGTGGGCTAGGGGGAGGGTGTCTCAGGTGAGAAGACCAGGGGACAGGATGGGGGTGCCGTGCAAGACCCAAGGGAAGGACTGAGGGACAGCGGGGGATTCCAGCCGGGCCTGAGGGTCTGGCACCAGTGTGGAGTTCCTGTTTTGGTCATGGTGCTGTGGTTATGTTAACAGAAGAAGTTAACATTTGTGGAAGATGAGGGAAATGATTCTAGAAACTATTATTTTTGAAATGTCGTTGTCAATACGAACTGATTTAAAGATGAAAAGTTAAAAACATTTTACATAGCTGAAACAGCCCCAGCTGCCATCTGCTGTCCGGGCAGTGTGCTGTCAGGAGGTGGCTAGGAGGGAGGGGTAGCCCTATACTCAGAAAGCAAGGCTTATAAACATCCCAGGAGACCAATGCCAGCAGGGGTCAGTGATTGCTCGTAGGTGCACCTTGTGTGGTGTGTCTGTGTGTGGGTAAATGTGTGAATCTCTGAGTGTGTGTATGTGTGCATGTGTTTGTATATGGGCATCTGGAGAGATGTGTGTGTGCTGTGTGTGCGCATGTGTGTTACCAAACTCAGGTCCGGCTGCTTGCTGCTCCAGAATCAATGCCCAACAAGCAGTTGTTAATGGAAAGGAAAGTTGCTCGTGCTCAGAATGCTGGCAAGTTGGATGATGGTGGACTCCACATTCCCCACAAACCACCTCCAAAGATACTGCTCCACCACGAGGTTTTTAAAGGGAAGAAGTGCTGGGGTCCAGCCCCAGCTGATCCAGGGTATTCGAAGGAGAGACGGCATAGGCGACCTATTTATTTAAATATTTATCAAAGATATGAAGAGTAATAGAATGAGGATAGCTCAGTGAGGAAATTCAGTGGAGAAAAGAGGCTGAATAATTCAGCCAGAAGGTAAGAGAAAGAACGACATGGTGAGACCAAGTTTCGGTGAACAAGGCCCGCACTTTATTTTCCAAAGTAGTTTTTATACCTTAAGTTATGCATAGAGGATAATGGGGGAAGGGGTAGTCATGCAGCAAGCCAGGCTTTCTTCCTGCAAACTTATCATATGCAAAAGCTTAGGTGATTTGCATCATCTTCTGGCCTGGAGGCCTGTTAACATTTTAAGACCCTTTCTTCAGAAAACTTATTTTTCTCTAAAGGTGATTGGTCAGGAGCCACCCTCCAAAAGCATTAGATAAAGTTGCATTCCTACAGAGCAAAGGTGTGGTGGGCTATAACAAGAAAAAGAATTAACTCAAGGGTCCCAGGTTACAAACATTGAAGCTACTACTTACACCAATTATATTAATCAATACACTGCCAGGGACACAGCAGGTAAGGGATATGGAAACTTAGCAGCAAACATTGGCCCAACAAGTGAAAATCCCTTCACCAATACAATTTCTAATCAATCTTTTAACTACTCAAAAGAATCTGTGTTTAGACAGTTTAGAACATCTCCTGCCTCTCACAGTTGGGAGGCTCTGAACAATCACATGTGGCCAGAAAAACCTATTCAGGCAGGCTAGAGGATTTCCAAAGGAGTTTGTAGGTTAAACACTGTCACACCCAGGAATTATTAACTGGAGCTGTAAGCTAACTCTTTTTTCAGAGAGAGGTAGTGGGGGACAGCCCCCCGTAAAGTCAGAGGTGTAGGTGAAAGCACAAAGCAGAAAGTAGGCAGACTCTGGTTTTGGGGGTAGATGCTCGAGAATTTCCAGGGGGACTCCTGAAGCTCGATCCCGCCTTTGCGTATGCCAAGCCTCCTTCCTCGTGACCTTTGTCATGGGCGGAGTTCCTCACGCTGGCTCCCGGCAGTGATAGAATTCCAGTTGAGCTATTCCAGATCCTGAAAGATGATGCTGTGGAAAGTGCTGCACTCAATATGCAATATGCAATATGCACTCAATATGCAATATGCTGGCTCCCGGCAAAGAAGGGAGGTAATCTCAGTGAATCCTCGAGATGGGGGTCAGGTTGTGGCTATCCCCCACTGCTGTAGACCTGTCGACTTCTTGTCGTCTCTCTTTAGATGTCATCTTGTTCAGTTTGTCCCAGAGATTACTGATGGGAAGCCAGGGAAGAGATCTGGTCGTCAGTTACTTTCTTCATTTTACTGATACTGAAGGAGGAAACAGACAGAACAGGCTCCATCTTGAAAGCAGGACTCCATCGTGGGCTGGACTGTGGACTTTGAGCCCTATGCCCAGTTTCTATGGAAACAACATACCAACTGGAAAACCAGGCCCCCTGGATGGAAGAGCCCCAGGGCGCGTACCTAGATTCTCTGTTGCCTAAAAGAATACTCTAATTATCTGTGTAACTGAATAGAATCATAAATTCTATTATGCTTATTGGGATATTGATAATTGTCCACTGTTAACTACCTAGGCTTAAGGCATATGAATCACAGATTAACTTTGATTGTATCTCTCTTTTCCTTTGTTCAGACTAGTTTCAGGAAATTCGGGGAGGTGGGTTTGGGCACATACACTTAGGGTATATAAGGTTTTCAGAAAAACTGGTCAGGGTCCTTGGCTAAGAGGAGACTCTGCCTTGGGCCCACCGGTGTAATAAACTGCCCTCCACTATCTGCATTGTCCTTCTGAGTGAGTTTGTTTCCCAGAACGCGTGGCTACAACAATACTTTTGATTACAGAAAGAATCAGTAGGTTAGACAAGGTGCTGTGTGATCAATAAATCTGAAAGATAGTCTCATACCAGAGATGAGTAGAGGGGGTTTAAGGTTAATGACAAGACCAAAGGGATTTCCTGCAGAGAACACCTTCCTGTCAAAAGCTGCTTACAGGTGTGTGCGTGTGTGTCTGTGTGTGTGTATAGGGGAAGAAGTGCTTAAAAGCCCGTTTCCAAGGCTGGGCTCAGAGGAAGGCTCAATCCCTCCTGCTCTGGTGGGCAGAGCTTGGCACTGGAGACCTGGGTCCTCAGGTGACAGGTGCCTCTACCTCCCTGGGTGGCCAACAGCTGGTGCCTGGACTCCCCCACCCTCCTGTTAAGTATTCAGTGTCCAGAGAGGAGGTGACTCCCAGAGGCTTCCTGAGGAGGGGTCTTAGGACCTCCTTCTGTTTATGATTTACTCAATCATGCCCAATTCTACCCCTTCGGACCAGATCTGGGTGCACCAGGAGCAGGGAGGTGAAATTCGGTGCCTGAGCTTGTCACACCCTGAAAAACAACAGGTAGACATGCTGGGGGGGTGGTCCTGGGGGGCACCCATCACTGCCTGTCCTCTGTGTGCCTGAGACCTCTCAGACTAGTGGCCTACCTCCTATTGATGGTCCTAGAAACACACACCATAGGAGCCTAATCTGGAAAAACTAGACGCCACATCTGTTGTCATGGTGATCTACAAAGGACATCTCTGTATGTAACTTGCCCAACCTTCATGCATGGGGGGTAGTGCTCTGACCTGGGAAGCACACGGCTGGTTTCTACTGGTGTGTCTCATTCCGTGTAGAAGAACAATTTTGTATCTGGCGGTTGATCAGACAGAACCCAGGTCCTCTAAGAAAGATAACTGACAACACAGAAATATAACAGAGAAAACCACTCACTGTGGTACAGGGTCTATGATGGACATTCTTAGTCTTGAAATTACAGACCTACAGAAACTGCTAGACAGTGTCTCAGGAGGCTCTGAGAGCTCCAGTTCTTTAAGTCTCAGTGCACAAAGAATTCAGCGAGAGGCAAAGTGACCTAGAAGTGAGCTATCAGAATAGGATGCTTGTCACACTTTCAAGCAGGCAGCGAGCATTGCACTGCCCTGAACATTTATGGGTTGTGTAAGGCTATGGTTTTTCCAGTGGTCATGTATGGATGTGAGAGTTGGACTGTGAAGAAAGCTGAGCGCCGAAGAATTGATGCCTTTGAACTGTGGTGTTGGAGAAGACTCTTGAGAGTCCCTTGGACTGCAAGGAGATCCAACCAGTCCATTCTGAAGGAGATCAGCCCTGGGATTTCTTTGGAAGGAATGATGCTAAAGCTGAAACTCCAGTACTTTGGCCACCTCATGCAAAGAGTTGACTCACTGGAAAAGACTCTGATGCTGGGAGGGATTGGGGGCAGGAGGAGAAGGGGACGACAGAGGATGAGATGGCTGGATGGCATCACTGACTCAATGGACGTGAGTCTGAGTGAACTCCGGGAGTTGGTGATGGACAGGGAGGCCTGGCGTGCTGCGATTCATGGGGTTGCAAAGAGTCAGACATGACTGAGCGACTGAACTGAACTGAACTGAAGGAAAGAGGGGAGGGGGGAAGACCACCTCTTCCTACTTCCTCAAGTCTTCCATCATCCACTCCTCCCACATGTCAGGCAGGGGAGTTTTTGACTCAAATTGTGCACCTGGAACTGTTGAGTCACTATGGAAAAATTATTTCCGGTCTCAGTACAATGAGGGTCTTTCATTTTGAACTGCCACCTTTCCCTAAACTACTGTTTTCGTGGGCACAGAAATCGGGTGCTAGGGGCCATTAGCCCGTTGCCATCACTGGGCAGGATGCAGGCCTTACTTTCCCACTGCTGTGAATGTCCTTGAGGCGTGGCTTGTGCCTCCATTGCAGGCTTCCGTTGCTGAGCAAGCAGGTGGATTTGTTGTCGGCAAGCCTGTTTGATTTGATGGTAAGGGCCTTGCTCTGCTTTATGAGCCAAGCAGGCCCGCATTATTCCAGGATTTCCCCATTGCTTTTTTCTTTTTTTAAATCACTCGTATATCTGGCTGCATCAGGTCTTAGTACAGCACACGGGATCTTTAATCTTCATTGCAGCACATGGGGTCTTTAGGTGCACTTTGTGAACTCAAGATTGCAGCATGTGGGATCGAGTTCCCTGAACAAGGATCACACCCAGACCCCCTGCATTGGGAACACGGAGTCGCAGCCAGTGGACCACCAGGGAAGTCCCTCCCACTTCTGTCTCGAGTGATCATTAACTTATTGTTGTGTCTCAAAGCCCCTAAGTTTCCTTCTCTATTTATGATCCCCTGGTGGGATTTCCGAGCTAACGATTTGATTATCTGACTTTACCTATCACTACACTCTTTTGAATCACTGAAAAAAATCTCTTGATAATTTGAAAAAACTGCTCTCCCCTTTTGAAAACTGTTTTAAGAAGTCACCTTTGGGTTTGGAAGCATGTGTCAGTCTGCTTTCTGTCCTAAATCGAGGGCAAATGGCCATTCAGGTTTTAATTCCCACAAATGGTATCAAAGCTGTTTACCAATGTTTTCATTACGTATGGCAAAAATGCTGACCAAGATTTCCCCTGCAGCATCAATTTTCGAAGAGTCACAAATATGGGGCACTGTATTCCCATACGGAGAAGGCAATGGCATCCCACTCCAGTACTCTTGCCTGGAGAATGCCATGGATGGAGGAGCCTGGTGGGCTGCAGTCCATGGGGTCGCTAAGAGTCGGACACAACTGTGCGACTTCACTTTCACTTCTCACTTTCATGCATTGGAGAAGGAAATGGCAACCCACTCCAGTGTTCTTGCCTGGAGAATCCCAGGGACGGGGGAGCCTGGTGGGCTGCCGTCTATGGGGTCGCACAGAGTCGGACGCGACTGAAGCGACTTAGCAGCAGCAGCAGCAGTGTTCCCATAAAGCAAAGTGCCCGGTCAACAGGGTGCCTGTGACCGGAAGGACCCTGGGCCTCACCCTGAGGCCTGCAGAAGTCTCTGGTGCCTTAGGTGTGACTGACTCGGGGGCTGGTGCTCTCAGCGGCCCCGCGTTCTCATGAGGTGCAGCTCTGGAGGGGATGGGGCGAGGTCCTCTGAGGCCCAGCTGTCTCACAGGTGTGTCTCTCAGCAAGGGCTGCTGCTGGGGTTCTGGGGACCCACTACTTGGCCCGTGGGAGATTTTTGGAAACATCTTTCTTAAAAGTGTCAGGGGCTGACCGGAAGCTCCCTGTGGAGAAGGCGTTTCCTGCTTGGGATGTCCTCCAGACTCAGCTGCCTCTGCTCAGGGCTCGCAGGAGCCCAGCAAGATCTCCACAGCCCAGGCACTTCCTCCACAGGTGGGACTGTCCACATTATCACACCGCTCTCTGAAGCCCCTCTTCCAACACCCTTACACTGGAGGGCCCTGGGAACCCCAGCACTGGGGTGTCCGGGGAGGCCACAGGGGACAGCAGGGTGAGGTCAGGGGAGGGAGACTGGCCCACCAGGCTGGGCGCTGGGGCAGGCTTGCGGAGGCCAGCACGTATGGGGACCCCACATTGAGAGAAGCAGCTCCTACTCCACCATCCCACCCCTGGACATCCCCCCCCCCCATCCTGCTGCCCTGTGTGGTGTCCCGGCCCCTCAAGCTTGGGGTCCAGTTGGGGCTGGGGAGACGCTGGAAGGCCAGGTGCTGAGGGAGACACTTCTGGACTTCCAGGCCTCCGAGACCCTGCTCTTCCCTGCTCCCGGCCCCTCCCAGTGTGGGAAGGCTCCCTCCTCTGCCCCACAGGTCTGCGAGGGCCGCTTGTGTTCACAGGTTGTGGTTGAGTCTCCCTTCTTCTCAGCTGAGGGGGTGAAGAAGGCAGAGAAGTTTGGTCCGCTCCCACTCTGCTGCGGAAGAGGAAATGCTTCAGGTGGAGGAGTGGGTACCCCTGACTGCTGTGAGAGCTGACCCCTGCTGGACTGAATGTCGTTTGTATCTGTTCAGTCCAGTCAGAAGTGGTGGGGGTCCCTGTCGCCTGCTTGAAGGGAGGATCTGTTTCAATCCTGGGCAAGTTGAGCTCCTAGGGCCACAGGCATAGATGCAGACGACAGGATGATGTGGAAGGTGTTTATTTTTGCTGAGGTGGACCACAGGCCGCCTGGGGCTGTGCTGGCCAGTGGAGTGGGCAGCGGATGGTCCCAGGACTGGGCCCTGTGGTGGGCACACATCCCAGGACAGCCTTTGAGTGCGTGTGTGTGTGTGGGTGCGTGAGGGCATGCTGGGTTGGCGCCGTGCTGGTGAATGACGCCCCTTCCCTTCTGAGTCTGAGCCCCGGGGCTCCTCACAGGGCTAGAGGAGGGTGGGGCCCAGACTGGGAAGGGGCCCTCTGGTCAAGGCACAGGGGCTGGACTTCACTCGGACCACCCGTTACACAGGTCCTTTTCACAGCAGGTCACTTTTCACTCTTCAGATTGAGGTTTAGATGTGGCTATCAATCTCTTAATGAACTCTGTAGGTGTCTGGCAGGAAGAGACACAGCCCCTGATATCCAATTCAATCGTGTCTGTGGGCATAAAATGAGGCGTCTGCGGTGGCGTCCCCTCTGACCCTCCTGGGGTTGACCGTCCTCTCTCTCTCCCCTGATGCGCTGGGCCCCCTGTTTCCCTGCTGAAATTCCCATCCCAAGCACCACCTCCCCCCGACACAGGTGGCTGCTGGAGCTAGCCCGTCTCTGTACTGATAGGGACGTGGAGGAAGGCTGGTGCAGGGCAGGGCTCTGGCCCAAGGGACACTGCCATTGGCCCCTTGCTTCTCTGAGAAACCCCCTCCGTCAATCCTCCCACTCCGGATGCCAGGGACTCACCGTTTTCTATGGTCTTGGTCAGGTTGCCCGTGTAGCAGACAGTGGAATTTGAGCTGCATTTGCTTGTTGGGCAATGGTTGAGATTGCTAAATTTGCCGAGGTTGCCACAGGAGTAGCAACACAGGCTCTGAGCTGGGGTCAGGCAGGGACACAGGCCCAAAGCCAGCTGCAGACTCCCACATAGCAGGACAGAGCTGTGTGGGAGCGTCCCTCTGGGTGACTGCCTCCACGCCCTCTGTAGGAACTGGGGCCCCTTCCCACCCTCTTGGCTCCCAAAGGGCAGACCCGTCCCATGCTCACCACCACAGCCTCTTGCAGGGCATTGCCACCCATGCTGTGTGGGCCAGGTCTTTCAGCTGCCCTGGCACTCACTGAGCTCTGCGCACAGCACGAGGATCAGAAGGACAAAAACGGGGCCTTTCATGATTCGTAGAGATGACACAGGCCCATGGGCCCATCGGGGCGCCTCTGTTTCAGGCTCTTGCCTCCCCTCCCCAAGACTAGCCCTCCCTGGCTGGCCCCCAGCCCACCTCCCTCCCACGTCTACTCACCAGTGGCTTCAGACTCCTTCTGGCGAGCCAGCATCTGGTGCCCCTTCCCTGGTGGCCCACTGATATAACCCCCAGAACCCGTGAGCCCCACCCATAGGAATGCGGGGTGGGGCTCCCCTGTCTCTGCCCTCATCCACCTGTCAGACCACACCTAGGCCCAGACCAGCAGGAGGGGTGTCCTGTGGGCAGACGTCCAGCCTCTCGCTACCTTACCAGCCCTCGTTTGGGGAGATCCTAGGAGGAGGGAACCTGGGCAGCTCCCCAGTCCTCAGAACTGCAAAACTGAGACCTCTCAGGACTGTCCATCTCCCGGCCCCTTCCTCCTCTGGGGCCCAAGCCCCCAGTCCCCAGGCTGCCCGCTGTCCTCTGTGCATTCCCCACATGGCTGCGGGGAGCCCCCCTGGGTACCCTTGTCCTCAAGTTCCCTGAGCACTCGCTGTCTTCCCAGTGAGCCCCTTCGTGGCAGCTCTGCCATCAGAAAGCCCACTGTTGTGCTCACCTGATGAGGGACATGGACCAGGAGGATCCTGCCCTTCAGGCACACGTGGGAGGCAGTGTGTGTCCACCCATCTCCTGAGTTAGCTGTGCCCTCTCAGGCTCCACTTCCAGAGATCTCTGTGGGGCCGAGCCTGCCTGTCCATCCTGGTGCTGTCTAAGAGAGATGTTGGCTGGGCGAAGAAAGACTTGGGAGGAAGAAGTGTTTCATACTGCGGTCTCAGAGAGGGGGTTATGGTGTGCGTGTGGACCACAGAGGAGCACAGCCAGAAAGGTCCCCCATGATACAGGTAGAGAGAGACAGGACCTGAGAGCAGAGTCTTTCCAGGGCTCAGGGGTTACTTTGTTCCAAGCCCAGGGGCTGACCTGGTCATCCAGTTTCAGCTGGTTTTGAGTGTGAGTTCAGATTAGGACAGGAAGATGCTAGTTGAGTGCTGGAGCAAGAACTCAAAATGGAAGATGCCTTCCCTTTCAGCTCTGTTATGACAATACTGGATACACTGGATAAGTTTGCGGTGTGCAGTATGATTTAACTTACGTGCATCATGCAATGATGCACAAGACATTTAGTGACATTCAGTCACACAGGTAACAAATTAAGAGAGAGAAATTTTTTTTCTTGTGATGAACGACTTTGCTTTCTTAACTTTCATAGATAACATGAGATGGTGGTAATTATGTTAATTGTGTCATACATTACACTCCTAGTACTTCTTTATCTTTCAACTGGAAGTTTGTACCATTTGATAACCTTCATCCAATCTCCCCTCCCCACATGTCTCTAGTAGCCACAAACCTGTTCTCTTTTTCCATGAGTTTATTTGTTTGTGAAGTGTAATTTACGTACAGTACTATGTCAGTCCCCATTGTATGACACAGTGATTTGATATCGCCGTACGTTTCAAAATGATCGGCATAGCACCTCCAGTCACCATCTGTCACCACACAGAGAAGCTGCATAGTTACTGACTCCATTCTCCACGGTGTACATTCCATGCACGTGACTTATTCATTGTATGACTGGCAGTTTGCCCATCTTAATCTCCCTCATCTATTTCTTTCCTCCTACTCCCTGACAGTCACCTGTGCATGCTTGTTCGTTTGTTTTGTTTTTCAGATTCCACATACAAGTGAATCATACACTATTTGTCTTTGAGTGACATTTCACTTAGCAGAATACCCTCTAGGTCCATTCATATTGCTACAAATGGCAAGATTGCATTCTTTTTTATGACTAACATCTTCCTTCTCCACTCATATATTGATGAATGATTAAGGTTGCTTCTATAACTTGCTTATTGTGATTAATGCTGCAACGAACATCTAATCAGTGTTTTCCTTTTCTTTGGGTAGATATCCCGGAGTGTAATTCCTGGATCATATGGCAGTCCTATTTTTAGTATTTTGATGAATCTTCATGCTGTTTTCCATACTGGTTACACCAATTAACATTCTCATGAATAGTGCATGAGGATTCCCCTTTCTCCACACCCTCACCAACACTTGTTATTTGTTGTCTTTTCGAGGATAGCCTTTGTGACAGGTGTGAGGTGTTATCTCACTGTGGTTTTGATTTGCATTTCCCTGATGAATGGTGATAAGCATCTTTTCATGTGACTGTTGGCCATCTGTATGTATCCTTTGAAAAAATGTATATTAAGGCCCTATGTCCATTTTTAATCTTGTTGTTTATTTTTTGATGTTTATTTGTATGAGTTCTTTGCATATTTTGGATATTAACCCCTTGTTAGATATATCTTTACAAATATCCTCTATTATTCAGTAAGTGCCCTTTTCATTTTGTTGATGGTTTCCTCTGCCATGTGAAAGCCTTTAAGTTTGATTTGTTCTCCTTTATTTTTGCTTCTGTTTCCCTTGTTTGAGGAGACAGATCCAAATTAATATTGTTAAGACCAAGATCAAAGAGTAATCTATGTTTTCTTCTAGGAGTTTTATGGTTCCAAGTCTTATATCTAAGTATTTAATCCATTTTGAGCTAATTTTTGTATTAGTTAGTTCAGTCGCTCAGTCCTGTCCGACTCTTTGTGACCCCACGGACTGCAGCACGCCAGGCTTCCTGTCCATTACCAGCTCCTGAAGCTTACTCAGACTCATGTCCATTGAGTCGGTGATGCCATCCAACCATCTCATCCACTGTCGTCCCCTTCTCCTCCCGCCTTCAATCTTTCCCAGCATCAGGATGTTTTCCAGTGAGTCAGTTCTCTGCATCAGGTGGCCAAAGTTTTGGAGTTTCAGCTTCAGCCTCAGTCCTTCCAATGAATATTCAGGACTGATTTCCTTGAGGATTAACCGGTTGGATCTCCTTGCAGTCCAAGGGAGTCTCAAGAGTCTTCGTTTGAAATAGTCCATTGAGAAATAGTCTTTGAGAAATAGTCCATCTTGATTATTTTGATAAATGATATTGAGAAAGTTGATATTACTACAAATAATTCTCTGTAGCTGTGCAGTTTTTCCAACACCATTTATAGAAGAGACTGTCTTTTCCTCCATGAATATTTTTGCCTTCTTTATTGTAGATTTTGACCCATAGAAGTGTGGATTCATTTCTATGCTTTCTATTCTGCTACGTTGATCTATTCGTCTATTTTTGTGACAGTACTATACTGTTTTGATTGCTGCAGCTTTGTAGTATAGGATGAAATCAGGAAATGCTATTTTTTTTCTCTCTCTCAAGATTGTTTTGACTATCCAAGGTCTTCTGTGTTTTCATAATGATTTTATAATTATTTATTCTAATTCTGTGAAAATGCCATTGGTGTTTTGATAGGGATTGCACTGAATCAGTAGATAGCCTTGGGGAGTATGATCATTTTAGCGATATTAATTCTTCAATCCATGAGTACAGTATCTTTCCATCTGTTTGTGTCTTCTTCAGTTTCTTTCATCAATATCTTCTAGTTTTCCAAGTATAGGTCTTTTCCCTCCTGTTAGATTTATTCCCAGGTATTTTATTCTTTTTGATGTGAGTGTAAATGTATTCTTAATTTATCTCTGGATAGTTTATTTTTAATGCATAGAAATATAAAAGATTTATGTATACTATTTTTATATCCTGCAACTTTATGAAATTCATTTATGAGCTTTAGTAATTTGGCCACCTCTTGTGAAGAGTTGACTCATTGGAAAAGACTCTGATGCTGGGAAGGATTGGGGGCAGGAGGAGAAGGGGACGACAGAGGAGATGGCTGGATGGCATCACTGACTCGATGGACGTGAGTCTGAGTGAACTCCGGGAGTTGGTGATGGACAGGGAGGCCTGGTGTGCTGCGATTCATGGGGTCGCAAAGACTCGGACACGACTGAGCAACTGAACTGAACTGAACTTGGGAATTGCTGTATGTAGTATCATGCCATCTGCAAATAGTGACAGTTTTGCTTCTTCCTTTCCAGCTTGGAGTCTTTAAAAATTTTTTTCTTGTCTACTTGTTGTGGCTAGGACTTCCAATGCTATGTTGAATAAAAGTGTTGAATGTGGGCGTCCTTGTCTTATTCCTGATCTTAGAGGAAATGCTTTCAGCTTTTCACTGTTGAGTCTGATGTGAACTGTGCGCTTGTCATGGGTGCATGCTCAGTCAGTCAGTTGTGTCTGACTCTATGCAACCCATGGACTGTAGCCCACCAGGCTCCTCTACCTATGGAATTTCCCAGGCTAGCATACTGGAGTGGGTTTCCATTTCCTCCTCTAAGGAATCTTCCTGATCCAGGAATCGAATCCATGTCTCCTGCACTGGCAAGCAAATTCTTTACCACTGAGCCATCTGGGAAGCCAGCTGAGCTTGTCACACATGACTTTTATCATGCTGAGGTATACCCACATTGTTGAGAGTTTATTTTTATCTTAAAATATGTTGACTTCGTCAGCATTATTTCTGCATCTATTGAGAGATTATATGTTTTTTATTCTTCAGGTCGCTAATGTGGTATACTGCATTGATTGATTTGTGGATATTGAACCGTCCTTGAATCCCTGGGAAAAATCCCCCTTGATCGTGGTTTATGATCCTTTAACGTATTGTTGTATTCAGTTTGCTAATATTTTCTTGAGGATTTTTGCTCCTATGTTCATCAGTGATATTAACCTATAATTTTCTTTTTTTGTGTGATATCTTCGTCTGGTTTGGTATAAGGGTCATGCTAACCTTGGGGAATGAGTTCAGAAATGTTCTTTCCTCTGCAATGTTTGGGAATAGTTTGAGAAGGATAGATGTCACCTCTTCCTTAAATGTTTGGTAGAAGTCACATGTGAAGCCACCTGGTCTTGGGGCTTTTTTGCTGGGAATTTTCAAATTACTGATTCAATTTCATTACTGGTGATTGGTCTGTTTATGTTTTCTATTTCTTTCTGACTGAGTCTTAGGGAATTGTACACTCTAGCAATGTGTCCATTTCTTCTAGATTATCCATTTTATTGACTTATACTTGTTCATAGTAACCTCTTGTGATCCTTTGTATTTCTCTGGTGTCAGTTGTAAGTTCCTTTTCACTTCTGATTGTATTGTTTTGGGCCCTCTCTCTTTTTTTTCTTAGTGAGTTTATTTAAAGATTTATCTCTCTTTTTTTTTAACTTTCAAAGGACTAGCTCTTAGTTTCACTGATCTTTTCTATTGTTTTAGTCTCTGTTTCATTTATTTCTGCTCTGACCTTTAGGATTTCTTAATTTCTACTAAGTCTGGTTTTGTTTTTTCTTTTTCTCTTTTTTTAGGTTGTTTATATTAGATTTTTCTTATTTTCTAAGGTAGGTTTGTATGGTATAAATGTCCCTTTTATAGCTGCTTTTGCTGCATCCCACAGATTTTGGATTATTGTGGTTTTGTTTTCTTTCATCTCCAGGTGTTTTTGATTTCCTTTTGATTTCTTCAGCGACCCATTGGTTGTTTTTATAGTATATTGCTTAGCATTTACATGTTTTTATTTTTGTGTGTATGTTCTTTTTTTTTTTTTTTTTGGTAGTTGGTTTTTAGTCTCGTAGCATTATGATTGGAAATGATGCTTGCTATGACTTCAGTCTTCTTAAGTTTAGCAACGCTTGTGTTGTGGTTTAGCCTGTGATCTACCCCGGAGGATGCCCCCTGTGTGCTTGATTAGAATATATATTCTACTGCTTTTGGATGCAATGGTCTCTATATATGTATTAAATACTTCTGATCCAACGTACCATTTACGGCTAATGTTTCCTTATTGATTTTCTGTCTGGATCATCAGTTCATTGACGTAAGTGGGTGTTAGAGTCCCCTACTGTTATTGTGTTAATGGCAGTTTCTCCTTTTATGTATGTTAATGTCTGCTTTATATATTTAGGTGCTTCTATATTGGGTGCATACGTACTTACAATTGTGTTATCTTCTTCTTGAATTGATTTCTTTAGCAAAATAGAGGATTTTTTTTTTAACACACTGCTCCTTCTCTATCTCTGACTCTGTCTCTTCTTCCTTCCTTTCGTCTTTCCCATATTCCCTCTTTCTCTCTCTCAATCTCCCTCCTCTCTAAGGCCAGGGGAAGGATAGAGTCCAAGGCCACCAGCAACCTATACTGGGGTAAAAAGTAGTCTGAGTGCCAAGAAGAAGATGGAGAGTCAAGTGAAACTCAACTTCCCTGGTAGCTTGGTGGTAAAGAACCTGCCTGCCAATGCAGGAGACTTGGGCTTGATTACTGGGTTGGGAAAATTCCCTGGAGAAGGAAATGACAACCCACTTCATCACTCTTGCCTCGGAAATCCCATGGACAGAGGAGCCTGGCGGGCTCCAGTCTGTGGGGTCACAAAAGTGTCAGGCACAACTAAGCAACTTAACAGTAGCAACAAGTGAAACCCAAAGACAAGTACATTCATGGCTCTGCCACAAATGAAGGCCAGCACCAACAAGTAACAGTCGAGGTTGAAGCCATGACCAAGGCCAGCCTGGAGCCAGGCTGAGGCCACAGAAGCTAGATGCTGGTTTCTGTGCATCGTGGCAGGCACCTATAACAGCTTTGAGCCACATTGCAGATCAGAACGTGTACAGCGTTCTGAAGTTTTTTCACCAGCTTGGCATAGTGTACCCCATGTAACCCAGTGTTGGAACAGAAACACTGGAGTGGATTTATATGTGTGTTTCATAAATCTTTATTGTGATAAAATGCACATTATATAAAATTTGCTATTTTAACCATTTTAAGTATAAAGTTCTATAGAATTAAGTATATACATATTACTGTGCAACCATCACTAAGATCCATCTTCAGAATCTTTTCAGCTTCCCAAACTGAAACTCTACATCCACTAAATGCTAACTCCCTATCCTCTCCCCTCAATCTCTGGAAACCATCATTCTATTTTCTGTTTCTGAATTTAACTACTCTAGGGATATCATATATAGAACCATACAACGTCTCTCCTTTTGTGACTGGTTTATTTCCATTAACACGTCTTCAAGACCAAGACTCATCTGCGTTGCCTCATGTGTCAGCATTCTATTCCTTTTTAAGGTTGAATAATATTTTGTGAATAGATGGACCACATGGTGTTTATTTATTCATGGACTGGGAGACAGTATTGTTATGGCATCATTATACTACCCAAAGCAATCTACAGACTCACTGCAATCCCTATCAAAAACTCAACAGGCATTTGAGGTGTTTCCATATTTTAGTTACTGTGAATAATATCATTATGAACAGCTACAAATGTCTGTTTGAGAACCTGTTTTTCTTTGGGTTCTGATACCTAAAAGTGGAATTGCTGGATCATATGGTAATTCTATGTTTAATTTTTTTGTGAAACCACCATAGTGTTTTTCATAGCAGTAGACTCGGTTTACATTCTCACAAGCAGGGCATAACAGTTCTAATTTCTCCACATTTTTATTACTTCTAGTGTTATTTTATTTTATTTTTTTCTCTAGTGTTATTTTAGATAGCAGTCATCCCAATCAATGCAAAGTGACATCTCCCTGGGGCTGTATTTGCATTTCCTCAATGATTACTGATGTTGAGCATCTCTTCAAGTGCTTTTGGTCATTTGCATTTCTCCTTTGAAGAACAGTTTATGCCAAGTCCTTTGATGCTGCTGCTGCTGATGTTGAACTGCAAGAGTGTTTTTTTTTTTTTTAATGTATTCTGGATTTTAGCACCTTATCAGATTTATGATTTGCAAATATCTTCTCTATTCCATAAGCTGCCTTTTCACTATGCTAATTGTGCCCTTTCCTGTATAAAAGTTTTAAAATTTTGATGGAGTCCAGTTTATCTATTTTTCCTTTTGGTGCTTTTGATTTTGGTGTCAGCCAAGAAATCATTGCCAAATGCAGTGTTATTAAGTGGTTCCCCTGTATTTTCTAACAGTTTTGGTTTTCGGCCTGTGATCCATATTGAGTTATTTTTTGTTTATGGTGTAAGGTAAGAGTACAGCTTCATTATATCGTATGTGGATGCCCAGTTTACCCAACACAACTTATTAAAGAGACCACTTTTCTCCACTGAATGATCTTGGCATCTTTGTTTAAAATCATTTGACCACTTACGTAAGGGTTTATTTTTTGACTCTCTGTTTTACTCCATTGCTCTATATTCTGTCTTTATGCTAGCGCCACATTGGTTTGATTTCTGTACCTTTGTAATAAGTTTTGCAGACAGGAAGTGTGAGACCTCCAACTTTGTTTTTCTTTTTCAAAATTGTTTCGGCTATTTGGGGTCCTTTTCTCAATGTATTTTCAAATTTCCCTCCTGATTTCTTCTTTGACCCATTGGTTATCTAACAGTGCGTTGTTTAATTGCCACATATTTGTAGATTCTCCAGCTGTCCCTCTGATTATGATTTCTAGTTTCATTCCATTGTGATCAAAAAGATATTTTATGATTTCAACCTTTTAATATTTGTGGAGACTTGTTTTGTAACCTCACATATAGTTTATCCTGGAGGATATTCATGTCCTCTTGATAAGAATATATGTTTTTTATTGTTGGCTGAAGCAAATTTTCTACATCTGTTAGATCCCAGTGACCTGATTGTTGTTGTTCAGCTGCTCAGTTGTGTCTGACTCTTTGCGACCCCATGGAATGAAGCATGCCCGGCTTCCCTGTCCTTCACCATCTCCTGGAGTTTGCTCAAACTCTTGTCCATTGGGTTGGTGATGCCATCCAACCATCTCACCCTCTGTTGTCCCCTTCTCCTCCTGCCTTCATCTTTCCCAGCATCAGGGTCTTTTTCAATGAGTTGGGTCTTCGCATCCCGTGGCCAAAGTATTGGAGCTTCAGCTTCAACATTGGTCCTTCCAATGAATATTCAGGGTTGATTAGCATTGTTAAATCCTGTATTTTTTATAATTTTTAATAGGAGAATAATTACTTTACAATATTGTATTGATTGGGCTTCCCTTGTAGCTCAGTTGGTAAAGAATCTGCTTGCAATGCAGGAGAACTGCGTTCCATTTCTGTGTCAGGAAGAGCCCCTGGAGAAGGAAATGGCAACCAGCTCCAGTATTCCTGCCTGAATAATTCCATGGACAGAGGAGCCTGGCAGGCTACAGTCCATGAGATTGCAAGAGTTGGACACGACTTAGCGACTAAACAAACAACCATTATGTTGATTTCCGCCACACATCAACATGAATCAGTAATAGGTATACATATGTCCCCTCCCTCTTGAACCTCCCTCCCACCTTTGACCGCATGCTACCCCTCTAGGTTGTCACAGAACACCAGATAATATCATGTATTTTTATAGCTTTTATCAGGCTTTAAAAGCAGATAAAGCTCTTCTCTTTTACTTCATGAAAATCTTGCTTAAATTTGGTGTAATTTCTTCATGAAACACGTGATAAAACCCATCAATAAAATTATCTGAGCCTGATGTTTTGACAGCCATTTTTATTTTTCTTTAAGATAGTTATTCAGATTTTCTTTCTTTCTGTTTTCATAAATTGTGTTTTTTTAAACTATTCATTCCATTTAAGTTGTTGGAACCATGACATCAGGTTGTTTAAGAGTGTCAGGCGCTCAGCTCAGCTGAAGAGATGCCTGAGATGCTCTGATTTGGAGCAGGAGACTTAAACAACAGGCCAAACGCGATAGCAACATTGACATCTTTAATCAGAAAGGTGCTAAACCAGAGAAGGTGCTGACTGCCCTTTGCTCCATTTTTGCTCATGGAATTGTCCACTGACATGACTGAGTGACCCGAAACTGTTTATTTCCCTCTAAGGTCTGCTTTTGATACTTCCCATACATTTTGATACATTGTGATTTCATTACCACTCAGTTCAAAATATTTTCTACTTTTCCTTGTCTATTTTTGAACCACTGGAATGTTAGGAGTGTGATATTTAATTTAAAAATACTTGGGGATTTTCGAGATCTGAAATGTCTAAAATGGGAGCCTCTAGCCGTTTGTTGCTACTGAGCACACAACACGTAGCTAATGGAAATTCAGGTGCTTTTAAAGTGTAAAACACCTTCAGGATTTAAAAATAATAATAATTTCTTTTAATTGGAAGCTAATTACAATATTGTAGTGGTTTCTGCCATACACTGACATGAATCAGCCATGGGTGTACATGTGTTCCCCATCCTGAACCCCCTCCCGCCTCCCTCCCCATCCCATCTCTCAGGGTCATCCCAGTGCACCAGCCCTGAGCACCCTGTCTCAGGCATCGAACCTGTGCTGGTGATCTGTTTCACATATGATTATATACGTTTCAATGCTATTCTTTCAAATCATCCCACCCTCGCCTTCTCCCACAGAGTCCAAAAGACTGTTCTATACATCTGTGTCTCTTTTGCTGTCTCGCATATAGGGTCATCGTTACCATCTTTCTAAATTCCGTATATATGCATTCAGTTCAGTTCAGTCGCTCAGTCGTGTCTGACTCTTTGCAACCCCATGAATTGCAGCACGCCAGGCCTCCCTGTCCACCACCAACTCTGCATTAGTATACTGTATTGGTGTTTTTCTTTCTGGCTTACTTCACTCTGTATAATAGGCTCCAGTTTCATCCACCTCATTAGAACTGATTCAAATGCACTTTTTAAAATGGCTGAGTAATATTCTACTGTGTATATGTACCACAGCTTTCTTATCCATTTGTCTGCCAATGGACATCTAGGTTGCTTCCATGTCCTGGCTATTGTAAACAGTGCTGCAATGGACATTGGGGTACATGTGTCTCTTTCAACTCTGGTTTCCTTGGTGTGTATGCCCAGCAGTGGGATTGCTGGGTCGTATGGCAGTTCTATTTCCAGTTTTTTAAGGAAGTTCCACACTGTTCTCCATAGTGGCTGTACTAGTCTGCATTCCCACCAACAGTGTAAGAGGGTTCCCTTTTCTCCTCACCTTCTCCAGCACGTATTGTTTATAGACTTTTGGATAGCAACCATTCTGACTGGTGTGAGATGGTACCTCATTGTGGTTTTGATTTGCATTTCTCTGGTAATGACTGATGTTGAGCATCTTTTCATGTGTTTGTTAGCCATCTGTATGTCTTCTTTGGAGAAATGTTTGTTTAGTTCTTTGGCCCATTTTTTGATTGGGTCATTTATTTTTCTGGAATTGAGCTGCATGAGCTGCTTGTATATTTTTGAGATTAATTTTTTGTCCATTGCTTCATTTGCTATTATTTTCTCCCATTCTGAAAGCTGTCTTTTCACCTTGCTTATAGCTTCCTTCTTTAAGCTTTTAAGTTTAATTAGGTCCCATTTGTTTATTTTTGCTTTTATTTCCATTACTCTGGGAGGTGGGTCATAGAGGATCTTGCTGTGATTTATGTCAGGAAGTGTTTTGGCCATGTTTTCCTCTAGGAGTTTTATAGTTTCTGTTCTTACGTTTAGATCTTTAATCCATTTTGAGTTTATTTTTGTGTATGGTGTTAGAAAGTGTTCTAGTTTCATTCTTTTACGAGTGGTTGACCAGTTTTCCCAGCACCACTTGTTAAAGAGATTGTCTTTTCTCCATTGTATATTCTTGTGTCCTTTGTCAAAGATAAGGTGTCCATAGATGCGTGGGTTTATCTCTGGGCTTTCTATTTTGTTCCATTGATCTATATTTCTGTCTTTGTGCCAGTGCCATACTGTCTTGATGACTGTAGCTTTGTAGTGAAGCCTGAAGTCAGGCAGGTTGATTTCTCCAGTTTCATTCTTCTTTCTCAAGATTGCTTTGGCTATTCGAGGCTTTTTGTATTTCCATACAAATTGTGAAATTATTTGTTCTAATTCTCTGAAAAATACTATTGGTAGCTTGATAGGGATTGCATTGAATCTATAGATTGATTCAATAAGAATCACTATATTGATTCTTCCCAATCCATGAACATGGTATATTTCTCCATCTATTTGAGTCATCTTTTATTTCTTTCATCAGTGCTTTATAGTTTTCTATATATAGGTCTTTTGTTTCTTTAGGTAGATTTATTCCTAAGTATTTTTTTCTTTTCGTTGCAGTGATGGATGATATTGTTTCCTTAATTTCTCTTTCTGTTTTCTCATTGTTAGTATATAGGAATGTAAGGGATTTCTGTGTGTTGATTTTATATCCTGCAACTTTACTGTATTCATTGATTAGCTCTAGTAATTTTCTGGTGGAGTCTTTAGGGTTTTCTATGTAGAGGATCATGTCATCTGCAAACAGTGAGAGTTTTACTTCTTTTCCAATCTGGATTCCTTTTATTTCTTTTTCTGCTCTTACTTCTGGGGCCAAAACTATGTTGAATAGTAGTGGTGAGAATGGGCACCCTTGTCCTGTTCCTGACTTTAGGGGAAATGCTTTCAATTTTTCACCATTGAGAATAATGTTTGCTGTGGGTTTATCATATATAGCTTTTATTATGTTGAGATATGTTGCTTCTATTCATGTTTTCTGGAGGGTTTTTATCATAACTGGATGTTGAATTTTGTCAAAGGCTTTCTCTGCATCCATTAAGATAATCATATAGTTTATATCTTTCAATTTGGTAATGTGGTGTATCACGTTGATTGATTTGCAGATATTAAAGAATCCTTGCATCCTGGGATAAAGCCCACTTGGTCATGATGTATGATCTGTTTATTATGTTGTTGGATTTTGTTTGCTAGAATTTTGTTAAGGATATTTGCTTCTATGTTCATCAGTGATATTGGCCTGTAGTTTTCTTTTTTTGTGGCATCTTAGTCAGGTTTTGGTATTAGGGTGATGGTGGCCTCATAGAATGAGTCTGGAAGTTTACCTTTCTCTGCAATTTTCTGGAAGAGTTTGAGTAGGATAGGTGTTAGCTCTTCTCTAAATTTTTGGTAGAATTCAGCTGTGAAGCCGTCTGGTCCTGGGCTTTTGTTTGCTGGAAGATTTCTGATTACAGTTTCGATTTCCATGCTAGTGATGGGTCTGTTAAGATTTTCTATTTCTTCCTGGTTCAGTTTTGGAAAGTTACATTTTTATAAGAATTTGTCCATTTCTTCCAAGTTGTCCATTATATTGGCATATAGTTGCATAGTAGTCTCTTATGATCCTTTGTATTACTATGTTGTCTGTTGTGGTTTCTCCATTTTCATTTCTAAATTTGTTGATTTCATTCTTCTCCCTTTGTCTCTTGATGTGTCTGGCTAATGGTTTATCTATTTTATTTATCTTCTCAAAGAACCAGCTTTTAGCTTTGTTGATTTTTGCTATGGTCTCATTTGTTTATTTTGCATTTATTTCTGCCCTAATTTTTAGTATTTTTTTCCATCAAAAAAGCAAAATGGCTGTCTGAGGAGGCCTTACAAATAGCTGTGAAAAGAAGAGAAGAGAAAAGCAAAGGACAAAAGAAAAGATATAAGCATCTGAATGCAGAGTTCCAAAGAATAGCAAGGAGAGATAAGAAAACCTTCCTCAGTGATCAATGCAAAGAAATAGAGGAAAATAATAGAATGGGAAAGACTAGAGATCTCTTCAAGAAAATCAGAGATACCAAGGGAACATTTCATGCAAAGATGGGCTCGATAAAGGACAAAAATGGTATGGACCTAACAGAAGCAGAAGATATTAAGAAGAGGTGGCAAGAATACACAGAAGAACTGTACAAAAAAGAACTTCACGACCCAGATAATCATGATGATGTGATCACTCACCTAGAACCAGACATCCTGGAATGTGAAGTCAAGTGGGCCTTAGGAAGCATCACTATGAACAAAGCTAGTGGAGGTGATGGAATTCCAGTGGAGCTATTTCAAATCCTGAAAGATGATGCTGTGAAAGTGCTGCACTCAATATGCCAGCACATTTGGAAAACTCAGCAGTGGCCACAGGACTGGAAAAGGTCAGTTTTCATTCCAATCCCAAAGGAAGGCAATGCCAAAGAATGCTCACATTACCACACAATGGCACTCATCTCACACACTAGTAAAGTAATGCTCAAAATTCTCCAAGCCAGGCTTCAGTAATACATGAACTGTGAGCTTCCAGATGTTCAGGCTGGTTTTACAAAAGGCAGAGGAATCAGAGATCAAATTGCCAACATATCCACTGGATCATGGAAAAAGCAAAAGAGTTCCAGAAAAACATCTATTTCTGCTTTATTGACTATGCCAAAGCCTTTGACTGTGTGGATCACAATAAACTGTGGAAAATTCTGACAGAGATGTGAATACCAGACCACCTGACCTGCCTCTTGAGAAACCTATATGCAGGTCAGGAAGCAGCAGTTAGAACTGGACATGGAACAACAGACTGGTTCCAAATAGGAAAAGGAGTACGTCAAGGCTGTATATTGTCACCCTGCTTATTTAACTTATATGCAGAGTACATCATGAGAAACGCTGGACTGGAAGAAACACAAGCTGGAATCAAGATTGCCGGGAGAAATTTCAATAACCTCAGATATGTAGATGACACCACCCTTATGGCAGAAAGTGAAGAGGAACTAAAAAGCCTCTTGATGAAAGTGAAAGAGGAGAGTGAAAAAGTTGAGTTAAAGCTCAACATTCAGAAAACTAAGATCATGGCATCCGTTCCCATCACTTCATGGGAAATAGATGGGGAAACAGTGGAAACAGTGTCAGACTTTATTTTTTTGGGCTCCAAAATCACTGTAGATGGTGATTGCCTCCATAAAATTAAAAGACGCTTACTCCTTGGAAGGAATGTTATGACCAACCTAGATAGCATATTAAAACAGCAGAGACATTACTTTGCCAACAAAGGTCCATCTAGTCAATGCTGTGGTTTTTCCAGTGGTCATGTATGGATGTGAGAGTTGGACTGTGAAGAAAGCTGAGCATAGAAGAATTGATGCTTTTGAAGTGTGGTGTTGGAGAAGACTCTTGAGAGTCCCTTGGACTGCAAGGAGATCCAACCAGTCCCTCCTAAAGGAGATCAGTCTTGGGTGTTCATTGGAAGGACTGATACTGAAGCTGAAACTCCAGTACTTTGGCCACCTCATGCGAAGAGTTGACTCACTGGAAAAGACCCTGATGCTGGGAGAGATTGGGGGCAGGAGGAGAAGGGGACAACAGAGGATGAGATGGCTGGATGGCATCACCGACTCAATGCACATGAGTTTGGGTAGGGTTCGGGAGTTGTTGATGGACAGGGAGGCCTGGCGTGCTGCGATTCATGGGGTCCCAAAGAGTCGGACACGACTGAGTGACTGAACTGGCTGACTAACTGAACTGAACAGATTTCCTTCTACTAACCCTGGGGTTCTTCATTTCTTCCTTTTCTAGTTGTTTTAGGTATAGAGTTAGGTTATTTATTTGACTTTTCTCTTATTTCTTGAGGTAAGCTTGTATTGCTATGAGCCTTCCCCTTAGCACTGCTTTTACTGAGTCCCATAGGTTTTGGGTTGTTGTGTTTTCATTTTCATTCATTTCTTTGCATATTTTGATTTCTTCTGTGATTTGTTGGTTATTCAGAAGCGTGTTGTTTAGCTTCCATATGTTGGTATTTTTAATAGTTTTTTTTTCCTGTAGTTGACATCTATTCTTACTGCATTGTGATCAGAAAAGATGCTTGGAATGATTTCAATTTTTAAAAATTTACCAAGGCTAGATTTATGGCCCAGGATGTGATCTATCCTGGAGAAGGTTCTGTGTGCACTTGAGAAAAAGGTAAAATTCATTGTTTTGGGGTGAAATGTCCTATAGATGTCAATTAGGTCTAACTGGTCCATTGTATCATTTAAAGTTTGTGTTTCCTTGTTAATTTTCTGTTTAGTCGATCTATCCCTAGGTATGAGTGGGGTATTAAAGTCTCCCTCTATTATTGTGTTATTGTTAATTTCCCCTTTCATACTTGTTAGCATTTGCCTTACATATTGCGGTGCTCCTATGTTGGGTGCATATATATTTATAATTGTTATCTCTTCTTCTTGGATTGATCCTTTGATCATTATGTAGTGTCCTTCTTTGTCTCTTTTCACAACCTTTATTTCAAAGTCTATTTTATCTGATATGAGTATTGCTACTCCTGCTTTCCTTTGGTCTCTATTTGCATGGAATATCTTTTTCCAGCCCTTCACTTTCAGTCTGTATGTGTCCCCTGTTTTGAGGTGGGTCTCTTGTAGCAACATATATAGGGGTCTTGTTTTTGTACCCATTCAGCCAGTCTTTGTCTTTTGGTTGGGGCATTCAACCCATTTACATTTAAGGTAATTATTGATAAGTATGATCCCATTGCCATTTACTTTATTGTTTTGGGTTCGAGTTTATACACCCTTTCTGTGTTTCCTGTCTACAGAAGATCCTTTATCATTTGTTGAAGAGCTGGTTTGGTGGCGCCTAACTCTCTCAGCTTTTGCTTGTCTGTAAAGCTTTTGATTTCTCTTTCATATTTGAATGGGATCCTTGCTGGGTATGGTAATCTGGGTTGTAGGTTTTTCTCTTTCATCACTTTAAGTATGTCCTGCCATTTCCTTCTGGCCTGAAGAGTTTCTATTGAAAGATCAGCTGTTATCCTTATGGGAATCCCCTTATGTGTTATTTGTTGTTTTCCCTTGCTGCTTTTAATATTTGTTCTTTGTGTTTGATCTTTGTTAATTTAATTAATATGTGTCTTGGGGTGTTTTGTCTTGGGTTTCTCCTGTTTGGGACTCTCTGAGTTTCTTGGACTTGGCTGGCTATTTCTTTCCCCATTTTAGGGAACTTTTCAACTGTTACCTCCTCAAGTATTTTTTCATGGCCTTTCTTTTTGTCTTCTTCTTCTGGGACTCCTTGGAGAAGGCAATGGCACCCCACTCCAGTACTCTTGCCTGGAAAATCCCATGGACGGAGGAGCCTGGTAGGCTGCAGTCCATGGGGTCGCTAAAAGTTGGACACGACTGAGCGACTTCACTTTCACTTTTCTCTTTCATGCATTGGAGAAGGAAATGGCAACCCACTCCAGTATTCTTGCCTGGAGAATCCCAGGGATGGCAGAGCCTGATGGGCTGCCGTCTATGGGGTCGCACAGAGTCGGACACGACTGAAGCAACTTAGCATAGCATAGCATCTGGGACTCCTATGATTCGAATGTTGGGGCGTTTGACATTGTCCCAGAGGTCTCTGAGGTTGTCTTCATTTCTTTTAATTCTTTTTTCTTTTTTCCTCTCTGCTTCATTTATTTCCACCATTCTATCTTTCACCTCACTTATCCTATCTTCTGCCTCAGTTATTGTACTGTTGGTTCCCTCCAGCATGTTTTTGATCTCAGTTATTGCATTATTCATTGTTGATTGAATTTATTTCTTCTAGGTCCTTGTTAAACATTTCTTGTATCTTCTTAATCCTTGTCTCCAGGCTATTTATCTGTAACTCCATTTTATTTTCAAGATTTTGGATCATTTTTACTATCATTATTCTGAATTCTTTTTCAGGTAGATTCCCTATCTCCTGTTTTGTTTGGTGTGGTGTGCATTTATCACGTCCCTTTACCTGCTGAGTATTTCTCTGCCTTTTCATCTTGTTTAGATTGCTGTGTTTGGGGTGGCCTTTCTGTATTCTGGTAGTTTGTGGTTCTTCTTTATTATGGAGGTTCCTCCCTGTGGGTGAGGTTGGATGAGTGGTTCTCAAGGTTTCCTGGTTAGGGAAGCTTGCTTTGGTGTTCTGGTGGGTGGAGCTGGATTTCTTCTCTCTGGGTTGCAATGAAGTATCTAGTGAGTTTTGAGGTGTCTGTGGGTTTGGTGTGACTTTGGGTAGCCTGTATATTAAACCTCAGGGCTATGTTCCTGTGTTGCTGGAAAATTTGCATGGTATGTCTTGCTCTGGAACTTGTTGGCTCTTGGGTGGAGCTTGGTTTCAGTGTAGGTATGGAGGCTTTTGGATGAGCTCTTATCGATTAATGTTCCCTGGAGTCAGGAGTTTTCTGATGTTCTCGGGTTTTGGATTTAAGCCTCCTGCCTCTGGTTTACAGTCTTATTCTTACAGTCGTCTGAAGACTTCTCTATCCATACAGCAGCAATGATAAAACATCTAGGTTAATGGAGAAAAGATTCTCTACAGTGTGGGATACCCAGAAAGGTTTGCTGAGTTACATGGAAAAGAGAGGAGGGAGGAGGGAGATAAAGGTGATCAGGAGGAGAAGAGGGGGATTCAAAAGGGGAGAGAGCAATCTAGCCAGTAATCAAATCCCTATGTGCTCTCCACAGCCTGGAACACCCAGTGAGGTTCATGGAGTTACATAGAGAAGAGAAGAGGGAGGAAGGAGGTAGAGGTGACCAGGAGGAGAAGAGGGGGAGTAAAAAAGAGAGAGAGAGATTTAGCCAGTAATCAGTTCCCTAAGTGTTCTCCACAGTCCTGAACACCCAAAAAGATTTACAGAGTTTGGTAGAGAAGAGAAGGTGGAGGGAGAAGATAGAGGTGACCTAGGGAGAAAAAGGAGAGTCAAAATGGGGAGAGGGCAATCAAGCCTGTAATAACACTCTTAAGTAAAAATGGGTACTGAAGACTGGATTCTTAAAGGTACAAAATTGATAACAAATACCAAAAAGCAAAGATTAAAAATCTAGAATAGAGGTTAGACTCTCAAAAATACAATATTAAAAAAAAAAAAACAAAACAAAATCACAAAAATTATTAAAAAAATATATATGAAATTTGCTTTAAAAATAGGGTCTTTTAAAAAAACATGGTAATAGTAGGTTATAAAAATGAAAGTTAAAGAGGGTAATAAAGGACTTAAAAATAAAAAAAAATTTTAAATTGTTTAAATGCTAATAGTAAAAATATATCTAGGAATTTCTCGGAGCTGTTTCGGGCAGTGGGGGGTCTGTTCAGTTTCAGATAGTTCCTTGTTCCAGCTTACATGTCTCAAGGTCTATAGGCCCTTTCCAATGTAGTTGGTGCTAACTACAGAGTTTTAATCAGTTGCACCTGTCACTTTCAAAGCGGTTCCCTCTGTTTCTTTTGGCTTCTTCTGTTTACAAGTCTCTTCAGTGTCTAATTTCTGCCCTGACACAAGGGGGCGAAGGTGGTCACTTATTTAGGCTTACTTGTTCAGTCGTGCTGTGCGGAGGGAGGAACATTGCAAACAAATACCACTGGCGAGCGTGGGGAGCGCGCGGTGTCTGGGCCACACTGGGTTTGTCCCTGCTCACGGCATGTGTGTTTTCCAGGTCTACACTGCTTAGGCTCCAGGTTGCTCTGCAGGGGAACTGTCTAAAGCAGGCCCTGGGTTGAGTGCACTTCCCAGGTCTAAGCTGCTCAGGTTCAGGTTCTTGGGTACCCCCACAAAGGCACAGACTCGGTTGGGCCAGCGTTTTGTGCCCTTCCCAGGTCTGAGCAGCTCAGGCGACCGGGTGCTTAGCGAGCACACTCTCCCCAGGTGGGGTGGTGCGCCTTATCACTTCCCCGGTCCCAGCTGCTCGTTTTCCTGGGTGCGCAGCAGGAGCGCCGTCTCAGGTGTGCGGTGTGTCTCCTCTGGGGAGCTGATCTCTGGCCGCGACCCTCCTGGCAGATGTCAACCGTCCAGGATCCCAGGAAGACTTGGTTAGCAACTGGGAGCCTGCTCGCAGTTTGGTAGAGAATGCCTCTCTGGGGCAGAGATTGCCCCTTTCCAGCTCCGGCTGTCGCCTGCCTGCCTCTCTGCCTCCGGTGGGGGATGGGCCGATCCGCTGCTGGCTAGCTCTCCTCCAGTATTCGCTCACTCCTTTATCCTGTGAGCGGCCTGGCAGTGCCTTAGGTTAGAGCTTTTCGCGGGAAAGTTTTCTCTCTCTCTCTCTTCTTTCTCTCTCTGGCTACCCCACAGTTTGGGCTGCTATCTTGCATTAGCTCCCTAAGATTGTACTCAGGGCATTCAGGCCCAGATGCTACTCTAAGCAATGCAGCCCGCACCTCCCTGTTCACCCCCCTGCTTGTTGGTGGCAGATTGCAGCGTCTGGGCTACTTCTCCTCTGGGAGTTGCCATTAGGCACGTAATCTGTGGGTTTTATTTATTTATTTGTTAATTTTTCTTCCTGGTTATGTTGTCCCCTGAGATTCCAAAACTCCCCACAGACCTGCCAGTGAGAGGGTGCTTGGAAACTTCTCCTCTTTCACGACTCCCTCCCCGTGACGGGTCTCCCGTGCCTAACTCTTTTGTCTCTCTTTTTATCTTTTATATTTTGTCCTACCTCCTTTCGAAGACAATGGGCTGACTTTCTGGGTGCCTGGTGTCCTCTGCCAGCATTCGGAAGTTGTTTTGTGGAATTTGCTCAGCGTTCAAACCATCTTTTGATGAATTTGTGGGGGAGAAAGTGGTTTCCCAGTCCTATTCCTCTGCCATCTTAGGACAGCTCCCCCCTCCCTAGATTTTTTAAAGACAATTTAAAAAAAAAAAGGAACATGAAATATCTCACATTTGGAAATATCATTAATGTTGTATTTTGGATATATTGGCTTAAATAAAGTACTGATATATTTAACAAATATATTATTTATTTGGCTGTACTTGTCTTAGTTGCAGCATGTGGGCTCTATTTCACTAACCAAGGATTGAACCCAGGATCCTGCATTAATTGGTCAGGGTCTTAGCCACTGGACCACCAGGGAAGTTCCTATTACTAGTGTTAATTTCAAATTTCTTTTAACCTTTTAGTGCACCTACCAGAAAGTTTAAAACTGCATTTGTGACTTCCATTCTATTTTTATTAGACAGTTCTATTCTAAATATCTTTGTGTTATTGACTTTGATCTTACTCTGTAAGAAGCTCATCTTTTGAGATTGACAGGTTTCTTATGGACCAGGATATGTCTGTCTTGAACATATTTGATATGTACCTGAAGAGATTGCTTGTTTTGTGGTTATTTGACATCATGTCTTGTAAATGTCAATCAGGTCAAGTTGGCTAATAGTATTGTTCACATCTTTTATATTCTTACTGAAATCTGTTTAAAAATCCTCTTTTTCTATCAGTCTTTGAGAAAGAGGTCTTGTGTATTTGTATGTGTCTCCCTTTATGTCTATTTATTTTTGTTTCTGGTATTTTGAAATTTTGTTATTAGATGCTGTGAATAAAAAATGCTGCCTGCCATATCAGTAAACAAAGGATGTTGCAGCCCTCAACCACTTTAGCCACTCTGGAAGGTGAGCCACGAGGAAACTCAGGATGGAGGCAAATGGGCTGCCAGTTGCCCAGCCCTCAGCTGATGCAGTTCCTTCCCCACAAAGGTGCACTCTGAGGAGACTCAGGACGAGAAAGCACAGGATACTGGCCCTAGAATTTGAGGTGCATATTCAAAGAAATGATTTCAGTGAGCCCAGACTTTTGTATCTTTTGGTATAGAGAAAAGAGCTAAATTCATTAATTTATCAGGTTTTCCTGATATCAAGTTTTCCTTAATGAACAATAATATCTTGATACTCTGACTACCTGATCTTTGTTGCAAAGACTCCTGTATATCCTGGCTTCTCTTCAGAGCAGTCTCTCACAGCTCACTGTGAAGCTGTCTTTTCAACTTTTCTGAAGTCCTCAGAAAGTGAAATAAATAAAACATTATTCTCAGCTTTAAGCTGTTTATGTGTTTTAGTTGACAGGACATACATGCTAAGGGCTGCTGTGTCTTACTGATAAATTGCTACCTTATCATTATGAAATATCTGACTTTAGTTATACTCTTTGCTTTGGAGTATAAGTACAGTGACAGCTTCCTTATGCTTATAGTTTGCATTTATATCTTTTCTCATTCATTTATTTTCAATCTATTTATTACTGCATTTCAGTTCTCTGCCATTCTCTGCTCAGTTCTCAGCACTCAGCTGGGTGTCCTACATTTCAATTCCTGAACTAACTGTCTGGAGCTGGCACAGGTCCCACAGCTTAAAGGTAAAGTCCCCAGCAAGACAGCCTTATTACAAGTGGGGTATTGGATCTCTATCCTACTTGGCTACAAATTTGGGATGTCCCCTGACCCCCATCCCCATTTAGTTTTAATGATTTCATAGAACAAGTGAAAGAAATCACCTAAAGCTCTGTACTTAGACTACTGTTTTATTACAAGGATACAACTCAGGAACAGCCAACAGGAGGAGATAGATCAGTTCAGTTCAGTTGCTCATTTGTGTTCGACTCTTTGTGACACCATGGACTGCAGCACGCCAGGCCTCCCTGTCCGTCACCAACTCTCGGAGTTTTCTCAAACTCACGTCCATTCAGTCAGTGATTGAACCATCTCTTCCTGTGTCACCCCCTTCTCCTCCTGCCTTCTATCTTTGCCAGCATCAGGGTCTTTTCCAGTGAGTCAGTTCTTCGCATCAGGTGCCAAAGTACTGGAGCTTTAGCTTCAGCATCAGTCCTTCCAATGAATATTCAGGACTGATTTCCTTTAGGATTGACTGGTTAGATCTCCTTACAATCCAAGGGACTGTCAAGAGTCTTCAACACCACAGATAAAAAGCATCAATTCTTTGGCGCTCAGCTTTCCTTATAGTCCAACTCTCACATCCATACATGACTACTGGAAAAACCATAACTTTGACTAGATGGACCTTGGTTGGCAAAGTAATATCTCTGCTTTTTAATATGAATATGCTGTCTAGGTTGGTCATAGCTTTTCTTCCAAGGAGCAAGCATTTTTTAATTTCATGGCTGCAGTCACCACCTGCAGTGATTTTGGAGCCCCCCGCCCACCCCCAAATAAAGTCTCTCACTGTTTCCATTGTTTCCCCATCTATTTGCCATGAAGTGATGGGACTGGATGCCATGATCTTCGTTTTTTGAATGTTGAGTTTTAAGCCAGCTTTTTCACTCTCCTCTTTCACTCTCATCAAGAGGCTCTTTAGTTCTTTTTCACTTTCTGCCATAAGGGTCATATCATCTGCACATCTGGGGTTATTGATATTTCTCCTGGCAATCTTGATTCCAGCTTGTTCTTCATCCAGCCTGGCATTTCGCTTGATGTACTCTGCATAGAAGTTAAATAAGCAGGGTGACAATATACACCCTTCACATACTCCTTTCCCGATTTGGAACCAGTCTGTTGTTCCATGTCCAGTTCTAACTGTTGCTTCTTGATCTGCATACAGATTTCTCAGGAGGCAGGTCAAATGGTCTGGTATTCCCATCTCTTTCAGAATTTTCCACAGTTTGTTGTGATCCACACAGTTAAAGGCTTTGGCACGGTCAATAAAGCAGAAGTAGATGTTTTTCTGGAACTCTCTTGCTTTTTCCATGATCCAACAGATGTTGGCAATTTGATCTCTGATTCCTCTGCCTTTTCTAAATCCAGCTTGAACCTCTGGAAGTTCAGGGTTCATGTACTGTTGAAGCCTGGCTCGGAGAACTTTGAGTATTCTTTGCTAGCATGTGAGATGAGTGAAATTGTGTGGTAGTTTGAGCATTCTTTGGCATTGCCTTCCTTTGGGACTGGCATGAAAACTGACCTTTTCCAGTCCTGTGGCCACTGCTGAGTTTTCCAAATGTGCTGGCATATTTAGTGCAGCACTTTCACAGCATCATCTTTTAGGATTTGAAATAGCTCCACTGGAATTTCATCACCTCCACTAGCTTTGTTCATAGTGATGCTTCCTAAGGCCCACTTGACTTCATATTCCAGGATGTGACTCTAGTGAGTGATCACACCACTGTGGTTATCTGGGTTATGAATATCTTTTTTGTACAGTTCTTCTGTGTATTCTTGCCACCTCTTCTTAATATCTTCTGCTTCTGTTAGGTCCATACCATTTCTGTCCTTTATCAAGCCCATCTTTGCATGAAATATTCCCTTGGTATCTCTAATTTTCTTGAAGAGATCTCTAGTCTTTCCCATTCTATTGTTTTCCTCTATTTCTTCTCATTGATCACTGAGGAAGGCTTTCTTATCTCTCCTTGCTATTCTTTGGAATTGTGCATTCAGATGGGTATATCTTTCCTTTTCTCCCTTGCCTTTCATTTCTCTTCTTTTCACAGCTATTTGTAAGGTCTCCTCACACAACCATTTTGCCTTTTTACAAGTCTTTCTCTTGGGGATGGTTTTAATCATCTCCTCCTGTACAATGTCATGAACCTCCATGCATAGCTCTTCAGGCACTCTGTCTATCAGATCTAATCCCTTGAATCTATTTGTCATGTCCGTGGTATAATCATAAAGGATTTGATTTAGGTCATACCTGAATGGTCTAGTGGTTTTCCCCACCTTCTTCAATTTAAGTCTGAATTTGGCAATAAGGAGTTCATGATCTGAGCCACAGTCAGCTCCTGGTCTTGTTTTTGCTGACTATATAGAGCTTCTTCTTCTTTGGCTGCAAAGAATATAATCAATCTGATTTCGGTATTGACCATCTGGTGATGTCCATGTGTAGAGTCTTCTCTTGTGTTGTTGGAAGAGGGTATTTTCTATGACCAGTGCGTTCTCTTGGCAAAACTCTATTAGCCTTTGACCTGCTTCTTTTTGTACTCCAAGGCCAAATTTGTCTGTTACTCCAAGTATCTCTTGACTTCCTACATTTGCATTCCTGTCCCTTATAATGAAAAGGACATCTTTTTGAGGTGTTAGTTCTAGAAGGTCCTGTAGGCCTTCACAGAACTATTCAACTTCAGCTTCTTCAGCATTAGTGGTCGGGGCATAGACTTGGATTACTGTGATGATATTGAATGGTTTGCCTTGGAAACGAACAGAGAACATTCTGTCGTTTTTGAGATTACATCGAAGTACTGCATTTCGGATTCTTTTTTTTTTTTTTTTCACTATGATGTCTACTCCATTTCTTCTAAGGGCTTCTTGCCCACAGTAGTAGATATAATGGTCATCTGAGTTAAATTCACCCATTCCAGTCCATTTTAGTTCACTAATTCCTAAGATGTTGATGTTCACTCTTGCTGTCTCCTGTTTGACCAGTTCCAATTTGCATTGATTCATGGACCTAACATTCCAGGTTCCTATGCAATATTATTCTTTACAGCATCAGACATTACTTCCATCACCAGTCACATCCACAACTGGGTGTTGTTTTTGCTTTGGCTCCGTCTCTTCATTCTTTCTGCAGTTATTTCTCCACTGATCTCCAGTAGCATATTGGGCACCTACCAACCTGGGGGGTTCATCTTTCAGTATCATATCTTTTTGCCTTTACATGTTGTTCATGGGGTTCTCAAGGCAAGAAAACTGAAGTGTTTTGCCATTCCCTTCTCCGGTGGGCCATGTTTTGTCAGAACTTTCCACCATGATCTGTCCATCTTGGGTGGCCCTACATAGCATGGCTCATAGTTTTATTGAGTTAGACAAGGCTGTGATCCATGTGATCAGTTTGGTTAGTTTTCTGAGATTGGTTTTCATTCTGTCTGCCTTTTGATGGATAAGGATAAGAGGCTTATGGAAGCTTTCTGATGGGAGAGACTGACTGAGGGGAAAACTGGGTCTTGTTCTGATGGGTGGAGCCATGCTCAGTAAATCTTTAATCCAATTTTCTGTTCATTGGTGGGGCTGTGTTCCCTTCCTGTTGTTTAACCTGAGGCCAAACTACAGTGGAAGTAATGAAGATAATGGGACCTCCTTCAAAAGCTCCCATGATGCACTGCAGCACTCAGTGCCCCCGACCCTGCAGCAGGCCACCACTGACCCACGCCGCTGCCAGAGCCTCCTGGACACTCACGGGCAGTTTGGATCAGTCTCTTGTGGGGTCACTGCTCCTTTCTCTTGGGTCCTGGTGTGCCCAAGGGTCTGTTTGTGCCTTCCAAGAGTCTGTTTCCCCAGTCCTGTGTAAGTTCTGGCAGCTCTCTGGTGGGGTTAATGGCGACCTCCTCCTAGAGGGCTTATGCCATACCTGGGTCTGCTGCACCCAGAGTCCCTGCCCCTGTGGCAGGCCACCGCTGACCTGTACCTTTGCAAGAGACAGTCAAGCACAGCTCTGTCTCTGTGTCTGTGGGGGTCTCTGGGTCCTGCTGCTCACAAGGTTTTTCTGAGCGCTCTGAGCGTCTCTGGCTGGTAAGGGGTTTGATTCTAAATGCGATTTCACCTCTCTTACCATCTTGCTGGGGCTTGTCCTTTGCCCTAGGAGGTGGGGTACCTTTTTTTGGTGGGATCCAACATTCTCTACTCGACGGTTGTTCAGCAGCAAGTTGTAGTTTTGGAGTTCTCACAGGAGAACATGAGTGCACATCCTTCTACTCTGCCATTTGCCAGGTTAAGCAGCAGAAACCATTGCCCTTCAGTCTGATAAATTCTCAGCACTCAGATCCAGGGAAGGGCAGTAATTAGTCTGTTCCATATGCTTGAAGGAAAAACAAGTAGTGATCTTTAATCTTAAGCCCATGCAATCTGGTCCATGGTAAAACGGCCAGAGGGCATGAAAAAGGGTGGTGACTTATTCCAAGGATCAAGAGAAGCCATAAAGATGTTAAGTATCTTGACCTTTAAATTAATTGGTTAGAAATAATGTGGTTTAAGGAAGGATATAAAAACTGCTGAAAGTCCCACCTTGAGAGGACTCTTTACCTTCTCCAGGCAGCAATGTGGCAGTGGTTTGCAGTTCCCCTCTCCAGAGGATCTTCCTATTCCAGGGATTAAAATTGGGTCTCCTGCATTAACAGGCATATTCTTTACTACAGAGGTTTGCAGAACTCAGGGGAAGGTGAATGACAATAAGACAAAGGTGAGATCATTCGACCCAGAAGCAACTACATTCCAGGCTTCTTCATGGGACATACGTTCAGGAAATGGTGGCGCTGGCATGTTCCAAGATAACTGACCTTCCACATGGGATCCCTTTCCTTCTGGCTGAAGAATACTTCCTCGACATCTTTTTGTGCAAGTTGCTGATGATCAACTCTTGCTTTCCCTTGTCTTCCTTTCACCTTCATTCCTAAATGATATTTTTGCTGCATGTAGATTCTAAGGTTGTGTCATTTTTTTCCTTCTGGCTTCCACAGCTGCTGTCAAGAAGTCAGGTCAGGTGTCATTCCCAGAGTCACTCCTTAGAAGGTGGCCTGTCTTTCTCTAGCCAATGACAAGAATTCCTTTTTGTCTGCAGTTTTCTACATTCTCATGAGTCTGTGTGGAGATTCATTTATTTATCCTGCTTGTAATCTATGGGGCTGCTTGATCTTGGATAGGATATATTTTATCAGTCCTGAAGATGTCCAAACTATTATCAATTCAGTATTTGTGCTCACAAATACTGGGCGTCTCACAAGTATCTGGGTATCTGCTTTGCTGCTTGGCATATTTCTCACCCTCTCTTCCACATTTTTCACTCTTTCTATTGTGGAGGCTCAGCTGGGGTGCCGAACAGAGAAGTTACAACAGATTTTTACAGACCCCTCTGCTTCCTACTCAGGAGGGCAGGCAGCTGAATTGCACCAGCAAGGAAGGCTGATTCTCCCAAACGGATGTCCAAGCATTCCAAGCATTCGGGAGGAGAAATACTTTCTGGCAGGCAAAGACACAATAGGAAATGACCCACTTGTACATTCTTAGACTGCAGACTGCGTGCATTAGAAGGTTGTGAATTCCAGGACTTCCCTGGCAGTCCGGCAGTTAAGACTCCATGCTTCCAATGTTGGAGGCATGGGTTGGATCCCTGGTCAGGGAACTAAGATTCCAAATGCCACCATACATGGCCAAAAAAAAAAAAAAACAAGGTTGCAAATTCAAACAAGTGAGACATAGCCTACACTTCCTCAGATACAATAGAAAAGAAAACATCAGAGCTCATTTCATGAATAAGGGGAATTACTGCTTTGCGGAGTCCTCGTTTCAGTTACATAGAGATGTATTCACATAGTCTGTGTACATGAGTGCTCTGGGTTGCCATGCAAAATATAGCCTTTTTATTCTGGGTCAGGGTAGAAATTATTTTTAAAGATTGAAAAATATTATGCCACCTGTCTCTCTATCCCTGGCAAGATCCCATTTAACACCCCTATTATTTGATCCTGTTACATTTGTTTTAGCCATCACTAGGATGTTGGACAGGCTCTTTCCACATGAGCCATCTGAACACTGCAGCTGTAAGCAGAGCTACTCCACTCATAGCTGACCTGCTGGCCTGACCCCTCAGGGTCCATGGCCCTGTGCTATGCCACCAGTGATTAGCAGAGCAGTTAGGTTTTTGCAGGGCTGAGCCATGAAGAAGCTGCTGTGTCGTGTTCCTGGCTTTTCCTTGCCCCCATCCCAGCTCTGCCCTCTCCTCACCACTTATCAAGAGGTGTCCTCCATCCCATGCAGGCCTGGGCCAGCAGGCTGGGGGCCTGGAGTCACAGGAGGGCAGATAGGGAACTTCGGACAAAAACTGCTCACCTTGTCTCAGGCACTAGGACAGCCACTTACACGAGCTGTGCCACAATGAGAGGTCCTGATGAGGAGCAAGGTGCTGTCACCAAACACTAACCAGGAGAATTCAGGAGGGGCCAAAACAGGGGAGACGGCCAACCTCCCAGAGTCCTTCGTCCTGGAGTCCACCTTGGCTGAGAGACACACGTGCCACCAGGAAGGGTCCTGGTCACACCAAGTATGGGCCAAGCAGGCTGCGGGCCAGAAACAGCTCAGGAACTAACCCCATCGAACCGCGAGCCATGTGGCAGAGCAGCACCCCTGGGTTCCCTGAGACTGCTGCCCTCCCTCCCTGGCGTCCCTTTCCAGTAAACTCTCCTGCTCTGTCAGCACGTGACTCTTTAGACGATTCATTTCTGAGTGTTTGACAAGAGCTCATTCTTGGGCCCTAGAAGGGGCCCCTGTTCCAGCAACGTGGGTGACGCTGAGAGCTGAGAAGAAGGGGGCACAGAGCTCCCTAGCCTGGGCCGCAGGCACTCAGAAGTGCCCTGGGAGTAAGATGGGAAGGAAGGGGGCAGGTCACAACCGCTAAAAAAAACGACAGAACCCTTGAGGATACAACAAAAACTGGTCAGAACCTACTAGGCCCAAGATGGTGGAAGATTCAGCCTCCAGTGGACTTGAGCCTCATTTAAAGCTCCGTCGTAGTACATCAGCTAGTTGACACACCTACAGGCGCCAGACAGTTTCAAGGCTGACCATTAAGGCCGAAAAGTGGGTGGCGGCCCAGATATTGGAAATACTCACCCCTTCCCCAAAGTAGCAGGGATACTCCTCCCACTAGCTAGCCTATGAAATTACCCAGCCCCTTAAGAACTAACCACCCCCACAACCGCGGGCCCACTCTCACTTTCTGAGATAGCCCACACTCCGTGTTCTCTGTGAGTAAATCTGCTTCCAGCCCACTTCAGCTCACTCTTAAATTCTTTCCTGTGTGAAGCCAAGGGCCCTCACTCAGGACCCCGAGCCAGGGACCCACCTAAGACCTGGCATATAACCATCCTCTTGTGTCCCCTTGTCCTGTAACAAGAGGAGGCCAGACGCTGGGTAGGACTGTCCGCATCCCTGCACCTAGCGGGTTCAGGGCTCCCTGGGAGGGGCAGGCGAGGGGGCGGGGCCGGACCGGACCGAGCTGAGTTTGGCTGCAGGGAAACGCAGGCGTCACACGGGTTCCTGGGCGCTGAGACTGGGGAGTCTGGATCCCCGTACAGAGTGTGCCTGGACTGGACAGCGCTGTGCCTGGGCAGATGCGGGGTGGGGGGGGGGCGGTTAGTTCTGAGCAGAGCCCGAGAGATGCCCCCCCTTTCCCCTCCCCTCCCCTTCCGCTCCTGGGGCTCCCCTGCCCCTCCCCTCCCCACCTGCCTTCTCTCCGGAAATGGAAACTCAGAGCCCTGGGCTCCTCCTCCCGCCCCTCCCCCGCCCAGCCCCACGCAGCCTCCCTCCGCTCCTGCAGAGTTTGGGCCTCCTGCTGCTGCTGCTGCTAAGTCGCTTCAGTCGTGTCCGACTCTGTGCGACCCCATAGACGGCAGCCCACCAGGCTCCGCCGTCCCTAGGATTCTCCAGGCAAGAACACTGGAGTGGGTTGCCATTTCGCTCTCCAATGCATGAAAGTGAAAAAATAAAGTGAAGTCGCTTAGTCGTGTCCGACTCCTAGCGACCCCATGGATTGCAGCCCACCAGGCCCCTCCATCCATGGAATTTTCCAGGCAAGAGTACTAGCCTCCCTCAACACGGGGTAGGGGCAGCAGGAGCCGAAAGGACCGCCAGCCGCCCCCAGCAGGTCCAGCTGCCTCCGAACCCGGTCTTCAAGGGACTCTGCCCTCAAACTCCGAGCAGAGGAAATGCTGGTCTTTGCGGGGTCACAGACACAGAAGGGTAGTGGCTTCAACCCTCTGAGCTGTTTTTGTTTCAAACCTGTTTATTTTTAACTGAAGGAAAATTGCTTCACAATATTGTGCTGGCCTCTACCATACATCAGAGTGAGTCAGCCATAGGTATACATGTGTCCCCTCCCTTTCTTACCTTCCTCCCACCTCCCAGCCATTCCCACCCCACTGAGTTGTTACAGAGCCCCAGTTTGAGTTTTCTGAGTCATATGGCAAATTCCCATTGGTTACCTATTTACACCTGGGACTGTCTATGCTTCCCTCTTAGTCTCTCCATCGGTCCCTGCCTGCCGTGCGTCCACAAGTCTGTTCCATGTCTGTGTCTCCATTGTTGCCTTGTAAATAGGCACTTGAGTACTATCTTTCTAGATTCCATATATGTTAACATACGATATTTGTTTTTCTCTTTCTGACTTACTTTACACAGTGTAATAGGCTCCAGGTTCATCCTTCTCATTAAAACTGACTCAAATGTGTTCCTTTTCATGGCGAGTACTATTCCATTATATATGTGTACCAGTGTCTTTATCTGTTCATCTGATGATGAACATCTAGGTTGCTTCCATGGCCTAGCTATTGTAAATAGTGCTGTGGTGAACTTTGGGGTACACGCGCCTTTTACAATCTTGGTTTCCTCAGGGTATATGACAAGTAGTGGAATTGCTGGGTCATATGGTAATTCTACCTCCCAGTTTTTTGAGGAATCTCCATACTGTCTTCCATAGTGGCTATATCAATTAACATTCCCACCAACATTGCAAAATATACAAGCAGCTCATAAAACTGAATACCAGAAAAACAACCCAATAAAAAAGTGAGAAAAAGACCGAAACAGACATTTCTCTAAAGACATACAGGTGGCTAATACACATATGAAAAGATGCTCAACATTGCTCATTATTAGAGAAATACAAATCAAAACTATAATGATATCACCTCACACTGGTCAGAATGATCATCATCCAAAAATCCACAAACGATAAATGCTGGAGAGGGTATGGAGAAAAGGGAGCCCTCTTGCGCTGTTGGTGAGCTGGTTTTCACATGTGAAAACTGGAGGCAGCTCTCAGGCTACAGGACACCTTAATGCTCAGAGCCTGAAGCCAGTGCTGCCAGGACCCTGGGGGTTGGAGGCGTCTGCTCTTGTCTTTCAATAAAGCTGTTGGCCTAATTGAAAAAAGAAAAAAAAAATCTGGAGGTAGCCACACCCATCTTTTCCCAGGGACAGTTCCAAAAACAAATTTAATCACTCCGTAACTGAGCAGTACTCTGGTAATGTGCCAGCCTCAATCCCCTTCTTTTCAGTTTACACCTGACAAAGACTCCCTCCTGGCCCAAACTCAAACCAGGCTCCTCTGAGCCGCTTCTCAACTGGGCCTTGACATTGACCCCAGTCCTGTCTTCAGTCTCTGTCACCTCATTTTAGCAAAGAATCCACAGCATCAGTTTAGTGAGACTCCTCCCACTCTTGACATCTGATCAAGTTCCACTTTCCACGTCTAAGTCCTCAGTCTGCCATTGGCAAGAACATCCCCACCCTTGATGTTTCCACTCAGGAAGCTTCCATCCTCTGACCCCTCACCCTGTAGTTGGATATAAATCCCCAGCCATCTCTACTATATTAGGAGTTGAGGTCTAGCTCTTGAATAGTCTATCTTGTCAGTTAAACAGCTGTCAGACTACTTTGTCTGTAACAGTCTGGTGCCATGACTTGAAAGAATCCACTGCATCATTGGACCCCATGCCCCTGGGGAGCCTTTGCCTCACTCCTGGCTGGCTGATGGGGGTGGGAGGGGGCCAACAGTGAGTCCATATAGATGGAGAGTTGGTGTTCTGGATGAAGGGCTATCAAAACTGGGTGGAGACAAAGTCTGATTCTCAGGATTCTCTTGAGGCTGGGATAGATCCCAAGGTTTTCTTTGAAAGGTATGGCATTAATTTCCTAGGGACACCATAATAAAATACCACACCCGGGCTGGGTGGCTTAAATAACAGAAATTTATTTTCTTATCGTCCTGGAGCCTAGAAGTCCAAGATCAAGGCATTAGCAGGTTATTTTCTGCTGATGCTTCTCTCCTTGGCCAGCAGATGGCCATGCTGTTCATGTGGTCATACTTCTGTGCCCAACCACCTCTGGTGTCTCTATGTCCTTCCACACTGCCCCTTCTTAGGAGGACATTATTCTGATTCGATTAGGACCCATCCATATGACCTCATTTAACCTTGAATACTTCTTTAAGAACCCTCTGTCCACATAGTCACATTATGAGGTACTGGAGGTTAGGGTTTCCACATATGAATTGAGGGCACCATTGGTTGGACCATGGGAAATCCTCACTGGGGTCTCATTTGGTTTGATTCAGTTCTTTGTTATTTAGGTTGTTCTTTGTTTGTAGACAAGTTGCTGGAATTGTCTTCCCTGGTGCTGTACTTTGATACCTCCATTCTCCATGGAAATTCTCACTCTTTTGTCTTCCTCTGCAGACTCCCACTGGCTACATGGTTGGCCCCTACGGTGCCAAATCAGCCTACTGCACTCCTGTTAGCAAATCCTTCATTAGTAAAAACCTTCACTTTTACTAAGAATGGTTTGAAACCTCAGTGTCCTCATCGGGAAACACAAGGTCTCCCACGGAGCTCCTCCAAGTCTTCTCCCTTCCCATTACCTCCTTTCCCTTCCCTCAGGCTCCTTGAAACCTCTGATACATCCCTCTTCAAACCCTAACGGCCTTTATCCGTTTCTTTGCCTGTTGGATCTTTCCCTTCCCACTCCAGCCCTTAGTTCCTTACAGTCGCTCAAATTTTAGGCTGCCTGTCTCCAGTGGGGGCTCTCAAGAAACCAGGGGCCCTAAAAGCAACCCCCTGCAGCTGAGGAGGTGAAACAGACTGAGTGCTTTATCCCCTCGGAGGGGCTCTGGGGACATCTGGAAGCTGCCTGGGATCTCCCTCAGCAACCTGACCAAAATGTGGCCCATAGCCCCTTAAGACTACATGTCACGCAGAAGAAAATCTTGAAAGTCTCTTCCACAAGCATTGGTGGGAAGCTCTAACCCTCATGGGAAGCAGGTGATCTCACCTCAGATGGTCTCATCTGCCACAAACACAATTCATGTAAAAAATAGAAAGTGGTGACAAGAGCCAATGCTTTTTATAGCCAGTGAAGTCTGCATCCCTGTGTTTATGCCTGATTCATAGCTAGGACTTCAGAATAAAAGCACAGAGATTCTATTTATATCTTCCTGTATGCTTTGGTACATAGTATGCTACGTATAGAGACTTCCCTGGTGGCTCAGACAGTAAAGAACCTGCCTGCAGTGCAGGAGACCGCGGTTTGATCCCTGGGTATACATGTTATTTCCCTACTTCCAGATGATATTATTTATTAAATTACTTTATTAATTAATTTACAAAACTCCACAAAGAAGCTTGCTTTAGTACAATTGACTTAGACATAAATAAATATCAATACTCAGTAGTAGTAGTAGTGTTAGTTGCTCAATTGTGTCCGACTCTTTGCGACCCCATGGACTGTGGCCCGCCAGGCTCCTCTTTCCATGGGATTCTCCAGGCAAGAATACTGGAATGGATTGCCATTCCCTTCTCCAGAGGATCTTTCCGACCCAGGAATCGAACCCGGGTCTCCTGCATTGCAGGCAGATTCTTTACCGTCTGAGATACAGGGAAGATCCAGTCAATACTTACATAAATGAAATATTCCTAAATCTCATAAATATAGAAACTAACCCAAATGCCATTTGAATTCATGTAATTTGAATAAATCTTTGGTAAATAAGACAAGTTTGATATTGTTGGTTTAGCTGAAAAAGAAAAAATAGCTGTGTCATCTGAGTTATCAGAATTAAGGTTCACATGAGCATACATTTTTATTCTATTTAGATTTACTAGTCAAATAAGCTAATGTTGAGGAAGGCATGGCAACACATTCCAGTAGTCTTGCCTGGAGAATCCCCACAGACAGAGGAGCCTGGCCGGCTAAAGTCCATGGGGTTGCAAAAACCTGGACACAATTGAGCGACTAAGCACAGCACAGCACAAGCCAGTGTTGTACCTACTAGATGTTTAAGATTATAAAAATTATAAATTCAACAAATGTACAAAGTAAAGATGTACTAAAAATGAATTACTTGGGCTTCCCTGGTGGCTCAGTGGTAAAGACTCTGCTCACCAATGCAGGAACATGGGTTCGATTCCTGGTCTGGGGAGATCCCACACACCATGGAGCAACTAAGCCTGTGAGCCGCACCTATTGAGCCCATTGGAGCAAAAACTACTGCAGTCCATATGCCTAGAGCCTCTGCTCCACACGAAAGAAGCCACCGGCCTGAGAAGCCTGCACACTGCAACTAGAGGAGCGCCCACTAGGGAAAAGCCCACGCAGCAACAAAGACCCAGCACGGCCAAAACTAAATAAAATTAGTTTTTAAAAATGAATTTCTTGATGTCCATTAGTTCATGTATATCAAATGAAGCAGTAAAACAAAAAATATATATTTTACATTTAACTTTTTTCTGTTTTGGAGACTTTGGAGGTACTTGTCTAACAGGTATATGCTGTAAAAAATGGTTAACAGAAAAATAAATTGAATTGATGGTGAGCTTAGTTTAATATCTTATGATATTTTCATGATTACTCCAATTATATTTGTCAATACCACATGTATTAAGTTGATGTAAATAAAATAAAATTTTATGAATTAACTTTTTCAACAATTATTATGTTTTATAGAATGTCTGCTTTAAAAAGTTTCCAAAATCTTTTCGGCACTTTGGAATTTTAGACTCATGCTGAATTAAGTAATAGATATTCATTACATACTCAGATTATTTTTAAGTAGAAACTGCTGAAATATTAAGGTCTAAGCATATGTTTGCTATACTTTGACTTCTTGCTTTTAAATACTACAGAAGTTATATATATATATATATTATTGTTAATAAATAATTTTTGCTTCATTGAATAATTAATTGCACTGTGAAGAAGCATAGACCTATAAAATTTTGTGAGATAGTATGTATGGTCATGAAATTTGCTAGCCGGCTACAGAAGGCTAGTGTATGATGGCCAGTTCACAATTGTCTACTCCCTAATTTTCTCTGTACAATAAAAGTTACGAGGTTAAAAATAATGGTCAATATATATAAATGAAACTATTAGAAACAATAAGGATGAAAGGAATTAATTTCTTATACAATGTATGCATGGAAAGTAGGATGGACTTTGAGAAGGAAAAGTATACAAGGAAAGTAAGATGGTTTAAGAGAAGTAAAAAGCAACTTGCTCCACAGTAAAAGTCTAATTGTTCCAGACAGAGGAGGAAAATGTAAGACAAAACCTGGATGAGTGCCGAACATGTCAGGTTTGTAGAAAAGGAATTGTATAGACGTAAATATCAGTCAGTTCAGTCACTCAGTCGCGTCTGACTCTTTGCGACCCCATGAATCACAGCACACCAGGCCTCCCTGTCCATCACCAACTGCCAGAGTTCACTCAGACTCATATCCATTGAGTCGGTGATGCCATCCAGCCATCTCATCCTCTGTCGTCCCCTTCTCCTCTTGCCCCCAATCCCTCCCAGCATCAGAGTCTTTTCCAATGAGTCAACTCTTCGCATGAGGTGGCCAAAGTACTGGAGTTTCAGCTTTAGCATCATTCCTTCCAAAGAAATCCCAGGGCTGATCTCCTTCAGAATGGACTGGTTGGATCTCCTTGCAGTCCAAGGGACTCTCAAGAGTCTTCTCCAACACCACAGTTCAAAAGCATCAATTCTTCGGCGCTCAGCCTTCTTCACAGTCCAACTCTCACATCCATACATGACCACAGGATAAACCATAGCCTTGACTAGACGGACCTTTGTTGGCAAAGTAATGTCTCTGCTTTTGAATATGCTATCTAGATAGATTTAAATTTTCTTTTAACCGTAAGTAAATTTGAACCGACTGTTACAAAACAGAATGCTATGCACAGTTATCTGTGTAGAACAAAAGAAATCTTACGTTGCATAGTCAAAGCTGGCTAATAAGGATGGATGGGTTTATTTATAACATTTAAAGTGAACTTTAGTATCAGTAGTACACTAATGTGCCGGGAGCCGGCGAGAGACATTCCGCTCGTGACAAAGGTCATGAGGAAGGAGGCTCGGCATACGCAAAGGCGGGATCGAGCTTCGGGAGTCTCCCCGGATATTCTCGAGTATCTTCCCCCGCCAAAAACCAGAGTCTGCCTACTTTATTGCTTTGTGCTCTCACCTCTGACTTTACTGGGGGCTGTCCCCTACCACCATCTCTCTCTCTCTGTCAAAGAGTTAACTTACAGCTCCAATTAATAAAGTTCCTGGGCAATTAGGAGTGTTTAAATCCAAACCCCTCAGATGGCTCTCTAACTCACCTGACAAGTTTACCCGGACTCCTGCAGCTATGCATACGATTGTTTACAGTCTCCCAGCCTCCAGAGGCACGGGAAGCTTAAGATATTCAAATAGCTTAGAGCCTCTCAGAGAGTTAGAAACTGTCAGAATAAGACTAGTAAGGGATTTCATTGATGAGTCAATGCTTGCTGCCAAGTTTTCACATCCCCTGAATTGTATCCTTGAATATGTATTAATTAATAGTTGGTATGTAGAAAAAATAAGTAGTGGCCTTGGTGTTAGTAACTTTAGACCCTTAAGGTAATAAATTCTTTCCTTTGTTGTAAACCCATTACACATCCACCCTATAGGAATGCAATTTTATCTTTGGAAGATGGCGCCAAGCCTTAAAATAATTACTCTTAGAGAAAGTAAGTCTTTGTTGATAAGTCCTTGTCAAGAGTCATAAAATGTTAGTAGGCCTTCTGGCCAGAAGATGATGTAAATCACCTAAACCATTTGTATACGATAAATTTGCAGGAAAGAAACCCTGGTTTTTGATAAGAATCAAAGACTGCTGACTTTGCATCCCCTATTATCCTCTATGTGTAACTTAGGGCATAAAACCCCTGTTAAAAATAAAGCTATGGGCCTTGCTCACCAATGCTTGGTCTCCCCATGTCATTCTTTCTTTTCACATTCTGGCTGAAGTCTCCATCTGGAGCGTGGATATCCTCTGCGACCACTTATTTGCCTGGGCTTCTAAGACCCACTCGAGAAGGTGTCTAAGGTGGGGCACCTTCCACTATTCGAGAGGGCGCCTGCGGCCTCCGTGGTCAGAGCTAACCTGGTGTCACGGGTTATATTGATTTTCCGCGTAAACCAAGCTACTCAGCCTCTTTTCTCCACTGAATTTTCCTACTGAGCTATCCTCATTCTATTACTCTTTACATCTCTAATTACCATTTGAATAGGTCGCCGACGCCGTCTCCCCTTCGAATACCCTGGAGCAGCCGGGGCTGGTCCTCGGCACTAATGTAAAACTAGAAGTTCGTTTTTCCTCTGTTAAAAAGATGACATTTTCTCAGTTTATTCATTTATTGGTTTGTAAAAGAACATTCTTTACCATGTGAGGAATCTGTATTCCACCCAGGAAACAAAAATTCTGTGTTTTATCAGAATAATTTCCTGTGCTGGATGTTGACTTTTATCAGTTCAGTTCAGTCGCTCAGTTGTGTCTGACTCTTTGTGACCCCCTGGACTGCAGCACGCCAGGCTTCCCGGTCCATCACCAACTCCTGGAGTTCACTCAAACTCATGTCCATTGAGTCAGTGATGCTATCCAACCATCTCATCCTCTGTTATCCCCTTCTCCTCCCACCTTCAATATTTTCCACCATCAGGGTCTTTTCAAATGAGTCAGCTCTTCACATCAGGTGGCCAAAGTAATGGAGTTTCAGCTTCAACATCAATTCTTCCAATGACTATTCAGGACTGATCTTCTTTAGGATTGACTGGTTGCATCTCCTTGCAGTCCAAGGGACTCTCAAGAGTCTTCTCCAACACCACAGTTCAAAAGCATCAATTCTTTGCAGCTCAGCTTTCTTTATAGTTCATACATGACTCATATCCATACATGACCACTGGAAAAACCATAGCCTTGACTAGATGGACCTTTGTTGGCAAAGTAATGTCTCTGCTTTTTAATATGCTATCTAGGTTGGTCATAACCTTTCTTCCAAGGAGCAAGCGTCTTTTAATTTCATGGCTGCAGTCACCATCTGCAGTGATTTTAGAGCCTCCAAAAATAAAGTCTGCCACTGTTTCCCCATCTATTTGCCATGAAGTGATGGGACCAGATGCTATGATCTTAGTTTTCTGACCTTATCATGTTCTTCACTATTTAAGAGAATGAAGTCCTCTCATTTTAAGAGCTAGGTTTTTCTTTCTTTGTTTGTTTGTTTTTTTTTAAATTGGAGTATAGTTCCTTTATACTATTGAATTGGTTTCTGCTGTACAACGAAGTGAATCAGTTATATGTATACATATAGCTCCCTCTTGGACCTCCCTCAACCCTACCCCATCCCACCTATCTAGGTCACCACAGAGTGCTGAGCTGAGCTCCCAGTGCTATACAGCAGGTTCCCACTAACTGTTTCACACATGGGAGTTTTTTTTTTTTCTTTACATTTATGTTACTTCCTATATTTATTTGTAAAGTCTTGAGTAGTCACTTTGGTTAAACAAGTAACTAAGTATTGTTTCACAGAGACTTTTGAGCCTAGTTAATCAAGTGTTCAAACCTTTTGACTGACATTTTTAATAACATTGCCTTTTCAAATCGAATCATAAAGAAATCCTGTGGCTCTCAAACAGACATTGCAATTTCCCAGAAAAATCAGAATGGGTTGATTCTTTCACATTATAAAAAAAGAGGTGCCAAAAATAATGAAATTTATTTGATATGTTAAGTTGCACAAAAGCATTGTCAAATCAAAAGAGAGATTTAACCTACCCTAGGTTATATCTGTATGGATAAAATGTTATTAACATAAATAATTTAGAAATTTTCTGATATTCCTAGAAGTTTGCCAGGAAATTACTTCCCTGTCTGTCACATGCCCCGGTGCTTCTTTGCCTATTAGACAACTACAATACAATCTTATCAGTCATAATTCCTGCCACTATTTTTAAAGGTCTTACGCCACAAAAACAACTATATTTTCCTGTCATTTGTGTCAGTTTTTGTAATGCACTCTCACCAGGTCTCCGATAGCTATTCTACGTCTTTGTCCTCCATTGACAGTTTTTATTTCACTCTATTCTTTCCTGGAAGCATCTTTAATCAACTACAGGCCAAAGTGCTTTGTCCTCAATAAAAACGATGGCCTTAGACATTTTATAAACCCACTGGCTTCTCCACAAGAATTCTGGAGAGCTCCACTCAGCCACGTGGTACTGTCTCCGTTAGGCAAGGGACGCCTTCAGACCCCTACCCAGTGCAACTGTTAGCGTCCTTTCCATGGATTTCTAATGCCAGCCCTCGTTGTTAGGCAGAGCAAAAAATTCTGACATGAGGACGCTAAGACTCTGAGCTCCCAAAGCAGGGAGCACAGGTTTGATCCCTGATCAAGGAACTAGATCCCACATGCCACAAATAGAGTTCAAATGCCAAAGCTAAAGATCCCGCATGCCCCAACTAAGACCCGGCACAACCGAATAAATAAATAAATATATATATGTATATATATATATATTTTTTTTTTAAATTATGACATGGGACAGAATGGACAAACAAAAATTACTATGGTTTTGTTTCTAGACATAAGGAAGAACTATTTTCTATTTCCTCTTTATCTGCGGCTCATAACAATTTGGAAGACTGTACTTTTATAAACAGAAATGAAACGTTTATTTTTTTCTGCCTGACTGGTCTTCGCAGACTGAAAAAACTCCTGTCAGATATTCTTATTTTCATGGCAAGATAATTATTTACATAAGTTCAATAAGAGTCTATCCTCCTTGTAACAGGACATAATTGAAAACATCGGTTACAGAACCAAGTCAAGACATTGACTGGAATGTCATATGAAATAATGTGCTCAGATTCACATGTGGCCAATTTGAAGGAACTGAGGTTGACTTTGGGCTTCCCTGGTGGCTCAGACAGTAAAGAATCTGCCTGCAATCAGGGAGACCTGGGTTCAATCCCCAGGTTGAGAGGATCCCCTGGAGGAGGGCATGGCAACCCACCCCAGTATTCTTGCCTGGAGAACCCCTGTGAACACAGGAGCCTGGCAGACTACAGTCCATGGGTTTGCAAAGATTTGGACATGACTGAGTGACTAAGCACACACACAAGGTTGACTTTATGGACCAATGCTCACGAAGCCCTCTTGGGAGAACATTCCTGGTCTCCAGCTCACAGGGTTGGAGGGGAGATCATTTCCTGGGAGGCCCAGGAAGCAGGATATTCTGGGGTTCTCAAAGAAGGATTCACCCACCTCTACAGGTACTGCAGGCAAATTCTGGTGTTAAGTTATTTTTTTTTCTCTTTTTTAAAAAAATATGTATTCTATCTATTTTTATTAGGCTGAGCCGGATCTTAGCTGCAGCATGTGGGATCTCTGATCTTCACTGTAGCACAAGGGATTTTCAGTTATGGCCAGGGATTGAACCTGGGTCCCCTGCACTGGGAGTGTGAAATCTTAGTCACTGGACCATCAGGTACACCCCCTGACATCAAGTTCTTTGCTTAGCTTCCTAGCTTCAAGAGGCTTTTAAAAGTTTAACTTGAGATCACATGTGGAAGGTTCCAGCAAAGCAAACCCCAACAGGCCCATGTGACCAGTTACCATTTTTGCTGCACTTTTGTGAACAATCAGGCCAAATCTAACGAGAGCAGACTCTTGTAAATGAGAATAATCTAACTTTGATTATCTTTGATTGAGAAGGGGAGTGACTTGGAGAGAAATTTCACATTTCGGTGGAAAACTATATCACACCCTATGGGTTATCAGATTCTGGTCCTGCTCACCATCTTTGAGGCTTTGAAAGATACCTGCTAACTGGATGGAATCCTGCCAAGTTTGTCAGACCCTACCAGAGTCTTGATTTTTCTAGTGTCCTTCAATATCTGGGTACAGTTCTTCTAATATTTCCAATTTTTCTCCCCCCTCATCTCTGAGAACTAAAAGCTGACTGCCCAGATCCTTACTAAGACTATAGATTGTCTTGGAGCTAAACTTCTCCCTCAAAATCTAGCAAAGCTTTGTGAAGGAGGCCAGACAGCTAAATGCGAAAAGCTCAGCACTGGAGCCAGTCATGGATGGGCACCTTTCATCCTTAGCTGCTGCCGTGTGGATCTCTGGGAATGCACCACATCTTCTGCCTTCCACTCCAGGAAAAACCCTGGGACCATGGGCAATTCTACCAAAACCTCTCTGATGTTTCTGCCACCACCAAAAGCATTCAAACTGCAAACAAGTAAATCTGCCAGTTTGCCACTGACATGCTTATTCCACCATCTAAAGAGATTTGGAGATTTGGCCCAGCATCTAGAAATCATCTCTACTAAATGTCCTCTGGAACTGGGTTTATAGTCTGCTCAAACCATCAGCCTTTTTTTTTTTCTTTTATTTTCATAGAGATCCTCCTCATTAGATACCTGATGGCTCATGCCACCCATCATATATTCTCTACTAACAAGTCTCAACATGCTAGTCTTGCTGCTAAGTCATTTCAGTCATATCCGACTCTGTGCGACCCCATAGACGGCAGCCCACCAGGCTCCCCCGTCCCTGGGATTCTCCAAGCAAGAACACTGGAGTGGCTTGCCATTTCCTTCTCCAATGCATGAAAGTGAAAAGTGAAAGGGAAGTCGCTCAGTCGTGTCTGAGTCTTAGCAACCCCATGGACTGCAGCCTACCAGGCTCCTCCATCAATGGGATTTTCCAGGCAAGAGTACTGGAGTGGGGTGCCATTGCCTTCTCCAATGCTAGTCTTAGCTGATCCTTAATAAACAAAAGATAATTGAATGGGAAATGGATACATAGTGTTCAGAGGAAAGAAAAATGTCTCTTATTCTTTGAACAAGAGGAGGATCTCACAAAGACTCTGTCTTTGACCAAATTCTAGACCAGGCCTCACCCTAACCCTAGTCCTGTCTTTGGCCTGCCAAGTCATTTTACCAAAGAATCATGCTAAGCTCATTTAGCAAAAATCCCCCCGCCCTCAGAATCTCTCTTAGTAATTTTCCATCCACTGACCCCCTCACTCAGCTCATTGACTATAAATCTCCAGCTGTCTTTGCTACATTTGAAGCTGAATTCCATCTCTTAACCCTTATTGCAATAGTCTTAGAGAAAATCTTCCTTACCATTTTAACAAGCATCAGAATAATTTTTATTTAACACATCTACCACAATGCAATATAGTATTATACTGATATTGCTGTAAAATTATAATATGAATATCGATAGTAAAGTGTATTAGGAAACTGAGGCCAATTGTATGTAGGAAACCTAGCCCTACCCCTCCTGCCTTCACCAAATGTTGCTCTATTATGCTCTCACAAGTATGTTTTTTTTGCCATAAGAGATCCATGGTCAAAGGTAAGGTAGCCTGTGATACAGGAAAGAATATATCTGGTCTCTGGCTCCAGTTCCAGGCACAGAGCTTCAAAAACCTTTGAAATTTCTGAGTGATAGGAGTGTCTTGTTATTCATAATGAACTCTTTTCCATCATGCCTGAGTTTGTGCTAATGTGATGACTTACGGTGGGCCCTTAGATAGTTTCAAGCAAGTGGCTGGCCACCCGAGGAAGGCCAAGCACATGGTTAAAGGGTCACAACTTTTCACCAGATCCCTGACCTCCGGGGAGAGACGATGGACCAGAAACTGAGCTCAATTGTATGACAACGAGTTAATCAATTATGTGTGTGTAACAAAACCTCAATGAAATCTCCAGCTTTATTGAAGTTGAAGTGGGGAGACCTTCCTGGTTGTTGAACTCACTGATATGCTGGGAAAGTGATGTTTCTGCTCACAAGGTGAGAACTTTGTCCTGTGTATCTTCTCCCAGGTCTGCAGCAGACCCGGGAGGCACAGCATGTGGCCTAAGTCTTCCTAGTCCGTTAAGGAGATTGCCATTAGCCCCACCATAGAGCCACTGAGCAGACAACCCACAAACTGGAGAACAATTATACCAAAGAAGTTCTCAGACTGTTACAAAAGTTCTAGGGCCCTCAACAGATTCCCCAACCTGGGGATCTGGCAAAGGGACTGAAAACCCCCAGGAAATTTGACTTTGGAGGCCAGTGGGATTTGATTACAGAACTTCCACAGGATTGGAGAAACAGACTGTTGGAGGGCACAAACAAAACCTCGTGTGCACCAGGATCCAGGAGAAAGGAGAGTGACCCCACAACAGACTGAGCCAGACTTGCTTGTGAGTGTCCAGGCGTCTCTGGCAGAGGCATGGGTGGACAGTGGCCTGCTGTGGGGTCAGAGGCTCTGAATACAACAGTGCCGGCATAGTCCTTTTGAAGGAGGTCGCCATTACCACCGTTACCCCAACCGTAGTTTGGCCTCAGGGCAAACAACAGGGAGGGAGCACAGCCCTGCCCAACAGAAAACTGGATTAAAGATTTACTGAGCATGGCCCTGCCCAACAGAACAAGACCCAGATTACCCCAGAGCCAGTCCTTCCCATCAGAGAGCTTCTACAAGCTTCTTATCCATCAGAGAGAAGACAGAATGAAAACCACAGTCACAGAAAACTAACCAAACTGATCACATAGATAGATCACAGCCTTGTCTAACTCAATGAAACTATGAGCCATGCTGTGTAGGCCAACCAAGGTCATGGAGAGTTCTGAAAAAACATGGTCTAGTGGAGGAGGGAATGCCAAACAGCTTCAGTATTCTTGCCTTGTGAACCCCATGAACAGTATGAAAAGGCAAAGACAGGACACTGAAAGATGAACTCCCCAGGTCAGTAGGTGCCCAATATGCTACTGGAAAAGAGTGGAGAAATACCTCCAGAAAGAATGAAGAGACGGAACCAAAGCAAAAACAATGCCCAGTTGTGGATGTGACTGGTGATGAAAGTAAAGTCTGATGCTGTAAAGAGCAATATTGCATAGGAACCTAGAATGTTAGGTCCATGAATCAAGATAAATTGGAAGTGGTCCGAGAGATGGAGATGGCAAGAGTGAACATCAACATTTCAGGAATCAGTGAACTAAAATGCACCGGAATGGCAAATTTAATTCAGATGACCATTATAATCTACTACTGTGGGCAAGAATTCTTTGGAACAAATGGAGTAACCCTTATAGTCAACAAAAGAGTCCGAAATGCAGTACTTAGGTGAAATCACAAAAACAGCTGAATGATCTTGGTTCGTTTCCAAGGCAAACAAATCACTTAATATTACAGTAATCCAAGTCTATGCTCCAACCAGTAATGCTGATGAAGATGAAGTTGAACAGTTCTATGATGACCTACAAGACCTTTTAGAACTAATACCAAAAAAAATATGTCCTTTTCATCATAGGGGACTGGAATGCAAAGTAGGAAGTCAAGAGAAAAGACCCTGGTGCTGGGAAAGATTGAAGGTGGGAGAAGGGGACTATAGAGGACGAGATTGTTTGATAGCATCACTGACTCGATGGACATGAGTTTGAGCAAGCTCCGGGAGATGGTGATGAACAGGGAAGCCTGACATGCTGCAGTCCATGGGGTCTCAAAGAGTCAGACATGACTAAGTGACTGAACTGAACTGAAAGACACATTCCAGGAATTCAGGACAATGGAGCAGGATGTTTACTGAAAACAAGACCAAGGTCTCAGAGTTCTACACTGACTGCCTAGTAATTTCTACCTCACTAGTATATGTGGAACACTTAATTGAGCCATTAGTGTTAAGGCTACTCTTGTCTATTTTTGTTGCAGTTATTTCTGCTCTCAGAGAATACACTGAGAACACATCCCAAGCCTCTTCACCTTCAGGGAAGTGGGTTTGAGACTTTTTCTCTTGTCTCCTCATGAATAAGTCCCTTTCTCTGCTGCAGAGCTCAGCATCTCACCAATTGGCTTGCTGTATGTCAGGCAAATGTTTTGGTAACAGAGGTTGCAGGTGGGGATTTTGCCTCTGGGGCCTCCCACGCAGGTGCCTTTTCCCTCAGGGTGTGCTCTTCTTCTGGGCAAGAGTCCAAGACACCTGTTCACAAGAATGGCCCCCATCAGGCAGGAGTGGGATTCCCTCTAAAGGGGCCCCTGGACAAGGGACATTGGCTGCAGAACCAAACTAAGAAGGAGTCACTTTTGTCGGGGACAAAATGGAGTTGGCCAGTGCAGGTACATTAAAGAAATGAAACCTCATCTCACTGGATGTAAGTTGCAGGAATTTACAACTCTCCCTGGGATCAACAAAGGACATCAACCAATCCCCAACACCAAGTCTGTTCATGCCATTGGGTCTCCTGTTTCCCTGACTCAGCGAACCTGATCCCAATAAGAAAGAAGGCCATTAGGCAGCCAGTTAGCTGGAAAAGACAAATAACTTCTGTATTCACCTTACAAAAGTCTCTCAGCTTGTGAGCTACTCAGAGCTCAAGGCTCCTGTGCCCTTGAATCTCTTGGCTCACAGGTCAAAATCTTGGCAGCAAACTCATCTTTCTGCTCTATTTTACTCGATGCACTGAGTTTTATTTTTGACAGAGCCCTGTGTTAACATCTGACATACAGCAAGCCAAATGATGAGATGCCAAGGTTTGCAGCAGAGAAGAGTTTATCCACAATGTAGTCAAGTGAAGAGATGGGAGGGTAAGTTTCAGATCACATTCCTCAAAGGTAAGGAAGTTGGGATATTTGTGGAGTAAAGAAGCAGGGTGGTCTTAGGTGTGGGGAGAGGTGATGGAAGCAGGGAAATGGTGAGGTGATTGGTGCTCTGCGCAGGTATATCTGAATTACTTGCTTTTTCGTGGGATGCATGCTTACAAATGGAGGTGCTTAGCTGTTGGGAGCCGTGTTAGGCATTACTGACAAAATGGAAGCACAGCCCCAACCCCCTCTCCTCATCCCACAGGCACGGTCCCGGGATGAAGGAGTTAGGTTTTGTGATTCTGACTTGCTCTTTCCTTTCTTTGGTTGAGTTGGCTGGAAAGAATGTTAAGGTACTTAATGTTCTTGAGAGAAGCATGAGAAAGCACAAAGCCTTCTGCAGTTGTGCCCAGAAAATAATATATAAAGCAACCATTGACATTTGTTCAAGGATTTTTACAAAGAATGTCCCGGGATGAGCACATAGGCCGTAGCTTGAGGCCATGGGAAGGATTGTTATCTGAGACCTGTGTGAGGGAAATGTTTATGGCAAAGGAAGTTTGCTGAGTTTAGGGTTTAGGAATAATTAAGAATAGTTAGAAGCCTTTTTAGGAGATAGTGAGCTTAGGATACTAGGGGCAAGCAGGATTTAGAAAGATAAGAAATAAACTGAGGAATGTGGTATGCAGCCCAGACATAAGCATGAGTTACAATGTAATCACAAGTAAACAGGATTCTGACAGAATCACAGAAGCAGGAACTCTGTTTGAAGGGCAACAATGAGACAACAAATCTGGGTGAGGGGGAACTGAAAATGTCAAACCTCTGACCTAATGCTTTTGTCAAAGTATAAAAGAAGACCTGATGCTTGAAATAAACATGTAGTCCTGTACCTCGAGTCAGAGGTTACATCATTCTTTGCCAACACCGCTTATCCCTTTAGGCTGATTCCCTGGCTTCTGGAGCTGGACTCCGGCACTTAGCCTTATCCAAAGGTGGAGTTTTTGACCCTCTGGTATCAAAGATTGTTCTATGGATACCTGTGCAGACCCAGTTTTAGGGCCTGTGGCACCAACCAGTCTTAGCCAGCTCAAACTGGTCAAGAGTTGACTCTTAAGTTCCTAAAGAACAACTTAAGCCCCATTACTACAGCAAACGTATGTCAGAGGTGTTATCTACTGGGGTAATTAAGGAGTCTTGTGATATATTAATATTACCTAGGCTACTTGAAACTTGGAGGCTGTGGTATTAAAGACAGGGAGAAAATAGTTAATGTGAGCTTAATCAGTGAAGACAGGCTACAAGCAGAGGGCTGTTCTGAAAGGCAAGCTCAAGAATTTGAGCTGTCTTTTCTGAAACCCCTTTCTGCATCATATGCCTCAACATGCAAGTCCTGAAATCATGGGGGCTGGCCTTGGCCAAGTAGGGCAGAGCCTGGGGGATGGAGAGTGCCTCTGTGCCTTGACCTTCAAGACTTAGCTCCTGGGCCCCCTCCTGCAAGGATTGAGGACTGGGACCACTGAGTGACCCCCTGAGTGCTGCCTTTAATGAGCTGCGTGGTCAGAGATGAGGCATCCAGTTAAATTTGAATTTCAGATGAACAACAGACAACTTTTTAATATGAGTGTCTCACACAGCATTTAAAAAACTCAAAATTAATGGAGCACCCCAGCTTATTTTGTTCATTTAAAAAACACGTTTATTCATTTGGCCACTCCAGGTCTTAGTTGTGGCACATGGGATTTTCAGTCTTCACGTGGGCACGTGGTATCTTCAGTTGCAGCATGTGAACTCTTAGTTGGGCCATGGGAGATATAGTGCCCTGACCAGGGGTGGAACCCACGCCCATTGCATTAGGAGTGCAGAGTCTCACTGTACCACAGTGAAGTCCCCCAGTTTCTTTATTTTTGCTAAACTTGGCAACACTATCCCCATGCCCTCAGAGCTTGGCACAGACCCAGGGATCCCTACAATCTAGAGACAGATTCCTCTGCCAAGCACTGGACTAAGGTGCAGCAACTGGAACACATTGCACTGGATAATTATTTCTCCTCCCTTACCAGGTTCTGGGAAGAGAACACTGTAATGAAAGACAGACTAACTGGAGAAAAACCAAGTGAAGTTTAGGAACATGTACACAGATAATCACGATGGTGTGATCACTCACCTAGAGCCAGGCATCCTAGAATGTGAAGTCAAGTGGGTCTTAGAAAGCATCACTACAAACAAAGCTAGTGGAGGTGATGGAATTCCAGTGGAGCTATTTCAAATCCTGAAAGATGATGCTGTGAAAGTGCTACACTCAATATGCTAGCAAATTTGGAAAACTCAGCAGTGGCCACAGGACTGGAAAAGGTCAGTTTTCATGCCAGTCCCAAAGAAAGCCAATGCCAAAGAATGCTCAAACTACCACACAATGGCACTCATCTCACATGCTAGTAAAGTAATGCTCAAAATTCTCCAAGCCAGGCTTCAGCTATACTTGAACCGTGAACTTCCAGATGTTCAAGCTGGTTTCAGAAAAGGCAGAGGAATCAGAGATCAAATTGCCAACATCTGCTGGATCATGGAAAAAGCAAAAGAGTTCCAGACAAACATCTATTTTTGCTTTATTGACTATGCCAAAGCCTTTTTCTGTGTGGATCACAATAAACTGTGGAAAATTCTGAAAGAGATGGGAATACCAGACCACCTTGCCTCTTGAGAAACCTATATGCAGGACAGGAAGCAACAGTTAGAACTGGACATGGAACAACAGACTGGTTCCAAATAGGAAAAGGAGTACGTCAAGGTTGTATATTGTCACCCTGTTTATTTAACTTCTATGCAGAGTACATCATGAGAAACGCTGGGTTGGAAGAAGTACAAGCTGGAATCAAGATTGCTGGGAGAAATATCAATAGCCTCAGATTGATTCCAAAGAGTTGACTCATTGGAAAAGACTCTGATCCTGGGAGGGACTGGGGGCAGGAGGAGAAGGGGACGACAGAGGATGAGGTGGCTGGATGGCATCACTGACTTGATGGACATGAGTTTGGGTGAACTTCGGGAGTTGGTGATGGACAGGGAGGCCTGGCGTGCTGCAGTTCACAGGGTCGCAAAGAGTCAGACCCGACTGAGCGACTGAACTGAACTGAACTGATGGGTGTATATGTATGCGTGTATATTCAGTCACACTTTTTAGTGTTATAAACCTCTGCCTCTACGATGGGCTTCTGCAGTTCTGTGGAGATTTCCTTTTTTTTCCCATTTTCGTTCTTCTTCGATTTTTTACTTTCCTCTTTTTCCAATTTTCAATTTTTGAAACATATCATATATTTCTACATGTATTCCTTCTTTGCCTTTCTGACTATTCTGTTCCCCTTGCAGTTACGCTTTAATGTATGTAAATCTTCATCTACCTCTATTTAACTGTGCACATCTATTCTTTCTTTTCTTTCTTTCCTTTCCTCTCAACATATCTGTGAGTTGTGTTTTCATGGCTTTATTCCCCACTTGGCACCTTGCTTTAGTTTTGTTTTCCAGTTCATGCTTTAGTTAGTTTTCTTAACTGGTAAATATAATTTTTAATTTCCTTTGTTTGCCGGGTCAGTCTACTGTATTTTATTTTTGCTGGACTATTTTCATTAGCTCATGGGTGTATATGTGTACATTCCATTATTTTAATCCTTATATGCCTGATTTTGTAACTGCCAAACCCCATTTGTGTGGGGTTATTTGTTTGTGGATTTTTGTTTTAATCTCACTGAATGCCATAACAAACCACTTGCGGAATCTTGTTCCTGACCAGAGATCAAGCCTTGAGCCTTTGGAGTGGGAGCACTGACTCCAAGACCCTAGACTACCAGAGAACTAGCCCAAGGGAGTATCAAATGGTGTGAAGTCACACAAAGGAAACCACTTGAATACAAGACCCAGCATCACCCAACCACCAGTAGCACCCTGGGCAACATGTCTCATCTAAATAACGAACAAAACAGAAATACAAACCCAATCATCAGCAGACAGGATTACCACTTCACTCAGCCTTGCCCATCAGAGGAAAAACAAACAAACAAAAACTCAGCACAAATCTCACCCAAAGAAAAGCTTACACAAACCACTGGACCAACCTTAGGAAGGCAGAAACCAAAAGGAAGAAAGAATTCAACCTTGAATTCTCCTGGGAAAAGGAGACCTCAAACACAATAAATTTTAAAAAAAAAATCATGAAAAGGCAGAGAAATACTACACATATGAAAGAACAAGCTAGAAACACAGAAGTCCAAATGAATGAAGAAGAAATAGACAAACTACCTGAAAAAGAATTACAAATAATGATAGTAAAGACGATCAAAAACCTTGAAGACACAATGGAGAAAATGCAAGATTCAATCAACAAAGACCTAGAAGAATAAAGAATAAACACACAGAGGCAAACAACACAATTACTGAAATTAAAAGTATTCTAGAAGGAATCAATAGCAGAATATCTGATGCAGAAGAACGAATCAGTGAGCTGGAACATAAAATGGTGGAAATAACTTCTGAAGAGCAGAATAAAGTAAAAAGAATGAAAACCACTGACGACAGTCTCAGACACCTCTGGGACAATATTCAACTCACCAGCATTCGAATTATAGGGGTCCCAGAAGAAGAAGAGAAAAAGAAAGGGTATGAGAAAATTTTTGAAGAGATTATACTTGAACATTTTCCCAACAAGGAAAACGAAATAGTCAATCAAGTCCAAGAGGCACAGAGTCCCATACAGGGTAAACCCAAGTAGAAACATGCCAAGACACATACTAATCAAACTAACAAAGACTAAACACAAAGAACGCATATTAAATGCAGCAAGGGAGAAGCAACAAGTAACATACAAAGGAAACCCCATACGCTTAACAGCTGATCGTTCAGCAGAAACTCTGAAGGCCAGAAGGGAATGGCAGGATATATTTCAAGTACTGAAAGGAAAAAAATCTACGACCAAGATTACCGAGCCAGCAAGGATCTCATTTCTTAACAGAATTCAGTACCATCAGATCAGCTTTACAATAAACGTTAAAGGGACTTATATAGCCAAGAAATGCAAAAGAGGAAAAAAGATCTACAAAGTCCCAAACAATTAAGAAAATGGCAATAGGAACATATATATCAATAATTACTTTAAATGTAAATGGACTAAATGCTCCAACCAAAAGATACGGACTGGCTGAATGGGTACAAAAGCAAAACCCATATATATGCCGTCCACAAGAAACCCACTTCAGACCTAAAGACACATATAGACTGAAAGTGAGAGGATGGAAAACTATAGTCCATGCAAATGGGAAGCAAAAGAAAGCTGGAGTAGCAATCCTCATGTCAGACAAAATAGACTTTAAATTAAAGAGGGTTACAAGAGATAAAGAAGGACTCTACATAGTGATCAAGGGCTCAATCCAAGAGGAAGACATAACAATTGTAAATATCTATGCACTCAACATAGGAGCACCTCAGTACATAAGACAAACACTAACAGACATAAAGGAGAAATTGACAGGAACACAAGAATACTAGGAGACTTTAACACCCCACTCTCACCAATGGACAGATCATCAAAACAGAAAATTAATAAGGAAACACAAGTCTTAAATGATACATTAGATGAGATGGATCGCCTTGATATCTTCAGGACATTCCATCCAAATGCAGAAGAGTACACCTTTTTCTCAAGTGCACATGGAACATTCTTCGGGATAGACCACATCTTGGGTCACAAATCAAACCTCAGTAAATTTAAGAAAATTGAAATTGTATCAAGCATCTTCTCTGACCATGATGCTTGAGACTAGATATCGATTACAAAAAAAAAAAAAAAAAACCGTAAGAAACACAAACACTCAGAGATGAACAACACATTTCGAAATAACCAGCAGGTTACTGAAGAAATCAAAAGGGAAATCAAAACATTTCTGGAAACAAATGACAATGAAAACACAACTCAAAACCTATGGGATGCAGCAAAAGCAGTTCTAAGAGGGAAGTTTATAGCAATACAATTCTACCTCAAGAAACAAGAAAAACCTCAAACAGACAAACTAAATTTACACCTAAGACAACTGGAAAAAGAAGAACAACCCCCGCCCCCAGGAATTAGTCGAAGGAAAGAAATCATAAAGATCTGAGCAGAAATAAATGAAAATGAAATGAAAGAAACAAGAGTAAAGATTAACAAAACTGAAAGCTGGTTCTTTGAGAAGATAAACAGAATCAAGAAAACTTTAGCCAGAGTCAACAAGAAAGAAAAAGAGAAGAATCAAATCAACAAAATTAGAAATGAAAAAGCAGAGGTTACAACAGACAATGCAGAAATACAAAGGATTATAAGAGACCATTATGAACAACTATATGGCAATAAAATGGATAACCTGGAAGAAATGGACAGATTCTTAGAAAACTTCAATCTTCCAAGACTGATCCAAGAAGAAATAGAAATTATGAACAACCCAGAAATAAACACTGAAACTGAAGCTTTGATCAAAAATCTCCCAAAAAACAAAAGCCCAGGGCCAGATGCTTTCACACGAGAATTTATCAAACATTTAGAGAAGAGCTAATGCCTATCCTTCTAAAATGATTTCAAAAAATTGCAGAGGAAGGAACACTTCCAAACTCATTCTACGAGGCCACCATCAATTACCCTGATACCAAAACCAGATAAAGACAAGACGAAGATAACTACAGGCCAATATCACTGATGAACATAGATGCAAAAATCCTCAACAAAATGTTAGCAAACAGAATTCAGCAACACATCAAAAAGCTCATACACCGTGATCAAGTTGGGTTTATTCCAGGGATGCTAAGACCTTTCAATATATGCAAAGCAATCAATGTGATACACCATATTAACAAACTGAAATTAAAAAATCATATGATCATCTCAACGGACACAGAAAAATTCTTTGACAAAATTCAGCACCTATTTATGATGAAAGCTCTTCAAAAAATGGGCACAGAAGGAACCTACCTCAACACAGTAAAGGCCATATATGATTAGCCTACAGCAAACATTATTCTTAATGGTGAAAAATGAAAGCATTTCCCCTAAGATCAGGAACAAGACAAGGGTGTCCACTTTCAGCACTATTATTCAACATAGTTTTGGAAGTCCTACAGCAATCAGAGAAGGAAAAAAAGGAAAGGAAACAGATAGGAAAAGAAGAAATAAAGCTCTCACTGTCTGCAGATGACATAATACTGTACATAGAAAACTCTAAAGATAGTATCAAAAAACTACTACAGCTAATCAGTGAATTTAGCAAAGTTGCAGGATACAAAACCAATACACAGAAATCACTTGCATTTCTATATACTAACAATGAAAAAATCAGAAAGAAATTAAGGAATCAATCCCATTCACCATTGCAACAAAAAGAATTAAGTATCTGGGAATAAACTTACCTAAGGAGACAAAAAACTCTATACCGAAAATTATAACACACTGATGAAAGTAATCAAAGATGACATCAACAGATGGAGAGATATTTCATGTTCCTGGGGAGGAAGAATCAATATTGTGAAAATGACTGTACTACTAAACACAAACTACACAGTCACTGCAATCCCTACCAAATCACCAATGGCACTTTTTCACAGAACTAGAACAACAAATTCATACGGAAACACAAAAGACCCCGAGTTGCAAAAGCAGTCTTGAGAAAGAAGAGTGAAGGTGGAGGAATCAACCTCTCTGACTTCAGATTATACTACAAAGCCACAGTCATTGAGACAGTATAGTACTGGCACAGAAACAGAAATACAGACCAATAGAACACGATAGAAAGCCCAGAAATAAACCCATGCACCTATGGGTACCTTATTTTGACAAAGGAAGTAAGACTATAGACAGGGGCCAAAACAGCCTCTCCAATAAATGGTGCTGGGAAAACTGGACAGCTACAGGTAAAAGAATGAAATTAGCACACTTCCTAACACCTACACAAAGATAAACTCAGAAGGGATTAAAGACCTAAATGTAAGGCCAGGAACTATAAAACTCTTAGAGGAAAACATAGGCACAACACTCGATGACATAAATCAAAGCAAGATCCTCTATGACCCACCTCCTAGAGTAACGGAAATAAAAACAAAAGTAAACAAGTGGGACCTCATAAAACCTTTTGCACAGCAAAGGAAACTATAAGCAAGGTGAAAAGACAACCCTCAGAATGGAAAGAAAATAACAGCAAATGAAACAACTGAAAAAGAATTAATTTCCAAAACATACAAGCAGCCCATACAACTCAATACCAGAAAAACAAACAACCCAATCAAAAAGTGGGAAAAGGAACTAAACAGACATTTCTCCAAAGAAGACATACAGATGGCTAACAAACACATGAAAAGATGCTCAACATCGCTCATTATAAGAGAAAGGCAAAGCAAAACTATATTGAGGTATCACCTCACACCACTCAGAATGGCCATCGTCAAAAAGTCTACAAACAGTAAATGCTGGAGAGGGTGTGGAGAAAAGGGAACGCTCTTGCACTGTTGGTGGCATTTAAATGGATACAGCCACTATGAAAGACGGTATGGAGATTGTTTAAAAAACTAAGAATGAAGCCACCATATGACCCAGCCATCCCACTCCTTCCTCAGGCGTGAACCCTGAGGAAACCAAAATTGAAACAGACACATGTACCCCATTGTTCACCGCAGCACTATTTACAATAGCTAGAACATGGAAGCAACCTAGATGTCCATCGACAGATGCATGGATAAAGAAGTTGTGGTAAATATACACAATGGAATATTATCCAGCCATTCAAAGGAACACACTTGAGTCAGCTCTGATGAGGTGGATGAACTCAGAATCTATTATGCAGAGTGAAGTGAGTCAGAAAGAGAAAGATAAGTATCCTATCCTAACACATATACACGGAATCTAGAAAAGTGGTACTGAAGAACTTTTTACAGGGCAGCAACGGAGAAACAAACATAGAGGATAGACTTATGGACATTGGGAGAGAAGAGGGTGAGATGTATGGCAAGAGTAACATGGAAACTTACATTACCATACGTAAAATCGACAGGCAACGGGAATTTGCTGTATGGCTCGGGAAACTCAAACAGGGGGTCTGTACCAACCTAGAGTGGTGGCATGGGGAGGGAGATGGGAGGGAGTTTCAAAAGGGAGGGGATATATGTAAACCGACAGCTGATTCATATTGAGGTTTGACAGAAAACAGCAAAATTCTGTAAAGCTATTATCCTTTAATTAAAAAAAAAGTTTAAAAAAAAAAAAAAGACAATGACACCCCAGGGCTTCCCTGGTGGCTTACAGAGTAAACGGTCCACCTGCCTGTGCAGGAGACACCAGTTCAATCCCAGGTCCAGGAAGATCCCGCATGCCGCAGAACAGCGAAGCCTGTGCGTGCCACAATTACTGAGCCTGCGATCGAGAGTCCAGGAGCGGCAACTCCTGAACTCCTCCAGCCCAGGGGCCCAAGCTCTGTAAGAAGAGACGCCAGTGTGATGAGAAGCCACGCACCACAACCTGAGAGCAGCCCCCGAGATGCAACTAGAGACACGTCTGCACAGGAACTAAGACTCCGCACAGTCAGAAATAAATAATCACATAACAGTGAGAACACGAGAAGGAAAACCCTAGGAATAGACATACCTAAGGAGACAAAAGACCTCTACTTTGAAAACTGTAAGATCCTGATGGAAGAAATCAAAGATGACACAAACAGAGGGAACGATATGACCATGTTCTTGCTTCAGAGGAATCAATATTGTCAAATTGTCTCTCATACTCAGAACCACCTACGTATTCAATACAATTCCTAGAAAATTACTAATGGTATTTCTCAGAGAACTAGAACAAAAAATGTTTGAAATCTGCATGGAAATATACAAGTTCTGGAACAGCCAAATCAATCTTCAGAAAGAATAGTGGAGCTGGAGGAATCACACTCCCAGACTTCCCACACTCCCAGACTGTAGCCATACTTCATACAGTCCTCAGAGAGAGTAAGGTACTGGCAGAAAGAGAGAAATACAGATCAGTGGGAAAGGATAAAAATCCCCAAATAAAGCCACGCATCTACAGTAAATTAATGTACAGTGAAAGGGGCAAGAATATAAAATGGAGAAAAGACAGTCTCTTGACTAAGCAGTGCTGGGCAAACGGGACGGTTACACGTAAAAGAATGGAGTTAGAACGTTTCTCATACCACATACAAACATAAATTCAAAATGTATTCACGACCTAAACATAAGACCGGACGTTATAAAACTTCCAGAAGAAAACATAGGCAGGACACTTTTGACATCTATCACAGCGATCCCTTGCGGATCTGTCTACTAGAGTAATGGAAATAAAACAAAATTAAACCAGGTCGAATCTCTTGCAATGCAAGAGACCTAGGTTTGATCCCCATGTTGGGAAGAGGTCCAGGGGAAGGGCATGGAAACTCAGTATTCTTGCCTGCAGAATACCATGGACAGAGGAGCCCGGTGGGCCTCAATCCATGGGGTGGAAAAGAGTCGGACGCGACTGAGCGACTAACGCGTTCAATTTCTATATATTCACATATAGACTATGCATATATTCATACATATTATGCATGTGTATATATACATATATATTTCTATATGTTCATATATATCCATATGTATATATATGGATATACACCACTTCTTCCTCATCCAATCCTCTGCTGATGGACACTCATGCTGTTTCTATATCTTGGCAGCTGTAAATAATGGTTCTAACATCTTCCCAAATTAGCGTGTTTACTTTTCTCAGCTATGTACCCAAGAGTGGCCATCCTGGCACGTTGCTCGTCTTTTTCTGTTGCACACAGACTGTTACTAACAGCATGGACCTTGCAGATGCTGAGGTCTGTGAGGTCCAGTGCATCAAGTAGGGGGCCCCTGCCTCCTCGAGGAGGTGCCCCGTCTATCCTGGCTGGGCTCACACTGCAGTTGGCAGTCCACTCCCCTCAGAGGACGGCAAAGAGTTCAGATATCCAGGCCAGAGGATCCTGTGGTTCGACCTGTGTGGGAAGGCTGAGGAAGGGGCTGGGCCACTGCTGGGGTTCCGGTTAACTCTCCCGGCCCAGGGAAAGAGGGGAAGGAGTCTGAGAACTGTATTGAGGCGCAGGCTCTGAGCCTGGAGTTGGGGTAGGAAGGACCAGGGATGAAGTGTGGAGAATTCGGTACCCAGCACGCCGGGGAGGAGAAGGGTTCTGCCTGGGAACAGCCTGATACAGATATCAGGGCTCCTGGGCACTGATCTTGCCCTGGGACGCCCACTGAGTGGTACTGTTCTCCCGCAAGACCCAGGCCTGGCCCCACCGGGGGAGACCATCAGGCAAGGCCTCCCATCTCAGGGCCCTGGGCCTTCTGGGGCTAAGCTGGGTCCTCAGCCACAGCTGTGCCTCGGGGGACGACAGCCCGGCTGGCTGGCCCTCAGCACAAGAAGAGGTCTGCCGGGGGTGGGCTCAGGGCCCATGCAGAAGGCAGAGCCCCACCTTCGGCAACATGGGGACCAGGGGCCCTGAGAGCACTCTCGGGTCTTCCTCTGTGAGGAGTCATTGTTTGAAGATTCCCCTGGGACCTGCACCTTTCTCTGAAGCTTGGCTGGTCTAGGAAGTACCAAGAGCTCGGCCCAAGTTCAGGAGCTTTTGGTACTAGTGCAGGCAGAGGCCACACAGACAGGAACAGGTTCAGGAGGCTGGCCAGGGTGGGCTGGGCCGAGGCAGTGGCACCCCAAGGGCAGGCTGGGGCTCCAGGCTGCGTCTCTGCCCGAGGACAGCTCTTACGCCACCTGGGGCTGAGGCCCATCGTGCATCTCGGCTTGATGAGAGACCTTGGCAGTTCTGACTCATGGCCACAGCTGAATATCCCCCAAGGAAGTGTCAAGAGAGGGAATGAGTGAAAGTAGAAGAACAAGGAACACTCAGATCTTCAGCCACCCTGCTAGAAGCCCCACGTGTTCCCTGTCCTACCTCCAGAGCCTGCACGGCGGTGTCATCAGGGCACCATCCCCAAATCAGGGCTGGGGCTCCTGGGCACCTCTGCAGAGGCCCAAGCATGAGGGCCCTGGGGTCCTGCTGACACACGGGGGACCTGGGGTGGGCACAGAAGACCTGCTGTCAATCTCCTGCTTGAAAGCAGGGCCAGGGACAGCAAGACCGACCTCCTGGGAGAGCTGCCAGGGGTGGGTGAGACGACACGGGGTCTGAAACTATGGGCCCCCAAGCACAGGGAGGGCTCCAGCTGTGTGCCTGCTGGGACCATGGGAGGGTGTGGGGCCCACGACCACACCCCTGTCATAGACTTTCCCCACCCTGGGAGCTGCTCATATTCCAGGAAGAAAGAAGGATGTGGGCCCTGAGCACACACCCCATGGGGGCAGAGTCCTCTCACCTTTCTGACTGAGGAGGGGCTTGCAGGCCAGCCTCGCCCTCCCTGCCAGTGACCCCGTCTTCTGGGTTCTCTGCTCCTCAGCTGGACCAGCCAGGCCAGACACACGGGGCCTCGGCCACAAACTGCCCTGGACGCCAGTGTGCCAGTGGGGTCTTTGCATCCCCTAAGTGCCCCCTGTGGGACTGCAAGCCCCCATTGGGAGGGACCCTGGCTGGCTCCTGCCTCCACCCCTGGACTCAGCATCCGGCCCCGGCAAGAGTAGGCAAAACCCGGGGCTGCAGGAGATGAGAGCCCAGCCCTTCCCACTGCTCCCCGTTAAGGTCCTTGTAGAAGAGAGACGAACATACCCAAGGTCCCCTTTCATCCCTTGCGAAGATAAGACACCCATTCATCTTGCGCCTGTTCCACACTGGAGGGGGAGCCTCTTGCCGCCACCGCCACCCCTTTGGGTCCCTGCTCCAACCCTGACCTGTTCCCAAGAGCCACCCACCAGCAGGCCTGGGTCACTGCCGGACCCGGTGCCATCCATCTCCCTCCTCCCGCTGGAGGCCTTCAGCGTGAGCGCAGCCCCAGGCTTCCTGGTCTGGCCCAGAGCCAGTCTGGCCTGTGACGTGATCAGATTGCCTGGGCAAGCAGGCCCGGTGAGATAAAAGGAAGGGGCTGAGGGGGTGGGGAGCAGCAGGATGGCACTGTGGGCAAAGGCCAGGGTGCGGATGGCAGGGCCCTGGCTGTCCCTGCATGGGGCACACCCACTGGGCACCAGAGGTGCTGCAGCCCCCAAGGCGGTGCTGCCCTTCAAAGCCATGCCCCGGTGTCCTGGCAACAAGTGGATGCGGATGCTGCAGATCTGGAAGGAGCAGGGCTCTGAGAACATGCACTTGGACATGCATCAGACCTTCCAGGAGCTGGGGCCCATTTTCAGGTAAAGCTCTCCCCGCTCACCTCAGCGAGAACACCCTCACGTTCTGTCCCCCTTGGTGCCTGAGTCCCACTGGGCCAGGGCTGTGCCACATCCCACTGCCCACATCCCGGCAGGGGCACCCGGCCGTGGGAAAGGGGTAGGGAGGGGGCTCCTTGGGGCAGGTGTGCGTCTCAGCCACCGCAGACTGGGGCCCTTGTCGAGCAGGAGCCCTGGGCGGCTCGCTGCTGGGAGCACAGAACGCAGACCCCAGAGGAGAGGAGGCTTCAGTGAGACCGCGGGAGGGCCCGCCTGCTCTGATCCAGCGCCTTGCTCTATGGAGTGGGGACCAGGCAGGACACGGCCCCTCAGCAGACCGCAGAGCTCTGCCCCACAGGTACGACGTGGGAGGGAGACACATGGTGTTCGTGATGCTGCCCGAGGACGTGGAGAGGCTTCAGCAGGCGGACAGCCGTCACCCTCAGCGGATGCTCCTGGAGCCCTGGCTGGCCTACCGACAGGCTCGCAGGCACAAGTGTGGCGTGTTCTTGCTGTGAGGGCCGGTGAGGGTGCGGAGGGAGGGGCAGGGCGGCCTGGGTGCAGAGAGCACGTGGGACGGGGAGGGCCTCAAAGCGAGCCTGCCCGAGGCCCACCTGGGTGGCTGGGGAGATGGTGCCCACGGGCTCCAGCTCCCAAGGGCTCGACTTCCTTCCTCACAGAAGCCTCCAGGCCCAGAGGGGGCCTCGAGGGGAGGTGCGTGTAGCAGGCAGGGGGCCTGCGAGTCTGCAAACACCCCAGCAGCAGTCTCAGCCAGAAGCCCCCATCTCAGCCTGGGTGAAGTACACGAAGCTGCCCCGAGGAAAGAGGTGCCACCACGATCCCAACGGAGTCAGCCTGCCCCTGACGACCAGCAGGCGGCTCCCTGTCTGGCTGGTTTCACTCTGGAGAGAGGAAGGTGGGGTGCAGGTCGGGGCCACTGCTGACTGACACCCTGACACTCTGCTCCCTGCTCTACTGCAACGGGCCCCAGTGGCGTTTGGACCGACTGCGGTGAACCCAGACGTCCTCTCGCTGCCAGCCCTGCAGAAGTACACGCCCTTGGTGGATGGCGTGGCCAGGGACTTCTCCCAGACCCTGAAGGCGAGGGTGCTGCAGAATGCTCGGGGGAGTCTGACCCTGGACATCGCGCCCAGCGTCTTCCGCTACACCATCGAAGGTGTGGGCTGGGGAGGCAGGCGCACCTCAGGGCGTGGGGGGAGCTGGCCCTGAGGCCCAGGCTGCCTGGGGCTCAGGAACCCCTCCTGCCACAGCCAGCACCTTAGTCCTTTACGGGGAGCGGCTTGGCCTTTTGACCCAGCAACCAAACCCTGACAGCCTGAACTTTATCCACGCGCTGGAGGCCATGTTGAAGTCCACCGTGCAGCTCATGTTTGTGCCCAGGCGCCTGTCACGGTGGATGAGCACCAACATGTGGAGGGAGCACTTTGAGGCCTGGGACTACATCTTCCAGTATGGTGAGGGCCGGAGCCCGGGCCGTGCGGTGACTAGGGATCCCGGGGCCTCCTCCACTCACCACAGTCGCAGAAGGACTGAGGTCCCGGGAGGGGCTTGTGGCTTCGTTATGGTCCCAGACCCATCGGCAGTGATGCTGGCCTGGGCGGGCCTGAGAACTGGGGCAGGACGTGGAGAATTGGGGGTATGGAGGAGGGTAAAGGGCAGGAGGATGACAAAGAGCAGTGCTTCCCAGCGCCAGACCCGGGGCTTCTGTCGCTATGCATCCTGCAGCCAACAGAGCCATCCAGAGAATCTATCAGGAGCTGGCGCTCGGCCACCCGTGGCACTACAGCGGCATCGTGGCAGAGCTGCTGATGCGAGCAGACATGACCCTGGATACCATCAAGGCCAACACGATCGACCTCACTGCTGGGAGTGTGGACACGGTCAGGCCAGCACCCAGCCCTTCCCATAGAGCAGGGAGCTCCCCTGCCTCCAGGCAGCCTCCTCCCAGGGTAAATGTCTCCTCCACGCCCCTCCCCAATCTATGCCTCCAGCTTCCCAAAGGGAAGGAGTCTATGGTGACCCACATGAGAAACCAGGCTCCAGACAGAGTGTAGAGTGGCCGGAGGCCTGGGTACCTGCAGCATCAGAGGTCCCCGGGGTCCTGGGGGGAGGGGAAGATCTGAGGTTCGGCTGCAGAGTCACACTAGAGACCTTTTCCAGGGACAGAGACAATCCTTTGGAGGTGACTGGCTAATGGGAAAGGGCAGCAGGAGTCTCCAGCTTGTGGGGGAGAGAGCAGGTGGCAGGGAAGCCAGCCCAGGGGGCGGGCCAGGCCCAGGGTGTACAGTGCAGCTGAAGTGTCCTGCCTCTAGACCGAGCCTCCCTCTGCCAGCATCTCTGAGGGCCAGGCACCCAGGCCCTGAGCTGAGGTGCGGGCTTCAGGTGGAGACACTCCCTGAGCTGGGGCTGTGATGCAGCCATAAGGTGAGAGAGGGTGGGCCAGGCATGTGCCTGCTCTGGGAAGGCTTCCTGGAGAAGGAGGGCTTTCACTGAAATTGGAGAGACCACACAGAAAAGGATGCCTGGAGGGCAGCAGGCCAGGCCCTGCAAGAGCTGGCAGCGAGGAAAGGCCATGAGGCTGAGTGGAGGGAACAAGGCAAGCGGGCAGAGGAGGGCAGACAGGGTCAGGGCCTCTGTCAGGAAGGGCCTTGCACACCCGGCCTGTATCCCAGGCTAGAGGAAGCCAGTGTGAGGAGTGTTTCGCTCAGGCATCCAGTCCCTCACGGGCCACAGGGCAGAGCGCAGTACGGACTACAGCTCAGAGAGCCCCAGGGAGGCCGGATCTGCAAGGCAGGGGATGCCAGGGGCAGGTTACATTGGGGACGACATTTAGGAGATACCGAGCTGCCCAGGTCTCCGGTTGGATAGCGGGCACTGCTCTTTGCACGTGGAAATGATCCAGGAGGAGGCAACGGCTGGGAGTCTGGGTGGCCGGTTCCTGCTAGGACCCTGTGAGCGGACCTGCCTGGGGATGCCCAGATAGACCTCAGCTCCTCACCTCTCCCCACTTAGTAGATGCCAAGAGTGAGCCCCTCCTGGACCCAAAGGAGGAAGAGAACCTCAGGTTCTGAGGTGGCCAGAGGAGGCCTGGGTCTCAGTGACGTTGGGGACGCCTCCCCTGAGGGATTGAGGGAAAGCCGACGAGCTGGTTTTAGAATCTCCAGGACTCCAGGTTGGGCTTTGTGGTCTCTGAGCATGCACGTCCCCTGCCCCAGGGGACCACCATCTTTCTGGGAGGGGCTCCGGAGTGGAGGGACATGGCCTATGCCGAGTTCTGAGCCCTGGCCCTCTGCGCCCCCTGCAGACAGCCTTCCCCTTGCTGATGACTCTCTTTGAGCTGGCTCGGAACCCGGAGGTGCAGCAGGCCCTGCGTCAGGAGAGCCTGGTGGCTGAGGCCCGGATCTCAGAAAATCCCCAGAGGGCCATCACGGAGCTGCCTTTGCTGCGGGCGGCCCTCAAGGAGGACTTGAGGTAGGCGAGATGGACCTGGACTTCCCCACGGCCCTGGCCCCGTGCCTGCAGAGCCCTCTTGCTGGGCTTGACGACGGATCCTGGGGCTGACAGCTCCTTTGCCCAGGGGTGCATGCCCCTGTACCTCCTCTTCTTCTCCCTGGAGGGGAGCCTGGTGCTTCTTCCTCCGGGATCCCTCCTCAGTGTCCCGGGGCCCTCATCAGTCACGTCCTCGCTAGCCTGGGGAGCTTTGGCTTACTTGGGAGATGGAAGGAAGGAACGCCTCAGGATCTGGGCTTCCCAGTGCCAGGAGTGACCTGTGACGGCCCGGGGTTGTGAGGCTGTCCTCAGGCTATACGCACTGGGCTAGGAAGGCAATGGCACCCCACTCCAGCACTCTTGCCTGGAAAATCCCATGGACGGAGGAGCCTGATGGGCCGCAGTCCATGGGGTCGCTAAGAGTCGGACACGACTGAGCGACTTCACTTTCACTTTTCACTTTCATGCAATGGAGAAGGAAATGGCAACCCACTCCAGTGTTCTTGCCTGGAGAATCCCAGGGACGGGGGAGCCTGGTGGGCTTCCGTCTATGGGGTCGCACAGAGTCGGAAACGACTGAAGTGACTTAGCAGCAGTAGCAGCAGGAAGGCTGCAGAGGGTGTCTGGTGACTGGTCACAGCTTCGGACCCTGGTGGATTCCCCTGTGTGCAGGCTCTACCCCGTGGGTATCACCGTGGAGGAGCAAGTGAGCTCGGACCTGGTGCTGCGGAACTACCACATCCCAGCTGGGGTGAGTGAGGCCCTGGAGCCCCACCGACCTTCACCCAGGGGCCAGCTGACATCGGCCCCTTCCCGCTGCTGCAGATGCTGGTGAAGGTCCTACTCTATTCCCTGGGTCGAAACCCCACCGTGTTCGCCAGGCCTGAGAGCTATCACCCCCAGCGCTGGCTGGACCGCCAGGGCTCTGGAAGCAGGTTCCCGCACCTGGCCTTTGGCTTTGGCGTACGCCAGTGCCTGGGGCGGCGCGTGGCCGAGGTGGAGATGCTGCTCCTGCTGCACCATGTGAGTGGGCCGCGAGGGGCACGGGTGGACAGCCTGGCCGGGGACCCCTGGCTTCGTTCTGGGGCACCCAGCCTCAGGGCCCTGGAAGGCAGGGCAGGCTGGGGCCAGGTGGAACCCTGCCTCTGTCCTAGGTGCTGAAGAACTTCCTGGTGGAGACACTGGAGCAAGAGGACATAAAGATGGTCTACCGCTTCATACTGATGCCCTCCACCCTGCCCCTCTTCACCTTCCGGGCCATCCAGTAGTCGTGTCAGCACACTGCCGGGCCACGCACCCTACAAGCCCCTCTGCCGGACCCCGGCCACACCTCTTTCTCCTACAGGCCCTGACTTTTGAGTCACACCACTGTGCAGCCAGCACTTGCACTCATGGAACAGCACAGGCCCCCGCGGGTCAGGCTTGCCGGCCTGTGCAGCAAGGCCAGGGCAGAGCTGGGGATGAACCTTGGTGGCAGGTCCTGGTCACATGCCCAGTCCCACCAGCTCTTTCTCCAGCAAGGAGCGCTGTCTGAGGGCCCTTGACCCCAGTCACCCCAGCACTAGCCCCAGGCCCCTCGTGTGGCCATCCAAGCGATGGGCCTCAGACCGTACCGTCTGCCTCCCTGTCCACTCTTTATACCTCCTGCGCTCAATTCTGCTCCAATGCAAGAGCTGACACCTTGGGCGTGCCCTGTCCTGATGGCTGCCATTTCAAGTGCCGTCCCCTTTGCCTCCAGAGCTCTGGCATGGACTTGCCTTCAAGCTGGGTTGTTATCTGTCTACCTAGCCTCTTGGGCTCACCCTGGCAGTGCCGGTCCTCTGTGATTGTGGCTGAAGTGCCCAGCCCAGGCCTGAATAGGCAGGTCGTGAGTCAGGTTTCCTAGAGGAGACACTGCCAAAAGCCCACCTGGACATCAGGGTCAATGATACTCATCTGAGAGCATAAGGGATGGTGAACCCCTCTGGCACGAGGCAGGCCGGCCATAGAGAAGCCTCTAGAAGAAGGGTGTGGGGCCACCTCTCACTCCCTTCAGTAGAGCCAGTCTGAAGTGCCCACTACCCTCTCACAGTGACCCACACAGGGACCACCTTGATCTCAAGGCCCGAAGAGGTTTGAACCACTGACAGCCAACTGGGATCCCCTTGTTGGCAGGAGCAGGCAGTCTGTCCCATCCCACCTAGGGCCAGGTGACACCCCAGGTAGAAAGTGGGCCCAGAGGCAGGATGAAGGGTGGTGGGGTCTCTCCACTCTCCCGCCCTCACCACCCCCAGTTCATCTGCTGAGGCACAGGCAGGCCGAGCAGGCAGCAAGGTGTGAGGAGTCGTGTTTCTGGCTGCACCAGCCCTGCCCCTACTGAGGGCTGGGGGGTCTCTCCACTCTCCCTGCCGTCAGTGAACCGCCCCCCAGGGCATCTGTTCAGTGCCAAGATCCCTGGAGGAGGACAAGAGCTGCACACCCCGTCACCACTCCAGTCCATCCGTGGGCAAAGAGGCCTGCGGCCGCCAGTGTGATCTTCTCCCACCCCAGACAGGACTGTTGAAAGGGACCCAGAGATTCATGGAGGAGGGAGGAGGTTCCAGCCTCTGTGGTCACACAGGCACAAGCTGGAGCCCTCGCCCAGCACACAGGTCCAGCCTTCATTCCCTCTGAGCCCTGAGTTCTTCTTATGGCAATTCTATAGAATTACCATTTCGGTGGGCCCCCTGAGGCACCGTGAGATGGGTTTTCGGTAAGTGCTGAGTTTTCTGGCTCAATGGGCACTCAACCTATCCGATCCTTCTCCCACCACTCAGTGGCCCTCCTCTGCAACGAGTGGAGCAAGTGTGGTGACAGGAAAGGAGTGAAAACCTAGTCCCATCATGGTGAGTGTGTGTCATTCTGCGGAGCTTGGCACATGTGGATGCTTGATTTTCACGGCAGCCCGAAGAGGCACGTGCTACCCTCATTCCCATTTTGCAGGTGAGAAAACCGGGGCTCAGAGGATTCGCTCATCTGGCAGAGTCTCATGGCGCTTCCATGGAAGGGGTGCTGCCTGAAGCCGTGAGGACCGTCCGATCTCTAAGGCCCTCGTTAAGGAACTTGGTTTGGTAGTGCTCGTGGGCATCGTGGAGACAAACTCCAGCTAAGCATCTCTGTCTGCTTTCCAGATCCTCTCCTGGATTTCTGTTTCTCCAGATTTCCTCTTTCAAGCCTATGGAGGGGCCCCTTTTTCTTGATCTGGCGTGGAATTTCCCGTGTCTTGCCTTGTGAGGATCTGTCCGGCTCTTTCTGACAACCTTCCAGGTTATTGCGGTCTCGAGTCTGCTGTGTGATCCTCATGATTCTTGCGCCTCTTCGGGTCTTTCAGTGTAGCTGCAGTAGTGCCTTTAAGAAGCCCGATGCCAGGAACCGGAGCGCCCTCTGTGCTCCCTGCTGCTGGGGTCTGCCTCAGGGCCCTGCCATCTCTTGCCCAGCGCTGTCGCTGTCCTGGAGCCACTCTGTGCTCACTGCTCAGCCCGGGTCTCCTCTGGGCTGACTAGTGTCAAGCCTAAACCCCCTTGAGGGCCTTGTCTCGGTTCTCGGGAGGGAAAGGGGATCCGGGGCTTTGTCCTCATTCCACCCTGCAAAGCTAGGCTCGCTGCTCGCCTGATGGTGCTGAGGGCAGCTGCCGTGTTGGTGTAGTGTTTTCAAGGTCTCACCTCCACGTGGGGCTCTGTGACAGCCTACAGGGGAGGGAAGGGAGGGGGTGGGAGGAGGTTCCAGAGGGAGGGAACCATGTATACCTGTGGCTGCTTCATGCTGAGATATGGCAGAAGCCAACACAACACTGGAAAGCAATTATCCTCTGATTAAAAATAAATACATTAAACAATACATGCAGTGACAGGTGTTTCAAGTTCAGCCTTCTTTTAAAAGCCTGGCCTCTCCGCGGGGTTCCAGTTGCGATTCCTAATCTCACTCTTGTCCTGTGCTTCAAGCCTTTCCCTGGGAAGTGGGGCCAGCAGACCTTAGGCTCAGTGGCTTGGCCCCAAGCCTCCCCTGGCGGCGCTGTACTGGCTTCCGTGCTCCCTCCTCCCTGCTCCTGGTCGTGCGTTGCTTCGTGGTCCTGAAGACATCCTGCCCTTTTACAAGCACAGAAATGCACTTTCTACATGTTCTGGATTATGTAGAGTTGCTAGAGTGGGGGGATTTTCAGAGTATTAGCTTGATCCTTGCTTGAACCTGAGGACCCTCAGTGGCTCATTTAAGCAGACAGCTGGTGTCTGGAAGCTTTCTGTCTGTGGCTGCCCTGGGGGATGACCGAGCATCCCACAACTGTCACGTCTCCACAAAGTGTTCTTCAGCTTTCTTGCGGGAGGAGTTGCCTACCTTACAGGAGGGGTCTTAGGTGTTTGTAGAACCCTGGACACCGGTCGGATTGCGGGCCAGTTTCAAATGGCTAAGTATCCCCTTTCATTGATCACTTAACACGTGCTTATCAATAGCCAAAAGTCCGTTCATCGTAAGAGGACAATGAGCCCATTAGTAGCATAGAAAAGAAAATTCACATCCTCCCCACCTCTATAGACACAGAGGAGCATTTAACCAAATTCAATACCATTGCTGTGCTAAGAGCTACGGCACAAACCAGGAGTGGAACAAGGGCATCTATGAGAACCCAGGGCTAACACCATACTTCATTGTGAAAAACAGGCTGCTTTCCTCCTCAGACCAGGAACACGAGGTCTGCTCTCACCACTGCCAGTCAGCCCAGTCCTGGAGGTTCTACCAGAGCAGTTTGGCAACTAGAAGTCATCCAGACAGAAGAGGAAGGAAAACTGTCTCTACGGATGGATCAGATGATCCTGCTTACAGACCACCCGAAGGAAATCACTTCAAAGGATGATTTCTAAGAAAGCTTGCAGCAGTATTTCAAGATCCAAGTGCCGGGTATAAAAATCTATTGCATTTCTCTTCACTTGTAATGACGAAGGAAACACATTCCATTTACAAGAGTGTCAAAAAGAGGGAAACACCTAGGAATTAGTTCAGCAACAGATGTTCAAATCTGTCCTGGGAAAACCACAAAGCACCACCGAAGAAATGAAAGACGGCTAGAGTTGTAAAGCCTCCTGCATCCATGGGTCAGAAGAGAGCATACTGCTACCAGGACAATTCTCCTCACATCACTCTCAGGTTTGATGTAATCCCAGTGAAATTTCCGGGCTTCCCTGGCAGCTCAGGGATAAAGAATCCACCTGCAATGCAGGAGATCCAAGTTAATTCCCTGGTCTGGGAAGATCCCCTAGAGGAGGGCATGGCAACCCATTCCAGCATTCTTGCCTGGAGAATCCCATGGACAGAGGAGCCTGATGGGCTACAGCTCATAGGGCTGCAAAGAGTCAGACATGACGGAAAGTACTGAGCACACATGCGTGCTCTGAAAACTCCATGTTCATCTGTGTAGAAAGTGCCAAGTTGATTCTGAAATTCACATGAATGCAAGGAACCTAGATGGCCAGTGTAATCCTAAAAAAGAATGACAAGGCAGGAGGACTCGCGTTTGCTGATTTCTAAGCTTACTGCATAGCAAACTGCTCAAGACAGGATGCTACTGGCACAAGGACAGACAGACCAATGGACTTGAACACAGCGTCCAGAAATGAAATGATATGTCTGTGGTCACTTGAGTTTTTACAGAGGGGCTAAGGCCATTCAACAGGGAGCATCTGTTTTCGAGGAATGTTGCTGGCACAACTTTCTAGCCACGTGGGAAAAAAAGAAGGTGGACCTCTACCTCATTCAGACAAGAACCGACTCAAATGCCCAAAGACTTAATCATAAGAGCTAACAGTGTAAAAGCCTCAGAAGAATACACGAAGCGAACTCTTCATGATCCTGGATTTGGCGAGATTCTTAAATTGGCAGCGAGTGCTGTTAAAAATGTGAATTTGAGGCACTGCTTTATCTCAGTCATTTCAATTCAGGGTGATTTAAAGGAGTAGAAGGAGGAAGACAGCAACGATGGTCTGAGTTTCTGTTCCGTCAACACCTTTTTCTGATGCTGACCTTGGGAGCACGGAGCGTGACAGCAGTCGCCTGGACTTCTGTACCTGCCACTTCAAGGCAGTCAGAGGCTGGCCTTAGGGCCCTCACCCTCCTAATAGGCAGCATCTGGAGAAACCTTCCGTCACTCTTAGGAAGCCAGGCGCCACCGTGGGAGACGGCTCGAGTCGTGCAGAAGGTGTCTGACGGCAACAGGGCGATGTGCAGGGCGATGCACAGTCTCCATGGCAGCTCTGCCTGTCCTCATTCCACTGCTCTGCCAAGCAAACTCTCGACTTCCGCCATCCCCACCTGAAGACTGGGAGCGTGCAGGCTCGGGTGCCTCAGGGGCATGTGGTCTGAGCAAACCTGGGGCCGCTCTTTAGGTGGGCATGTAGACCAGGCCCTGTGACGCTTTTGCTGTTACTAAAATACTCCACCTCTGCTCACTAAAGTGGCAAGAGGTTGTGTGAGGTGACACCTACCGAAGGGAAGAAAGATCAAACGTTAAAACCACAAAGAAATCTCTGAGTCCACAGAACCTGAACGATTCTGGTGTTTATTTCTCTCTGGAAACAATTCCTAAATGGGGAACTCATCAAGTGGGGGCTCCAGGGGTCAGTGTCTGGCTCACAAGACAGTAAAGGACAGCTACCTTGTGAGAGATGGGGAGATAGTCAGCCCCCCCAAAGGAGGCCTCTCACGTCAGTGTGTTCCTGACCAGGATGGAGACGATGCTTAGGAACACAGTGGATTGCACCAATTGCGCATTTCCTTCGATATCCTCTTCAAGTGGATAATCCAGTGTGATGTCCCTCTCCAGATTAGTAGGTCCTCCAAAATTGCACATGTTCGAACCACAACAATGAACCCAATAGAAACTGTTAAATCTATGAGTCGTCTTTCTTCTGGGGGTTTCAGGAGGCTCTTCGGCTCTATACAGAAATGTGCAGTTAAATGTACAGTTCTTGTAAACGAGTATTTCCCGAGAATTCAAACCTAAAAAAGAAACAGAAATGAAAATCACAGATTTCATGCTTTCAACATCCAAATATCGAAGCACAGTTATCTTAACTAGCTCCATCCCTAAATATTGTTGTTGTTCTGTTGTGCAGTCATATCTGACTCTTTTCGACCCCATGAAGACAGCACGCCAGGCTTCCCTGTCCTTCATTATCTCCTGAAGTTTGCTCAAACACGTGTCCACTGACTGATGATGCCATTCAACCATCTCATCCTCTGTATCCCCTTTCTCCTCCTGCCTTCAACCTTTCCCAGCTTCAGGGTCTTTTACAATAAACCGACTCTGCCTCAGGTGGCCGAAGTACTGAAGCTTCAGGGACTCTCAAGATCTTCTGTAACACCACAGTTCAAAAGCATCAATTCTTTGGTCCAGATCTCACATCCATACACGACTACTGGAAAAACCATAGCCTTGACTATAAGGACTTCTGTCGGCAAAGTGATGTGTCTGCTTTTTAATGTGCTGTTTTAGATGTGTCACACCTTTTTTTCCCAAGGAGCAAGCATCTTTTAATTTCACCATTCTGCAGTCACCATTCTCAGTGATTTTGGATCCCAACAAAATAAAATCTGTTACTGTTTCCATTTCCCCCCCATCTATTTGCAATGAAGTGATGGGACTGCAGGCCATAATCTTCATTTTTTGAATGTTGAGTTCTAAGCCAGCCTTTTCCCTCTTCTCTTTCATCTTCATCAGGACTCTTTAGTTCCTCCTCTTCACTTCCTGCCATTAGGGTGGTGCCATCTGCATATCTGAGGTTGCTGATATTTCTCCTGGCAGTGTTGATTCCAGTTTGTGATTCATCCAGCCTGGAAGTTTGCATGATGTAATCTTTGAATAAATTAAATAAGCAGGGTGACAATATACAGCCATGATGTACTCTTTTCCCAATTTTGAACCAGTTCGTTGTTAAGTCTGGTTCTAACTGCTGCTTCTTGACCAGCATACAGGTTTCTCAGGAGGCAGGTAAAGTGGTCTGGTATTCCCATCGCTTTAAGATTTTTCCACAGTTTGTCATGATCCACACAGTCAACCGCTTTGGTGTAGTCAATAAAGCAGAAGGAGATGGTTTTCTGGAACTCTCTTGCTTTTTCGATGATCCAACAGATGTTGGCAATTTGATCTCTGGTTCCTCTGCCTTTTTTAAATACACCTTGTATATCTGGAAGATCTGGGTTCCTGTAATGTTGAAGCCTAGCTTGAAGGATTTTCAGCATCAACCTGCTAGCATGTGAAATGAGTGAAATAGTGCAGCAATTTGAACATTCTTTGGTGTTGCCCTTCTTTGGGACTGGAGTGACAACTGACCTTTTCTAGTCCTGTGGCCACTGCTGAGTTTTCTAAATCTGCTGGCATATTGAGTGTAGCACTTCAACAGCATCATCTTTTAGGGTTTGAAAGAGCTCAGCTGGAATCCCATCACTTCCACTAGCTTTGCTCTTAGCAATGGTTGCAAAGGCCCACTGGATCCCACTCTTGGATGTCTGGCTCTAAGTAAGTGACCATGCCGTTGTGGTTATCCAGGTCATTAAGACCTTTTTTGGATAGTTCTTCTGTGTGTTCCTGATGCTTCTTTTTTGTCTCTTCTGCGTCTCTGAGCTCCTTGCCATTTCTGCCCTTTATGGAGCCCATCTTTGCCTGCAATGTTCCCTTGGTATCTCTAGTTTTCTTGAGGAGATCTCTGGTCTTTCCCATTCTATTGTTTTCCTCTATTTCTTTGCACTGTTCACTTAAGAAGGCTTTCTTATCTCTCTTTGCTATTCTCTGGAACTCTGCATTCAGGTGGATACATCTTTCCCTTTCTCCTTTGTCTTCCACGTCTCTTCTCTGTTATTTGCAAGGCCTCCTCAGACAACCATTTTGCCTTCTTGCGTTTGTTTTTCTTGGGGATTGTTTCGGTCACCACCACCCGTACAATGTTATGAACGTCCGTCCATCCATAGTTCTTCAGGGACTCGGTCTTTCAGATCGAATCCCTTGAATCTATTTGTCACTTCTACTGTACAAATTATTTTATTTAACTCACACTAGAGTGGCCGAGTGGTTTCCCCTAGTTTCTACAATTTAAGTCTGAATTTTCCAATAAGCAGTTCATGATCTGAGCCACAGTAGCTCTGGGTCTTGTTTTTACTGTTGTATAGAGCTTCTCCAACTTTGCCTGTAAAGAATATCATCAATTGGATTTTGGTATTGATCATCTGGTGATGTCCTCGTGTGGACTCACCTCTTGTGTTGTTGAAAGAGGGTGTTTGCTATGACCAGTGCATTCTCTTGGCAAAACTCTGTTAGCCTTTGCCCTGCTTCGTTCTGTACTCCAAGGACAAAGTTGTCTATTACTCTACATATCCCTTGACTTCTTACTTTTGCATTCCATTCCCCATGATGAAAAGGACATCTTTCGGTGTGTGTGTTAGTTCTAGAAGGTCTGTGGGGCTTCCCAGATGGCACTAGTGGTCAAGAACCTGCCTGCCAATGTAGGCGATGTAAGAGATCTAAGTTTGATCCTTGGGTCGGGAAGATCCCCTAGAGCAGGGCCCGGCAACCCATTCCAGTATTCCTGCCTCAATAATCCCATGAACAGAGGAGCCTGGCGGACTACAGTCCACAGAATTGCAGAGAGTCGGACACAACTGAAGCAACTAGCATGCACACATGCTAGAAGGTCTGGTAGGTTTTCATAAAATCGTTCCACTTCAGCTTCTTTGGCATCAGTGGCTGGGACATAAGACTTGGATTACTGTCACGTTGAATGGTTTGTCTCGGAAACAAACCAAGGTCATTCTGTCACTTTTCAGACTGCCCCCAAGTACTGCATTTTGGACTCTTTGGTTGACTATTAGGGCTACTCCATTTCTTCTAAGCGATTCTTGCCCACAGTAGTAGATATAATGGTCATCTCAATTAAATCTCCCATTCCCGTCCATTTTAGTTCACTGATTCCTAAAATGTCAATGTTCACTCTTGCCATCTCCGGTTTGACCACTTTCCTGTTGGACAACATCCAATTTACCTTGATTCATGGACCTAACCTTCCAGGTTCCTATGCAATAGTGTTCTTTACAGCTTCAGACTTTCACCACCAAACATCTACAACGCAGGGTTGTTTCTGCTTTGGCTCAGCCTCTTCATTCTTTCTGGAGCTATTTCTCTGCTCTTCCCAGTAGGATATTGGATACTAACCTAGGACGTTCATCTTTCAGTATCATTTGCCTTTCCATACTGTTCATGGGTTCTCAAGGCAAGAATGGTGAAGTGGTTTGCCATTCCCTTCTCCAGTGGACCACGTTTTCTTAGAGCTCTCCACCATGACCCATCTGCCTTGGGTGGCCTGCACTGCGTGGCTCAGAGTTTCATTGAAATACACAAGGCTGTGATCCATGTGACCTTTTTGATTAGTTTTCTGTGATTGTGGTTTTCATTCTGTCTGGCCTCTGATGGATGGGGATGAGAGGCTTGTGCAAACCTCCTGATGGGAAGGACTGGCTTTGTGGAAGACCCGGTCTGGCTCTGGTGGGCAGGGCCTTGCTCAGTAAACCTTTAATCCAATTCTCTGCTGATGGGTGGGGTGGTGCTCCCTCACTGTAGTTTGGTCTAAGGCAGCCCAGTCCTGGAGTCTGTAGTGTCTATGATAGGCTGCAGGCTCTATGGTCAGGCAAATGGTGATCTCCTCCAAGAGGATTTACGCCAACATGCTACACCTCCCAGGACTGCTGTGGCCTGTGCCCTTGACCCCACAGCAGGCCACTGTCAACCCACACCTCTGCCAGAGACTCTCAAACATTCACAAGCAAGTCTGCCTTGGTCTCTTGTGGGGTCACTGCTCCTTTCACATGAGTCCTGGTGCACACAAACTTTTATTTGTTCAGTTCAGTAGTTCAGTCATGTTTGACTCTTTGCAACCCCACGGACTGCAGCATGCCACGCTTCTCTGTCCATCACCACCTCCCAGAGTTTACTCAAACTCATGTGCACTGAGTGGTGATGCTATCCAACTGTCTCATCCTTTGTCGTCCCCTTCTCCACTCATCTTCAATATTTCCCAGCATCAGGGTCTTTTCCAGTGAGTCGGTTCTTCACATCAGGTGGCCAAAGTATTGGAGTTTCAGCTTCAGCATCAGTCCATCCAGTTAATGTTCAGGGCTGATTTCTTTTAGGATGGACTGGTTGGATCTCCTTGCAGTCCAAGGGACTTTCAAGAGTCTTCTCCAACACTACAACTCAAAACCATAAATTCTTCAGCACTCAGCTTTCTGTATAGTCCAAAGCTCACATCCATACATGATTACTGGAAAAGCCATAGCTTTGACTAGATGGACCTTTGTAGGTAAAGTAATGTCTCTGCTTTTTAATATGCTGTCTAGCTTGGCCACAGCTTTTCTTCCAAGGAGTAAATGTCTTTTAATTTCATGGCTGCAGTCACCATCTGCAGTGATTTTGGAGCCCCCCAAAATAAAGTCTCTCACTGTTTCCATTGTTTCCCCATCTATTTGCCATGAAGTGATGGGACCAGATGCCATGATCTTAGTTTTCTGAATGTTGAGTTTTCAGCCAGCATTTTCACTCTCCTCTTTCACTCTCATCAACAGGCTCTTTAGTTCTTCTTCACTTTCTGCCATAAGGGTGGTGTCATCTGGGTATCTGAGGTTATTGATATTTCTCCCGGCAATCTTGATTCCAGCTTGTGCTTCATCCACCCCAGCGTTTCTCGTGATGTACTCTGCGTATAGGTTAAGTGAGCAGAGTGACAATATACAGCCTTGACATACTCCTTTCCTGATTTGGAACCAACCACTCTGTTGTTCCGTGTCCAGTTCTAACTGTTGCTTCTTGATCTGTATACAGATTTCTCAAGAGGCCCGTCAGATGGTCTGGTATTCCCATCTCTTTCAGAATTTTACACAGTTTGCTGTGATCCACGCAGTCAAAGGCTTTGGCATAGTCAAGAAAGCACAGGTAGATGTTTTTCTGGAACTCTAATTTTTTCGAAGATCCAATGGATGTTGACAATTTGATATCCAGTTCCTCTTTGTTACAAGGCCTTAAATTCTTTTGAAAAATGTTTATGTATTCCATAGTTTTGGCCACATCAGGTCTTAGATGCAGGATGTGGGAGCTTTCCTTGTGGCACCCAGGCTTCTCTCTCCTTGTGGCCCACGGGCTCCAGAGCATGAGGGATCATTAGTTGTAGAAGATGGCCTTAACCACCCTGCCACATGTGGGATCCCAGTTCCCCAACCAGGGTTGAACCCACGTCCCGTGCACTGAAAGGCAGATTCTTAACACTGGACCACCAGGGAAGTCCCCAGTGCCTAAACTTCTCGAGTAAGCAAGAATATTCAGGTCCACTAGAATTTTCATTACCTCATCAACAACTTCACCTGGGGATGATTTTCCATCTACACTGCCAACTTATCTAGGCACCTGGCCTCCCTAAGTAAGTTTACACTCCCTTGTAAGGAAGCTATACAAAGGAGTCACTCTGTTCATTACTTGTCATAAGGAATCTAGGGACCCAGAAATGAATGGAGACCAGGAAATATGTTTTTGCTGATGTCCCAAAGATCATACAGACCCTCAACAAGAAAGCGCCTATAGCACGGTCTTCTGCTGATAATCTGCAGTTGCCATGGCCCTTCTACATCAGCTCCTTGTGTGGTAAGCACTTTCCTGAGGGATCTAGGTGCATCCACGTTTTGGGCCTGCTTTGTTGGAAAACCTTGCCGGAGGACCACGCTCCTGTGGGAAACAAGGAATTGCCTAAGCTGCACTGGGGAATCTACCTCCTTGACCAGGGATGGCCAAGGAGTGGAGGCCTTGAGTAGCAGCAGTCCTTCCAGCCCCTGAAGACACGGCAGGACACCTGTGGACACATGGGCCCACGTGGCAGGCTATGTGTCTCTGCAAGAGGCTATTACTGCCTGCCCTTTAATGGCGCTGAGCCTCAACATAGAAACACGCTCTCGGGATGGGTACAGAGAGAGAAAAGAGTGGCGCTGTCCCCTGAAACTGCATTGATGGGGTGACTCGTTAAGGAGTAAGAAGGTAATCTGGTACTTACGCATGGAGACAGTAAAACAGCGCCTAATATCATAAGGACACGTTCTCTTAACTGGACAATGGAAGGTGTTTTTCACGATACACTCATGGCATTGTACGTTAAAGGTCCCTAGATAAAAGAGAACAGAGTCAGACTCCACCTTCATTGCCACTCACTGCATCTGCCCAGCAGCCGGCCCCTTCCCTCAGCCTCAAGGACTCCCTGAGGCTACACAGCTCAGTCCTCAGTGGGCTCCGAGCCTGGGCAGCATGAGCTTCCTGGACACCAGGACGCCAGGTACACCCAGGAGTTTTTTCTTCTCAGAGACAGGTTCTCAGGAAAGCTCCCAGCTGTCAGGACTGTGAGCCTCTGCTCTGTTGATGGACCCACCTTTTCACAGGTCCCTTATGTAGTCATAAGGGACCAAAGCCTCCCTGAGTTCCCTGCACCCAGCCATGCCCGCCTGTTCCAAAGAGGAAGGGCCACAGCCAGAGACTCCCCCGTGCCCACCCTGCGGCCCTGCATCCACTGGTCCTTAGAGGGGCTTCCCTCCATCCTGACCCTCCCCCTGCTCCTGGACACCCTGTGCTCACCAACTGCACAATTGCTAAGATGGAGATCTCAGCTGGCTAAAATGGTGAAAATTCCATTCAGACCCTTAAAATGACCCCAATAAAGTCAAGTCTCATCCTCTTCAAGAAACAGAAGCACTGATACTCACAGGGCTCGACGAAGCCCAGTGGCAATCCCATGAAGAGGAGGAAGGCAAAGAGGAGCATCATCCCTGTGAGGGCTTGAACCTGTAGGTGAGGAAAGCCAGGGCACAAGTCAGCAAGTGTGTGGCTCTTGTAGCCCCTTCTGGTCTCTCATCTGAGCAGCACGAGTCCTGGCCACCCTTCCCACCTTCCAGCACCTCTGGCTCTCGGCTGAGCATGGCTCTGGGTAGTGACGAGCTTGCAGCCCTTTCCTACACACAGTGGCTTCACCTCGCTCAAGCCTTCATCCTAGATGAAGACATGCTCCTACTCTCCATCAGGCAGAGCGTGAGGCTCAGAGTGGTCTGGGGCTGTCTCCTCGTGGCCCTCACACTCCACAAAGAACCCCTGATCTCCCTGTGGTGTCCCGACCTCAAGGCTGACCTGTGTGAAGAGGTCACATGGAACATGCTCCATTCAACTACTTCTAACTTGTATGAGCTCTGAGACAGGTAGAGGGCAGTGACAAGAGAAGAGGAACTAGTGGAGAAGAAGCCAGAAGCCCAGTGCCTGTGCTAGGAAGCATGGACCACATGCCATCATGTCTCCCGGGGACTGGGGGTCACACGGCTCCACATTTCTAGAGGGGAGGCCCTGCGGCTCGTCACCCAAGCCCACACAACAGCACTGGCTGGAGGGAAAGCCCCCCAGCACCAGGAGTGCCCGCACCTGAAACATTTCCTTGTGGGGACTCATCAGCAACCTTGAAGCCTCCAATGTCTACGGTCCTTCCGGATATTCCCTCCCCGTCCCCAGGGGCCCTGTCTCCCTGTCAACCAGGGGATTTGCCCTTTCTGCTCAGGGGCTCCTGTCTGAGGGACATGCCTCGCCTGCTGCTGCCTGTCACCCTGAGGAGACCCAGGGGCAGCCCCTGACAGGTACCTGCCATGGGACCAGCTGAAGCCCAGGATGGGGGCTGACTGTGCATCAGCCAGCCATGCTCCTTGGGTGGGGACCATCAGTGTCCTGCCCCTGGGTCCCTGGCTCTCTTCACGCATGCTCTCTCAGGGATGGCTGGGCCTCAACCTGCTTATGGACAAAGGTCCTCCCACTCGAGGTGAATTTGGGTCAAAGCAGCAGGTGCAGAGGACCAAGACTGAGGAGGGGATCCGAGTCATTGCCCTGCAGGGGCTGCTGATCTGCCCAGCCAGTCAGCCTCCCACGTGGTACCACCGTCTCCATGTCCAAACCCCTTCCCACCCATCCTGTCTGCTCTTCTTACATCTGTCCCTTCCTTCAAGCCACCCGTGCTCCCACTGCCAGTCTCGAGGGCAACTCAGACCCAGAACCACCCCAAGTGCTCCCGGAAGAGGAGCCTCAGATAGAGAAACCGAGGAGACTGTCGTATCCACCCATCTCATCAGGACAGCGAGGGAGAGAACAAGACTGTGGAGGAGTAGGTGGCCATGGAGTACGTCTCTCTCCACGGATACATCAGGAATACACCTTTAGACACAGAAATGCATCCAGAACTCCAGCTGAGAGTGGAGAGGAGCGCCTGACCAGTGGAAAACAATATACAAAGCCACGCAAAACTCAGTAGAACAAAGGAACTAGAGGGATAAACAGGACTGTTAGCAGGACTGGACCTGCCCTCAGCCAGTGGGGGAACTGAAACAGGGGTCTGATCTCGACACTGGGGCGATTGTCTGAGCCAGACCAGAAACATTTAAGGCTCAGAGTGAAACAGCTGTTCCGTGGCCACCTAAATGGAATGAGAACCAGAGAGTCCTTTCCACAGCCATACATACCCCAGACAGGGACGCAGGTCCCCTGGAAGGCGCATCGACTGGTAGCTGGACCTTAGGGATTGTGGAGCAACCCCAGGGCAACGGCTGCTGTTGACTGTGCGAGACACAGCGAGGGGATGTGAGCAGGGAGACTGTGGTGGGAAATGCCTGTGCAAGAAAGCCAGGCAGCCATGGAAGCAAGGCGATACTGCTGAGTCACGTGCAGGGCATGAAGCCATAACCATAGCTTCTCTCTCTCCACACACCAGCATCGGCAGCTGAACAATAGCGAGGCTGGTCCATCAAACGCCTGACACACTGAACCACAGAGGAGGACCCCGCCCAGGGTGCCTCTCCAAGTGCCTAATGTGCCGATCTACAAAGTAGACCCCAGGCAGGGGGGCCCCTCTATGTGCCTGATGCGCCAAACAACAGAGAAGGACCCCAGGCAAGGGAATCCTCTAAGTGCCTTAATGGGCAGAACTACGGAGAAAGACTGGCCAAAGACACCTTCTGATCGCCAGCTACAAGAGGCTTGAAAAAAAGACTCTGATAGGGCCATAACTCCTGTGGCAGAGGCAGTCCATGTCCCTGCACACTTGGTGCTCCAGGGTCATCGCAAGCCAAGCAGCTGTGCCACCTTCACGTTCAACTCTAACTGGGGCAGAGCTGCCGCAGGCAAAAAAGTCTTGTATCTACACACACAGGGGCGCTTCGGTAGTGTCCCAACTCTTTGCGATCCTGTAGACTGTGGCCTGCCAGGCTTCTCTGTCAGGGAAGGGGGTTCTCTAGGCAAGAATACTGCAGCAGATGGGCTAATACTGGTTGCCATACCCTTCTAGGGCACTATATTTTCCACTGCCCTAGCTGCCAATTCCCCTGAGTACCTGTGCTGCCAGAACCCCTGTGACCCAAGCAGCTGCACCACCTCCACACCTGGCCCTCTCAGGGGCAATCCCAAGTCCTCTAGGGCAGCCTCAGGAGCAAACCCCAAAGGACAACCCACATGCACAGGTGGAAATAAAACCGCAACTGAAACCCAGGAGCAGTGTGGCTAAGGAAGAAGACCCAAAACCTTCCTGCCAGCCTTACAAGCTGCAGATTAAATCCACAGGATCAACTAGGCAGACTCTGTGTCTACAGTATACATAAAAAGACATTGAGAGCTCTCACAAAAGAAAATGCACTAGTTCTGATAGCTGTGGACACTGAAAACAAGAACACACAGGAGTAGGACCAGATTAGAATATGAGATGCCCCTGCAGCAGGTCCAGAGACCAGCACAGTGTTGGAGGGCATCCTAGGAAGGTGAGGTGGACTGTGACTCCCAGTGAGGGAAAGGACTCTGACAGCAGCCACTCAAGAAAAACATTTATTATTCTGTTTTTTAATTAATTAATTTATTTTACAATATTGTATTGGTTTTACCATACATTGACTTGAATCTGCCGTTGGTGTACATGTGTTCCCCATCCTGAACCCCCTTCCCACCTCCCTCCCCATCCCATCCCTCTGGGTCATCCCAGTGCACCAGCCCCGAGCACCCTGTATCGTGCATCGAACCTGGACTGGAGATTCATTTCACATATGATAATTCACATGTTTCAATGCCATTCTCTCATATCATCCCGCCCTCACCCTTTCCCGCAGAGTCCAAAAGACTGTTCAATGCATCTGTGTCTCTTTTGCTGTCTTGCATACAGGGTTATCATTACCATCTTTCTAAATTCCATATATATACCTTAGTATACTCTATTGGTGTTTTTCTTTCTGGCTTTTTTCACTCTGTATAATAGGCTCGTTTCATCCACCTCATTAGAACTGATTCAATTGTATTCTTTTTAACAGCTGAGTAATATTCCGTTATGTATATGTACCACAGCTTTCTTATCCATTCGTCTACCAATGGACATCTAGATTGCTTCCACGTCCTGGCTATTATAAACAGTGCTGCGATGAATCCTGGGGTCCATGTGTCTCTTTCCATTCTGGTTTCCCCGGTGTGTATGCCCAGCAGTGGGATTGTTGGGTCCATATGGCAGTTCTGTTTTCAGTTTCTTAAGGAATCTGCACACTGTTCTCCACGGTGGCTGTACTAGTTTGCATTCCCACCAACAGCGTAAGAGGGTTCCCTTTCCTCCACACCCTCTCCAGCATTTATTGCTTGTACACTTTTGGATAGCAGCCATTCTGACTGGCGTGAAATGGTACCTCATTGTGGTTTTGGTTTGCATTTCTCTGATAATGAGTGATGTTGAGCATCTTTTCATGTGTTTGTTAGCCATCTGTATGTCTTCTTTGGAGAAATGTCTGTTTAGTACTTTGGCCCACTTTTTGATTGGGTCGTTTATCTTTCTGGAATTGAGCTGCAAGAGTTGTTTGTCTATTTTTGAGATTAATTCTTTGTCCATTGCTTCGTTTGCTATTATTTTCTCCCATTCTGAAGGCTGTCTTTTCACCTTGCTTATAGTTTCCTTTGTTGTGCAGAAGATTTTAATTTTAATTAGGTCCCATTTGTTTATTTTTGCTTTTATTTCTAATATTCTGGGAGGTGGGTCATAGAGGATCCTGCTGTGGTTTATGTCGGAGAGTCTTTTGCTTATGTTTTCCTCTAGGTGTTTAATAGTTTCTGGTCTTACGTTTAGATCTTTAATCCATTTTGAGTTTATTTTTGTGGATGGTGTTAGAAAGTGTTCTAGTTTCATTCTTTTATGAATGGTTGACCAGTTTTCCCAGCACCACTTGTTTAAAGAGATTGTCTTTTCTCCATTGTATATTCTTGCCTCCTTTGTCAAAGATAAGCTGTCCATAGGTGTGTTTTCTATTTTGGGCTTTCTATTTTGTTCCATTGATCTATATTTCTGTCTTTGTGCCAGTGCCATACTGTCTTGATGACTGTGGCTTTGCAGTAGAGATTGAAGTCAGGCAGGTTGATTCCTCCAGTTCCATTCTTCTTTCTCAAGATTGCTTTGGCTATTCGAGGTGTTTTCTATTTCCATACAAATTGTGAATTATTTGTTCTAGTTCTCTGAAAAATACCATTGGTAGCTTGATAGGGATTGCATTGAGTCTATAGATTGCTTTGGGTATTATACTCATTTTCACTATATTGATTCTTCTGATCCATGAACACGGTATATTTCTCCATCTGTCTGTGTCCTCTTTGATTTCTTTCATCAGGGTTTTATAGTTTTCTATATATAGGTCTTCTGTTTCTTTAGGAAGATATATTCCTAAGAATTTTATTCTTTTCGTTGCAATGGTGGATGGAATTGTTCCTTGATTTCTCTTTCTGTTTTCTCATTGTTAGTGTATTGGAATGCAAGGGATTTCTGTGTGCTAATTTTATATCCTGCAGCTATACTATATTCATTGATTAGCTCTAGTAATTGTCTGGTGGAGTCTTTAGGGTTTTCTATGTAGAGGATCATGTCATCTGCAAACAGTGAGAGTATTACTTCTTTTCCAATCTGGATTAGGATAAATGCCCACCAAACCAAACAAAAGAGGAAGAGATAGGGAATCTACCTGATAAAGCATTCCGAATAATGATAGTGAAAATGATCCAAAATCTTGAAAACAAATTGGAGTTACAGATAAATAGCCTGGAGACAAGGATCGAGAAGATGCAAGAAAGGTTTAACAAGGACCTAGAAGAAATAAAAAGAGTCAATATATAATGAATAATGCGATAAATGAGATCAAAAACACTCTGGAGGGAACCAACAGTAGAATAATGGAGGCAGAAGATAGGATAAGGGAGGTAGAAGATAGAATGGTAGAAATAAATGAAACAGAGAGGAAAAAACAATTAAAAGAAATGAGGACAACCTCAGAGACCTCTGGGACGATGTTAAATGCCCCAACATTCGAATCATAGGAGTCCCAGAAGAAGAAGACAAAAAGAAAGGCCATGAGAAAATACTTCAGGAGATCACAGTTGAAAACTTCCCTAAAATGGGGAAGGAAATAATCACCCAAGTCCAAGAAACCCAGAGAGTCCCAAACAGGAGAAACCCGAGGCAAAACACCCCAAGACACATATTAATCAAATTAACAATGATCAAACACAAAGAACAACTATTAAAATCAGCAAGGGAAAAACAACAAATAACACACAAGGGGATTCCCATCAGGATAACAGCTGATCTTTCAATAGAAACTCTTCAGGCCAGGAGAAAATGGCAGAACATACTTAAAGTAATGAAAGAAAATAACCTACAGCCCAGATTACTGCACCCAGCAAGGATCTCATTCAAATACAAAGGAGAAATCAAAAGCTTTACAGACAAGCAAAAGCTGAGAGAAATCAGCAACACCAAACCAGCTGTCCAACAAATGCTAAAGGATCTTCTCTAGACAGGAAACACAGAAAGGGTATATGAACTCGAACCCAAAACAATAAAGTAAATGGCAACGGGATCATACTTAACAATAATTACCTTAAATGTAAATGGGTTGAATGCCCCAACCAAAAGACAAAGACTGGCTGAATGGATACAAAAAAAGACCCCTATATATGTTGTCTACAAGAGACCCACCTCGAAACAAGGGACACAGAGTGTCACTCTGTGTCACAGAGTGAAAGTGAAGGGCCGGAAAAAGATATTCCACGCAAACAGAGACCAAAGAAAGCAGGAGTAGCTACACTCATACCAGAGAAAACAGACTTTAAACAAAGGCTGTGAAACGAGACAAAGATGGACAGTACATAATGATCAAAGGATCGATCCAAGAAGAAGATATAACAATCATAAATATATATGCACCCAACATAGGAGCACTGCAATATGTAAGACAAAGGCTAACACATATGAAAGGGGAAATTAACAGTAACACAATAATAGTGGGAGATTTTAATACCACACTCACACCTATGGACAGATCAACTGGGAAACACAAACTTTAAATGACACAATAGACCAGTTAGACCTAATTGACATCTATAGGACACTTCACCCCAAAACAATGAATTTCACCTTTTTCTCAAGCGCACATGGAACCTTCTCCAGGATAGATCACATCCTGGGCCATAAATCTAGTCTTGGTAAATTCAATAAAATTGAAATCATTCCAAGCATCTTTTCTGACCACAATGCAGTAAGATTAGCTGTCAATTACAGGAGAAAAACTATTAAAAATGCCAACATATGGAGGCTGAACAACACACTGCTGAATAAACAATAAATCACAGAAGAAATCAAAAAGAAATCAAAATATGCATAGAAATGACTGAAAATGAAAACACAACAACCCAAAACCTAGGGGACACTGTAAAAGCAGTGCTAAGGGGAAGGTTCATAGCAATACAGGCTTACCTCAAGAAACAAGAAAAAAGTCTAATAAATAACCTAACTCTACACCCAAAGCAACTTGAAAAGGAAGAAATTATGAACCCCAGGGTTAGTAGAAGGAAAGAAATCTTAAAAATTAGGGCAGAAATAAATGCAAAAGAAACAAAAGAGACCATAGCAAAAATCAACAAAACCAAAAGCTGGTTCTTTGAGAAGATAAATAAAATTGACAAACCATTAGCCAGACTCATCAAGAAACAAAGGGAAAAAAATCAAATCCACAAAGTTAGAAATGAAAATGGAGAGATCACAACAGACAACACTGAAATACAAAGGATCATGAGACTATTATCAGAAACTATATGCAAATAAAATAGACAACTTGGAAGAAATGGACAAATTCTTAGACAAGTACAACTTTCCAAAATTGAACCAGGAAGAACTAGAAAATCTTAACAGACCCATCACTGGCACAGAAATTGACACTGTAATCAGAAATCTTCCAACAAACAAAAGCCCAGGACCAGACGGCTTCACAGCTGAATTCTACCAAAAATTTAGAGAAGAACTAACTCCTATCCTACTCAAACTCTTCCAGAAAATTACAGAGGCAGGTAAACTTTCAAACTCATTCTATGAGGCCACCATCACCCTAATACCAAAAGCCGACAAAGATGCCACCAGAAAAGAAAACTACAGGCCAATATCACTGATGAACATAGCTGCAAAAGTCCTTAACAAAATTCTAGCAAACAGAATCGCACAACATATTAAAAAGATCATACATCATGACCAAGTGGCCTTTATCCCAGGGATGCAAGGAATCTTCAATATCCACAGATCAATGTAATACACCACATTAACAAATTGAAAGATAAAAACCATATGATTATCTCCACAGATGCAGAGAAAGCCTTTGACAAAATTCAGCATCCATTGATGAGAAAAACCCTCCAGAAAGCAGGAATAGAAGGAACATACCTCAACATAATAAAAGCTATATATGACAAACCCTCAGCAAACATTATCCTCAATGGTGAAAAATTGAAGGCATTTCCCCTCAAGTCAGGAACAAGACAAAGGTGCCCACCCTCACCGCTACTATTCAACATAGTTTTGGAAATTTTGGCCACACCAATCAGAGCAGAAAAAGAAGTAATGGAAAAACATTTATTATTCTTATGTTTTGACTTCCTCTGTATATTCTTTTGGATTTTTCTTCTTTCCCTCCACCCCCCCTCACCACTGTAGTTGTCCATTTTCTTTGCACTATGAAATGTGGTTAACCTGTTGAGCTTTTTTTTTTTCCTCAGTCACTTTTTTTATAGTTGTTATAAACCTCTGCCTCTACATTGGGCTTTTGCAGTTCTGTGGAGTTTTCAGTTTTTTTCTTTAAAAAAATTTTTAAAACCTATTATTATTTTTTCATTATTCCTTTGCTTTTCCTATTCTTTCCCCCTTGAAGTTCATCTTAAATGTATATAAATCTTCCTCAACTACCTCTATTTAACTTTGCACATCTATTCTTTCTTTCTTTCCTCTCAACATATTTGATAGCTTTATTTTCATTGCTTTATTCCCCAATTGGCACCTTGCTTTAGTTTTGCTTTCCAGTTTGTTCTCTAGTTAGTTTTTTTCTGGTAGATATAATTTTTGGTTTCTTTTGTTCGCTGGGTCAATCTATTGTACTTTATATTTGTTGGACTGTTTTGATTTTGTTTATGTGTGTATATGGGGAAACAGTGGAAACAGTATCAGACTTTATTTTGGGGGGCTCCAAAATCCCTGCAGATGGTGACTGCAGCCATGAAATTAAAAGACGCTGACTCCTTGGAAGGAAAGTTATGAGCAACCTAGATAGCATATTCCAAAGCAGAGACATTACTTTGCCAACAAAAGTCCGTCTAGTCAAGGCTATGGTTTTTCCAGTGGTCATGTATGGATGTGATAGTTGGACTGTGAAGAAAGGTGAGCACCGAAAAATTGATGCTTTTGAACTGTGGTGTTGGAGAAGAAGCTTGAGAGTCCCTTGGACTGCAGGGAGTTCCACTAGTGCATTCTAAAGGAGATCAGTCCTGTGTATTCTTTGCAAGGACTGATGCTAAAGCTCAAACTCCAATACTCTGGCCACCTCACGCAAAGAGTTGACTCATTGGAAAAGACTCTGATGCTGGGAGGGATTGGGGGCAGGAGGAGAAGGGGACGACAGAGGATGAGGTGGCTGGATGGCATCACTGACTCAATGGACATGAGTTTGGGTGAACTTCGGGAGTTGGTGATGGACAGGGAGGCCTGGCGTGCTGCAGTTCACAGGGTCGCAAAGAGTCAGACCCGACCGAGTGACTGAACTGAACTGAACTGATGGGTGTATATGTATACATGCATATTCAGTCACACTTTTTAGTGTTATAAACCTCTGCCTCTACGATGGGCTTCTGCAGTTCTGTGGAGATTTCCTTATTTTTTTCCTTTTTCATTCTTCTTCGATTTTTTACTTTCCTCTTTTTCCAATTTTCAATTTTCAATTTTTGAAACATATCATATATTTTCTACATGTATTCCTTTCTTTGCCTTTCTGACTATTCTGTTCCCCTTGCAGTTAACCTTTAATGTATGTAAATCTTCATCTACCTCTTTTTAACTCTGCACAACTATTCCTTCTTTTCTTTCTTTCCTTTCCTCTCAACATATCTGTGGGTTGTGTTTTCATTGCTTTATTCCCCACTCGGCACCTTGCTTTAGTTTTGTTTTCCAGTTCGTGCTCTAGTTAGTTTTGTTCTTTACTGCTAAATATAATTTTTAATTTCCTTTGTTTGCCAGGTTAATCTACTGTACTTTATTTTTGCTGGACTATTTTCATTAGCTCATGGGTGTATGTGTGTACATTCCATTATTTTAATCCTTATTTGCCTGATTTTGTAACTGCCAAACCCCATTTGTGTGGGGTTCATCTTTGGTTTCTTGTTTTGGGATATTTGTTTTAATCCCACTGAATGCCATAACAAACCACTTGCGGAATCTTGTTCCTGACCAGAGATCAAGCCTTGAGCCTTTGGAGTGGGAGCACTGACTCCAAGACCCTAGACTACCAGAGAACTAGCCCAAGGGAGTATCAAATGGTGAAAAGTCACACAAAGGAAACAAAAGGTCTTGAATACAAGACCCAGCATCACCCAACCACTAGTAGCACCCTGGGCAACATGTCTCATCTAAATAATGAACAAAACAGAAATACAAACCCAATCATCAGCAGACAGGATTACCACTTCACTCAGCCTTGCCCATCAGAGGAAAAACAAACAAACAAAAACTCAGCACAAATCTCACCCAAAGAAAAGCTTACACAAACCACTGGACTAACCTTAGGAAGGCAGAAACCAAAAGGAAGAAAGAATTCAACCTTGAAGCCTGGGAAAAGGAGACCTCAAACACAATAAATTTTAAAAAGTAATGAAAAGGCAGAGAAATACTACACATATGAAAGAACAACCTAGAAACACAGAAGTCCAAATAAATGGAGAAGAACTAGGCAAACTACCTGAAAAAGAATTACAAATAATGATAGTAAAGATGATCAAAAACCTTGAAGACACAATGGAGAAAATGCAAGATTCAATCAACAAAGACCTAGAAGAATTAAAGAATAAACACACAGAGGCAAACAACACAATTACTGATTTTAAAAGTATTCTAGAAGGAATCAATAGCAGAATATCTGATGCAGAAGAACGAATCAGTGAGCTGGAACATAAAATGGTGGAAATAACTTCTGAAGAGCAGAATAAAGTAAAAAGAATGAAAACCACTGACGACAGTGTCAGACACCTGTGGGACAATATTCAACTCACCAGCATTCGAATTATAGGGGTCCCAGAAGAAGAAGAGAAAAAGAAAGGATATGAGAAAATTTTTGAAGAGATTATACTTGAAAATTTTCCCAACACGGAAAACGAAATAGTCAATCAAGTCCAAGAGGCACAGAGTCCCATACAGGGTAAACCCAAGTAGAAACATGCCAAGACACATACTAATCAAACTAACAAAGACTAAACACAAAGAATGCATATTAAATGCAGCAAGGGAGAAGCAACAAGTAACATACAAAGGAAACCCCATACGCTTAACAGCTGATTGTTCAGCAGAAACTCCGAAGGCCAGAAGGGAATGGCAGGATATATTTCAAGTACTGAAAGGAAAATAATCTACGACCAAGATTACCCAACCAGCAAGGATCTCATTTCTTAACAGAAATCAGTACCATCAGACCAGCTTTACAACAAACGTTAAAGGGACTTATATAGCCAAGAAATGCAAAAGAGGAAAAAAGATCTACAAAGTCCCAAACAATTAAGAAAATGGCAATAGGAACATATATATCAATAATTACTTTAAATGTAAATGGACTAAATGCTCCAACCAAAGGATACGGACTGGCTGAATGGGCACAAAAGCAAAACCCATATATATGCCGTCCACAAGAAACCCACTTCAGACCTAAAGACACATATAGACTGAAAGGGAGAGGATGGAAAGCTATAGTCCATGCAAATGGGAAGCAAAAGAAAGCTGGAGTAGCAATCCTCATGTCAGACAAAATAGACTTTAAATTAAAGAGGATTACAAAAGATAAAGAAGGACACTACATAGTGATCAAGGGCTCAATCCAAGAGGAAGACATAACAATTGTAAATATCTATGCATTCAACATAAGAGCACCTCAATACATAAGACAAACACTAACAGACATAAAAAAGAAATTGACAGGAACACAAGAATACTAGGAAACTTTAACACCCCACTCTCACCAATGGAAAGATCATTGAAACAGAAAATTAATAGGGAAACACAAGTTTTAAATTATACATTAGATGAGATGGACCTCCTTGATATCTTCAGGACATTCCATCCAAATGCAGAAGAGCACACCTTCTTCTCAAGGACACATAGAACATTCTCCAGGACGCTTGACTAGATATCAATTACAAAAAGAAAAAAAAACTATAAGAAACACAAACACTCGGAGCTGAACAACACGTTTCTAGATAACCAGCAGGTTACTGAAGAAATCAAAAGGGAAATCAAAAAATTTCTGGAAACAAATGACAATTGAAGACACAACTCAAAACCTGTGGGATGCAGCAAAAGCAGTTCTAATAGGGAAGTTTATAGCAATACAATTCTACCTCAAGAAACAAGAAAACCTTCGAATAGACAAACTAAATTTACACCTAAGACAACTGGAAAAAGAAGAACAACCCCTGCCCCCAGGAATTAGTCGAAGGAAAGAAATCATAAAGATCTGAGCAGAAATAAATGAAAACGAAATGAAAGAAACAAGAGTAAAGATTAACAAAACTAAAAGATGGTTCTTTGAGAAGATAAACAGAATTCAGAAACCTTTAGCCAGATTCAAGAAGAAAGAAAAAGAGAAGAATCAAATCAATAAGATTAGAAATGAAAAAAAAACAGAGGTTATAACAGACAATGCAGAAATACAAAGGATTATAAGAGACTATTATGAACAACTATATGGCAATAAAATGGATAACCTGGAAGAAACGGACAGATTCTTAGAAAACTTCAATCTTCCAAGACTGAACTAAGAAGAAATAGAAATTATGAACAACCCAGTAACAAGCACTAAAACTAAAGCTGTGATCAAAAATCTCCCAAAAAACAAAGGCCCAGGGCCAGATGGCTTCACAGCAGAATGTACCAAACATTTAGAGAAGAGCTAATGCCTATCCTTCTAAAACACTTTCCAAAAATTGCAGAGGAAGGAACACTTCCAAATTCATTCTACGAGGCCACCATCACTCTGATACCAAAACCAGATAAAGACAAGACAAAATAAGAAAACTACAGGACAATATCACTGATGAACATAGATGCAAAAATCCTCAACAAAATTTTAGCAAACAGAATTCAGCAACACATCAAAAACCTCATAAACTGTGATCAAGTTGGGTTTATTCCAGGGATGCAAAGATCCTTCAATATATGCAAATCAATGTGATACACCATATTAACACACTGAAATACAAAAATCATATGATCATCTCAATAGACGCAGAAAACGTCTTTGACAAAATTCAGCACCCATTTATGATGAAAACTCTTCAAAAAATGGGCCCAGAAGGAACCTACCTCAACATAGTAAAGGCCATATATGACTAGCCTACAGCAAACATTATTCTCAATGGTGAAAAATGAGAGCATTTCCCCTAAGATCAGGAACAAGAAAAGGGTGCCCACTTTCACCACTATTATGCGACATAGTTTTGGAAGTCCTAGCTACAGCAGTCAGAGAAGGGAAAAAAAAGGAAAGGAAACAGATATGAAGAGAAGTAAAGCTCTCACTGTCTGCAGATGACATAATACTGTACATAGAAAGCCCTAAAGATAGTATCAGAAAACTACTACCGCTAATCAGTGAGTTTAGCAAAGTTGCAGGATACAAAACCAATACACAGAAATCACTCCACTTCTATACACTAACAATGAAAAATCAGAAAGAGAAATTAAGGAATCAATCCCATTCACCATTGCAACAAAAAGAATTAAGTATCTGGGAATAAACTTACCTAAGGAGACAAAAAACTCTATACCGAAAATTGTAACACACTGATGAAAGTAATCAAAGATGACATCAACAGATGGAGAGATATTTCATGTTCCTGGGGAGGAAGAATCAATATTGTGAAAATGACTGTACTACTAACACAAACTACACAGTCACTGCAATCCCTACCAAATCACCAATGGCACTTTTTCACAGAACTAGAACAACAAATTCATACGGAAACACAAAAGACCCCGAGTTGCAAAAGCAGCCTTGAGAAAGAAGAATGGAGCTGGAGGATTCAACCTTCCTGACTTCAGATTAAACTACAAAGCCACAGTCATCGAGACAGTATGGTACTGGCACAAAAACAGAAATACAGACCAATGGAATAAGATAGGAAGCCCAGAAATAAACCCATGCACCTATGGGTACCTTAGTTTTTGACAAAGGAGGCAAGAATATAGAATGGTGACAAAACAGCCTCTTCGATAAATGGTGCTGGGAAGACTGGACAGCTACATGCAAAAGAATGAGATTATCACACTTCCTAACACCACACACAAAGATACACTCAGAAGGGATTAAAGCCCTAAATGTAAGGCCAGGAACTATAAAACTCTTAGAGGAAAACATAGGCACAACACTCGATGACATAAATCAAAGCAAGATCCTCTATGACCCACCTCCTAGAGTAACGGAAATAAAAACAAAAGTAAACAAGTGGGACCTCATAAAACCTTTTGCACAGCAAAGGAAACTATAAGCAAGGTGAAAAGACAACCCTCAGAATGGAAAGAAAATAACAGCAAATGAAACAACTGAAAAAGAATTAATTTCCAAAACATACAAGCAGCCCATACAACTCAATACCAGAAAAACAAACAACCCAATCAAAAAGTGGGAAAAGGAACTAAACAGACATTTCTCCAAAGAAGACATACAGATGGCTAACAAACACATGAAAAGATGCTCAACATCGCTCATTATAAGAGAAAGGCAAAGCAAAACTATACTGAGGTATCACCTCACACCACTCAGAATGGCCATCGTCAAAAAGTCTACAAACAGTAAATGCTGGAGAGGGTGTGGAGAAAAGGGAACGCTCTTGCACTGTTGGTGGCATTTAAATGGATACAGCCACTATGAAAGACGGTATGGAGATTGTTTAAAAAACTAGGAATGAAGCCACCATATGACCCAGCCATCCCACTCCTTCCTCAGGCGTGAACCCTGAGGAAACCAAAATTGAAACAGACACATGTACCCCATTGTTCACTGCAGCACTATTTACAATAGCTAGAACATGGAAGCAACCTAGATGTCCATCGACAGATGAATGGATAAAGAAGTTGTGGTAAATATACACAATGGAATATTATCCAGCCATTCAAAGGAACACACTTGAGTCAGCTCTGATGAGGTGGATGAACTCAGAATCTATTAGGCAGAGTGAAGTGAGTCAGAAAGAGAAAGATAAGTATCCTAACACATATACATGGAATCTAGAAAAGTGGTACTGAAGAACTTTTTACAGGGCAGCAACGGAGAAACAAACATAGAGGATAGACTTATAGACATTGGGAGAGAAGAGGGTGAGATGTATGGACAGATCAACATGGAAACTTATGTTACCATATGTAAAATCGACAGGCAACGGGAATTTGCTGTATGGCTCGGGAAACTCAAACAGGGGCTCTGTACCAACCTAGAGGGGTGGCATGGGGAGGGAGATGGGAGGGAGTGTCAAAAGGGAGGGGATATATGTAAACCGACAGCTGATTCATATTAAGGTTTGACAGAAAAGAGCAAAATTCTGTAAAGCTATTATCCTTTAATAAAAAAAAAAAGTTAAAAAAAAAAAAAGACAATGACACCCCAGGGCTTCCCTGGTGGCTTACAGAGTAAATGGTCCACCTGCCTGTGCAGGAGACACCACTTCAATCCCAGGTCCAGGAAGATCCCGCATGCCGCAGAACAGCGAAGCCTGTGTGTGCCACAATTACTGAGCCTGCGATCAAGAGTCCAGGAGCGGCAACTCCTGAACTCATCCAGCCCAGGGGCCCAAGCTCTGTAAGAAGAGATGCCAGTGTGATGAGAAGCCATGCACCACAACGTGAGAGCAGCCCCCCATGATGCAACTAGAGAAAAGTCTGCACAGGAAAGAAGACTCCGCACAGTCAGAAATAAATAATCACATAACAGTGAGAAAACAAGAGTGAAAACCCTAGGAATAGACATACCTAAGGAGAAAAAAGACCTCTACTTTGAAAACTGTAAGATCCTGATGGAAGAAATCAAAGATGACACAAACAGAGGGAACGATATGACCATGTTCTTGCTTCAGAGGAATCAATATTGTCAAATTATCTCTCATACTCAGAACCACCTACGTATTCAATACAATTCCTATAAAATTACTAATGGTATTTCTCAGAGAACTAGAACAAAAAATGTTTGAAATCTGCATGGAAATATACAAGTTCTGGAACAGCCAAATCAATCTTCAGAAAGAATAGTGGAGCTGGAGGAATCACACTCCCAGACTTCCCACACTCCCAGACTGTAGCCATACTTCATACAGTCCTCAGAGAGAGTAAGGTACTGGCAGAAAGAGAGAAATACAGATCAGTGGGAAAGGATAAAAATCCCCAAATAAAGCCATGCATCTACGGTAAGTTAATGTACAGTGAAAGGGGCAAGAATATAAAATGGAGAAAAGACAGTCTCTTGACTAAGCAGTGCTGGGCAAACGGGACAGTTACACGTAAAAGAATGGAGTTAGAACATTTCTCATACCACATACAAACATAAATTCAAAATGTATTCACGACCTAAACATAAGACCGGACGTTATAAAACTTCCAGAAGAAAACATAGGCAGGACACTTTTGACATCTATCACAGCGATCCCTTGCGGATCTGTCTACTAGAGTAATGGAAATAAAACAAAATTAAACCAGGTCACATTAAAAGCTTTTGCGCGGCAAGTGAAGCCATAAAGAAAATGAAAAGACAATCTAGAGAATGGGAGAAAACATTCGCAAACAATGAGACAGACGAGGGGTCAATCTCCAAAATGTACAAACAGAATCAACATCACAATATAGATATTAAAAGATGAAAAGTGGGCCGAAGACCCACATAGGTATTCATTTAAAAAAAATAAATAAAGGTGGCCAAAAGGCACATGAAAGATGTTCAGTATCACTAATTATTATAGAAATGGAAACCAAAACTCTAGTGAAGAAATATCACGTCACACTCGTCAGAAGGACCATCATATAAAAATCTACAAATAATACATGCTGGGGAGGCTGTGGAGAAAACGGAAGCCTCCTACACTGTTGATGGGAATGTAAATTGGTGAAGCACTCGGGAGAACAGAATGGAGGTTCCTTAAACAGTGACTATCACAGCTGCATATCATCCTGCAATCCCTCTTCTGGGCATAGATTTGGGAAAACTCGTAAGTCAAAGAGACACAGGTACCCCAATGATTACTGCTGTACTATTTACAATAGCTAAGACATGGAAGCAGCCTAAATGTCCACTGACAAAGGAAGAGGTGAAAAAGATGATGCAATATTACTCAGCCATAAAAAGAACTAAATAATGCCATCTTCAGCAGTAGAGATGGATGGACCTAGAGATGATCATGAGGCTTCCTCGGTGGCTCAGCGGAAAAGAATCCACCTGCCAATGCAGGAGATGTGTGTTTGATCCCTGAGTCAGGAAGCTTCCCCCGGAGAAGGAAATGAAAACCCACTTCAGAATTCTTGCCTGGGAAATTCCATGAACAGAGGAGCCTGGGGGGCCACAGTCCACAGGACTGCAAAGAGTCGCACGTGTCAGAGCGACTGAGCACACACCCAGCTTGCTTACAGGCTTCTGGCAGTCCTCCCAGGTCACTAAGGAAGGTCACTTCCTGACAAGCACAGGAACTTCAGGGTGGTATGGGACCCTCGAGAAAGGACAAATTCACCCAAACCTTAGGTATTGCAGACAACATCTGATGGCAAATAACTGAACTGGCTCCTCAGCCTCGAGCGGGCTTCAGAAGTCCAATCAGTCACTCCTCATGAAAAGTTCCAGCAGTGTTTTAAATTTTACATGGTCAACCTCGATTCTTGTTGCACTCATTGGAATGATCAAGCCAAGTTGACTGCAACTAGACTAACTGGCAAACGCAGTCTCACTATGGTTGTCTCCAACAGAAATGGGGGTATCCGAGGAGAGAAAAAATTATGTTTTGGTAATACCGCTGAATGAATATCAGGTTCTACTTCTGCTGTCTACCTTTGAGGTTATGTTTCTGAACTGTAAACTGGACTAAACCCTGAATTCTAGTCCTGTTCCCTCATAATTTGGCTACATCCTTCCAAACTAAAATTTCCTGTTTTCTTCCCACCCTCTTGACTTGCGGTCATTAAGAACTAAAGCTGTCCTTTTTTGAAAGCCATGCAATACAGGTGGACAACTCTGTCTAAACTTCTCAGCAATTACCACAACAGCTCATGTATAGACAGTCATGGTGCCTGTTGCCATGTGGGCCACTCAGGACCATCACTCCAGACCTTCAAACCGCAAACCAGGAAAGTCTGTCAATTTGCCACCACCTGCCCTCTAGGTAAACACTTCAAATCTGACATGAGAGCTCTGCTATACTGGCCGCACTCAACACTCAGAAACTGGTTTACCACTGGCTCCCATCATTCACCGTTACTTCCTTCTTTTTCCATGGCAATGCCTCATTAAATACCCAGCTTCTCCCACAATGTAGGGCTAACTTAAGAACGTCAGCTGCATCACTGCCCCCTAGAATGAGACACAATTACTTACCTGACCTCTGTTCAAGACTAAGCGTGTAATTCAATGAAAAATGGGGACACCTGCCACCTCAGCTTTAACGTGTGAACATTCCAGGTTAAGCTGAAGAGGACACTAAGAGGGCACGAGGCACGCCTCCACAAAATACACCAACTCTGCATAATGATTACTTTGCTTCAATATGACTTAACAAACACCCAGTACAAGAGGACACGCTCTGATCCTACTTTGTTCCCCTGAAAGGAAGAGGCAAAACTCCCAGGGGAAGGTATTCCACCTGTGTGAGGAGGATTGGAGAGCATCCTTATGGTGGAAGACAGGGAGATACTGAGGCTGAATGGGGGCATAAACAAACTTTGTTACTTCTTCATTAATGTGGTACCACAGGGAAAAATCCCTCTTTCTTATAAATTCTTCTCAAATAATTAATCCTTTATCTAGAAGGTCACATAAACAGTTTCCTGTGATTGCTTCTTAGGTCCTATAGCTGTGGGGCCTCCATACATACAAAATTAAATTGGTTTTCTTTCTGTTAATAGGGCTGACATCAACTTGATTAGACCAGGCAAAGGAACCTAGAAGGCATTACAACCTCCAGAAAGAGAAAGAAACGAACATCCTAAGACAGAAACACAAAATATCTGAAATGAAAACTCACTGAACGGGACAAACAGATAAGCAGATGCTACAAAACAGAGCAATAGGAAATGTGAAGAAAGGTTTACACAAAATATCCAAATTGATACCCAGAGAAACGCAAACAAAGGAATGAACAGAACAGCCAAAGCGGGACTCATAGGTCAGAGTCCCACACCTAGTATCCACCTAACCAGAGTCCTGGAATGAGAGGAAAGAGAGAGCGCCAGTCTCTGAAGAAATAATGCCAGACACGACAATTTCCCAAGATGACTTGGGCCATCAGCCCACAGCCCAGAAAGTTCAGTGTGGCAGGTCAATAGGAAATCTCACACAAGGAAGATCAATCTTAGACGGACCACAGCTGAACAGTGGAAAATGATTCTTAGTCAGGGACAATGTGAACGTGAGCCAGAGGATACCCAGGCAGTACCTCCGGGCAGCAGCCATGTCTGGTCTTGCCACAATCCTCAGGGACAATCGCTTCCAAATGCTGTAGAGTGAAGACACTGTGCACCAGGACCTCTACTCTAATGAAGGGAAATGATACTTCAAAAATGAAGGTAAAATGAATATGCTTCAACACAAGAAGACTTCCCCTGTCTACTTACCGGCAGGTCCCACTACAAGACATGTTAGCTGCACATCCCAGTTAGAAATAGAGCACGTGAAACTAGAGCCCGAAGCAGACGGTGTAATAGAACCGAGATGTGGAAACGGCTCATTCGCATTAGTCAGTGTGAACTTGAAGGCAAAAAAGATAACAGGAAAAGAGACCGTAAGAGATGGAGGAGGATGGTGATTTCATGTCCATAAGGGACCGTGAACCTCAATCAGAGTACCATTCCTAACTACAGGGATATTAAGCAAGATAGGAGTCACCTCCCCTGTCTGCAAATTAAGAACACAGTTCCAAAATAATAATGCCCTCCCTACTTCCCACCCCCTTCATTCCCCGTAGAAAACACAACCTATTTTGGGCACCACGATAATAAAAATATTACAAAACAAAACCAGACCTAAACAGCCTCAAGACCCGGCAGGAAAAGTAGGGAGACAAGCATCCATCAGAAATGCTGCAGACCCGGGGTCCCGTATTCCATCTCCAAACCCAAGAAAGTGACGGCCAATTCAACCCGAAACGAAGGACCTAAAGCAAAATCAGCCGAGAACGCAAAGGGGAGGGAGTGCTATGTGCCAGGTGGAGGTTCCTGTACCCAGGGCCGAGGCTGCTAGATGGACTGGGGCACCCCATGGGCGCCGGGTGCTTTGGGGTTCTGTGGTGTGAGTGGCGCCAGCAGGATCCCGCATCCTTGTTCTAGGGCCCAGGGCCAAATCCCAGAATCTGCCAACACTGCTCTCAGGCCGACTCCGGGCCTCTGCACAGCCCCCACCTCCCGTTCCTTGCCCAACCTGCCAGAAGCGTCAACACTCCCCGTGTCTTGCCCAGAGCTCCGGACACCTATCTCCTCCACAAGCCCCTGACTTCACTCTCCACCCGTCGTCTTGTTCTGGGCTACAACTGTCGTGTGCTGCTAGAAACGTCTCCGTGCTCCATGTCCTTCCCAGGCGTCCCCAACGTTCCCCGGGGGCATCCCATGTGCCGGCAGACCTTCTGGAACCCTCAGTCCCCGTGCTCAGCGAAGACCTTCTGGAATCTTCCCTGACACGCGCGTCCTGCCAAGAACCGTGGAACTTCCCCGCCCCCGTGTCCCAGCCAGACCGTGGAATTTCCTTTCCACTGCCTCTCGACCCCACCCTCGTCTTGTCCAAACCTTCTGGCACCTTCCCGGACACGACCTCCAAGGGGTTCCACAGGCTATAGGTAGTGCGACCGCCGCGGGTGTGTGAGGACAGGCCTCCCAGGCTCGGCACCCACCCTCCACCCGGAAGCTGAGCGGCGTCTCCCAACGGGCTTTGCGCGGCTTCCAGAAGGTTTCTCCGCACTCGGGGCGCCCCCAGAGGCACTCTTCGTCAGAGCGCCTCGCGAAGGTCGATGCCTGAAAGTGTTAGAGGACACGGAGCGGGGAGATGGTTCCAGGAGGTCTGGGCAGGAGCAGGGGTGGCGGGGCAGGTTCATGCCGTGACATACCCCAGCTTCACAAGTCTCCATGACTGACAGTACTAGCGTTCCTTCTCTGTTAGAGTGAAACTGAGGGAGAATCTATTACTTGAGAGTTAACCAGCAAATCCCCAAATTCTTGGTACCTAGTCCTAAACTAATTACTCAGAAGAGAGGCCCCAGTGCATATTGGATAACAGTAAAGTCTAAAGGATTGTGAGGTGATCACAAGTTAAAAGTGCAGGGAAAGGAGCGGAAAAGGTGCTTAGTGAAAATATATCACATCACAGGCATCTAGCAGAAGAGAGAAAAGGGTGAAATTTTTCTCAAGTTCCATTCAAGAGGTTGTTGCTGCTGCTAAGTTGCTTCAGTCGTGTCTGACTCTGTGCGACCCCATAGATGGCAGCCCACCAGGCTCCCCCATCCCTGGGATTCTCTAGGCAAGAACACTGGAGTTGGTTGCCATTTCCCTCTCCAATGCATGAAAGTGAAAAGTGAAAGTGAAGTTGCTCAGTCGTGTTCAAGAGGTTAGGAAAAGAATAGATTATCCACCCAAAGAAATGACAAAGGAAATATAAAGAGAAGTTGGTTATATAGGAGGGAATCATAGTATGGTAAAACAGAAAAAGAGCCACCAAATAAGAAAAATAAAATTCTCAAAACCGATATCAGAAATGGAATGGGAGGCATCGATTAGCCCTTTCCCTGAGTTTATTATTTATTTGATGAAAAGTCAAATGTTATAAATGTGATAAATGTCACAATCTTGATGAAATGACTAAAACCTGAAAAACACTGTGAACTTTAACTGACTCAGTGAGATCAGGAGACTAAAATATCCTGAATCTTTCTGAAAAACCTACGAACCAGGTTTTCTATTGAAATTAAATCCTTAAGACAGTAAGGATACACCAAGTTTATGAATGCTGATTCCCAACAGAGTGAAGATTAATCTACAAGTTAAATGAAATTCAGTCCACATCTCAGCTGGTGGTGTGGGCACGTGTGTGCACATGTGTATTTTGTGTGTGTGTGTGTGTGTGTTGTGTGTCTGGGTGTTTGTGGATGTGCATGAAGTTGATTTCAAATGTTTATGAAAATGAAAAGGGCTAGGAGTAGCAAATGCAATCTACTATGAGAAGGAAAATGCTGGAGGACTTGCTCTCTCAACTGCCAAGAGCATTTATGCCTTCTCCTTTATTAAGAGAGTGTGGTGTTGGGCTAAGGGTGGAAAAATAGACCAATAGAGAAGAAAAGCAAAGTCAGAAAGCATGAATGTTCAGTTACAGGCTTTCTGATGCAGGGAAGAAGGGAGGGAGAGAGTGATGACAGGAGAGAGAAAAAGAAGACCTTTGAAGGAGACAACTGTTTTCAGGAATTGGTTCTTATAGTTGTAGGCTCTGGTAGGTTTAGAATCTGTCGGGCAGGCTGGCAGAAATTCAGCAAAGAGCTCTCTTGCAGCCTTGAGCCTGAATTCCACAAGGCTGAAGGCTTGAAACTCAGGCAGGGGTCTGTGCCATAGTCTTCCAAGGAGAATTTCTTCTACCCTGGAGATTCTGGACCTTTACTCTTTAGACTTCCAACTGATTAGATGAGGCCCACCCACTTTATGGAGGATAATTGGCTTTACTCAAAGTCTCTTGATGAAAGAGCTCATCACATTGAAAAATCTCTTCATAGCAAGATCTAGATTGGTGTTTGGCCAAGAATTTGAACACCATAGCTTAGGTAAATTGACACACAAAATCACCCATCACTCTAGATATTTCAAAGAAAAGGTCTCCTACGTTATTTGGCCTTTTGTGCCTGGCTGCTTCACTTGGTGTCATATTTCAAGTTTCCTCCATGTTGTAACATGTATCGTTACCTTGTTTATTTGTGTGTCTAAATAAATTTACTGAGATATTAATTTATATACCATGGGATTCACTCATTTATTGTGCACAGGTCAATAATTTTTGTTATATTCACAGCTATGCCAACCATCGCCATAGTCCAATAATGACTTAACCTTGAACTGAAACCCCATAGCCATTCACGGTTATCCCTTTACACTGCCCAGCCTCACCCCACCCCCAGCACTAGGCAACCACAAGTGTACTTTCTGTCCCCTATTCTGAACATTTTCTGTCAATGGAATTGTATAACCCTGGCTTTTTTAGCTTGTTGCAGTGCTTTCCAGCTTCATCTGTGTTGTAGTGTTTCAGCATTTCCTTTTCCTTGCTTAATAATATTTCATTGTGTCATTACACCTCATTTTGTTTATCTGTTCATCAGCTGATAGACTTTTGGATTGTTTTCACCTTTGGTCATTACAGATAATACTGCTGTCAGCATCTACATAAATATCTTTCTGTGGAGCTACGTTTTTACCTCTCCTGGGAAAATGCCTAGTAGAGTTGTGGGTCCTACCACCACTCTCTAACCATTGGAAGAACTGTCAGGCTGCTCCCAAAGTGGCTTCACCATTTTGCATCCCCACCAGCAGTGCATGAGGGCTCTGGTTTCACCACATCCTCAGCAGTACTTGTTATTTTCTGATTTTTTATGATTCTAGCCCTCCCAGTGAGTGTGCAGTAGCATTTCATTGTGGTTTGATTTGCATTTTGCTGATGGCTCATGAAGTGGCACATCTTTTCACATGTGTGTTGGTCATCTGTGAGTGCATCTTCCTTGGAGACATATCCATTCAAATGCTTTGCCCAATTAAAAATTGTTGTCTTTTTATGATCGAGTTTTGAGCATTCTTTTTTTAAAACTTTTTCTTTTAATTGGAGGTTGATTACTTTACAATATTGTGCTGGTTTCTGCCACACATCTACGTGAATCAGTCACAGGTATACATGTGTCCCGTCCCTCTTGTCCCTCCTCCCCATTTCCCATCACATCCCACCCCTCTAGGTTGTCACAGAGCACTGGGTTGAGCTCCCTGGGTTGAGCTGCCTGTGTCCAACAGCAAATTCCCACTGGCTATCTATTTTATACATAGTAATGTATATGTTTCCATGCTACTCTCAACTCGTCCCACCCTCCTTCCCACACTGTGTCCACAAGTCTGTTCTCGATATCTGCGTCTCCACTGCTGCCCTGTGAATAGATCCATCAGTGCCATCTTTCTAGATTCCGCACACCGATGTCAGTATATAGTACTTGTCTTTCTCTTTCTGACTTACCTCACTCTGTACAATAGGTTCTATGTTCATCCAACTCATTAGGACTGACTCAAATGTATCCTTTTTTATAGCTGAGTACTATCCCACTGTATATGTACCACTATTTCTGTATTCATTCATCTGTTGATGAACATCTAAGTTGCTTCCATGTTCTAGCTATTATAAAAAGTGCTGCAATGAACGTTTGGGTGTATATGTCTCTCTCAATTATGGTTTTCTCAGGGTATATGCCCAGTAGTGGGATTGTTGGCTCATAGAGTAGTTCTTTTCTAATTTTTAAAGGAATCTCTGTACTGTTCTCCATAGTGGCTGTATCAATTTACATTCCCACTAACAGTGCAAGAGAGTTCCATTTTCTCCACACCCTCTCTAGCATTTTTGTTTGTAGATTTTTTAATGATGGCTATTTTGACCCATGTGAGGTTTTTACCTCTTTGTAGTTTTGATTTGCGTTTCTCTAATAGTTGAGCATCTTTTCATGTGTTTGTTGGCCATCTGTACATCTTCTTTGGAGAAATGTCTATTTAGGTCTTCCACCCATTTGTTTGATTGGGTTGTTTGTTTTTCTTGTATTGAGATGCATGAGCTACTTGTATATTTTGGAGATTAATCCTTTGTCAATTGTTTTATTTGCAATTATTTTCTCCCATCCTAAGGGCTGTCTTCTGATCTTGCTTATTTTTTTCCTTTGCTGTGAAAAACCTTTTAAGTTTAATGAAGTCCTATTTGTTTATTTTTGCTTCCATTTTCATTAATCTAGGAGGTGAGTCAAACAGGATCTTGCAGTGATGTATATCAAAGTGTATACAGCCTATGTTTTCCTCTAAAAGCTTTATGCCTTCTAGCATGAGCATGCTGTACATATTCAGAAAGCAAGCATCTAATCAGACATACGATTTGCAAACACTTCCTCCTCGTCTGTGGATTGTCTTTTCACTCTCTTGGACGTGTCCTCTGAAGACCGAACTTTATTAAATTTTGATGAAATCCAAATTATCGAGTTTTTCTTTAGGAGCTCATGCCCTTGCTGTAATGTTTAAGGATCTTTTGCCAAATCCAGGGTCGTGAAGAATAATTTTTATGTATTGTTCTAAGGGTTTTACAATTTTAACTCTTATGATTAAATCTCTCGGGCATTTGAGTTGGTTTTTGTATGTGGTCTGGGTGAGGTAAAGGCCCAATTTCGTTTTTTCCCAAGTGGCTATAAAGTTGTCTAAACAACATTCCTTGAAAAATAAATGGTCCATATTGGAGGGTCTTGGCACCTTTGTAAAAATTCAAGTGACCACAGACACATCATTTCATTTCTGGACGCTCAGTTCAAGTCCATTAGTCTGTCTGTCCTTGTGCCAGTACCATCCAGTCTTGAATGATACAGCTTTGCAGTAAGCTTAGAAATCGACAAACATGAGTCCTTCTACCATGTTGTTTTTTAAAAGAATACACTGGCTATCTAGGTTCCTGCCTTTCCATGTGAATTTTAGAATCAACTTGGCACTTTCTACAAAGAAGCAGCTGGAATTTCATAGAGATTACATCAAATCTAGAGACTGACATGAGGAATATTGTCATCGTAGTGATCTATCTCTTCTGATCCATGGATGCAGAATGCTTTAAAACTCTAAATATCTCCTTTCATTTCTTCAATGGCCCTTTGTGGTTTTCTAAGTACAGATTTTCAACATCTGTTGCTTAACGAATTCCTCCCTGTTTCACTCTTTTTGACAGTCTTGTAGATGGAATAGATTTCTTTATTTTATGTTCAGATTTGTCACTACAAGTGAAGAGAAATATGATTGATTACCGCCTGTGCAGCCTTAGCAAGTTGCATGACTGGAGGCCCCAGCTGCTCCCATCAAGTGGAGAGCAGCGGGGTTGAAGGGAAGACAGGAGTCAGTGTCTGCAAAGTGCTCAGAGGTGTCTGCAGCATGCAGCACATGCTATTTATCAGGAAGTAGGTCAGAAGCTATCCTCTGACTAGGGGAGCCACTGGCATCACATGCTTTGCAGGAGGCGGTGGTGGGGCGGGGCGGGGGACGATGAGAGGCACATTTCTTACTTAGTACTTTGAGTCTCTTGGCTGCACTGGATTCTGAGCTCCATATCAAAGCCAGGTGGGCATCAGGTCACCAGTGTCTAAAAGAGTGCATTGGTCACCCTCTTTGAAACCTACTCCAAGGCGGACAGAGTGGTGGCCACAGGGCTGAGGTCCCCAGAGGGTGTCCATGTTGCCTCATCTGCCATGCCCGGCCAGTGTCTCAGTGAGGACAGGCACTTCTGCGTCCCAAGATGGGGAGGTCACTTTGTGGGGAACTGTGAGGACACCCTGTCCTTCTCCTGTACCAAGGCCAGTGCCTGGCCTGGACTGTTCTGGAACACCAGGGCCCCTCGTGCTCATCTGGCTCCCTGTGATTAGGGTTCACTCCTTCCCCAGTAGAGGGCTGCTGATTCGTGGGTGTCTTTCCCTCCTCCCACAGAGATCAGTCTGGGTCCTTCTGGAATCTTCCGTGATGACTAGGCAAGCCCCAGCCAGGCGCACCACCTCAGCAGAGACCAGGTCAGTCCTGCCCACAGCTGTGTCTTCAACCTGATGGTATCTGCCATGGGGCATTTTGGTCAGGGTTGCAGGGGCTTGTGTTGGGTGAGGCGTGCTGCCCCATGTCCTGCGGGGTGTGAGCACTTGCTTTCCAGGCAGATCTGGGCTTTGGTGCTGGCTGCTGTCCCAGATCTCAGGGGAAGGAGGCCTGAGGGGTGAGGCCTGAAGGGGAGGATTCGGGGTGATGGCTGTGTGGCAGGTGTTGGAAGGAGGGCCGTGAGTGTTGTATCCCTGAGCTCCAGACCCATGATGAGGGCCACCTGGAGCCTCCACCCAGTGTGAGAAGCTGAAGGTGCACCTAAAGGGTTCCAGGGATGGAGGCGCTGAGGCCAGTGGCCATCTCTGTTGCTTGAGACTTTGCTACCAGTGATCCCTGCCTATCCTCCCAGCACAGCGCCCTTGAGCGTGGTGTGGGCGGTGTCAGGACTCTCCTTGTGCGTGTGTGTGGGGTGCTGCCAGCCTTCAGGGAGAAGTGTAATCGTGTGGGCAGCATCCTTTTTGCTGGGACCTGGGGAGCCTGGATGCCTCTCTTTCAGCTGCTGAGGCACAGATGGAATGCTGGACTCAGCCTCTAGATTCACCAAATTCCAGATTTGGTCCTAGCTGTCCTTCAGCCTGTCTTCCTGGGGACAGCTTCCCCAGGACTGTTCCTCCTCATGCTCCCTGACCTCTGACCCTCCACACACAGGAAGCCTCTCCCCTGCTAGGCACTGTGGGCAAGGCTGGGTGGAGCTCAGGCCCTGTGGTCCCAGGGACAAGGGTTCCAATACCCTCTGTCTTGTGGAGTAGCCTGAATCCTCAGACAAAGACCCTCGTTTTCTGGGCTCCCCTATGCCGATGGACAAGTTGGAATGGCGACAGCGCCTCACTCACAGCGACTGGATGGGACTAATACAAAATACAGAGCAGGTCCCAGGGAAGTGCCCCCGCCTGCTAGCAGTTGATGTGTTATTGCCACACTACCAAGACTATGCTGTTGTTTTTCCTTGTCCCTGCAGAGTAAGGAAAATCCAGAGCACCTGAAGGAGTCCCACTGCTTTTCCAGGCTCACACGCTTTTCACTGCTCTTCCAAGGTCATCACTGAAAGGGAGATTCAGGTGCCAGGGTCTTCCCAGCAGTGAAGTGTGTGGCTGCAAGGAGGCAGGGCCATACTTGCAGGCATCCACCGTGGTCCAGGAGTACCTGGTGCTGGGTATAAAAGGGGCGTGGCACGTGCTGAGCATTCAGAGGGGCTGGTTATGAGAGCTGAGGCAGAATACATATTACTGTAGGGAGCTGTCTCGGGAATGTCCCAAATATTTCAGTGCTAAGTCCTGAGGGGACAGGGCTCACATCCCTGCCCCTCACAGGACCTGTGCCAAGGGGCCTGCGCACAGGCAGTGCTGATGCCAATGTAGCCATGTGATTGTACCAGCTTCTTGCTCACACTCCCACCTCAAATCCCTCATCTCTGTCTTGGGTCCACGTTCCTTCTCTGAAGCAAGTCTTGGGGAGCTCTTTCAGTGAAGGTCTGCTCTTGTCACTCGTGGTTTCTTGGAAAACGTTTCACTTAGCTGCTGTTTTCGAATGGACACGGAACAGATTGAAATCCTATATTGATGGCCATTTTCCCAAAACACCTCATGTATTCTGTTCTATTGTTTTCTGCCATAATAGTGTGGTCATGACAAATCTATTGGACATTTGTCTTTGATTTCTGGAGGCTTTTTGCTGTTTCTCTTCACTGTTAATGTGCTGCCTAAAATACAGTAGGATACAGGTTTCCACGATGGTTGCATGTCTGTGTGGGGCTGCAGGTGCATCTGCAACATGTGGGCACATCCAGACACTGGAAGAACTCTGTGCCTTGCCTTCTTAGTTGATACCTGGTGAGCATCATCCTATACAACTGCATATAGAAGTACCTCACTTTCCCATTTCACAGATGGCTAGGGTTCTCATGACAAGACGTACAAAAGAGAACAATCCTCCTCTTGAAAGAAAATTGTGTTGCATACGTTTTTGACATTATGAAAAAGATTGAAATAAATACCCCTTTCTATAGTGAGACTCATAGGATATAATCCCACTGAGGTCAAATACCTGTCCTATTCAGTAACGTATGGCACAGTGCCTGACACATAAAGAGTCCCAGAAGCACCTGTTAAGTCATCAATGAAAGGGGATACTTAGCCATTTGAAACTGGCCCGCAATCCAACTGGTGTCCAGGGTTCTACAAGCACCTAAGACCCCTCCTGCAAGGTAGGCAACTCCTCCCACAAGAAAGCTGAAGAACACTTGTGGAGACTTGACAGCTGTGGGATGCTCAGTCATCCCCCAGGGCAGCCACAGACAGAAAGCTTCCAGACACCAGCTGTCTGCTTAAATGAGCCACTGAGGGTCCTTGGGTTCGAGCAAGGTTCAAGCTAATACTCTGAAAATCCCCCCACTCCAGCAACTCTACACAATCCAGAACATGTAGAAAGTGCACTTCTGTGCTTGTAAAAGGGCAGGATGTCTTCAGGACCAGGAAGCAAGGTGCGACCAGGAGCAGGGAGGAGGGAGCACGGAAGCCAGTACAGTGCTGCCAGGGGAGGCTTGGGGCCAAGCCACCAAGCCTGATGGTCTGCTGGCCCCACTTCCCAGGGAAAGGCTTGAAGCACAGGACAAGAGTGAGATTAGGAATCGCAACTGGAACCCCACGGAGAGGCCAGGCTTTTAAAAGAAGGCTGAAGTTGAAACACCTGTCAGCTGCATGTATTGTTTAATGTATTTATTTTTAATCGGAGGATAATTGCTTTCCAGTGTTGTGTTGGCTTCTGCCATATCTCAGCATGAAGCAGCCACAGGTATACATGGTTCCCTCCCTCTGGAACCTCCTCCCACCCCCTCCCTTCCCTCCCCTGTAGGCTGTCACAGAGCCCCACGTGGAGGTGAGACCTTGAAAACACTACACCAACACGGCAAGCTGCCCTCAGCACCATCAGGCGAGCAGCGAGCCTAGCTTTGCAAGGTGGATTGAGGACAAAGCCCCGGATCCCCATTCCCTCCCGAGAACCGAGACAAGGCCCTCAAGGGGGTTTAGCCTTGACACTAGTCAGCCCAGAGGAGACCCGGGCTGAGCAGTGAGCACAGAGTGGCTCCAGGACAGCGACAGCGCTGGGCAAGAGATGGCAGGGCCCTGAGGCAGACCCCAGCAGCAGGGAGCACAGAGGGCGCTCCGGTTCCTGGCATCGGGCTTCTTAAAGGCACTACTGCAGCTACACTGAAAGACCCGAAGAGGCGCAAGAATCATGAGGACCACACAGCAGACTCGAGACCGCAATAACCTGGAAGGTTGTCAGAAAGAGCCAGACAGATCCTCACACAGCAAGACGGGAAATTCCATGCCAGATCAAGAAAAAGGGGCCCCTCCATAGACTTGAAAGCGGAAATCTGGAGAAACAGAAATCCAGGAGAGGATCTGGAAAGCAGACAGAGATGCTTAGCTGGAGTTTGTCTCCACGATGTCCGTGAGCACTACCAAACCAAGTTCCTTAACGAGGGCCTTAGAGATTGGACGGTCCTCACGGCTTCAGGCAGTACCCCTTCCATGGAAGCGCCATGAGACTCTGCCAGATGAGCGAATTCTCTGAGCCCCGGTTTTCTCACCTGCAAAATGGGAATGAGGGAGCACGTGCCTCTTCAGGCTGCCGTGAAAATCAAGCATCCACATGTGCCAAGCTCCGCACGATGACACACACTCACCACGAGGGGACTAGGTTTTCACTCCTTTCCTGTCACCACACTTGCTCCACTCATTGCAGAGGAGGGCCACTGAGTGGTGGGAGAAGGATCGGATAGGTTGAGTGCCAGTTGAGCCAGAAAACTCAGCACTTCCCAAAAACCCATCTCACGGTGCCTCAGGGGGCCCAGCGAAATGGTGATACTATAGAATTGCCATAGGAAGAACTCAGGGCTCAGAGGGAATGAAGGCTGTACCTGTGTGCTGGGCGAGGGCTCCAGCTTGTGCCTGTGTGACCACAGAGGCTGGAACCTCCTCCCTCCTCCATGAATCTCTGGGTCCCTTTCAACAGTCCTGTCTGGGGTGGGAGAAGATCACACTGGCGGCCGCAGGCCTCTTTGGCCACGGATGGACTGGAGTGGTGACGGGGTGTGCAGCTCTTGTCCTCCTCCAGGGATCTTGGCACTGAACAGATCCCTGGGGGGCAGTTCACTGGGGCAGGGAGAGTGGAGAGACCCCCCAGCCCTCAGTAGGGGCAGGGCTGGTGCAGCCAGAAACACGACTCCTCACACCTTGCTGCCTGCTCGGCCTGCCTGTGCCTCAGAGATGAACTGTGGGTGGCGAGGGCGGGAGAGTGGAGAGACCCCACGGCCCCTCATCCTGCCTCTGGGCCCACTTTCTACCTGGGGTGTCACCTGGCCCTAGGTGGGATGGGACAGACTGCCTGCTCCTGCCAACGAGGGGATCCCAGTTGGCTGTCAGTGGTTCAAACCTCTTCGGGCCTTGAGATCAGGGTGGTCCCTCTGTGGGTCACTGTGGGTCACTGTGAGAGGGTAGTGGGCACTTCAGACTGGCTCTACTGAAGGGAGTGAGAGGTGGCCCCACACCCTTCTTCTAGAGGCTTCTCTATGGCCGGCCTGCCTCGTGCCAGAGAGGTTCACCATCCCTCGTGCTCTCAGATGAGTATCATTGACCCTGATGTCCAGGTGGGCTTTTGGCAGCGTCTCTTCTAGGAAACCTGACTCACCACCTGCCTGTTCAGGCCTGGACTGGGCACTTCAGCCACAATCACAGACGACTGGCACTGCCAGGGTGAGCCCAAGAGGCTAGGTAGACAGATAACAACCCAGCTTGAAGGCAAGTCCATGCCAGAGCTCTGGAGGCAAAGGGGACGGCACTTGAAATGGCAGCCATCAGGACAGGGCACGCCCAAGGTGTCAGCTCTTGCATTGGAGCAGAATTGAGCACAGGAGGTATAAAGAGTGGACAGGGAGGCAGACGGTACGGTCTGAGGCCCATCGCTTGGATGGCCACACGAGGGGCCTGGGGCTAGTGCTGGGGTGACTGGGGTCAAGGGCCCTCAGACAGCGCTCCTTGCTGGAGAAAGAGCTGGTGGGACTGGGCATGCGACCAGGACCTGCCACCAAGGTTCATCCCCAGCTCTGCCCTGGCCTTGCTGCACAGGCCAGCAAGCCTGACCCGCGGGGGCCTGTGCTGTTCCATGAGTGCAAAGTGCTGGCTGCACAGTGGTGTGACTCAAAAGTCAGGGCTCGTAGGAGAAAAAGGTGTGGCCGGGGTCCGGCAGAGGGGCTTGTAGCATGCATGGCCCGGCAGTGTGCTGACACGACTACTGGATGGCCCGGAAGGTGAAGAGGGGCAGGGTGGAGGGCATCAGTATGAAGCGGTAGACCATCTTTATGTCCTCTTGCTCCAGTGTCTCCACCAGGAAGTTCTTCAGCACCTAGGACAGAGGCAGGGTTCCACCTGGCCCCAGCCTGCCCTGCCTTCCAGGGCCCTGAGGCTGGGCGCCCCAGAACGAAGCCAGGGGTCCCCGGCCAGGCTGTCCACCCGTGCCCCTCGCGGCCCACTCACATGGTGCAGCAGGAGCAGCATCTCCACCTCAGCCACGCGCCGCCCCAGGCACTGGCGTACGCCAAAGCCAAAGGCCAGGTGCGGGAATCTGCTTCCAGAGCCCTGGCGGTCCAGCCAGCGCTGGGGGTGATAGCTCTCAGGCCTGGCGAACACGGCGGGGTTTCGACCCAGGGAATAGAGTAGGACCTTCACCAGCGTCTGCAGCAGCGGGAAGGGGCCAATGTCAGCTGGCCCCTGGGTGAAGTTCGGCGGGGCTCCAGGCCCTCACTCACCCCAGCTGGGATGTGGTAGTTCTGCAGCACCAGGTCCGAGCTCACTTCCCGCTCCAAGGTGATACCCACGGGGTACAGCCTGCGCACAGGAGCATCCAGCAGGGTCCTCAGCTGTGACCGGGCTCCGGACACCCTCTGCAGCCTTCCTAGCCCAGTGCATATAGCCTGAGGGCAGCCTCCCAACCCCGGACCCTCACAGGTCACTCCTGGCACTGGGAAGCCCAGATCCTGAGGCGTTCCTCCCTTCCAATTCCCAAGTAAGCCAAAGCTCCCCAAGCCAGCGAGGACGTGACTGACAAGGTCATCAGGACACTGAGGTGGGATCCCGGAGGAAGAAGCACCAGGCTCCCCCCAGGGAGAAGAAGAGGAGGTACAAGGGGTGTGCACCCCTGGGCAAAGGAGCTGTCAGCCCCAGGATCCGTCGTCAAGCCCAGCAAGAGGGCTCTGCAGGCACGGGGCCAGGGCCGTGGGGAAGTCCAGGTCCATCTCGCCTACCTCAAGGTCTCCTTGAGGGCCGCCCGCAGCAAAGGCAGCTCCGTGATGGCCCTCTGGGGATTTTCTGAGATCCGGGCCTCAGCCACCAGGCTCTCCTGGCGCACCGCCTGCTGCACCTCCGGGTTCCGAGCCAGCTCAAAGAGAGTCATCAGCAAGGGGAAGGCTGTCTGCAGGGGGCGCAGAGGGCCAGGTGTAGGCCGTGCCCCTCCACTCCAGAGCCTCTCCCAGAAAGATGGTGGTCCTCTGGGGACAGGGGACCTGCATGCTCGGAGACCACAAAGCCCAGACCTGGAGTCCTGGAGATTCTAAAACCAGCTCGTCAGCTTTCCCTGAATCTCTCAGGGGAGGCGCCCCCAACGTCACTGAGACCCAGGCCTCCTCTGGCCACCTCAGAACCTGAGGTTCTCTTCCTCCTCTGGGTCCAGGAGGGGCTCACTCTTGGCATCTACTAAGTGGGCAGAGTTGAGGAGCTGAGGTCTATCTGGGCATCCACAGGCAGGTCGGTTCACAGGGTCCTAGCAGGAACCGGCCACCCAGACTCCCAGCCGTTGCCTCCTCCTGGATCATTTCCATGTGCAAAGAGTGGTGCCCGCTATCCAGCTGGAGACCTGGGCAGCTCGGTATCTCCTAAATGTCGTCCCCAAGGTAACCTGCCCCTGACATCCGCTGCCGTGCAGATCGGGCCTCCCTGGGGCTCCCTGAGCTGTAGTCCGTACTGTGCTCTGCCCTGTGGCCTGTGAGGGACCCGATGCCTGAGTGAGATACTCCTCACACTGGCTTCCTCTAGCCTGGGATACAGGCCGGGTGTGCAAGGCCCTTCCTGACAGAGGCCCTGACCCTGTCTGCCCTCCTCTGCCCGCTTGCCCTGTTCCCTCCACTCAGCCTCATGGCCTTTCCTCGCTGCCGGCTCTTGCAGGGCCTGGCCTGCTGCCCTCCGGGCCTCCTCTTCTGTGTGGTCTCTCCAATTTCAGCGAAAGCTGTTCTTCTCCAGGAAGCCTTCCCAAAGCAGGCACATGCCTGGCCCACCCTCTCTCACCTTATGGCTGCATCACAGCCCCGGCTCAGGGAGTGTCTTCACCTGAAACCCGCACCTCAGCTCAGGGCCTGGGTGCCTGGCCCTCAGAGATGCTGGCAGAGGGAGGCTCGGTCTAGAGGCAGGACACTTCAGCTGCACTGTACACCCTGGGCCTGGCCCGCCCCCTGGGCTGGCTCTCCTGCCACCTGCTCTCTCCCCCACATGCTAGAACCTCTTGCTGCCCCTCCCATTAGCCAGTCACCTCCTAAGGATCATCTCTGTCCCTGGAAAAGGTCTCTAGTGTGACTCTGCAGCCGAACCTCAGCCCTTCCCCTCCCCCCAGGACCCTGGGGACCTCTGATGCTGCAGGTACCCAGGCCTCCGGCCACTCTACACTCTGTCTGGAGCCTGGTTTCTCATGTGGGTCACCATAGACTCCTTCCCTTTGGGAAGCTGGAGGCATAGATTGGGGAGGGGCGTGGAGGAGACATTTGCCCTGGGAGGAGGCTGCCTGGAGGCAGGGGAGCTCCCTGCTCTATGGGAAGGGCTGGGTGCTGGCCTGACCGTGTCCACACTCCCAGCAGTGAGGTCGATCGTGTTGGCCTTGATGGTATCCAGGGTCATGTCTGCTCGCATCAGCAGCTCTGCCACGATGCCGCTGTAGTGCCACGGGTGGCCGAGGGCCAGCTCCTGATAGATTCTCTGGATGGCTCTGTTGGCTGCAGGATGCATAGTGACAGAAGCCCCGGGTCTGGCGCTGGGAAGCACTGCTCTTTGTCATCCTCCTGCCCTTTACCCTCCTCCATACCCCCAATTCTCCACGTCCTGCCCCAGTTCTCAGGCCCGCCCAGGCCAGCATCACTGCCGATGGGTCTGGGACCATAACGAAGCCACAAGCCCCTCCCGGGACCTCAGTCCTTCTGCGACTGTGGTGAGTGGAGAGGGCCCCGGGATCCCTAGTCACCGCACGGCCCGGGCTCCGGCCCTCACCATACTGGAAGATGTAGTCCCAGGCCTCAAAGTGCTCCCTCCACATGTTGGTGCTCATCCACCGTGACAGGCGCCTGGGCACAAACATGAGCTGCACGGTGGACTTCAACATGGCCTCCAGCGCGTGGATAAAGTTCAGGCTGTCAGGGTTTGGTTGCTGGGTCAAAAGGCCAAGCCGCTCCCCGTAAAGGACTAAGGTGCTGGCTGTGGGATGAGGGGTTCCTGAGCCCCAGGCAGCCTGGGCCTCAGGGCCAGCTCCCCCCACGCCCTGAGGTGCGCCTGCCTCCCCAGCCCACACCTTCGATGGTGTAGCGGAAGACGCTGGGCGCGATGTCCAGGGTCAGACTCCCCCGAGCATTCTGCAGCACCCTCGCCTTCAGGGTCTGGGAGAAGTCCCTGGCCACGCCATCCACCAAGGGCGTGTACTTCTGCAGGGCTGGCAGCGAGAGGACGTCTGGGTTCAGCCGCAGTCGGTCCAAACGCCACTGGGGCCCGTTGCTGTAGAGCAGGGAGCGGAGTGTCACGGTGTCAGTCAGCAGTGGCCCTGACCTGCACCCCACCTTCCTCTCTCCAGAGCGAAACGGGCCACACAGGGAGCCGCCTGCTGGTCGTCAGGGGCAGGCTGACCCTGTTGGGATGCCGGTGGCACCTCTTTCCTCGGGGCAGCTTCCTGTACTTCACCCAGGCTGAGACAGGGGCTTCTGGCTGAGACTGCTGCCGGGGTGTCTGCAGAATCGCAGGCTCCCTGCCTGCCACACGCACCTCCCCACTGGGCCACCTCTGGGCCTGGAGGCTTCTTCTGTGAGGAAGGAGGCTGAGCCCCTGGGAGCTGGCCCAGCTTGCTCTCACCGCGCCCCAGAGTGGGCGAGGCCTCTGCCATACTGGCTGCCCGCTCCCCTCCCCACACAGCCCCTGCCCCTTGAGGCAGAATCCAATTGTGCCCCTCCTGGTGTTCCCCACACAGGGCCCAGTGCCCGTGGGGGGCTGCTAGCAGGGCCTGGGGGCCTGAGGGAAGTGAGACATGCACCCAGCCGGAAGGCCCTTCGGAGGCCTCTGCAGGCTTCACCCTCCCTCCTCTGGCCCTGCAAGGAGGGTTCCCACTGTGGCCCGCCCCTTACCTGGCTCCAGGGCACACAAGTTGCCTGGGGCACGGGCCCGATCCAGAGCCGGTGGGCACCGTCTCCCCACCCACCCAGGTGGGCCTCGGGCAGGCTCGCTTTGAGGCCCTCCCCATCCCACGTGCTCTCTGCACCCAGGCCGCCCTGCCCCTCCCTCCGCACCCCCACCGGCCCTCACAGCAAGAACACGCCACACTTGTGCCCGCGAGCCTGTCGGTAGGCCAGCCAGGGCTCCAGGATCATCCGCTGGGGGTGATGGCTGTCCGCCTGCTGCAGCCTCTCCACGTCCTCGGGCAGCATCACGAACACCATGTGTCTCCCTCCCACGTCGTACCTGTGGGGCAGAGCTCTGCGGTCTGCTGAGGGGCCGTGTCCTGCCTGGTCCCCGCTCCATAGAGCCAGGCGCTGGATCAGAGCAGGCGGGCCCTCCCGCGGTCTCACTGAAGCCTCCTCTCCTCTGGGGTCTGCATTCTGTGCTCCCAGCAGCGAGCCACCCAGGGCTCCTGCTCGACAAGGGCCCCAGTCTGCGGTGGCCGAGACGCACACCTGCCCCAAGGAGCCCCCTCCCTGCCCCTTCCCTGCGGCCCGGGTGCCCCTGCCGGGATGTGGGCAGTGGGATGTGGCACAGCCCTGGCCCAGTGGGACTCAGGCACCAAGGGGGACAGAACGTGAGGGTGTTCTCGCTGAGGTGAGCGGGGAGAGCTTTACCTGAAAATGGGCCCCAGCTCCTGGAAGGTCTGATGCATGTCCAAGTGCATGTTCTCAGAACCCTGCTCCTTCCAGATCTGCAGCATCCGCATCCACTTGTTGCCAGGACACCGGGGCATGGCTTCGAAGGGCAGCACCGCCTTGGGGGCTGCAGCACCTCTGGTGCCCAGTAGGCGTGCCTCATGCAGGGACAGCCAGGGCCCTGCCATCCGCACCCTGGCCTTTGCCCACAGTGCCATCCTGCTGCTCCCCACCCCCTCAGCCCCTTCCTTTTATCTCACCGGGCCTGCTTGCCCAGGCGATCTGATCACGTCACAGGCCAGACTGGCTCTGGGCCAGACCAGGAAGCCTGGGGCTGCGCTCACGCTGAAGGCCTCCAGCGGGAGGAGGGAGATCGATGGCACCGGGTCTGGCAGTGACCCAGGCCTGCTGGTGGGTGGCTCTTGGGAATGGGTCAGGGTTGGAGCACGGACCCAAAGGGGTGGCGGTGGGGGCAAGAGGCCTCCTCCCCCTCCAGTATGGGACAGGCGCAAGATGGATGGGTGCCTTATCTTCGCAAGGGATGAAAGGGGACCTTGGGTATGTTCGTCTCTCTTCTACAAGGACCTTAACGGGGAGCAGTGGGAAGGGCTGGGCTCTCATCTCCTGCAGCCCCGGGTTTTGCCTACTCTTGCCAGGGCCGGATGCTGAGTCCAGGGGTGGAGGCAGGAGCCAGCCAGGGTCCCTCCCAATGGGGGCTTGCAGTCCCACAGGGGGCACTTAGGGGATGCAAAGACCCCACTGGAACACTGGCGTCCAGGGCAGTTTGTGGCCGAGGCCCCGTGTGTCTGGCCTGGCTGGTCCAGCTGAGGAGCAGAGAACCCAGAAGACGGGGTCACCGGCAGGGAGGGCGAGGCTGGCCTGCAAGCCCCTTCTCAGTCAGAAAGGTGAGAGGACCCTTCCCCCACGGGGTATGTGCTCAGGACCCAAATCCTTCTTTCTTCCTGGAACATGAGCAGCTCCCAGGGTGGGGAAAGTCTATGACAGGGGAGTGGTCGTGGGCCCCACACCCTCCCAAGGACCCAGCAGGCACACAGCTGGAGCCCTCCCTGTGCTCGGGGACCCATAGTTTCAGACCCTGTGTCGTTTCACCCACCCCTGGCAGCTCTCCCAGGAGGTCGGTCTTGCTGTCCCTGGCCCTGCTTTCAAGCAGGAGATTGACAGCAGGTCTTCTGTGCCCACCCCAGGTCCCCCGTGTGTCAGCGGGGCTCCAGGGCCCTCATGCTTGGGCCTCTGCAGAGGTGCCCAGGAGCCCCAGCCCTGATTTGGGGATGGTGCCCTGATGACACCGCCTTGCAGGCTCTGGAGGTAGGACAGGGAACACGTGGGGCTTCTAGCAGGGTGGCTGAAGATCTGAGTGTTCCTTGTTCTTCTACTTTCACTCATTCCCTCTCTTGACACTTCCTTGGGGGATATTCAGCTGTGGCCATGAGTCAGAACTGCCAAGGTCTCTCATCAAGCCGAGATGCACGATGGGCCTCAGCCCCAGGTGGCGTAAGAGCTGTCCTCGGGCAGAGACGCAGCCTGGAGCCCCAGCCTGCCCTTGGGGTGCCACTGCCTCGGCCCAGCCCACCCTGGCCAGCCTCCTGAACCTGTTCCTGTCTGTGTGGCCTCTGCCTGCACTAGCACCAAAAGCTCCTGAACTTGGGCCGAGCTCTTGGTACTTCCTAGACCGGCCAAGCTTCAGAGAAAGGTGCAGGTCCCAGGGGAATCTTCAAACAATGACTCCTCACAGAGGAAGACCCGAGAGTGCTCTCAGGGCCCCTGGTCCCCATGTTGCCGAAGGTGGGGCTCTGCCTTCTGCATGGGCCCTGAGCCCACCCCCGGCAGACCTCTTCTTGTGCTGAGGGCCAGCCAGCCGGGCTGTCGTCCCCCGAGGCACAGCTGTGGCTGAGGACCCAGCTTAGCCCCAGAAGGCCCAGGGCCCTGAGATGGGAGGCCTTGCCTGATGGTCTCCCCCGGTGGGGCCAGGCCTGGGTCTTGCGGGAGAACAGTACCACTCAGTGGGCGTCCCAGGGCAAGATCAGTGCCCAGGAGCCCTGATATCTGTATCAGGCTGTTCCCAGGCAGAACCCTTCTCCTCCCCGGCGTGCTGGGTACCGAATTCTCCACACTTCATCCCTGGTCCTTCCTACCCCAACTCCAGGCTCAGAGCCTGCGCCCCAATACAGTTCTCAGACTCCTTCCCCTCTTTCCCTGGGCTGGGGGAGTTAACCGGAACCCCAGCAGTGGCCCAGCCCCTGCCTCAGCCTTCCCACACAGGTCGAACCACAGGATCCTCTGGCCTGGATATCTGAACTCTTTGCCGTCCTCTGAGGGGAGTGGACTGCCAACTGCAGTGTGAGCCCAGCCAGGATAGACGGGGCACCTCCTCGAGGAGGCAGGGGCCCCCTACTTGATGCACTGGACCTCACAGATCTCAGCATCTGCAAGGTCCATGCTGTTAGTAACAGTCTGTGTGCAACAGAAAAAGACGAGCAACGTGCCAGGATGGCCACTCCTGGGTACATAGCTGAGAAAAGTAAACACGCTAATTTGGGAAGATGTTAGAACCATTATTTACAGCTGCCAAGATATAGAAACAGCATGAGTGTCCATCAGCAGAGGATTGGATGAGGAAGAAGTGGTGTATATCCATATATATACACGTGGATATATATATGAACATATAGAAATATATATGTATATATACACATGCATAATATGTATGAATATATGCATAGTCTATATGTGAATATATAGAAAGTGAACGTGTTAGTCGCTCAGTCGCGTCTGACTCTTTTCCACCCCATGGATTGAGGCCCACCGGGCTCCTCTGTCCATGGTATTCTGCAGGCAAGAATACTGAGTTTCCATGCCCTTCCCCCGGACCTCTTCCCAACATGGGGATCAAATCTAGGTCTCTTGCATTGCAGGCAGATTCTTTACCATCTGAGCCACTATGTGGGAAATACTACTCAGCCATAAAAAACAATGAGATTTTGCCATGTGCAATAAGATGAATGCACTTGGAGGCCATTGTGCTACAGAGGGAAGTCATACAGAAGAAGACAAACACTGTTATGTTATCACTCATACGCAGAAGCTGAAAAATAAATTTGCGACTACAACAAAAAAGGACCAACTCACAGATACAGAGAACAAACTAGTGCTTACCAGTGGGGAGAGGGAAGGAGAGGGGCAGTATAGAGGTGGGGGACTCTTCTGTATACAGGAAGCCACAGGGACATATGTTGTACAGGACGGGAGATGGAGCCAATATTTTACGGTAACCACGAACGGGCTATGCATTTAAAAACTTTCAGTCATTATATCCTACACCTGTAACTTAAGTGGTATCATACATCAACTCCAATTTTTACAAAGTGGGACATTTACCCAATTGAATTGTATGAGTGATGTAATCGAAGGTTTACCTTTCATTCACACACTTAGCTCAATATGAACAGACAGAATATGTCCCCTTTGCTTATAGTCACACAATTGAATTTCTAACGATGATGGACAGAATTACTGCAGGACACACGAAAAGGAGGATGACCAAAAACAGAAGGACTGGCTAGCAAGACAAAACTGAATGAATGAAACATATCAGAAGTTTGCAGCATCGTAATACACTTTGTGGAGAAGGCAATGGCACCCCACTCCAATACTCTTGCCTGGAGAAACCCATGGATGGAGGAGCCTGGTAGGCTACAGTCCATGGGGTCGCTAAGAGTCGGACACAACTGAGTGACTTCACTTTCACTCTTCACTTTCATGCATTGGAGAAGGCGATGGCAATCCACTCAAGTGTTCTTGCCTGAAGAATCCCAGAGACGGGGAAGCCTGGTTGGGCTGCTGTCTGTGGGGTCGCACAGAGTCGGACATGACTGAAGCGACTTAGCAGCAGCAGCAATACACTTTGTATCTGGACTGAACTAGACACTTATATGCACCAAAGAAAACAGTTTCAAATAGGATGAGAAGCTGAAGAGTGGAAAGATCCCGTGATGATTACTGTGAAGGAAAATTGGAATGCAGGTCTGCTGAGGACGTGGAGTTAATGCCAAGGTTCTAGGGCTCGGTGAAGGCTTGCATGTCCAGAAGGTCTGGGCAGGACACAGATCAGATCAGATCAGTCGCTCAGTCGGGTCCGACTCTTTGCGACCCCATGAATCACAGCACGCCAGGCCTCCCTGTCCATCAACAACTCCCGGAGTTCCCTGACACTCACGTCCATTGAGTCAGTGATGCCATCCAGCCATCTCATCCTCTGTCGTCCCCTTCTCCTCTTGCCCCCAATCCCTCCCAGCATCAGAGTCTTTTCCAATGAGTCAACTCTTCACATGAGGTGGCCAAAGTACTGGAGTTTCAGCTTTAGCATCATTCCTTCCAAAGAAATCCCAGGGCTGATCTCCTTCAGAATGGACTGGTTGGATCTCCTTGCAGTCCAAGGGACTCTCAAGAGTCTTCTCCAACACCACAGTTCAGAAGCATCAATTATTTGGTGCTCAGCCTTCTTCACAGTCCAACTCTCACATCCATATGACCACAGGAAAAACCATAGCCTTGACTAGATGAACCTTTGTTGGCAAAGTAACGTCTCTGCTTTTGAATATGCTATCTAGGTTGGTCATAACTTTCCTTCCAAGGAGTAAGCGTCTTTTAATTTCATGGCTGCAGTCACCATCTGCAGTGATTTTGGAGCCCAGAAAAATGAAGTCTGACACTGTTTCCACTGTTTCCCCATCTATTTCCCATGAAGTGATGAGACCAGATGCCATGATCTTCATTTTCTGAATGTTGAGCTTTAAGCCAACTTTTTCACTCTCCTCTTTTACTTTCATCCAGAGGCTTTTTAGTTCCTCTTCACTTTCTGCCATAAGGGTGGTGTTATCTGCATATCTGAGGTTATTGATATTTCTCCTGGCAATCTTGAGTCCAGCTTGTGTTTCTTCCAGTCCAGAGTTTCTCATGATGTACTCTGCATATAGGTTAAATAAGCAGGGTGACAATATACAGCCTTGACGTACTCCTTTTCCTATTTGGAACCAGTCTGTTGTTCCATGGCCAGTTCTAACTGTTGCTTCCTGACCTGCATACAAATTTCCCAAGAGGCAGATCACGTGGTCTGATATTCCCATCTCTTTTGGAATTTTCCACAGTTTATTGTGATCCACACAGTCAAAGACTTTGGCATAGTCAATAAAGCAGAAATAGATGTTTTTCTGAAACTCTCTTGCTTTTTCCATGATCCAGCAGATATTGGCAATTTGGTCTCTGGTTCCTCTGCCTTTTCTAAAACCAGCTTGAACATCAGGAAGTTCACGGTTCACATATTGCTGAAGCCTGGCTTGGAGAATTTTGAGCAAGACACAGGGTGGAAGGTGGGGGTAGGAATTTCTAAAGTCTGGGAAGGATATGGGACTACAGGAAGGATCCAGAGTTCTTGGCAGGATGCATCTCAAGGAAGGCTCCGGAAGGTCTTCAAGGAACACAGACCCTGGAGAAGGTTCCAGAAGGCCAGGCAGGACTCAGGGGAGTAGGGGTGGAAGGGTGTGGTGGCAAATGTCCCAGAAGGTCTAAGCAGAGCCATGGCCACAGGGAAGGTCAGTAATCTGAGCAAACTGGGAAGGTTCCAGAATATGGGGCAAGATATGGTTGCCATGGGGAAACTTCTAGAAGATCTGGGCAGAAAAAGGAGACAAAATATTATAGATGGTCTGGACAAGAGGATGGAAGGGGTTGGGGGGAGTGAGTCAGGGGCTTGGGGAGGGGATAGGTCCCCGAAGTTCTGGGCAGAACACGGCGAGTGTCGAATGTTCTAGAAAGTTGGGCAGGTCAAGGGTGGTGGGGGGCTAGAGCCCCAGACTTGGCCTCAGATCAGTGTTGACAGATCCTGGCATTTGACCCTGCTCCCCTAGAACAAGGTTGCAGAATCCCGCTGACACAACTCTGCCAGCCGAGCCCCAAAGCACCCCCACCCATGGGGTCCCTCGGCTTCCCCAATCCATCTAGCAGCCCCACCCCTGGGTACAGGAACCTCCACCTGACACATAGCAATGCGTCCCCATTCCATTCTCTGCTGTTTCTGTTTTAGGCCCTTCGTTTTGCGTTGAATTTGCTGTCACTTTCCGGGTTTTTGGAGTTGGAAAATGAGATCCCTGGTCTATAGCGTTTCTGTGTGATTGTATACGTTCTTATCCTGCCACGTCTGGTTTTGTTCTGTAATACTTTTCTTATCACATTTCCCAAATATTTTCTATTTTCTACTGGGAATGATGAGAGTGGCAAGTAGGGAGGGCATTGATATCTAGAATTGTGTTCTTAATTTGCAAACAACAGAAACGACTCTTTTCTTGCTTAATCCAGTTAGGAAAGGTACTCTGAGTTTCAAAATCCCTTCTGAATGCAAAATCTCCATCCTCCTTTAGCTCTCATGCATTTTTCCACGTTGAAGTTCACACGAACTGATACGAACAGAGCCATTTCCACATCTCATTCTATTACCTCTTCAACTTCGGGCTGTACTTGTCATGTGTTTTATTTCTAAACGGGATGAGAAGTCAGTGTGTCTTGTAGTGGCGATCTCAGGCGGCCTTGACCTGCAGCAGCTTGAAGCAGGGCTTCAGTTACTGGCCAGAGACTGAGGACGGACTGTGCGATGAGCACACGGAATCTGAGGCACTAGACCAGTGGCAGACAAAGGCTCGATCTAGAGTCAGCAAGCTTTGGCTACATTCCGCACCCTGGGGACCACCATGCCTACTCTGCCTGATTGCGACCTGCACTCTGTGAAGCCAACAAGGATCTCTTCCAATAGGGGCTTTCGGTCCTACGGGGGGCACTTCAGAGACTCCACTGGCACACTGGCAGCCATGACAGTAATGTGGCCAAGGCCCTGTCAGTCTGGCCTGGCTAATCCAGCTGAGGAGCAGAGAACCCAGAAGACAGGGTCACTGGCAGGGAGCGGGAGGGTAGCCTGCAAGCCCCTTCTCAGCCAGAGTAGTCAGAGATACCAAGCACTCCCCATCCACCCCCTACCCTACTCCCCGCATGGAGTGTGTGCTCAAGGCCCACATCCTTCTTTCCTCCAGGAACATAGCTCCAAGGGAGGGAAAGTCTATGACAGGGGCGTGATCGTGGGCTCCCCACTCTCCCAGGGACCCAGCAGGCACACAGCTGGAGCCCTCCCTGTGCTTGGGGGATCCATAGTTTGGGGTCATGAGTTGTCTCACCCGCCCCTGGCAGCTTTCCCAGAAGGTGCATGTTCATGTCACCATTCCTATTTTCAAGGAGGAGATGGATGCCCTGGGCTTCAGTCACCCCCCAGAGCCTCCCCCTCCCGCCTGTACATCATTGATAAACACAGAAACACACACACACACACACACAGATTCACACACAAACACACACACCCTGCTGAGACTCAGAATGAAATTTCAATTAATCTGTAGATTAATCCCTACTCTATTGGGAATTAGCATTCATCCGCTTGGTTATCCTTCTATTTTTAAAGCATTTAACTTCAACAGAAGACCTGGTAGCTAGTTTTTCAAAAATTGAGTCTGATTATTTCAGCCTACACCTTCACTGTGAGTCAGCTTTGGTTCCGTGTTCTTCAGGTTTTAGTCCATTTCATCAGGAAGCCTACTCATCGCAGCCACTCGTTTTCTTTATAAGGTCGGTGACGGCTGATTTATTCTTCCATTTCCATTTCTGATATTGAAAATGAGAATTTACTTTTCTTCTTTGTGATCTCATCTTCTATTTTGCCGATACTTTGAATCCCTCCAGATAGCCAACTTTGGCTTTGTGTGTTTACTTCCTATTCATTTCTCCTCTCCTCTATTTCCTTCGTCATTTCTTTAGGTAGGTAATCTATTCTTATCTCACTTCCTGAATGGAGGCTGGGAAAATATTCACCCTGTTCTTCTGCTAGATGCCTGTGATGTGATATATTTTCACTAAGCACCTTTTCTGCTCTTTTCCCTGCACTTTTAACATGTGATCACCTCACAATCCTTTAGATCTTACTGTTACCCAGTATCCGCTGGGGCCTCTCTTCTGTGTAATTGGTTTAGGACTAGGTACCAAGTATTTGCGGATTTGTTGGTTCTCTCTTGAGTAATGATTCTCCCTCAGTTTCACTCTAACAGAGAAGGAACGCTAGTACTGTCAGTCACGGAGACTTGTGAAGCTGGGGTATGTCACGGCATGAACCTGCCCCGCCACCCCTGCTCCTGCCCAGACCTCCTGGAACCATCTCCCCGCTCCGTGTCCTCTAACACTTTCAGGCATCGACCTCCACGAGGCGCTCTGACGAAGAGTGCCCCTGGGGGCGCTCCGAGCGCGGAGAAACCTTCTGGAAGCCGCGCAAAGCCCGTTGGGAGACGCCGCTCAGCTTCCGGGTGGAGGGTGGGTGCCGAGCCTGGGAGGCCTGTCCTCACACACCCGCGGCGGTCGCACTACCTATAGCCTGTGGAACGCCTTGGAGGTCGTGTCCGGGAAGGTGCCAGAAGGTTTGGACAAGACGAGGGTGGGGTCGAGAGGCAGTGGAAAGGAAATTCCACGGTCTGGCTGGGACACGGGGGCGGGGAAGTTCCACGGTTCTTGGCAGGACGCGCGTGTCAGGGAAGATTCCAGAAGGTCTTCGCTGAGCACGGGGACTGAGGGTTCCAGAAGGTCTGCCGGCACATGGGATGCCCCCGGGGAACGTTGGGGACGCCTGGGAAGGACATGGAGCACGGAGACGTTTCTAGCAGCACACGACAGTTGTAGCCCAGAACAAGACGACGGGTGGAGAGTGAAGTCAGGGGCTTGTGGAGGAGATAGGTGTCCGGAGCTCTGGGCAAGACACGGGGAGTGTTGACGCTTCTGGCAGGTTGGGCAAGGAACGGGAGGTGGGGGCTGTGCAGAGGCCCGGAGTCGGCCTGAGAGCAGTGTCCGCAGATTCTGGGATTTGGCCCTGGGCCCTAGAACAAGGATGCGGGATCCTGCTGGCGCCACTCACACCGCAGAACCCCAAAGCACCCGGCGCCCATGGGGTGCCCCAGTCCATCTAGCAGCCTCGGCCCTGGGTACAGGAACCTCCACCTGGCACATAGCACTCCCTCCCCTTTGCGTTCTCGGCTGATTTTGCTTTAGGTCCTTCGTTTCGGGTTGAATTGGCCGTCACTTTCTTGGGTTTGGAGATGGAATACGGGACCCCGGGTCTGCAGCATTTCTGATGGATGCTTGTCTCCCTACTTTTCCTGCCGGGTCTTGAGGCTGTTTAGGTCTGGTTTTGTTTTGTAATATTTTTATTATCGTGGCGCCCAAAATAGGTTGTGTTTTCTACGGGGAATGAAGGGGGTGGGAAGTAGGGAGGGCATTATTATTTTGGAACTGTGTTCTTAATTTGCAGACAGGGGAGGTGACTCCTATCTTGCTTAATATCCCTGTAGTTAGGAATGGTACTCTGATTGAGGTTCACGGTCCCTTATGGACATGAAATCACCATCCTCCTCCATCTCTTACGGTCTCTTTTCCTGTTATCTTTTTTGCCTTCAAGTTCACACTGACTAATGCGAATGAGCCGTTTCCACATCTCGGTTCTATTACACCGTCTGCTTCGGGCTCTAGTTTCACGTGCTCTATTTCTAACTGGGATGTGCAGCTAACATGTCTTGTAGTGGGACCTGCCGGTAAGTAGACAGGGGAAGTCTTCTTGTGTTGAAGCATATTCATTTTACCTTCATTTTTGAAGTATCATTTCCCTTCATTAGAGTAGAGGTCCTGGTGCACAGTGTCTTCACTCTACAGCATTTGGAAGCGATTGTCCCTGAGGATTGTGGCAAGACCAGACATGGCTGCTGCCCGGAGGTACTGCCTGGGTATCCTCTGGCTCACATTCAGATTGTCCCTAAGAATCGTTTTCCACTGTTCAGCTGTGGTCCGTCTAAGATTGATCTTCCTTGTGTGAGATTTCCTATTGACCTGCCACACTGAACTTTCTGGGCTGTGGGCTGATGGCCCAAGTCATCTTGGGAAATTGTCGTGTCTGGCATTATTTCTTCAGAGACTGGCGCTCTCTCTTTCCTCTCATTCCAGGACTCTGGTTAGGTGGATACTAGGTGTGGGACTCTGACCTATGAGTCCCGCTTTGGCTGTTCTGTTCATTCCTTTGTTTGCGTTTCTCTGGGTATCAGTTTGGATATTTTGTGTAAACCTTTCTTCACATTTCCTATTGCTCTGTTTTGTAGCATCTGCTTATCTGTTTGTCCCGTTCAGTGAGTTTTCATTTCAGATATTTTGTGTTTCTGTCTTAGGATGTTCGTTTCTTTCTCTTTCTGGAGGTTGTAATGCCTTCTAGGTTCCTTTGCCTGGTCTAATCAAGTTGATGTCAGCCCTATTAACAGAAGGAAAACCAATTTAATTTTGTATGTATGGAGGCCCGACAGCTATAGGACCTAAGAAGCAATCACAGGAAACTGTTTATGTGACCTTCTAGATAAAGGATTAATTATTTGAGAAGAATTTATAAGAAAGAGGGATTTTTCCCTGTGGTACCACATTAATGAAGAAGTAACAAAGTTTGTTTATGCCCCCATTCAGCCTCAGTATCTCCCTGTCTTCCACCATAAGGATGCTCTCCAATCCTCCTCACACAGGTAGAATACCTTCCCCTGGGAGTTTTGCCTCTTCCTTTCAGGGGAACAAAGTAGGATCAGAGCGTGTCCTCTTGTACTGGGTGTTTGTTAAGTCATATTGAAGCAAAGTAATCATTATGCAGAGTTGGTGTATTTTGTTGAGGTGTACCTCAAGCCCTCTTAGTGTCCTCTTCAGCTTAACCTGGAATGTTCACACGTTAAAGCTGAGGTGGCAGGTGTCCCCATTTTTCATTGAATTACATGCTTAGTCTTGAACAGAGGTCAGGTAAGTAATTGTGTCTCATTCTAGGGGGCAGTGATGCAGCTGACGTTCTTAAGTTAGCCCTACATTGTGGGAGAAGCTGGATATTTAATGAGGCATTGCCATGGAAAAAGAAGGAAGTAACGGTGAATGATGGGAGCCAGTGGTAAACCAGTTTCTGAGTGTTGAGTGCGGCCAGTATAGCAGAGCTCTCATGTCAGATTTGAAGTGTTTACCTAGAGGGCAGGTGGTGGCAAATTGATAGACTTTCCTGGTTTGCGGTTTGAAGGTCTTGAGTGATGGTCCTGAGTGGCCCACATGGCAACAGGCACCATGACTGTCTATACATGAGCTGTTGTGGTAATTGCTGAGAAGTTTAGACAGAGTTGTCCACCTGTATTGCATGGCTTTCAAAAAAGGACAGCTTTAGTTCTTAATGACCGCAAGTCAAGAGGGTGGGAAGAAAACAGGAAATTTTAGTTTGGAAGGATGTAGCCAAATTATGAGGGAACAGGACTAGAAGAATTCAGGGTTTAGTCCAGTTTACAGTTCAGAAACATAACCTCAAAGGTAGACAGCAGAAGTAGAACCTGATATTCATTCAGCGGTATTACCAAAACATAATTTTTTCTCTCCTCGGATACCCCCATTTCTGTCGGAGACAACCATAGTGAGACTGCATTTGCCAGTTAGTCTAGTTGCAGTCAACTTGGCTTGATCATTCCAATGAGTGCAACAAGAATCGAGGTTGACCATGTAAAATTTAAAACACTGTTTGCTGGAACTTTTCATGAGGAGTGACTGATTGGACTTCTGAAGCCCGCTCGAGGCTGAGGAGCCAGTTCAGTTATTTGCCATCAGATGTTGTCTGCAATACCTAAGGTTTGGGTGAATTTGTCCTTTCTCGAGGGTCCCAGACCACCCTGAAGTTCCTGTGCTTGTCAGGAAGTGACCTTCCTTAGTGACCTGGGAGGACTGCCAGAAGCCTGTAAGCAAGCTGGGTATGTGCTCAGTCACTCTGACACGTGCGACTCTTTGCAGTCCTGTGGACTGTGGCCCCCCAGGCTCCTCTGTTCATGGAATTTCCCAGGCAAGAATTCTGAAGTGGGTTGTCATTTCCTTCTCCGGGGGAAGCTTCCTGACTCAGGGATCAAACACACATCTCCTGCATTGGCAGGTGGATTCTTTTCCGCTGAGCCACCGAGGAAGCCTCATGATCATCTCTAGGTCCATCCATCTCTACTGCTGAAGATGGCATTATTTAGTTCTTTTTATGGCTGAGTAATATTGCATCATCTTTTTCACCTCTTCCTTTGTCAGTGGACATTTAGGCTGCTTCCATGTCTTAGCTATTGTAAATAGTACAGCAGTAATCATTGGGGTACCTGTGTGTCTTTGACTTACGAGTTTTCCCAAATCTATGCCCAGAAGAGGGATTGCAGGATGATATGCAGCTGTGATAGTCACTGTTTAAGGAACCTCCATTCTGTTCTCCCGAGTGCTTCACCAATTTACATTCCCATCAACAGTGTAGGAGGCTTCCGTTTTCTCCACAGACTCCCCAGCATGTATTATTTGTAGATTTTTATATGATGGTCCTTCTGACGAGTGTGACGTGATATTTCTTCACTAGAGTTTTGGTTTCCATTTCTATAATAATTAGTGATTATAATATGTGATTATTTATTTCTGACTGTGCGGAGTCTTCTTTCCTGTGCAGACTTTTCTCTAGTTGCATCACGGGGGGCTGCTCTCAGGTTGTGGTGCGTGGCTTCTCATCACACTGGCATCTCTTCTTACAGAGCTTGGGCCCCTGGGCTGGAGGAGTTCAGGAGTTGCCGCTCCTGGACTCTTGGTCGCAGGCTCAGTAATTGTGGCATGCACAGGCTTCGCTGTTCTGCGGCATGCGGGATCTTCCTGGACCTGGGATTGAAGTGGTGTCTCCTGCACAGGCAGATGGACCATTTACTCTGTAAGCCACCAGGGAAGCCCTGGGGTGTCATTGTCTTTTTTTTTTTAACTTTTTTTTTTTATTAAAGGATAATAGCTTTACAGAATTTTGCTCTTTTCTGTCAAACCTTAACATGAATCAGCTGTCGGTTTACATATATCCCCTCCCTTTTGAAACTCCCTCCCATCTCCCTCCCCATGCCACCCCTCTAGGTTGGTACAGAGCCCCTGTTTGAGTTTCCCGAGCCATACAGCAAATTCCCGTTGCCTGTCGATTTTACATATGGTAACATAAGTTTCCATGTTGATCTGTCCATACATCTCACCCTCTTCTCTCCCAATGTCTATAAGTCTATCCTCTATGTCTGTTTCTCCGTTGCTGCTCTGTAAAAAGTTCTTCAGTACCACTTTTCTAGATTCCGTGTATATGTGTTAGGATAGGATACTTATCTTTCTCTTTCTGACTCACTTCACTCTGCATAATAGATTCTGAGTTCATCCACCTCATCAGAGCTGACTCAAGTGTGTTCCTTTGAATGGCTGGATAATATTCCATTGTGTATATTTACCACAACTTCTTTATCCATTCATCTGTTGATGGACATCTAGGTTGCTTCCATGTTCTAGCTATTGTAAATAGTGCTGCAGTGAACAATGGGGTACATGTGTCTGTTTCAATTTTGGTTTCCTCAGGGTTCATGCCTGAGGAAGGAGTGGGATTGCTGGGTCATATGGTGGCTTCATTCCTAGTTTTTTAAGCAATCTCCATACCGTCTTTCATAGTGGCTGTATCCATTTAAATGCCACCAACAGTGCAAGAGCGTTCCCTTTTCTCCACACCCTCTCCAGCATTTACTGTTTGTAGACTTTTTGACGATGGCCATTCTGAGTGGTGTGAGGTGATACCTCAGTATAGTTTTGCTTTGCCTTTCTCTTATAATGAGCGATGTTGAGCATCTTTTCATATGTTTGTTAGCCACCTGTATGTCTTCTTTGGAGAAATGTCTGTTTAGTTCCTTTTCCCACTTTTTGATTGGGTTGTTTGTTTTTCTGGTATTGAGTTGTATGGGCTGCTTGTATGTTTTGGAAATTAATCGTTTTCAGTTGATTCATTTGCTAGTATTTTCTTTCCATTCTGAGGGTTGTCTTTTCACCTTGCTTATAGTTTCCTTTGCTGTGCAAAAGGTTTTATGAGGTCCCACTTGTTTACTTTTGTTTTTATTTCTGTTACTGTAGGAGGTGGGTCATAGAGGATCTTGCTTTGATTTATGTCATCGAGTGTTGTGCCTATGTTTTCCTCTAAGAGTTTTATAGTTCCTGGCCTTACATTTAGGGCTTTAATCCCTTCTGAGTGTATCTTTGTGTGTGGTTTTAGGAAGTGTGCTAATTTCATTCTTTTACATGTAGCTGTCCAGTTTTCCCAGCACCATTTATCGAAGAGGCTGTTTTGTCACCATTCTATATTCTTGCCTCCTTTGTCAAAAACTAAGGTACCCATAGGTGCATGGGTTTATTTCTGGGCTTCCTATCTTATTCCATTGGTCTATATTTCTGTTTTTGTGCCAGTACCATACTGTCTCGATGACTGTGGCTTTGTAGTTTAATCTGAAGTCAGGAAGGTTGAATCCTCCAGCTCCATTCTTCTTTCTCAAGGCTGCTTTTGCAACTCGGGGTCTTTTGTGTTTCCATATGAACTGTGACATTTGTTGTTCTAGTTCTGTGAAAAAGTGCCATTGGTGATTTGGTAGGGATTGCAGTGACTGTGTAGTTTGTGTTAGTAGTACAGTCATTTTCACAATATTGATTCTTCCTCCCCAGGAACATGAAATATCTCTCCATCTGTTGATGTCATCTTTGATTACTTTCATCAGTGTGTTACAATTTTCGGTATAGAGTTTTTTGTCTCCTTAGGTAAGTTTATTCCCAGATACTTAATTCTTTTTGTTGCAATGGTGAATGGGATTGATTCCTTAATTTCTCTTTCTGATTTTTCATTGTTAGTGTATAGAAGTGGAGTGATTTCTGTGTATTGGTTTTGTATCCTGCAACTTTGCTAAACTCACTGATTAGCGGTAGTAGTTTTCTGATACTATCTTTAGGGCTTTCTATGTACAGTATTATGTCATCTGCAGACAGTGAGAGCTTTACTTCTCTTCATATCTGTTTCCTTTCCTTTTTTTTCCCTTCTCTGACTGCTGTAGCTAGGACTTCCAAAACTATGTCGCATAATAGTGGTGAAAGTGGGCACCCTTTTCTTGTTCCTGATCTTAGGGGAAATGCTCTCATTTTTCACCATTGAGAATAATGTTTGCTGTAGGCTAGTCATATATGGCCTTTACTATGTTGAGGTAGGTTCCTTCTGTGCCCATTTTTTGAAGAGTTTTCATCATAAATGGGTGCTGAATTTTGTCAAAGACGTTTTCTGCGTCTATTGAGATGGTCATATGATTTTTGTATTTCAGTGTGTTAATATGGTGTATCACATTGATTTGCATATATTGAAGGATCTTTGCATCCCTGGAATAAACCCAACTTGATCACAGTTTATGAGGTTTTTGATGTGTTGCTGAATTCTGTTTGCTAAAATTTTGTTGAGGATTTTTGCATCTATGTTCATCAGTGATATTGTCCTGTAGTTTTCTTATTTTGTCTTGTCTTTATCTGGTTTTGGTATCAGAGTGATGGTGGCCTCGTAGAATGAATTTGGAAGTGTTCCTTCCTCTGCAATTTTTGGAAAGTGTTTTAAAAGGATAGGCATTAGCTCTTCTCTAAATGTTTGATACATTCTGCTGTGAAGCCATCTGGCCCTGGGCCTTTGTTTTTTGGGAGATTTTTTATCACAGCTTTAGTTTTAGTGCTTGTTACTGGGTTGTTCATAATTTCTATTTCTTCTTGGTTCAGTCTTGGAAGATTGAAGTTTTCTAAGAATCTGTCCGTTTCTTCCAGGTTATCCATTTTATTGCCATATAGTTGTTCATAATAGTCTCTTATAATCCTTTGTATTTCTGCATTGTCTGTTATAACCTCTGTTTTTTTTTTTCATTTCTAATCTTATTGATTTGATTCTTCTCTTTTTCTTTCTTCTTGAATCTGGCTAAAGGTTTCTGAATTCTGTTTATCTTCTCAAAGAACCATCTTTTAGTTTTGTTAATCTTTACTCTTGTTTCTTTCATTTCGTTTTCATTTATTTCTGCTCAGATCTTTATGATTTCTTTCCTTCGACTAATTCCTGGGGGCGGGGGTTGTTCTTCTTTTTCCAGTTGTCTTAGGTGTAAATTTAGTTTGTCTATTCAAGGTTTTTCTTGTTTCTTGAGGTAGAATTGTATTGCTATAAACTTCCCTATTAGAACTGCTTTTGCTGCATCCCACAGGTTTTGAGCTGTGTTTTCATTGTCATTTGTTTCCAGAAATTTTTTGATTTCCCTTTTGATTTCTTCAGTAACCTGCTGGTTATTTAGAAACGTGTTGTTCATCTCCGAGTGTTTGTGTTTCTTATACTTTTTTTTTTTTTCTTCTTGTAATTGATATCTAGTCTCAAGCGTCCTGGAGAATGTTCTATGTGTCCTTGAGCAGAAGGTGTGATCTTCTGCATTTGGATGGAATGTCCTGAAGATATCAAGGAGGTCCATCTCATCTAATGTATCATTTAAGACTTGTGTTTCCCTATTAATTTTCTGTTTCGATGATCTTTCCATTGGTGAGAATGGGGTGTTAAAGTTTCCTAGTATTCTTGTGTTCCTGTCAATTTCTCCTTTATGTCTGTTAGTGTTTGTCTTATGTATTGAGGTGCTCTTATGTTGAATGCATAGATATTTATAATTGTTATGTCTTCCTCTTGGATTGAGCCCTTGATCACTATGTAGTGTCCTTCTTTATCTCTTGTAATCCTCTTTAATTTAAAGTCTATTTTGTCTGACATGAGGATTGCTACTCCAGCTTTCTTTTGCTTCCCATTTGCATGAACTATAGCTTTCCATCCCCTCCCTTTCAGTCTATATGTGTCTTTAGGTCTGAAGTGGGTTTCTTGTGGACGGCATATATATGGGTTTTGCTTTTGTGCCCATTCAGCCAGTCCGTATCCTTTGGTTGGAGCATTAGTCCACTTACATTTAAAGTAATTATTGATATATATGTTCCTATTGCCATTTTCTTAATTGTTTGGGACTTTGTAGATCTTTTTTCCTCTCTTGCATTTCTTGGCTACATAAGTCCCTTTAACGTTTGTTGTAAAGCTGGTCTGATAGTACTGAATTCTGTTAAGAAATGAGATCCTTGCTGGCTTGGTAATCTTGGTCGTAGATTTTTTTTCCTTTCAGTACTTGAAATATATCCTGCCATTCCCTTCTGGCCTTCGGAGTTTCTGCTGAACAATCAGCTGTTAAGTGTATGGGGTTTCCTTTGTATGTTACTTGTTGCTTCTCCCTTGCTGTGTTTAATATGTGTTCTTTGTGTTTAGTCTTTGTTAGTTTGATTAGTATGTGTCTTGGCGTGTTTCTCCTTGGGTTTACCCTGTATGGGACTCTGTGCCTCTTGGACTTGATTGACTATTTCGTTTTCCACGTTGGGAAAATTTTCAAGTATAATCTCTTCAAAAATTTCCTCATACCCTTTCTTTTTCTCTTCTTCTTCTGGGACCCCTATAATTCGAATGCTGGTGAGTTGAATATTGTCCCACAGGTGTCTGACACTGTCGTCAGTGTTTTTCATTCTTTTTACTTTATTCTGCTCTTCAGAAGTTATTTCCACCATTTTATGTTCCAGCTCACTGATTCGTTCTTCTGCATCAGATATTCTGCTATTGATTCCTTCTAGAATACTTTTAAAATCAGTAATTGTGTTGTTTGCCTCTGTGTGTTTATTCTTTAATTCTTCTAGGTCTTTGTTGATTGAATCTTGCATTTTCTCCATTGTGTCTTCAAGGTTTTTGATCATCTTTACTATCATTATTTGTAATTCTTTTTCAGGTAGTTTGCCTATTTCTTCTCCATTTATTTGGACTTCTATGTTTCTAGGTTGTTCTTTCATATGTGTAGTATTTCTCTGCCTTTTCATTACTTTTTAAAATTTATTGTGTTTGAGGTCTCCTTTTCCCAGGCTTCAAGGTTGAATTCTTTCTTCCTTTTGGTTTCTGCCTTCCTAAGGTTAGTCCAGTGGTTTGTGTAAGCTTTTCTTGGGGTGAGATTTGTGCTGAGTTTTTGTTTGTTTGTTTTTCCTCTGATGGGCAAGGCTGAGTGAAGTGGTAATCCTGTCTGCTGATGATTGGGTTTGTATTTCTGTTTTGTTCGTTATTTAGATGAGACATGTTGCCCAGGGTGCTACTAGTGGTTGGGTGATGCTCGGTCTTGTATTCAAGACCTTTTGTTTCCTTTGTGTGACTTCACACCATTTGATACTCCCTTGGGCTAGTTTTCTGGTAGTCTAGGGTCTTGGAGTCAGTGCTCCCACTCCAAAGGCTCAAGGCTTGATCTCTGGTCAGGAACAAGATTCCGCAAGTGGTTTGTTATGGCATTCAGTGAGATTAAAACAAATATCCCAAAACAAGAAACCAAAGATGAACCCCACACAAATGGGGTTTGGCAGTTACAAAATCAGGCAAATAAGGATTAAAATAATGGAATGTACACACATACACCCATGAGCTAATGAAAATAGTCCAGCAAAAATAAAGTACAGTAGATTAACCTGGCAAACAAAGGAAATTAAAAATTATATTTAGCAGTAAAGAACAAAACTAACTAGAGCACGAACTGGAAAACAAAACTAAAGCAAGGTGCCGAGTGGGGAATAAAGCAATGAAAACACAACCCACAGATATGTTGAGAGGAAAGGAAAGAAAGAAAAGAAGGAATAGTTGTGCGAAGTTAAAAAGAGGTAGATGAAGATTTACATACATTAAAGGTTAACTGCAAGGGGAACAGAATAGTCAGAAAGGCAAAGAAAGGAATACATGTAGAAAATATATGATATGTTTCAAAAAATGAAAATTGAAAATTGGAAAAAGAGGAAAGTAAAAAATCGAAGAAGAATGAAAAAGGAAAAAAATAAAAAAGGAAATCTCCACAGAACTGCAGAAGCCCATCGTAGAGGCAGAGGTTTATAACACTAAAAAGTGTGACTGAATATACATGTATACATATACACCCATCAGTTCAGTTCAGTTCAGTCACCCAGTCGGGTCTGACTCTTCGCGACCCTGTGAACTGCAGCACACCAGGCCTCCCTGTCCATCACCAACTCCCGAAGTTCACCCAAACTCATGTCCATCGAGTCGGTGATGCCATCCAGCCACCTCATCCTCTGTCGTCCCCTTCTCCTCCTGCCCCCAATCCCTCCCAGCATCAGAGTCTTTTCCAATGAGTCAATTCTTTGCGTGAGGTGGCCAGAGTATTGGAGTTTGAGCTTTAGCATCAGTCCTTGCAAAGAATACACAGGACTGATCTCCTTTAGAATGCACTAGTGGAACTCCCTGCAGTCCAAGGGACTCTCAAGCTTCTTCTCCAACACCACAGTTCAAAAGCATCAATTTTTCGGTGCTCACCTTTCTTCACAGTCCAACTATCACATCCATACATGACCACTGGAAAAACCATAGCCTTGACTAGACAGACTTTTGTTGGCAAAGTAATGTCTCTGCTTTGGAATATGCTATCTAGGTTGCTCATAACTTTCCTTCCAAGGAGTCAGCGTCTTTTAATTTCATGGCTGCAGTCACCATCTGCAGGGATTTTGGAGCCCCCCAAAATAAAGTCTGATACTGTTTCCACTGTTTCCCCATATACACACATAAACAAAATCAAAACAGTCCAACAAATATAAAATACAATAGATTGACCCAGCGAACAAAAGAAACCAAAAATTATATCTACCAGAAAAAAACTAACTAGAGAACAAACTGGAAAGCAAAACTAAAGCAAGGTGCCAATTGGGGAATAAAGCAATGAAAATAAAGCTATCAAATATGTTGAGAGGAAAGAAAGAAAGAATAGATGTGCAAAGTTAAATAGAGGTAGATGAGGAAGATTTATATACATTAAAGATGAACTTCAAGGGGGAAAGAATAGGAAAAGCAAAGGAATAAATGAAGAAAAATTAATAGGTTTTAAAAGTTTTTTTAAAGAGAAAAGAAAAAGAAAAAAAAAGAAAACTCCACAGAACTGCAAAAGCCCATTGTAGAGGCCGAGGTTTATAACAACTATAAAAAAAAGTGACTGAGAAAAAAAAAGCTCAACAGGTTAACCAGATTTCATAGTACAAAGAAAATCGATAACTACAGTGGTGAGGGGGGGTGGAGGGAAAGAAGAAAAATCCAAAAGAATATACAGAAGAAGTCAAAACATAAGAATAATAAATGTTTTTCCATTACTTCTTTTTCTGCTCTGATTGGTGTGGCCAAAATTTCCAAAACTATGTTGAATAGTAGCGGTGAGGGTGGGCACCTTTGTCTTGTTCCTGACTTGAGGGGAAATGCCTTCAGTTTTTCACCATTGAGGATAATGTTTGCTGAGGGTTTGTCATATATAGCTTTTATTATGTTGAGGTATGTTCCTTCTATTCCTGCTTTCTGGAGGGTTTTTCTCATCAATGGATGCTAAATTTTGTCAAAGGCTTTCTCTGCATCTGTGGAGGTAATCATATGGTTTTTATCTTTCAATTTGTTAATGTGGTGTATTACATTGATTTGTGGATATTGAAGATTCCTTGCATCCCTGGGATAAAGGCCACTTGGTCATGATGTATGATCTTTTTAATATGTTGTGCGATTCTGTTTGCTAGAATTTTGTTAAGGATTTTTGCAGCTATGTTCATCAGTGATATTGGCCTGTAGTTTTCTTTTCTGGTGGCATCTTTGTCGGCTTTTGGTATTAGGGTGATGGTGGCCTCATAGAATGAGTTTGGAAGTTTACCTGCCTCTGTAATTTTCTGGAAGAGTTTGAGTAGGATAGGTGTTAGTTCTTCTCTAAATTTTTGGTAGAATTCAGCTGTGAAGCTGTCTGGTCCTGGGCTTTTGTTTGTTGGAAGATTTCTGATTACAGTGTCAATTTCTGTGCCAGTGATGGGTCTGTTAAGATTTTCTAGTTCTTCCTGGTTCAATTTTGGAAAGTTGTACTTGTCTAAGAATTTGTCCATTTCTTCCAAGTTGTCTATTTTATTTGCATATAGTTTCTGATAATAGTCTCATGATCCTTTGTATTTCAGTGTTGTCTGTTGTGATCTCTCCATTTTCATTTCTAACTTTGTGGATTTGATTTTTTTCCCTTTGTTTCTTGATGAGTCTGGCTAATGATTTGTCAATTTTATTTATCTTCTCAAAGAACCAGCTTTTGTTTTTGTTGATTTTTGCTATGGTCTCTTTCGTTTCCTTTGCATTTATTTCTGCCCTAATTTTTAAGATTTCTTTCCTTCTACTAACCCTGGGGTTCATAATTTCTTCCTTTTCAAGTTGCTTTGGGTGTAGAGTTAGGTTATTTATTAGACTTTTTTCTTGTTTCTTGAGGTAAGCCTGTATGGCTATGAACCTTCCCCTTAGCACTGCTTTTACAGTGTCCCCTAGGTTTTGGGTTGTTGTGTTTTCATTTTCAGTCATTTCTATGCATATTTTGATTTCTTTTTGATTTCTTCTGTGATTTATTGTTTATTCAGCAGTGTGTTGTTCAGCCTCCATATGTTGGCATTTTTAATAGTTTTTCTCCTGTAATTGACAGCTAATCTTACTGCATTGTGGTCAGAAAAGATGCTTGGAATGATTTCAATTTTATTGAATTTACCAAGGCTAGATTTATGGCCCAGGATGTGATCTATCCTGGAGAAGGTTCCATGTGCGCTTGAGAAAAAGGTGAAATTCATTGTTTTGGGGTGAAATGTCCTATAGATGTCAATTAGGTCTAACTGGTCTATTGTGTCATTTAAAGTTTGTGTTTCCCAGTTGATCTGTCCATAGGTGTGAGTGTGGTATTAAAATCTCCCACTATTACTGTGTTACTGTTAATTTCCCCTTTCATATGTGTCAGCCTTTGTCTTACATATTGCAGTGCTCCTATGTTGGGTGCATATATATTTATGATTGTTATATCTTCTTCTTGGATCAATCCTTTGATCATTATGTACTGTCCATCTTTGTCTCGTTTCACAGCCTTTGTTTTAAAGTCTATTTTCTCTGGTATGAATGTAGCTACTCCTGCTTTCTTTGGTCTCTATTTGCGTGGAATATCTTTTTCCGGCCCTTCACTTTCACTCTGTGAAAGTGTGACACTCTGTGTCCCTTGTTTCGAGGTGGGTCTCTTGTAGACAACATATATAGGGGTCTTTTTTTGTATCCATTCAGCCAGTCTTTGTCTTTTGGTTGGGGCATTCAACCCATTTACATTTAAGGTAATTATTGTTAAGTATGATCCCGTTGCCATTTACTTTATTGTTTTGGGTTCGAGTTCATACACCCTTTCTGTGTTTCCTGTCTAGAGAAGATCCTTTAGCATTTGTTGGACAGCTGGTTTGGTGTTGCTGATTTCTCTCAGCTTTTGCTTGTCTGTAAAGCTTTTGATTTCTCCTTCATATTTGAATGAGATCCTTGCTGGGTACAGTAATCTGGGCTGTAGGTTATTTTCTTTCATCACTTTAAGTATGTTCTGCCATTTTCTCCTGGCCTGAAGAGTTTCTATTGAAAGATCAGCTGTTATCCTGATGGGAATCCCCTTGTGTGTTATTTGTTGTTTTTCCCTTGCTGGTTTTAATAGTTGTTCTTTGTGTTTGATCATTGTTAATTTGATTAATATGTGTCTTGGGGTGTTTTGCCTCGGGTTTCTCCTGTTTGGGACTCTCTGGGTTTCTTGGACTTGGGTGATTATTTCCTTCCCCATTTTAGGGAAGTTTTCAACTGTGATCTCCTCAAGTATTTTCTCATGGCCTTTCTTTTTGTCTTCTTCTTCTGGGACTATGATTCGAATGTTGGGGCATTTAACATCATCCCAGAGGTCTCTGAGGTTGTCCTCATTTCTTTTAATTGTTTTTTCCTCTCTGTTTCATTTATTTCTACCATTCTATCTTCTACCTCCCTTATCCTATCTTCTGCCTCCATTATTCTACTGTTGGTTCCCTCCAGAGTGTTTTTGATCTCATTTATTGCATTATTCATTATATATTGACTCTTTTTATTTCTTCTAGGTCCTTGTTAAACCTTTCTTGCATCTTCTCGATCCTTGTCTCCAGGCTATTTATCTGTAACTCCAATTTGTTTTCAGGATTTTGGATCATTTTCACTATCATTATTCGGAATGCTTTATCAGGTAGATTCCCTATCTCTTCCTCTTTTGTTTGGTTTGGTGGGCATTTATCCTAATCCAGTTTGGAAAAGAAGTAAAACTCTCACTGTTTGCAGATGACATGATCCTCTACATAGAAAACCCTAAAGACTCCACCAGACAGTTACTAGAGCTAATCAATGAATATAGTAAAGCTGCAGGATATAAAATTAGCACACAGAAATCCCTTGCATTCCTATACACTAACAATGAGAAAACAGAAAGAGAAATCAAGGAACAATTCCATCCACCATTGCAACGAAAAGAATAAAATTCTTAGGAATATATCTCCCTAAAGAAACAGAAGATCTATATATAGAAAACTATAAAACACTGGTGAAAGAAATCAAAGAGGACACAGACAGATGGAGAAATATACCGTGTTCACGGATCAGAAGAATCAATATAGTGAAAATGAGTATAATACCCAAAGCAATCTATAGACTCAATGCAATCCCTATCAAGCTACCAATGGTATTTTTCAGAGAACTAGAACAAATAATTTCACAATTTGTATGGAAATAGAAAACACCTCGAATAGCCAAAGCAATCTTGAGAAAGAAGAATGGAACTGGAGGAATCAACCTGCCTGACTTCAATCTCTACTGCAAAGCCACAGTCATCAAGACAGTATGGCACTGGCACAAAGACAGAAATATAGATCAATGGAACAAAATAGAAAGCCCAGAGATAAATCCACACTCCTATGGACAGCTTATCTTTGACAACGGAGGCAAGAATATACAATGGAGGAAAGACAATCTCTTTAACAAGTGGTGCTGGGAAAACTAGTCAACCATTCGTAAAAGAATGAAACTAGAACACTTTCTAACACCATCCACAAAAATAAACTCAAAATGGATTAAAGATCTAAACATAAGACCAGAAACTATTAAACGCCTAGAGGAAAACATAAGCAAAACACGCTCTGACATAAACCACAGCAGGATCCTCTATGACCCACCTCCCAGAATATTAGAAATAAAAGCAAAAATAGACAAATGGGACCTAATTAAAATTAAAACCTTCTACACAACAAAGGAAACTATAAGCAAGGTGAAAAGACAGCCTTCACAATGGGAGAAAATAATAGCAAACGAAGCAATGGACAAAGAATTAATCTCAAAAATAGACAAACAACTCCTGCAGCTCAATTCCAGAAAGATAAACGACCCAATCAAAAAGTGGGCCAAAGTACTAAACAGACATCTCTCCAAAGAAGACATACAGATGGCTAACAAACACATGAAAAGATGCTCAACATCACTCATTATCAGAGAAATGCAAACCAAAACCACAATGAGGTACCATTTCACGCCAGTCAGAATGGCTGCTATCCAAAAGTGTACAAGCAATAAATGCTGGAGAGGGTGTGGATAAAAGGGAACCCTCTTACACTGTTGGTGGGAATGCAAACTAGTACAGCCACCGTGGAGAACAGTGTGCAGATTCCTTAAGAAACTGAAAAGAGAACTGCCATATGGACCCAACAATCCCACTGCTGGGCATACACACTGGGGAAACCAGAATGGAAAGAGACACATGGACCCCAGGATTCATCGCAGCACTGTTTATAATAACCAGGACGTGGAAGCAACCTAGATGGCCATTGGTAGACGAATGGATAAGAAAGCTGTGGTACATGTACATAATGGAATATTACTCAGCTGTTAAAAAGAATACAATTGAATCAGTTCTAATGAGGTGGATGAAATGAGCCTATTATACAAAGTGAAAAAAGCCAGAAAGAAAAACACCAATAGAGTATACTAACGTATATATGTGGAATTTAGAAAGATGGTAATGATAACCCTGTATGCGAGATAGCAAAAGAGACACAGATACATTGAAGTCTTTTGGACTCTGTGGGAAAGGGTGAGGGCGGGATGATATGAGAGAATGGCATTGAAACATGTGAATTATCATATGTGAAACGAATCTCCAGTCCAGGTTCGATGCACGATACAGGGTGCTCGGGGCTGGTGCACTGGGATGACCCAGAGGGATGGGATGGGGAGGGAGGTGGGAAGGGGGTTCAGGATGGGGAACACATGTACACCAACTGCAGATTCAAGTCAATGTATGGTAAAACCAATAGAATATTGTAAAATAAAATAAATTAATTAATTAAAAAACAGAATAATAAATGTTTTTCTTGAGTGGCTGCTGTCAGAGTCCTTTCCCTCACTGGGAGTCACAGTCCACCTCACCTTCCTAGGATGCCCTCCAACACTGTGCTGGTCTCTGGACCTGCTGCAGGGGCATCTCATATTCTAATCTGGTCCTACTCCTGTGTGTTCTTGTTTTCAGTGTCCACAGCTATCAGAACTAGTGCATTTTCTTTTGTGAGAGCTCTCAATGTCCTTTTATGTATACTGTAGACACAGAGTCTGCCTAGTTGATCCTGTGGATTTAATCTGCAGCTTGTAAGGCTGGCAGGAAGGTTTTGGGTCTTCTTCCTTAGCCACACTGCTCCTGGGTTTCAGTTGTGGTTTTATTTCCACCTGTGCATGTGGGTTGTGCTTTGGGGTTTGCTCCTGAGGCTGCCCTAGAGGACTTGGGTTTGCCCCTGAGAGGGCCAGGTGTGGAGGTGGTGCAGCTGCTTGGGTCACAGGGGTTCTGGCAGCATAGGTACTCAGGGGAATTGGCAGCTAGGGCAGCGGAAAATATAGTGCTCTAGAAGGGTATGGCAACCAGTATTAGCCCATCTGCTGCAGTATTCTTGCCTAGAGAACCCCCTTCCCTGACAGAGAAGCCTGGCAGGCCACAGTCTACAGGATCGCAAAGAGTTGGGACACTACCGAAGCGCCCCTGTGTGTGTAGATACAAGACTTTTTTGCCTGCGGCAGCTCTGCCCCAGTTAGAGTTGAACGTGAAGGTGGCACAGCTGCTTGGCTTGCGATGACCCTGGAGCACCAAGTGTGCAGGGACATGGACTGCCTCTGCCACAGGAGTTATGGCCCTATCAGAGTCTTTTTTCAAGCCTCTTGTAGCTGGCGATCAGAAGGCCTCTTTGGCCAGTCTTTCTCCGTAGCTCCGCCCATTCAGGCACTTAGAGGATTCCCTTGCCCGGGGTCCTTCTCTGTTGTTTGGCGCATCAGGCACATAGAGGGGCCCCCCTGCCTGGGGTCTACTTTGTAGATCGGCACATTAGGCACTTGGAGAGGCACCCTGGGTGGCGTCCTCCTCTGTGGTTCAGTGTGTCAGGCGTTTGATGGGCCAGCCTCTCTGTTGTTCAGCTGCCGATGCTGGTGTGTGGAGAGAGAGAAGCTATGGTGATGGCTTCATGCCCTGCACGTGACTCAGCAGTATCGCCTTGCTTCCATGGCTGCCTGGCTTTCTTGCACAGGCATTTCCCACCACAGTCTCCCTGCTCACATCCCCTCGCTGTGTCTCGCACAGTCAACAGCAGCCGTTGCCCTGGGGTTGCTCCACAATCCCTAAGGTCCAGCTACCAGTCGATGCGCCTTCCAGGGGACCTGCGTCCCTGTCTGGGGTATGTATGGCTGTGGAAAGGACTCTCTGGTTCTCATTCCATTTAGGTGGCCACGGAACAGCTGTTTCACTCTGAGCCTTAAATGTTTCTGGTCTGGCTCAGACAATCGCCCCAGTGTCGAGATCAGACCCCTGTTTCAGTTCCCCCACTGGCTGAGGGCAGGTCCAGTCCTGCTAACAGTCCTGTTTATCCCTCTAGTTCCTTTGTCCTACTGAGTTTTGCGTGGCTTTGTATATTGTTTTCCACTGGTCAGGCGCTCCTCTCCACTCTCAGCTGGAGTTCTGGATGCATTTCTGTGTCTAAAGGTGTATTCCTGATGTATCCATGGAGAGAGACGTACTCCATGGCCACCTACTCCTCCACAGTCTTGTTCTCTCCCTCGCTGTCCCGATGAGATGGTGGATATGACAGTCTCCTCAGTTTCTCTATCTGAGGCTCCTCTTCCGGGAGCACTTGGGGTGGTTCTGGGTCTGAGCTGCCCTCGAGACTGGCAGTGGGAGCACGGGTGGCTTGAAGGAAGGGACAGATGTAAGAAGAGCAGACAGGATGGGTGGGAAGGGGTTTGGACATGGAGACGGTGGTACCACGTGGGAGGCTGACTGGCTGGGCAGATCAGCAGCCCCTGCAGGGCAATGACTCGGATCCCCTCCTCAGTCTTGGTCCTCTGCACCTGCTGCTTTGACCCAAATTCACCTCGAGTGGGAGGACATTTGTCCATAAGCAGGTTGAGGCCCAGCCATCCCTGAGAGAGCATGCGTGAAGAGAGCCAGGGGCCCAGGGGTAGGACACTGATGGTCCCCACCCGAGGAGCATGGCTGGCTGATGCACAGTCAGCCCCCATCCTGGGCCTCAGCTGGTCCCATGGCAGGTACCTGTCAGGGGCTGCCCCTGGGTCTCCTCAGGGTGACAGGCAGCAGCAGGCGAGGCATGTCCCTCAGACAGGAGCCCCTGAGCAGAAAGGGCAAATCCCCTGGTTGACAAGGGAGACGGGGCCCCTGGGGACGGGGAGGGAATATCCGGAAGGACTGTAGACATTGGAGGCTTCAAGGTTGCTGATGAGTCCCCACAAGGAAATGTTTCAGGTGCGGGCACTCCTGGTGCTGGGGTAGCTTTCCCTCCAGCCAGTGCTGGTGTGTGGGCTTGGGTGATGAGCCGCAGGGCCTCCCCTCTAGAAATGTGGAGCCGTGTGACCCCCAGTCCCCGGGAGACATGATGGCATGTGGTCCATGCTTCCTAGCACAGGCACTGGGCTTCTGGCTTCTTCTCCACTAGTTCCTCTTCTCTTGTCACTGCCCTCTACCTCTGTCTCAGAGCTCATACAAGTTAGAAGTACTTGAATGGAGCATGTTCCAGCTCTTCATACAGGTCAGCCTTGAGGTCGGGACACCACAGGGAGATCAGGGGTTCCTTGTGGAGTGTGAGGGCCACGAGGAGACAGCCCCAGACCACTCTGAGCCTCACGCTCTGCCTGATGGCGAGTAGGAGCATGTCTTCATCTAGGATGAAGGCTTGAGCCAGGCGAAGCCACTGTGTGTAGGAAAGGGCTGCAAGCTCGTCACTACCCAGAGCCATGCTCAGCCGAGAGCCAGAGGTGCTGGAAGGTGGGAAGGGTGGTCAGGACTCGTGCTGCTCAGATGAGAGACCAGAAGTGTCTATAAGAGCCACACACTTGCTGACTTGTGCCCTGGCTTTCCTCACCTACAGGTTCAAGCCCTCACAGGGATGATGCTCCTCTTTGCCTTCCTCCTCTTCATGGGATTGCCACTGGGCTTCGTCGAGCCCTGTGAGTATCAGTGCTTCTGTTTCTTGAAGAGGATGAGACTTGACTTTATTGGGGTCATTTTAAGGGTCTGAATGGAATTTTCACCATTTTAGCCAGCTGAGATCTCCATCTTAGCAATTGTGCAGTTGGTGAGCACAGGGTGTCCAGGAGCAGGGGGAGGGTCAGGATGGAGGGAAGCCCCTCTAAGGACCAGTGGATGCAGGGCCGCAGGGTGGGCACGGGGGAGTCTCTGGCTGTGGCCCTTCCTCTTTGGAACAGGCGGGCATGGCTGGGTGCAGGGAACTCAGGGAGGCTTTGGTCCCTTATGACTACATAAGGGACCTGTGAAAAGGTGGGTCCATCAACAGAGCAGAGGCTCACAGTCCTGACAGCTGGGAGCTTTCCTGAGAACCTGTCTCTGAGAAGAAAAAACTCCTGGGTGTACCTGGCGTCCTGGTGTCCAGGAAGCTCATGCTGCCCAGGCTCGGAGCCCACTGAGGACTGAGCTGTGTAGCCTCAGGGAGTCCTTGAGGCTGAGGGAAGGGGCCGGCTGCTGGGCAGATGCAGTGAGTGGCAATGAAGGTGGAGTCTGACTCTGTTCTCTTTTATCTAGGGACCTTTAACGTACAATGCCATGAGTGTATCGTGAAAAACACCTTCCATTGTCCAGTTAAGAGAACGTGTCCTCCTTATCTTCGACAAAGGAGGCAAGAATATACAATGGATTAAAGACAATCTCTATAACAAGTGGTGCTGGGAAATCTGGTCAACCACTTGTAAAAGAATGAAACTGGACCACTTTCTAACACCATACACAAAAATAAACTCAAAATGGATTAAAGATCTAAACGTAAGACCAGAAACTATAAAACTCCTAGAGGAGAACATAGGCAAAACACTCTCCGACATACATCACAGCAGGATCCTCTATGACCCACCTCCAAGAATATTGGAAATAAAAGCAAAAATAAACAAATGGGACCTAATTAACCTTAAAAGCTTCTGCACATCAAAGGAAACTATTAGCAAGGTGAAAAGACAGCCTTCAGAATGGGAGAAAATAATAGCAAATGAAGCAACCGACAAACAACTAATCTCAAAAATATACAAGCAACTCCTACAGCTCAACTCCAGAAAAATAAACGACCCAATCAAAAAATGGGCCAAAGAACTAAATAGACATTTCTCCAAAAAAGACATACAGATGGCTAACAAACACATGAAAAGATGCTCAACATCACTCATTATCAGAGAAATGCAAATCAAAACCACTATGAGGTACCATTTCACACCAGTCAGAATGGCTGCGATCCAAAAGTCTACAAATAATAAATGCTGGAGAGGGTGTGGAGAAAAGGGAACCCTCTTACACTGTTGGTGGGAATGCAAACTAGTACAGCCACTATGGAGAACACTGTGGAGATTCCTTAAAAAACTGGAAATAGAACTGCCTTATGATCCAGCAACCCCACTGCTGGGCATACACACTGAGGAAACCAGAAGGGAAAGAGACACGTGTACCCCAATGTTCATTGCAGCACTGTTTATAATAGCCAAGACATGGAAGCAACCTAGATGTCCATCAGCAGATGAATGGATAAGAAAGCTGTGGTACATATACACAATGGAGTATTACTCAGCCATTAAAAAGAATACATTTGAATCAGTTCTAATGAGGTGGATGAAACTGGAGCCTATTATACAGAGTGAAGTAAGCCAGAAGGAAAAACATAAATACAGTATACTAACGTATATATATGGAATTTAGAAAGATGGTAACAATAACCCGGTGTACGAGACAGCAAAAGAGACACTGATGTATAGAACAGTCTTATGGACTCTGTGGGAGAGGGAGACGGTGGGAAGATTTGGGAGAATGGCAATGAAACATGTAAAATATCATGTAGGAAACGAGTTGCCAGTCCAGGTTCGATGCATGATGCTGGATGCTTGGGGCTGGTGCACTGGGACGGCCCAGAGGGATGGTATGGGGAGGGAGGAGGGAGGAGGGTTCGGGATGGGGAACACATGTATACCTGTGGCGGATTCATTTTGATATTTTGCAAAACTAATACAATTATGTAAAGTTTAAAAATAAAATAAAATTGGAAGAATAAAAAAAAAACAAAAAACAAAAAAAAAAGAGAACGTGTCCTTATGACATTAGGCGCTGTTTTACTGTCTCCATGCGTAAGTACCAGATTACCTTCTTACTCCTTAACGAGTCACCCCATCAATGCAGTTTCAGGGGACACCGTCACTCTTTTCTCTGTACCCATCCCGAGAGCGTGTTTCTATGTTGAGGCTCAGCGCCATTAAAGGGCAGGCAGTAATAGCCTCTTGCAGAGACACATAGCCTGCCACGTGGGCCCATGTGTCCACAGGTGTCCTGCCGTGTCTTCAGGGGCTGGAAGGACTGCTGCCACTCAAGGCCTCCACTCCTTGGCCATCCCTGGTCAAGGAGGTAGATTCCCCAGTGCAGCTTAGGCAATTCCTTGTTTCCCACAGGAGCGTGGTCCTCCGGAAGGTTTTCCAACAAAGCAGGCCCAAAACGTGGATGCACCTTAGATCCCTCAGGAAAGTGCTTACCACACAAGGAGCTGATGTAGAAGGGCCATGGCAACTGCAGACTATCAGCAGAAGACCATGCTATAGGCGCTTTCTTGTTGAGGGTCTGTATGATCTTTGGGACATCAGCAAAAACATATTTCCTGGTCTCCATTCATTTCTGGGTCCCTAGATTCCTTATGACAAATAATGAACAGAGCGACTCCCTTGTATAGCTTCTTTGCAAGGGACTGTAAACTTACTTAGGGAGGCCAGGTGCCTAGATAAGTTGGCAGTGTAGATGGAAAATCATCCCCAGGTGAAGTTGTTGATGAGGTAATGAAAATTCTAGTGGACCTGAATATTCTTGCTTACTCGAGAAGTTTAGGCACTGGGGACTTCCCTGGTGGTCCAGTGTTAAGAATCTACCTTTCGGTGCACGGGACGTGGGTTCAACCCTGGTTGGGGAACTGGGATCCCACATGTGGCAGGGCGGTTAAGGCCGTCTTCTACAACTAATGATCCCTCATGCTCTGGAGCCCGTGGGCCACAAGGAGAGAGAAGCCTGGGTGCCACAAGGAAAGCTCCCACATCCTGCATCTAAGACCTGATGTGGCCAAAACTATGGAATACATAAACATTTTTCAAAAGAATTTAAGGCCTTGTAACAAAGAGGAACCGGATGTCAAATTGTCAACATCCATTGGATCATCGAAAAAATTAGAGTTCCAGAAAAACATCTACCTGTGCTTTCTTGACTATGCCAAAGCCTTTGACTGTGTGGATCACAGCAAACTGTGTAAAATTCTGAAAGAGATGGGAGTACCAGACCATCTGACGTTCCTCTTGAGAAGTCTGTACACAGATCAAGAAGCAACAGTTAGAACTGGACATGGAACAACAGAGTGGTTGGTTCCAGATCAGGAAAGGAGTATGTCAAGGCTGTATATTGTCACTCTGCTCACTTAACCTGTACGCAGAGTACATCATGAGAAACGCTGGGATGGATGAAGCACAAGCTGAAATCAAGATTGCCGGGAGAAATATCAATAACCTCAGATACCCAGATGACACCACCCTTATGGCAGAAAGTGAAGAAGAACTAAAGAGCCTGTTGATGAGAGTGAAAGAGGAGAGTGAAAATGCTGGCTGAAAACTCAACATTCAGAAAACTAAGATCATGGCATCTGGTCCCATCACTTCATGGCAAATAGATGGGGAAACAATGGAAACAGTGAGAGACTTTATTTTGGGGGGCTCCAAAATCACTGCAGATGGTGACTGCAGCCATGAAATTAAAAGACATTTGCTTCTTGGAAGAAAAGCTGTGGCCAAACTAGACAGCATATTAAAAAGCAGAGACATTACTTTACCTACAAAGGTCCATCTAGTCAAAGCTATGGCTTTTCCAGTAATCATGTATGGATGTGAGATTTGGACTATACAGAAAGCTGAGTGCTGAAGAATTGATAGTTTTGAGTTGTAGTGTTGGAGAAAACTCTTGAAAGTCCCTTGGACTGCAAGGAGATCCAACCAGTCCATCCTAAAAGAAATCAGTCCTGAACATTGACTGGACGGACTGATGCTGAAGCTGAAACTCCAATACTTTGGCCACCTGATGTGAAGAACCGACTAACTGGAAAAGACCCTGATGCTGGGAAATATTGAAGATGAGTGGAGAAGGGGACGACAAAGGATGAGACGGTTGGATAGCATCACCACTCAGTGCACGTGAGTTTGAGTAAACTCTGGGAGGTGGTGATGGACAGAGAAGCGTGGCATGCTGCAGTCCGTGGGGTTGCAAAGAGTCAAACATGACTAAACAACTGAACTGAACAAATAAAAGTTTGTGTGCACCAGGACTCATGTGAAAGGAGCAGTGACCCCACAAGAGACCAAGGCAGACTTGCTTGTGAATGTTCGAGAGTCTCTGGCAGAGGTGTGGGTTGACAGTGGCCTGCTGTGGGGTCAGGGGCACAGGCCACAGCAGTCCTGGGAGGTGTAGCATGTTGGCGTAAATCCTCTTGGAGGAGATCACCATTTGCCTGACCATAGAGCCTGCAGCCTATCATAGACACTACAGACTCCAGGACTGGGCTGCCTTAGACCAAACTACAGTGAGGGAGCACCACCCCACCCATCAGCAGAGAATTGGATTAAAGGTTTACTGAGCAAGGCCCTGCCCACCAGAGCCAGACCGGGTCTTCCACAAAGCCAGTCCTTCCCATCAGGAGGTTTGCACAAGCCTCTCATCCCCATCCATCAGAGGCCAGACAGAATGAAAACCACAATCACAGAAAACTAATCAAAAAGGTCACATGGATCACAGCCTTGTGTATTTCAATGAAACTCTGAGCCACGCAGTGCAGGGCCACCCAAGGCAGATGGGTCATGGTGGAGAGCTCTAAGAAAACGTGGTCCACTGGAGAAGGGAATGGCAAACCACTTCACCATTCTTGCCTTGAGAACCCATGAACAGTATGGAAAGGCAAATGATACTGAAAGATGAACGTCCTAGGTTAGTATCCAATATCCTACTGGGAAGAGCAGAGAAATAGCTCCAGAAAGAATGAAGAGGCTGAGCCAAAGCAGAAACAACCCTGCGTTGTAGATGTTTGGTGGTGAAAGTCTGAAGCTGTAAAGAACACTATTGCATAGGAACCTGGAAGGTTAGGTCCATGAATCAAGGTAAATTGGATGTTGTCCAACAGGAAAGTGGTCAAACCGGAGATGGCAAGAGTGAACATTGACATTTTAGGAATCAGTGAACTAAAATGGACGGGAATGGGAGATTTAATTCAGATGACCATTATATCTACTACTGTGGGCAAGAATCGCTTAGAAGAAATGGAGTAGCCCTAATAGTCAACCAAAGAGTCCAAAATGCAGTACTTGGGGGCAGTCTGAAAAGTGACAGAATGACCTTGGTTTGTTTCCGAGACAAACCATTCAACGTGACAGTAATCCAAGTCTTATGTCCCAGCCACTGATGCCAAAGAAGCTGAAGTGGAACGGTTTTATGAAAACCTACCAGACCTTCTAGCATGTGTGCATGCTAGTTGCTTCAGTTGTGTCCGACTCTCTGCAATTCTGTGGACTGTAGTCCGCCAGGCTCCTCTGTTCATGGGATTATTGAGGCAAGAATACTGGAATGGGTTGCCGGGCCCTGCTCTAGGGGATCTTCCCGACCCAAGGATCAAACTTAGATCTCTTACATCGCCTACATTGGCAGGCAGGTTCTTGACCACTAGTGCCATCTGGGAAGCCCCACAGACCTTCTAGAACTAACACACACACCGAAAGATGTCCTTTTCATCATGGGGAATGGAATGCAAAAGTAAGAAGTCAAGGGATATGTAGAGTAATAGATAACTTTGTCCTTGGAGTACAAAACAAAGCAGGGCAAAGGCTAACAGAGTTTTGCCAAGAGAATGCACTGGTCATAGCAAACACCCTCTTTCAACAACACAAGACGTGAGTCCACACGAGGACATCACCAGATGATCGATACCAAAATCCAATTGATTATATTCTTTACAGGCAAAGTTGGAGAAGCTCTATATAACAGTAAAAACAAGACCCAGAGCTGACTGTGGCTCAGATCATGAACTGCTTATTGGAAAATTCAGACTTAAATTGTAGAAACTAGGGGAAACCACTCGGCCACTGTGGTGTGAGCTAAATAAAATAATTTGTACAGTAGAAGTGACAAATAGATTCAAGGGATTCGATCTGAAAGACCGAGTCCCTGAAGAACTATGGATGGACGGACGTTCATAACATTGTACGGGTGGTGGTGACCGAAGCAATCCCCAAGAAAAACAAACGCAAGAAGGCAAAATGGTTGTCTGAGGAGGCCTTGCAAATAACAGAGAAGAGACGTGGAAGACAAAGGAGAAAGGGAAAGATGTATCCACCTGAATGCAGAGTTCCAGAGAATAGCAAAGAGAGATAAGAAAGCCTTCTTAAGTGAACAGTGCAAAGAAATAGAGGAAAACAATAGAATGGGAAAGACCAGAGATCTCCTCAAGAAAACTAGAGATACCAAGGGAACATTGCAGGCAAAGATGGGCTCCATAAAGGGCAGAAATGGCAAGGAGCTAAGAGACGCAGAAGAGACAAAAAAGAAGCATCAGGAACACACAGAAGAACTATCCAAAAAAGGTCTTAATGACCTGGATAACCACAACGGCATGGTCACTTACTTAGAGCCAGACATCCAAGAGTGTGATCCAGTGGGCCTTTGCAACCATTGCTAAGAGCAAAGCTAGTGGAAGTGATGGAATTCCAGCTGAGCTCTTTCAAAACCTAAAATATGATGCTGTTGAAGTGCTACACTCAATATGCCAGCAGATTTAGAAAACTCAGCAGTGGCCACAGGACTAGAAAAGGTCAGTTGTCACTCCAGTCCCAAAGAAGGGCAACACCAAAGAATGTTCAAATTGCTGCACTATTTCACTCATTTCACATGCTAGCAGGTTGATGCTGAAAATCCTTCAAGCTAGGCTTCAACATTACAGGAACCCAGATCTTCCAGATATACAAGGTGTATTTAGAAAAGGCAGAGGAACCAGAGATCAAATTGCCAACATCTGTTGGATCATCGAAAAAGCAAGAGAGTTCCAGAAAACCATCTCCTTCTGCTTTATTGACTACACCAAAGCCGTTGACTGTGTGGATCACGACAAACTGTGGAAAAATCTTAAAGCGATGGGAATACCAGACCACTTTACCTGCCTCCCGAGAAACCTGTATGCTGGTCAAGAAGCAGCAGTTAGAACCAGACTTAACAACGAACTGGTTCAAAATTGGGAAAAGAGTACATCATGGCTGTATATTGTCACCCTGCTTATTTAATTTATTCAAAGATTACATCATGCAAACTTCCAGGCTGGATGAATCACAAACTGGAATCAACATTGCTAGGAGAAATATCAGCAACCTCAGATATGCAGATGGCACCACCCTAATGGCAGGAAGTGAAGAGAAACTAAAGAGTCTTGATGAAGATGAAAGAGAAGAGGGAAAAGGCTGGCTTAGAACTCAACATTCAAAAAATGAAGATTATGGCCTGCAGTCCCATCACTTCATTGCAAATAGATGGGGGGGAAATGGAAACAGTAACAGATTTTATTTTGTTGGGATCCAAAATCACTAAGAATGGTGACTGCAGAATGGTGAAATTAAAAGATGCTTGCTCCTTGGGAAAAAAAGGTGTGACACATCTAAAACAGCACATTAAAAAGCAGACACATCACTTTGCCGACAGAAGTCCTTATAGTCAAGGCTATGGTTTTTCCAGTAGTCGTGTATGGATGTGAGATCTGGACCAAAGAATTGATGCTTTTGAACTGTGGTGTTACAGAAGATCTTGAGAGTCCCTGAATCTCCAGTACTTTGGCCACCTGACGCAGAGTCGCTTTATTGTAAAAGACCCTGAAGCTGGGAAAGGTTGAAGGCAGGAGGAGAAAGGGGATACAGAGGATGAGATGGTTGAATGGCATCATCAGTCAGTGGACACGTGTTTGAGCGAACTTCAGGAGATAATGAAGGACAGGGAAGCCTGGCGTGCTGTCTTCATGGGGTCGAAAAGAGTCAGATATGACTGCACAACAGAACAACAACAATATTTAGGGATGGAGCTAGTTAAGATAACTGTGCTTCGATATTTGGATGTTGAAAGCGTGAAATCTGTGATTTTCATTTCTGTTCTTTTTTAGGTTTGAATTCTCGGGAAATACTCGTTTACAAGAACTGTACATTTAACTGCACATTTCTGTATAGAGCCGAAGAGCCTCAGGAAACCCCCAGAAGAAAGACGACTCATAGATTTAACAGTTTCTATTGGGTTCATTGTTGTGGTTCGAACATGTGCAACTTTGGAGGACCTACTAATCTGGAGAGGGACATCACACTCGATTATCCACTTGAAGAGGATATCGAAGGAAATGCGCAATTGGTGCAATCCACTGTGTTCCTAAGCATCGTCTCCATCCTGGTCAGGAACACACTGACGTGAGAGGCCTCCTTTGGGGGGGCTGACTATCTCCCCATCTCTCACAAGGTAGCTGTCCTTTACTGTCTTGTGAGCCAGACACTGACCCTTGGAGCCCCGAGTTGATGAGTTCCCCATTTAGGAATTGTTTCCAGAGAGAAATAAACACCAGAATCGTTCAGGTTCTGTGGACTCAGAGATTTCTTTGTGGTTTTAACGTTTGATCTTTCTTCCCTTCGGTAGGTGTCACCTCACACAACCTCTTGCCACTTTAGTGAGCAGAGGTGGAGTATTTTAGTAACAGCAAAAGCGTCACAGGGCCTGGTCTACATGCCCACCTAAAGAGCGGCCCCAGGTTTGCTCAGACCACATGCCCCTGAGGCACCCGAGCCTGCACGCTCCCAGTCTTCAGGTGGGGATGGCGGAAGTCGAGAGTGTGCTTGGCAGAGCAGTGGAATGAGGACAGGCAGAGCTGCCATGGAGACTGTGCATCGCCCTGCACATCGCCCTGTTGCCGTCAGACACCTTCTGCATGACTTGAGCCGTCTCCCACGGTGGCGCCTGGCTTCCTAAGAGTGACGGAACGTTTCTCCAGATGCTGCCTATTAGGAGGGTGAGGGCCCTAAGGCCAGCCTCTGACTGCCTTGAAGTGGCAGGTACAGAAGTCCAGGCGACTGCTGTCACGCTCCGTGCTCGAAGGTCAGCATCAGAAAAAGGTGTTGACGGAACAGAAACTCAGACCATCGTTGCTCTCCTCCTCCTTCTACTCCTTTAAATCACCCTGAATTGAAATGACTGAGATGAAGCAGTGCCTCAAATTCACATTTTTAACAGCACTCGCTGCCAATTTAAGAATCTCGCCAAATCCAGGATCATGAAGAGTTCGCTTCATGTATTCTTCTGAGGCTTTTACACTGTTAGCTCTTATGATTAAGTCTTTGGGCATTTGAGTCGGTTCTTGTCTGAATGAGGTAGAGGTCCACCTTCTTTTTTTCCCACGTGGCTAGAAAGTTGTGCCAGCAACATTCCTCGAAAACAGATGCTCCCTGTTGAATGGCCTTAGCCCCTCTGTAAAAACTCAAGTGACCACAGACATATCATTTCATTTCTGGACGCTGTGTTCAAGTCCATTGGTCTGTCTGTCCTTGTGCCAGTAGCATCCTGTCTTGAGCAGTTTGCTGTGCAGTAAGCTTAGAAATCAGCAAACGCGAGTCCTCCTGCCTTGTCATTCTTTTTTAGGATTACACTGGCCATCTAGGTTCCTTGCATTCATGTGAATTTCAGAATCAACTTGGCACTTTCTACACAGATGAACACGGAGTTTTCAGAGCACGCATGTGTGCTCAGTACTTTCCGTCATGTCTGACTCTTTGCAGCCCTATGAGCTGTAGCCCATCAGGCTCCTCTGTCCATGGGATTCTCCAGGCAAGAATGCTGGAATGGGTTGCCATGCCCTCCTCTAGGGGATCTTCCCAGACCAGGGAATTAACTTGGATCTCCTGCATTGCAGGTGGATTCTTTATCCCTGAGCTGCCAGGGAAGCCCGGAAATTTCACTGGGATTACATCAAACCTGAGAGTGATGTGAGGAGAATTGTCCTGGTAGCAGTATGCTCTCTTCTGACCCATGGATGCAGGAGGCTTTACAACTCTAGCCGTCTTTCATTTCTTCGGTGGTGCTTTGTGGTTTTCCCAGGACAGATTTGAACATCTGTTGCTGAACTAATTCCTAGGTGTTACCCTCTTTTTGACACTCTTGTAAATGGAATGTGTTTCCTTCGTCATTACAAGTGAAGAGAAATGCAATAGATTTTTATACCCGGCACTTGGATCTTGAAATACTGCTGCAAGCTTTCTTAGAAATCATCCTTTGAAGTGATTTCCTTCGGGTGGTCTGTAAGCAGGATCATCTGATCCATCCGTAGAGACAGTTTTCCTTCCTCTTCTGCCTGGATGACTTCTAGTTGCCAAACTGCTCTGGTAGAACCTCCAGGACTGGGCTGACTGGCAGTGGTGAGAGCAGACCTCGTGTTCCTGGTCTGAGGAGGAAAGCAGCCTGTTTTTCACAATGAAGTATGGTGTTAGCCCTGGGTTCTCATAGATGCCCTTGTTCCACTCCTGGTTTGTGCCGTAGCTCTTAGCACAGCAATGGTATTGAATTTGGTTAAATGCTCCTCTGTGTCTATAGAGGTGAGGAGGATGTGAATTTTCTTTTCTATGCTACTAATGGGCTCATTGTCCTCTTACGATGAACGGACTTTTGGATATTGATAAGCACGTGTTAAGTGATCAATGAAAGGGGATATTTAGCCATTTGAAACTGGCCCGCAATCTGACCGGTGTCCAGGGTTCTACAAGCACCTAAGACCCCTCCTGCAAGGTAGGCAGCTCCTCCCACAAGAAAGCTGAAGAACACTTTGTGGAGACCTGACAGATGTGGGATGCTTGGTCATCCCCCAGGGCAGCCACAGACAGAAAGCTTCCAGACACCAGCTGTCTGCTTAAATGAGCCACTGAGGGTCCTCGGATTCGAGCAAGGTTCAAGCTAATACTCTGAAAATCCCCCCACTCCAGCAACTCTACACAATCCAGAACATGTAGAAAGTGCATTTCTGTGCTTGTAAAAGGGCAGGATGTCTTCAGGACCAGGAAGCAAGGTGCGACCAGGAGCAGGGAGGAGGGAGCACGGATGCCAGTACAGCGCTGCCAGGGGAGGCTTGGGGCCAAGCCACCAAGCCTGATGGTCTGCTGGCCCCACTTCCCAGGGAAAGGCTTGAAGCACAGGACAAGAGTAAGATTAGGAATCACAACTAGAACCCTGCGGAGAGGCCAGGCTTTTAAAAGAAGGCTGAACTTGAAACACCTGTCAGCTGCATGTATTGTTTAATGTATTTATTTTTAATCGGAGGATAATTGCTTTCCAGTGTTGTGTTGGCTTCTGCCATATCTCAGCATGAAGCAGCCACAGGTATACATGGTTCCCTCCCTCTGGAACCTCCTCCCACCCCCTCCCTTCCCTCCCCTGTAGGCTGTCACAGAGCCCCACGTGGAGGTGAGACCTTGAAAACACTACACCAACACGGCAGCTGCCCTCAGCACCATCAGGCGAGCAGCGAGCCTAGCTTTGCAAGGTGGATTGAGGACAAAGCCCCGGATCCCCATTCCCTCCCGAGAACCGAGACAAGGCCCTCAAGGGGGTTTAGCCTTGACACTAGTCAGCCCAGAGGAGACCCGGGCTGAGCAGTGAGCACAGAGTGGCTCCAGGACAGCGACAGCGCTGGGCAAGAGATGGCAGGGCCCTGAGGCAGACCCCAGCAGCAGGGAGCACAGAGGGCGCTCCGGTTCCTGGCATCGGGCTTCTTAAAGGCACTACTGCAGCTACACTGAAAGGCCCGAAGAGGCGCAAGAATCATGAGGATCACACAGCAGACTCGAGACCGCAATAACCTGGAAGGTTGTCAGAAAGAGCCGGACAGATCCTCACACGGCAAGACGGGAAATTCCATGCCAGATCAAGAAAAAGGGGCCCCTCCATAGACTTGAAAGAGGAAATCTGGAGAAACAGGGAAATCCAGGAGAGGATCTGGAAAGCAGACAGAGATGCTTAGCTGGAGTTTGTCTCCACGATGTCCGTGAGCACTACCAAACCAAGTTCCTTAACGAGGGCCTTAGAGATCGGTCGGTCCTCACGGCTTCAGGCAGTACCCCTTCCATGGAAGTGCCATGAGACTCTTCCAGATGAGCGAATCCTCTGAGCCCCGGTTTTCTCACCTGCAAAATGGGAATGAGGGAGCACGTGCCTCTTCAGGCTGCCGTGAAAATCAAGCATCCACATGTGCCAAGCTCCGCACGATGACACACACTCACCACGAGGGGACTAGGTTTTCACTCCTTTCCTGTCACCACACTTGCTCCACTCGTTGCAGAGGAGGGCCACTGAGTGGTGGGAGAAGGATCGGATAGGTTGAGTGCCAGTTGAGCCAGAAAACTCGGCACTTCCCAAAAACCCATCTCACGGTGCCTCAGGGGGCCCAGCGAAATGGTGATACTATAGAATTCCCGTAAGAAGAACTCAGGGCTCACAGGGAATGAAGGCTGGGCCTGTATGCTGGGCGAGGGCTCTAGCTAGTGCCTGTGTGACCACAGAGTCTGGAACCTCCTCCCTCCTCCATGAATCTCTGGGTCCGTTTCAACAGTCCTGTCTGGGGTGGGAGAAGATCATACCGGCGGCCGCAGGCCTCTTTGGCCACGGATGGACTGGAGTGGTGACGGGGTGTGCAGCTCTTGTCCTCCTCCAGGGATCTTGGCACTGAACAGATGCCCTGGGGGGCGGTTCACTGGGGCAGGGAGAGTGGAGAGACCCCCCAGCCCTCAGTAGGGGCAGGGCTGGTGCAGCCAGAAACACGACTCCTCACACCTTGCTGCCTGCTCGGCCTGCCTGTTCCTCAGCAGATGAACTGGGGGTGGTGAGGGCGGGAGAGTGGAGAGACCCCACGGCCCCTCATCCTGCCTCTGGGCCCACTTTCTACCTGGGGTGTCACCTGGCCCTAGGTGGGATGGGACAGACTGCCTGCTTCTGCCAACAAGGGGATCCCAGTTGGCTGTCAGTGGTTCAAAGCCTCTTCCGGCCTTGAGATCAGGGTGGTCCCTCTGTGGGTCACTGTGAGAGGGTAGTGGGCACTTCAGACTGGCTCTACTGAAGGGAGTGAGAGGTGGCCCCACACCCTTCTTCTAGAGGCTTCTCTATGGCCGGCCTGCCTCGTGCCAGAGGGGTTCACCATCCCTCATGCTCTCAGATGAGTATCATTGACCCTGATGTCCAGGTGGGCTTTTGGCAGCGTCTCTTCTAGGAAACCTGACTCACGACCTGCCTGTCCAGGCCTGGGCTGGGCACTTCAGCCACAATCACAGATGACTGGCACTGCCAGGGTGAGCCCAAGAGGCTAGGTAGACAGATAACAACCCAGCTTGAAGGCAAGTCCATGCCAGAGCTCTGGAGGCAAAGGGGACGGCACTTGAAATGGCAGCCATCAGGACAGGGCACGCCCAAGGTGTCAGCTCTTGCATTGGAGCAGAATTGAGCACAGGAGGTATAAAGAGTGGACAGGGAGGCAGACGGTACAGTCTGAGGCCCATTGCTTGGATGGCCACACGAGGGGCCTGGGGCTAGTGCTGGGGTGACTGGGGTCAAGGGCCCTCAGACAGCGCTCCTTGCTGGAGAAAGAGCTGGTGGGACTGGGCATGCGACCAGGACCTGCGACCAAGGTTCATCCCCAGCTGTGCCCTGGCCTTGCTGCACAGGCCAGCAAGCCTGACCCACGGGGGCCTGTGCTGTTCCATGAGTGCAAAGTGCTGGCTGCACAGTGGTGTGACTCAAAAGTCAGGGCTCGTAGGAGAAAGAGGTGTGGCCGGGGTCCGGCAGAGGGGCTTGTAGGGTGCGTGGCCCGGCAGTGTGCTGACACGACTACTGGATGGCCCGGAAGGTGAAGAGGGGCAGGGTGGAGGGCATCAGTATGAAGCGGTAGACCATCTTTATGTCCTCTTGCTCCAGTGTCTCCACCAGGAAGTTCTTCAGCACCTAGGACAGAGGCAGGGTTCCACCTGGCCCCAGCCTGCCCTGCCTTCCAGGGCCCTGAGGCTGGGCGCCCCAGAACGAAGCCAGGGGTCCCCGGCCAGGCTGTCCACCCGTGCCCCTCGCGGCCCACTCACATGGTGCAGCAGGAGCAGCATCTCCACCTCGGCCACGCGCCGCCCCAGGCACTGGCGCACGCCAAAGCCAAAGGCCAGGTGCGGGAACCTGCTTCCAGAGCCCTGGCGGTCCAGCCAGCGCTGGGGGTGATAGCTCTCAGGCCTGGCGAACACGGCGGGGTTTCGACCCAGGGAATAGAGTAGGACCTTCACCAGCGTCTACAGGCAGTGGGAAGGGGCCAATGTCAGCTGGCCCCTGGGTGAAGGTCGGCGGGGCTCCAGGACCTCACTCACCCCAGCCGGGATGTGGTAGTTTTGCAGCACCAGCTCACTTGCCGCTCCACGTTGATACCCACAGGGTAGAGCCTGCACACAGCGGCATCCAGCAGGGTCATCAGCTGTGACCGACCCCAGACACCTCTGCAGCCTTCCTAGCCCAGTGCACATAGCCTGAGGGCAGCCCCCCAACCCCGGTCCCTCACAGGTCACTCCTGGCACTGGGAAGACCAGATCCTGAGGTGCTCCTTCCTTGCATCTCCAAAGTTAGCCAAAGCTCCCCAGGCCAGTGAGGACGTGACTGATGAGGGCCCCAGGACACTGAGGAGGGATCCCGGAGGAAGAAGCATCAGCCTCCCTCCAGGAAGAAGAAGAGGAGGTACAGGGGGATGCACCCCTGGGCAAAGGATCTGTCAGCCTCAGTTGTGGTCATCCAGCAGGCAAGAGGGCTCTGCAGGAACGGGGCCAGGGCCACAGGGCTGCATCACAGCGCTGGCTCAGGGAGTGCCTCCACCACGAGCCCGCACCTCTGCTGAGGTCCTGGGTGCCTGGCCCTCAGAGATGCTGGCAGAGGGAGGCTCGGTCTAGAGGCAGGACACTTCAGCTGCACTGTACACCCTGGGCCTGGCCCGCCCCCTGGGCTGGCTTCCCTGCCACCTGCTCTCTCCCCCACATGCTAGAACCTCTTGCTGCCCCTCCCATTAGCCAGTCACCTCCTAAGGATCGTCTCTGTCCCTGGAAAAGGTCTCTAGTGTGACTCTGCAGCCGAACCTCAGCCCTTCCCCTCCCCCCAGGACCCCGAGGACCTCTGATGCTGCAGGTACCCAGGCCTCCGGCCACTCTACACTCTGTCTGGAGCCTGGTTTCTCATGTGGGTCACCATAGACTCCTTCCCTTTGGGAAGCTGGAGGCATAGATTGGGGAGGGGCGTGGAGGAGACATTTGCCCTGGGAGGAGGCTGCCTGGAGGCAGGGGAGCTCCCTGCTCTATGGGAAGGGCTGCGTGCTGGCCTGACCGTGTCCACACTCCCAGCAGTGAGGTCGATCGTGTTGGCCTTGATGGTATCCAGGGTCATGTCTGCTCGCATCAGCAGCTCTGCCACGATGCCGCTGTAGTGCCACGGGTGGCCGAGGGCCAGCTCCTGATAGATTCTCTGGATGGCTCTGTTGGCTGCAGGATGCATAGCGACAGAAGCCCCGGGTCTGGCGCTGGGAAGCACTGCTCTTTGTCATCCTCCTGCCCTTTACCCTCCTCCATACCCCCAATTCTCCACGTCCTGCCCCAGTTCTCAGGCCCGCCCAGGCCAGCATCACTGCCGATGGGTCTGGGACCATAACGAAGCCACAAGCCCCTCCCGGGACCTCAGTCCTTCTGCGACTGTGGTGAGTGGAGGGGGCCCCGGGGTCCCTAGTCACCGCACGGCCCGGGCTCCGGCCCTCACCATACTGGAAGATGTAGTCCCAGGCCTCAAAGTGCTCCCTCCACATGTTGGTGCTCATCCACCGTGACAGGCGCCTGGGCACAAACATGAGCTGCACGGTGGACTTCAACATGGCCTCCAGCGCGTGGATAAAGTTCAGGCTGTCAGGGTTTGGTTGCTGGGTCAAAAGGCCAAGCCGCTCCCCGTAAAGGACTAAGGTGCTGGCTGTGGCAGGAGGGGTTCCTGAGCCCCGGGGAGCCCGGGCCTCAGGGCCAGCTCCCCCCACGCCCTGAGGTGCGCCTGCCTCCCCAGCCCACACCTTCGATGGTGTAGCGGAAGACGCTGGGTGCGATGTGCAGGGTCAGACTCCCCCGAGCATTCTGCAGCACCCTCGCCTTCAGGGTCTGGGAGAAGTCCCTGGCCACGCCATCCACCAAGGGTGTGTACTTCTGCAAGGCTGGCAGCGAGAGGACGTCTGGGTTCAGCCGCAGTCGGTCCAAACACCACTGGGGTCCATTGCTGTAGAGCAGGGAGCAGAGTGTCAGGGTGTCAGTCAGCAGTGGCCCCGTCCTGCACCCCACCTTCCTCTCTCCAGAGCGAAACGGGCCACACAGGGAGCCACCTGCTGGTCCTTAGGGGCAGGCTGATCCCGTTGGCATCAATGCAGCACCTCTTTCCTTGGGGCAGCGTCGTGTACATCACCCAGGCTGAGATGGGGGCTTCTGGCTGAGACTGCTGCTGGGGTGTCTGCAGACTCGCAGGCCCCCTGCCTGCCACACACATGTCCCCTCCGAGGCAATCCAGGCCTGGAGACTTCTTCTGAGAGAAAGGAGGCTGAGCCCCTGGGAGCTGGCCCAGCTTGCTCTCACCGCGCCCCAGCGTGGGCGAGGCCTCTACCATGCTGCCCGCCTGCTCCAGTCCTTGCACAGACCCTGCCCCTCGAGGCAGAATCCAATCGTGCATCTCCTGGTGTTCCCCACACAGGGCGCAGTGCCCGTGGGGGGCTACTCGCAGGGCCTGGGGGCTGGAGGAGGGGAGACGTGCACCCCGCTGGCAGGCCCCTCAGAGGTCTCTGCAGGCTTCCCCCTCCCTCCTCTGGCCCTGCAGGGAGGGTTCCCACTGTGGCTCGCCCCTTACCCGGTTCCAGGGCACACAAGTTGCCTGGGGCACGGGCCCGATCTGGAGCCGGTGGGCACCCTCTCCCCAGCCACCCAGGTGGGCCTCGGGCAGGCTCGCTTTGAGGCCCTCCCCGTCCCACATGCTCTCTGCACCCAGGCCGCCCTGCCCCTCCCTCCGCACCCCCACCGGCCCTCACAGCAAGAACACGCCACACTTGTGCCCGCGAGCCTGTCGGTAGGCCAGCCAGGGCTCCAGGATCATCCGCTGAGGGTGACGGCTGTCCGCCTGCTGCAGCCTCTCCATGTCCTCGGGCAGCATCACGAACACCATGTGTCTCCCTCCCACGTCGTACCTGTGGGGCAGAGCTCTGCGGTCTGCTGAGGGGCCGTGTCCTGCCTGGTCCCCGCTCCATAGAGCCAGGCGCTGGATCAGAGCAGGCGGGCCCTCCCGCGGTCTCACTGAAGCCTCCTCTCCTCTGGGGTCTGCGTTCTGTGCTCCCAGCAGCGAGCCGCCCAGGGCTCCTGCTCGACAAGGGCCCCAGTCTGCGGTGGCCGAGACGCACACCTGCCCCAAGGAGCCCCCTCCCTACCCCTTTCCCACGGCCCGGGTGCCCCTGCCGGGATGTGGTCAGTGGGATGTGGCACAGCCCTGGCCCAGTGGGACTCAGGCACCAAGGGGGACAGAACGTGAGGGTGTTCTCGCTGAGGTGAGCGGGAAGAGCTTTACCTGAAAATGGGCCCCAGCTCCTGGAAGGTCTGATGCATGTCCAAGTGCATGTTCTCAGAGCCCTGCTCCTTCCAGATCTGCAGCATCCGCATCCACTTGTTGCCAGGACACCGGGGCATGGCTTTGAAGGGCAGTACCGTCTTGAGGGCTGCAGTGGCTCAGGTGCCCAGTGGGCGTGCCTGGTGTAGGGACAGCCAGGGCCCTGCCATCCGCACCCTGGCCTTTACCCACAGTGCCATCCTGCTGCTCCCCACCCCCTCAGCCCCTTCTTTTTATCTCACCGGTCCTGCTTGCCCAGGCAATCTGATCACGTCACAGGCCAGACTGGCTCTGGGCCAGACCAGGAAGCCTGGGGCTGCGCTCAGGCTGAAGGCCTCCAGCGGGAGGAAGGAGATGGATGGCACCGGGTCCGGCAGTGACTCAGGCCTGCTGGCAGGTGGCTCTTGGCAATGGGGCAGGGTTGGAGCAGGGACCCAAAGGGGCGGTGGTGGGGCAAGAGGCCCCCTCCCTCTCCAGTATGGGACAGGCGCAAGATGGATGGGTGCCTTATCTTCGCAAGGGATGAAAGGGGACCTTGGGTATGTTCGTCTCTCTTCTACAAGGACTAGAACTGGGAGCAGTGGGAAGGGCTGGGCTCTCATCTCCTGCAGCCCCGGGTTTTGCCTACTCTTGCCGGGGCCGGATGCTGAGTCCAGGGGTGGAGGCAGGAGCCAGCCAGGGTCCCTCCCAATGGGGGCTTGCAGTCCCACAGGGGGCACTTAGGGGATGCAAAGACCCCACTGGCACACTGGCGTCCAGGGCAGTTTGTGGCCGAGGCTCTGTCTGGCCTGGCTGGCAGAGCTGAGGAGCAGAGAACCCAGAAGACGGGGTCACCGGCAGGGAGGGCGAGGCTGGCCTGCAAGCCCCTCCTCAGTCAGAAAGGTGAGAGGACCCTGCCCCCATGGGGTGTGTGCTCAGGGCCCACATCCTTCTTTCTTCCTGGAACATGAGCAGCTCCCAGGGTGGGGAAAGTCTATGACAGGGGAGTGGTCGTGGGCCCCACACCCTCCCAGGGACCCAGCAGGCACACAGCCGGAGCCCTCCCTGTGCTTGGGGGCCCATAGTTTCAGACCCTGTGTCGTCTCACCCACCCCTGGCAGCTCTCCCAGGAAGTCAGTCTTGCTGTCCCTGGCCCTGCTTTCAAGCAGGAGATTGACAGCAGGTCTTCTGTGCCCACCCCAGGTCCCCCGTGTGTCAGCGGGGCCCCAGGGCCCTCATGCTTGGGCCTCTGCAGAGGTGCCCAGGAGCCCCAGCCCTGATTTGGGGATGGTGCCCTGATGACACCACCTTGCAGGCTCTGGAGGTAGGACAGGGAACACGTGGGGCTTCTAGCAGGGTGGCTGAAGATCTGAGTGTTCCTTGTTCTTCTACTTTCACTCATTCCCTCTCTTGACACTTCCTTGGGGGATATTCAGCTGTGGCCATGAGTCAGAACTGCCAAGGTCTCTCATCAAGCCGAGATGCACGATGGGCCTCAGCCCCAGGTGGCGTAAGAGCTGTCCTCGGGCAGAGACGCAGCCTGGAGCCCCAGCCTGCCCTTGGGGTGCCACTGCCTCGGCCCAGCCCACCCTGGCCAGCCTCCTGAACCTGTTCCTGTCTGTGTGGCCTCTGCCTGCACTAGCACCAAAAGCTCCTGAACTTGGGCCGAGCTCTTGGTACTTCCTAGACCGGCCAAGCTTCAGAGAAAGGTGCAGGTCCCAGGGGAATCTTCAAACAATGACTCCTCACAGAGGAAGACCCGAGAGTGCTCTCAGGGCCCCTGGTCCCCATGTTGCCGAAGGTGGGACTCTGCCTCTGCATGGGCCCTGAGCCCACCCCCGGCAGACCTCTTCTTGTGCTGAGGGCCAGCCAGCCGGGCTGTCGTCCCCCGAGGCACAGCTGTGGCTGAGGACCCAGCTTAGCCCCAGAAGGCCCAGGGCCCTGAGATGGGAGGCCTTGCCTGATGGTCTCCCCCGGTGGGGCCAGGCCTGGGTCTTGCGGGAGAACAGTACCACTCAGTGGGCGTCCCAGGGCAAGATCAGTGCCCAGGAGCCCTGATATCTGTATCAGGCTGTTCCCAGGCAGAACCCTTCTCCTCCCCGGCGTGCTGGGTACCGAATTCTCCACACTTCATCCCTGGTCCTTCCTACCCCAACTCCAGGCTCAGAGCCTGCGCCCCAATACAGTTCTCAGACTCCTTCCCCTCTTTCCCTGGGCTGGGGGAGTTAACCGGAACCCCAGCAGTGGCCCAGCCCCTGCCTCAGCCTTCCCACACAGGTCGAACCACAGGATCCTCTGGCCTGGATATCTGAACTCTTTGCCGTCCTCTGAGGGGAGTGGACTGCCAACTGCAGTGTGAGCCCAGCCAGGATAGACGGGGCACCTCCTCGAGGAGGCAGGGGCCCCCTACTTGATGCACGGGACCTCACAGATCTCAGCATCTGCAAGGTCCATGCTGTTAGTAACAGTCTGTGTGCAACAGAAAAAGACGAGCAATGTGCCAGGATGGCCACTCCTGGGTACATATCTGAGAAAAGTAAACACGCTAATTTGGGAAGATGTTAGAACCATTATTTACAGCTGCCAAGATATAGAAACAGCATGAGTGTGCATCAGCAGAGGATTGGATGAGGAAGAAGTGGTGTATATCCATATATATACACGTGGATATATATGAACATATAGAAATATATATGTATATATACACATGCATAATATGTATGAATATATGCATAGTCTATATGTGAATATATAGAAAGTGAACGTGTTAGTCACTCAGTCGCGTCTGACTCTTTTCCACCCCATGGATTGAGGCCCACCAGGCTCCTGTGTCCATGGTATTCTGCAAGCAAGAATACTGAGTTTCCATGCCCTTCCCCCGGACCTCTTCCCAACCTAGGGATCAAATCTAGGTCTCTTGCATTGCAGGCAGATTCTTTACTATCTGAGCCACCAGAACTATGTGGGAAATACTACTCAGCCATAAAAAACAATGAGATTTTGCCATGTGCAATAAGATGAATGCACTTGGAGGCCACTGTGCTAGAGAGGGAAGTCATACAGAAGAAGACAAACACTGTTATGTTATCACTCATACGCAGAAGCTGAAAAATAAAACAAACTTGCGACTACAACAAAAAAGAACCAACTCACAGATACAGAGAACAAACTAGTGCTTACCAGTGGGGAGAGGGAAGGAGAGGGGCAGTATAGAGGTGGGGGACTCTTCTGTATACAGGAAGCCACAGGGACATATGTTGTACAGGACGGGAGATGGAGCCAATATTTTACGGTAACCATGAACGGACTATGCATTTAAAAACTTTCAGTCACTATATCCTACACCTGTAACTTAAGTGGTATCATACATCAACTCCAATTCTTACAAAGGGGGACATTTACCCAATTGAATTGTATGAGTGACATAATCGAAGGTTTACCTTTCATTCACACACTTAGCTCAATATGAACAGACAGAATATGTCCCCTTTGCTTACAGTCACACAATTGAATTTCTAACGATGATGGACAGAATTACTGCAGGACACACGAAAAGGAGGATGACCAAAAACAGAAGGACTGGCTAGCAAGACAATATTAAATGAATGAAACACACATCAGAAGTTTGCAGCATTGTAATACACTTTGTATCTGGACTGAACTAGACACTTATATGCACCAGAGAAAACAGTTTCAAATAGGTTGAGAAGCTGAAGAGTGGAAAGATCCCGTGATGATTACTGTGAAGGAAAATTGGAAAGCAGGTCTGCTGAGGACGTGGAGTTAATGCCAAGGTTCTAGGGCTCGGTGAAGGCTTGCATGTCCAGAAGGTCTGGGCAGGACACAAGGGCAGGCAAATTTCCAAGAGGTCTGGGCAAGACACAGGGCGGGAGGTGGGGGTAGGAAGTTCTAAAGTCTGGGAAGGATATGGGACTACAGGAAGGATCCAGAGTTCTTGGCAGGATGCGTCTCAAGGAAGGCTCCAGAAGGTCTTCAAGGAACACAGACCCTGGAGAAGGTTTCAGAAGGCCAGGCAGGACCCAGGGGAGTAGGGGTGGAAGGGTGTGGTGGCAAATGTCCCAGAAGGTCTAAGCAGAAGCCAAGGCCACAGGGAAGGTCAGTAATCTTGAGCAAACACAACTGGGAAGGTTCCAGAATATGGGGCAAGATATGGTTGCCATGGGGAAACTTCCAGAAGATCTGGGCAGAAAAAGGAGACAAAATATTATAGATGGTCTGGACAAGAGGATGGAAGGGGTTGGGGGGAGTGAGTCAGGGGCTTGGGGAGGGGGTAGGTCCCCGAAGTTCTGGGCAGAACATGGCGAGTGTCGAATGTTCTAGAAAGTTGGGCAGGTCAAGGGTGGTGGGGGGCTAGAGCCCCAGACTTGGCCTCAGATCAGTGTTGACAGATCCTGGCATTTGACCCTGCTCCCCTAGAACAAGGTTGCAGAATCCCGCTGACACAACTCTGCCAGCCGAGCCCCAAAGCACCCCCACCCATGGGGTCCCTCGGCTTCCCCAATCCATCTACCAGCCCCACCCCTGGGTACAGGAACCTCCACCTGACACATAGCAATGCGTCCCCATTCCATTCTCTGCTGTTTCTGTTTTAGGCCCTTCGTTTTGGGTTGAATTTGCTGTCACTTTCCGGGTTTTTGGAGTTGGAAAATGAGAACCCTGGTCTATAGCGTTTCTGTGTGATTGTATACGTTCTTATCCTGCCACGTCTGGTTTTGTTCTGTAATACTTTTCTTATCACATTTCCCAAATATTTTCTATTTTCTACTGGGAATGATGAGGGTGGGAAGTAGGGAGGGCATTGACATCTAGAATTGTGTTCTTAATTTGCAAACAACAGAAACGACTCTTTTCTTGCTTAATCCAGTTAGGAAAGGTACTCTGAGTTTCAAAATCCCTTCTGAATGCAAAATCTCCATCCTCCTTTAGCTCTCACGCATTTTTCCACGTTGAAGTTCACACGAGCTGATACGAACAGAGCCATTTCCACATCTCATTCTATTACCTCTTCAACTTCGGGCTGTACTTGTCATGTGTTTTATTTCTAAACGGGGTGAGAAGTCAGTGTATCTTGCAGTGGTAATCTCAGGCGGCCTTGACCTGCAGCAGCTTGAAGCAGGGCTTCAGTTACCGGCCAGAGACTGAGGACGGACTGTGCAATGAGCACACGGAATCTGAGGCACTAGACCAGTGGCAGACAAAGGCTCGATCTAGAGTCAGCAAGCTTTGGCTACACTCCGCACCCTGGGGACCACCGCGCCTACTCTGCTTGATTGCGACCTAAACTCTGCAAAGCCAACAAAGATCTCTTCCAATGGGGGCTTGCAGTCCCACGGGGGGCACTTCAGAGAGTGCACTGGCACACTGGCAGCCACGGCAGTAATGTGGCCAAGGCCCTGTCAGTCTGGCCTGGCTGATCCAGCTGAGGAGCAGAGAACCCAGAACACAGGGTCACTGGCAGGGAGTGGGAGGGTGGCCGGCAAGCCCCTTCTCAGTCAGAAGGGTGAGAGGTCCCTGCCCCACTCCATGGGGTCTGTGCTAGGGGCCCACATCCTTCTTTCCTCCAGGAACATGAGCTCCAAGGGTGGGGAAAATCTGTGACAGGAGCGTGATTGTGGGTTCCCCACTCTCCCAGGGACCCAGCAGCCACACAGCTGGAGCCCTCCCTGCGCTTGTGCGATCCATAGTTTGGGGTCACGAGTTGTCTCACCCTCCCCTGGCAGCTTTCCCAGAAGGTGCATGCTACAGTCACTATTCCCATTTCCAGGGTGAGATGGATGCCCTGGGCTTCAGTCACCTCCCAGAACTTTCCCCTCCCCCTTGTTCAAAAGAGGGGCCTTTAAAATTCAACATTCTACACAAAGTGCATAACACTATGTGGACAGCTTTACGGATTTTCACCAAATGTACATAAGCCCCTACCAGAATCCATCTCAGGAAACTGAACTGGGTGGAGAGCCCCAAATTCCTCCCCACATCCCTCTATTCAGGCAGTAGAAGTAGACCCGTGCAACTCTAAGAAGAAAGGGGCTGGGTTCCTGAGCCTATATGTGAGTTTGTCTGCTTTTGAACCACTAACAATGAAATCCTGCTTTGTGAGTTTTTGTTGCTGCCTTCTCTTCTCTACTGATGTTTGTGATATGAGTCCCTGTCTTTGTGTATGGTTGTATGTTCTTCATTCTCACAGTTGTATGCTCTGATGAAGACAGTTTATTGTTGGGCATTATTGGCGGACTTTAAGGCTGGTTCTGGTTGTAATTTACACCAAGTAGTGCTGCGGTGAACGTGCTTGTCCTTGTCTTGAGGTGTGGCCATGCGAGCATTTCAGGAGCTGAGTGCCCAGGAGTGGTAATCTGGGGGCTCAGATATGCTTAAGTATTGCTTTGGCAGAGGCTGTGGGAGACATTTCAACTGATTATACCTATTTGTACTCCTCAGGAGCCCACACACTTCAAAATCTCACCAACACATGGTGTGGTTGTCTTTGAATGTTTAATCATCCCTGTTGGGGTCATCATTTGCTCCAAGAGAAATTGTGTTCAGCCACTTCTCTTATATTCAGTACCCTCACAAATTTCCTATCTGGTAAACTGCCTTTATGCCTTTCTCTCAAATTTCTATTGGATGATCTGCTATTTTAGTTACCAGTTGCTAGGAAGAAGTTCTATATCCTGAATACCAGTTAAGGAGATAAGGGCTACATGCTTTCTCCTGGGTTTGCACTGTCTTGTCAGTAGAACAGCAGATGTTGTGAGTTTTTACATATTGTCATGTATCACTTTTTCTTATGTGACCAGCAATATTTTTTTTCAATTTTGTATATGCTTAATTTTCCAACGGACACCAGGATAGCATTGTACATTTTCCTTTTTCCTTTCTGAGGATTCATTGAGATCCACAAATGTCCTGAGCTGCTTCTTTTGTGTGGTACCCGTGTATAATATCTCATCTATTCACCATTCGTCAAGGCACACAAGAACGTTTCCCCATGCCAAGGCAGGGGAAGCCTCATCAGAAAGCCTGTAATTGGATATTTGTGCTTTCTGACTTTGCTTTCTCCTCTATTGGTCTGTTTTTCAACCCTGAGCCAACACCATACTCTCTCAATAAGTGAGAAAATATAAATATCTTGGCAGTTGGGAGCTCAAGTCCTCCAGTACTTTTCTTCTCCCAGTATATTGCCTTGGCTACTCCTAGCCCTTTCCGTTTCTGAAACATCTGAATATTTGGAATCAACTTCACGCACACGCACAAACGGACACACACACAAACACACACACACACACAGCACCTGTTTAGACTCTTACTGAAATTGCATTGAATTTGTAGATTTATCTTTACTCTTTTGGGACTTAGCATTCATAAGCTTGGTTATCCTTCTATTGTTTCAAGGATTTAACTTCGATAGAAGACCTGGTACCTAGTTTTTCCAAAAGAGTCTGATAATTTCAGCCTACACTTGCATTGTGAGTCACCTCTGGTTCCCAGTGTCCTTCAGGTTTTAGTTCATTTCATCAGGAATGTGACGTTTATCACAGGAAGCCTACTCATCGCAGCCACTCATTTTCTTTATAAGATCAGTAACAGCTGATCGATGCCTCCCTTTCCATTTCTGATATTGGGAATGAGTATTTTTCTTTGTTGTCTCTTCTGTTTCACCAATACTTTGAATGCCTCCAGATAATCAACTTTGGCTTTGTGTGTTTACCTCCTATTCATTTCTCCTCTCCTCTTTGTATTTCCTTCATTTCTTTGGGTAGGTAATCTATGCTTATCTAACTTCCTGAATGGCAGCTGAGAAAATTTTCACCCTGTTCTCTCTTCTACGAGATGCCTGTAACGTGATATATTTTCACTAAGCACCTTTTCCGCTCCTTTCCCTGCACTTTTAACTTGCGATCACCTCACAATCCTTTAGACCTTACTGTTACCCAGTTTCCACCGGGGCCTCTCTTCTGTATAATTGGTTTAGGACTAGTTACCAAGAATTTAGGGATTTGCTGGTTCTCTCGAGTAATGATTCTCCCTCAGTTTCATTGTAACAGAGAAGGAATGCTAGTACTGTCAGTCATGGAGACTTGTGATGCTGGGGTATGTCACGGCATGAACCTGCCCCGCCACCTCTGCCCCTGCCCAGAGCTTCTGGAACCATCTCCCCGCTCCGTGTCCTCTAACACTTTCGGGCATCTACCTCCACCAGACGAGACTACCTCTGACGAGACTGCCCCTGGGGGCGCTCTCACTTGCGACCGCAGCGAAACCTTCTGGAAGCTGCGCAAAGCCTGATGGGAGACGCCGCTCAGTACTTCCGGGTTGAGTCTGGTCGCGGAGCCTAATTGACTTCTCCTCACACACCTGCAGCTTCGTGTGGGTTCCCACTGGAGTTCGTGTCCTGGTAGGTTCCAGTAGGTTTAGACAAGACAAGGTTGGGGGCGGTTTGGGGATGGGGCAGAGGAAGAGGAAATCCCAAAGTCTGGCTGGGACACGGGTGTGGGGAAGTTTCCACAGTTCTTGGCAGGACGTGAGTATCTGGGAAGATTCCAGAAGGTCTTCGCAGAATAGGGAGGCTGAAGAAGGCTCCAAAAGGTCCTCCGGGACATGGGGTCTCAGGTGAGGTTAGGGAGGCCTGGGAAGGACAAGGTGCAAGGAGACGTTTCTAGAAGGTCTGGGCAGGACCCTGAAGGGTTGGCGGGGAGAGAGACGTGGAAGGTTCCCGAAGGTCTTCACAGACCACAGGGCTGGGGAAGGTTCCAAAGGCCTGGGCACAATGTGGCGGGGCGGGGAGCGGGGGTTGGGGGAGGCGGTGGTTTAGAAAACCTGGGCAGGAGATGGCAGGCGGGGTACAGCTGGATGGAGGAACAGATGGGAGGTGGCTAGAAGATTCCAAAAGTTCTAGGCAGGAGGTAGGGTGGTGGACCCAGAACTTCAGACTTGGACTCAGTCTCAGGTCAGTGTCTGCAGATTCTGTGGTTTGGCCCTTCCCTCGTGAAGCCGGGATGGCAGATGCAACTGTGACCATCCCCATCCGTTCTGACAGCATGCATCCCTCTACTGGGGTCCCATGGCTTCCCCTACCTACCTGGCAGCCTTTCCTGTGGGTATCCTTTCCACCACCACCTGGGCCATTCATCATCATCTTCTGGGGATGGGTGACGTGGGAACCCACACAGCATCTTCACCACTGAAAGCCACGTCCCACCAGGACCCCACCCAGCATCTCCGACCTTGAGGCTGGACGCAGCCCAACTCATATACCCGTCACCTGCAGAGTCCACATTGATTTAAATCACACCCCTAGGAGGATCAGGTATTTCCTGCTAAAAGCAATTCACAGGTATGACATTTCTGTTAGCTTTCTGTTAGTCAACACCATCAGTGGACGACCAGCACAGAGATTTAACCAGGTCATCACTTTCTTCGCCAAGCTAGTGGTACCAAAAGAAAAGGAAAATGACGTTATGGGATGCCACTGAACTTTGCCCTTTACAATCTTTTGTAATGTCTGGAGCTAAAATCGGGAGGGGGTGGTGTCACAATAATCCAGGATCCTGAGTAATCTCCAGGATCTTTTTTCCGGAGATTCTTTCAGATGATTTCTTTCCAGTTGGCGCCAAATAAGGTTCTTTATCACACTTTTCTTGGAGGGAACTCATCCACATGGTGTTATCAATGTAGCAACTCACTAAGTCATATCATTATCATTCTTGAGATCCACCACGCTCGATTTTTCACATATGCTGGCAAATTCAAACACCTCTGTGGGAAAACTCAATGTGTGATGAGTCCCATTTCCAAAGAATACAACTTTTGCCTGAATTGGGAGGTGTTAGCTAAGTTGGCCTCATAGACCAAGTCTCCCATGAGCTGTTTTTCTTCTTGGACAGTCTTTGCCATATCAGGGACAAGTGAAGCAATGCAAAAGGCCACCTGTTTTAATTCTCATTCATTTAATGATGTTCTTAATCCTTTTTCTACCCCCATAGAAGTTACTGTAGCTTGTAAGACTGTGACTAGCAATGTTAAAACATTCTAAATATCACTCCCAGCCCATTTAACCTATACGCTGCAGAAGCCTTAGATTTCTGCACGCAGGGTTAGGCAGTCAAATTCTGGATCTTTAGTTTTTAACTGAGAAGGTGAATTAAGACTCTCGTTCAAATAGTTTCTGCCCTATGCCGTAATTCTCATAATGGGTTAAATCTGGGCTAAAAAAATGTAGAACACATTAAAAAAAAAAATTGGCCATGCCACCTGGCTGGCTGCATCTTAGTTACCTGATGAATAATTGTACGTGGGCCCATGGCAGTGAAAGCATGGAGTCCTAATGACTACCAACAGGGAATTCTCTGTAGAGCACATTTTAAATCCCTGGCATTTTATATAAATTATCTGAGGCAGTAATGTTGAAATATTTTACAGTGAGTGCAAGGATGTGTGTGTGTGTGTGTGTGTGTGTGTGTGTGTGTTCAGTTGTGTCCAACTCTGTTCGGTATAAGCAAGTGAAAGTGTTAATTGTTCAGTCATTGCTCTTTGTGATTCCATGGACTGCAGCCTGCCAGGCTCCTCTGTCCATGGAATTTTTCAGGCAAGAATACTGGAGTAGGTTGTTATTTCCTCCTCCAGGGGATCTTCCCAAGCCAGGATTGAACCTTTGTCTCTTGTGTCTCCTGCATTGGCAGGCAGTTCTTTACCACTGCGTCACCTGGGAAGCCCACCACCTTGTCCACCTTAACATTTTACTAGTTTTCCCATGTGTCTATCCATCTGTCTAACAATGCGTTATTCACTTTATCTTTTGGATTCCTTTCAAAGTTAACTACAGGCATCAGCGTTATCTCCCTATGAATTGTAGCAGTTTTACTTGTGTGATTCATGCTTTATACATCTTATCTAAAACGTCAACATCCAACATCTGTTGGATCATCAAAAAAGCAAAAGAAAAATATTTACTTTTGCTTAATTGACTATGCCAAAACCTTTGACTGTGTGGACCACAACAAACTCTGGAAAATTCTTAAAGATGTGGGAATACTAGACCACCTGACCTGCCTCTTGAGAAATCTGTATGCAGGTCAAGAAGCAACAGTTAGAACTGGACATGGAACAACAGACTGGTTCCAAATTGGGAAAGGAGTACGTCAAGGCTGTATATTGTCACCCTGCTTATTTAACTTATTTGCACAGTACATCATGTGAAATGCCAGGCTGGATAAAGCACAAACTGGAATCAAGATTGCCGGGAGAAATATCAATAACCTCAGATACCCAGGTGACACCACCCTGGGTCAGGAAGACCCCTGGAGAAGGAAATGACTACCCACTGTAGTATTCTTGCCTGGAGAATTTCATGGAGAAGCCTGGAAGGCTACAGTCCATGGGAATCACAAAGAGTTGGACACAACTAAGTGACAAACACTTTCATTTTTCACTTTTCAAAGGGAAAGTCATGTTTATGTCTTTCTTTTTTGCATTTGGGGGCATCAGTTTTGCATCTGTTTGTTCCAAGGTCTCAGCATTATTTGTCACAGGAGAGGCCATTTCTTCAATGCATTTTTTTTGCTTGTCACCTTTGTCTAAAACCAGTCAGTCACACATGGGTAGGTCTACTTCTCGACTCTTTATTCCATTCTTCTGACTGTATGTCTAAGCTTTCTGCAGCATCATGCTGTCTTTGGTTATCATAGCTTTCTAGTAAGTCTCAAAATCAAGTAGTATAAGTCCTTGGCTCTTCTATTTCCAAACTATTTTGGCTATTCTAGGTCTTTCACTTTTCTACTTCAATTTTAGAATCCCAGTTGATTATTTCTACATTGAAAATATATCTCTGGGAAATTTGAGATTGTGCTAAATCTACAGATCAATTTAGGGAGAACTGACATCTTAGCAACAGTAAGTCTTCTGATCTGGGAACACAGCATATCATTCCACTTTTTTAGGGCTTGCTACTCTTCGGATTTCTGTTTACCTGGTGACATTGCAAATTCAGCTTTCTGGTTTTCTCTTCTTGCTGTCGTTGTGTTTGTGGTTGCTAGAGTTAATACAGGTTCTCATTTGGCTTTCTAATTCCTAACCAGACAAACCAAAAAAGAATCAATCAACAATATAAGTGTGTAAGGGCATAAGGCTGGCAGGCCTTGTGAGAGAGAGGGCTAGCCTCAGCACTGATCTGGGCAGTGAGGCTGGGCTGGGTGGTGCAGGGGTAGCCAAGCCTTCTTGTACCCTGGGGTCAGGCTGCACCAGTGAAGACCTGGCCATGGATGGAGAGGAAGATGAAGAGGGAAGAGGAAGGGCGGTAGCGCTGGGTGGGAGAGTACCCCATGGTGTCTCCTAAGAGAACAGGAGTTCAAATCAGGGGTGGGGGAAACCCGGTACTGCCTTGGGGGAGCTGCGGCAGGAACACTTGCCAAGCAAGTTTGCTGGGGCATGGGTGAATGAATGCAGAGTTCCAGGGAGTGATGGGGACAGAGGGGACTTGGTGGTGGTGGTGACAGCCCCCCCCAATCAGCATTGAGAGGCCACACCCAGCCCCTGGCCCATGGATGAGGAGAGGGTCTGCCCCGGTGACCAGTGGGGAGGGCCCTGAATGGTACTAGACCAACAGGGGTCAAATCTAACTCCAGAGTCAGAGCTGACCAAGGGGCCCTGCTTGTTCCTCATGTCCAGGACCAGGCATCACTGGAAATGATAACCCTCCTTGCTTTGCTTCTGGTCTTGGGCCTGCCACAGGTGGCGAGCAATCTCACCGTGTCTGGAAGACAAGGTCAGTTCTGGCCCTGAGCCTCCTGGGCTGGGAGGAGGAGGTCTGGAATGCCTGTGCAGACACAGGGTGGCCATGGCCCCAGGTGGGTCCAGGCAGGTGTAGCCCAGAGAATTCAGTGGGCAAGACAGCCTTAGGAGGGTGGTCAGCTGATATGGATACATAGTTGGGGAGCCTCTTGATGTGCGGTCCCCAAGGGCAGGCAGGGATGGCTGGTTTTATTGCCCAGCACCCAGCTCTCCCTGCCATGGCCCTGCCTTCCTGGGGATGGTGGGGCTGGAGGCCAAGCCTGAACCAGCCATCTTCAAGCCGCCTGGGGCTGTCTCTGAAAATGGAGAGCTGCTGGAGTGTGACCAGCTTCTTCCCTAGGAACAAGTCCTCCCCTGACACAGACCCCATGGTGGGCCACCTCGGCTCCTGGGTCAGGCAGGACACAGGGTCTCAGGCCAAGGAGTGTGGAGCCAGGCACTGGAGGCAGTGGGGTCAGCCAGGAAGGTGGGTGGACAGGGTGCATGGGTGCAGACTCCACAGCCATGGGGCTTCTTTCTCTAGAGCAGCTAATGTGAGGCGCCAGTGAGGTGTGGTGATGTGGGCATGTCCTGAGTGGGGGTTGGGGGAGGCAGGGACTCGGCTGTTTCCATATGACAGTGCATGTCTCCGGGCTGAGGCTCTGCGCTCGCCTGTGTTCATGCTATGGGTGTGGTGTGGGTCTGTGAGACACATCCAGTGGGCACACGAGAGAAGCCCAGAGAGGAGAGGAGGAGCTTGCAGGATAGGGGAGGCTGTGAGGCGCCAGAAAGATGGATGGACCCAGGGCTCTGTCCTCACTCAGAGGAAGGAGAGGATGGCAGGTGTTGCTCTGATGGGATCTGAGAGCTGCCACATTCCGCTTTCTTTTTATTCCTCCTTTCAGATGCTGTCCTGAGGTGTCACGTTTGTGAGAAGGAGAACAGTTTTGAATGCCAAGGGCCAGAAAACTGTGACAATGGCTCTACATACTGTATCTCTGCCGCCGTGAGTAAGTGTCCTGGGTCCCAGTGGGGCTCCACACATAGGTCAGTAGAATGCTTTCAGGACTTAGGGCCTGTCGAGTTTTCCTCAATAAAGAATAACTAACATAAAAATGATCCTTTTTTAAAATTTGAAGAGCAAAGTCCTGTGAAGCCAGGAGTGCCAGCAGGCCATTGAGGAGACTCAGCTTACATAAGTAACCCCAGAGCCGATGCAGGGTGGCACGCAGCAACCGCTGGCCAGACTGAAATACTGAGGTGCAGGGAGAAAGTAAAGGAGAGTTGTTTTCATTCACTTCTAGGTGAGCAGTTGAGCCTTAATGACTTCAATGTCTGACCAAGAATAGCTTTTACAAAAGATGTACATAATCAGGGCTTAAAATATGTCCTGAAAAGAGGATGCATGCTTTAAAACATTTGGAGACTGCTGCTCTGCCATCTGTAACTCCCCCAAGCACTTCTGGCCTCATGAAGAACTCTCTCCTGAGGGTGACTTTGAAGGCCCTGGCATGACCCAACAGTGGCCTTGTCTGGCCTGGAGAATTCACTTTCCATTCATCAGCCACTTCTGGGGCTTCCATGTTCCAAGAAGCGTGTGGGCTACTGAGTCAGTCGAGGCATAAGCCCCACTGCAGCCTCACCTGGACTTGATAACTTAGTGTGGAAAGATGACTGTGCAGTGAAATATGGGAGGAGGTGAAGTCAGAAGACAGGTCATGCCCCCAGTGCTGGCCGTGCCGGCAGTAGGCTCACAGTCACAGCAGTTACACCCAGGCCGCAGGAGTGGCTCCTTGAGAGGCCAGCTCCAAGCCCTGGGCAGTGGCCAGGATGGCCAGGTGCCCCTTGCTCCCGTGTGTCTCGTCTGTGGTCACAAAGGCTTGAGCAACCATGTTTGAGAAGTTGAGGCCCAGGGAACCTATGCGTTCCCAAATGGAGACTGCCAGGCTCAAGTGCAGACAGGTATGTGCAGACAGGTCAGAGATGGTGGCATCTGATGCCACGCCACCCCCAAAAGCAGCTCTGAACAGAAAGGCCTGACCCTCTTCCTTTGCAGTGACGGCTCCCAAATCCCTTTCAGGTGCCCTCTTTGAGTGGGGCTCTGGTAAGGGGCAATAGAAGGGTCAGGGTTGGGCAGACTTCAGGCAGAAATGGTGTTGGCGTTGCTGCTTTCAATTCATGAGACCCCCATCTCTCTGTCCTATTTCCCACTAGGAGTATTTCCACGGTTCTTCCTTATTTCCAAGCAGTGTGCACTGAACTGTGGGATGAATGAGGCATTTTCACAGATGGCCAGGTCATTCGTGCTCGTAAAGCCCACACCCTTTCTGTACCTGGCGTGCTGTACATCCAGCCTGTGCAACATCCAGAAACCAATCATCAGAGAAAACACAGAAGATGCTTACTTGAAGTTCATCAAGGGGCAGGGCTGGGGCAGCAGCTCCGGGCTGATGCCTTTCCTGACACTGGCTTCTGCGCTCCTGGGCCTCAGGCTGCCGTGACGAGGTCAACTGGCTGCAGGTGGTTGGGACTTGCTGTATTAAATTTGTTTTCCATCGATTAGCTCAATGGTGGTCTGACTTTGCAGGGACCTTGACGTGGGGTGGGGAGAATGAGTCCATTTGGCCCTACCTCACAGGCTGAATTACCGCAAGGCCAAACCTTCCCCACAGCCATTTTGTCTACACGTTGTTTCTCCTTGAAATCAAACCTTGTAACTGTTTATTGCTGACAATCACTCTTGACTCCTCTTCACCTTGGGGGGCCTTGGTATTGATGGAGGGCAGGGCCTGAGGCCCACCCATGAAGAGTAGACCTCAGACACTTCTGACCTTTGGGGGGGCCCAGGGTCAGTGGGAGAGACAGAATGATTTGGGCATAAGGTGTCTCTGGAGTGAAAGAAATACTGCTCAGTGTGGGGTAGTAGGACCCCCTCCTGATTACAGCCCTCTTCTGACAGGGGAGGCCCCTTGGCTTCTCTCCTTCAGCTCTTGCTTCCAAACTCCAAGAGACAGAAGAGGAGAAATTCTGTTGAGTAAGCATGGATTTCCCCCACCAACCGGCATAGGTGTGTGGACTCACAGATTCTTGCACGTGCGTTTGTCCAGCATCTGAAGCTTGGGCAGGCACACAGCAGCGCTGCTGCTGGTGCTCCAGCCTTTGTCCAGTCTCTGTTTGAGATGTAGCCGTGCACAGACAGCCAGAGAGTTGAGCCACAGTTCTGCACAAAACAAATGCTCTCTCCCCTGTGGCCCCGACTGGGTGCTAGGGTGGGTGCAGCCCCATCTGCAGCTCTCCTGCTTCCCCCTCCCTCCCATACTCTGGCCCGCCTCACCTAGTCTGACTCAGGGAATGCTGTTTGGGGCATCCTGGAAACCTTCCAGAGAGTCTCAATGGCCCCAGAAGGGGGTACTGTGGGGCAGGCAGGGAGCAGGGCTGTCTCTGTCACATCTAGAGCCTCTGAACCAGAAGGGCCCCCGAGTGTTGGCCAGTGACTCCACAGCTGACAGTTTCCAGTTTCTGTTCGGCTCCTGCTCTGTGCATGTCCCTTTAGCGTAGGCATTGCACTCCCGCCTTCCTGCTCATGCCCTGTCCAGAAGCGGCATTCCTAGGACTCCCCACTCTCAGCCTAGGACAAGACTTTAAGTAGGATCCCTTTTGTTAAGGCAGGCAAGAGATGCAAGAGGTCAACTATTCAAAAGTTTCCATGGCAGCTGGACACTGGCATCTCTTCACAGGAGGATGGTTAGCGCAGTGTAAGATGACTGGGACATCAAGACCCATGGACAGGGAGAATTCCCTAGGTTTGGATCTGGTGGGTCTTTGGTGATCTGATGAAGAGTACTTTCAATGATTAAATGATGAGAGATATCAGATTATTGCAGGATGAGGAGTTCAAGTGAATTGGGGAAAATGCTGTCACCAGATAGATACACTTTCTAGAAGTCACTATGGAAGGAAGAAGTTTTAAGAGGACAGTGTTTAGAAAAAACAGATCACGGATCAACATCGATGCCACACCAAGAATGTAAAGACTTGGGAATCTTTATCTGTGAAGAGCAGGGAGCCAGTTGAGTGAAGGACAGGCAACGGGGGCCCAGCTGGTGCAGACAGAATGGAACAGGATCCAAAGCAGAGGCTGCAACCCCGGCAGGAGAGCAAACACTTCTGTGAGCGAGTAGAGGGACAAGTAGGAGTGCACAGAAAGCTCACATGTTGGAAGGAGCCAGGAAATGAAAGAATTCATTCCCAAACAGTCACATATTCTCTGTGAAGCTGAAGACAGGGGTGTCTGCTAAAGAGTGAGCGCACAGACGAGGTGGGCATGATGTCAGCTTGGAATAGGCCCTGAAGGCAAGAGAGAGAGAAGGTCATGGCTGAGACCATGCAGAGACCCAGAAAAGCTTGCTGGCAAGAGGACCCAGGAGCAGTCCCAGAATAGGAGCTGAAATGGCAGGGCCTCTAGTGGCTCAGTTGGGAGACCCGGGTTCAATCCCTGGGTCCAGAAGATGCCCTGGAGAAGGAAATGGCAACACACTCCACTATTCTTGCCTAGAAAATTTCAAGGACAGAGGAGACTGGTGGGCTACCCTCCATGGGGTCACAAGGAGTCAGGTACAACTGGGTGATGAACATTTTCTATGAGGTCTAGGTGTTCACCAATCCAAGGTCACAAGGGCAAGAGGGAACTACACTTGGGTTCAAGAGAGCAACTGAGGAACAAACGATCTGTCAAAACTTAGCTGGAGAGAGGCGGGCAAACCAAGGTGAGCAGGGCCAGGCCAGGCCTGGACGGCTACATGGAGGTAGACAGCAGAATGTTGGCCAGAGCTGACAGAAGGGCCTGAGAGGAAGAGGCTTACAGTGCCCTGGAGACGTCAAAGCTTCATTCAGAGAGAGGGAGAGCTCACGTGAGGGGGAGGAAACGTGTTACTCTAAGTGGCATTGCTAAGGTGGCCACTGTGCTCTTTAAGAGCAAGTGTGATGCAAGTGACAGAAAACTGCAAACAAGGGGGTCTCAGCAAGAGTAGCAAGTGTTTCTTTCTTGTTCGTGTAAACAAAGCGCAGTGCTCAGCAGCCCAGAGCTGTGTTGAGGGGGAGCAAGCTCCACCTGGTGAGCGCTGCAGCAGCGCAGAGCACATGCTCTAGCGGGGACGAGACTGGGGCAGCATTTTTTGTTCAAAGTGACAAGATACACATGCATGCCCAAACTATCACCTATATGTAGGCTTTAAAAACAAACAAAATGGAGAATTTGAGGGTCCACTTTAATTGAAAGCAGCTTTCTAGGGAGAAGGCAGCTTTCTAGCCTTTCAGAAGCTTTATGAGCTGCCAGTTCTTTGGACTACTGGACTTGATGGGCCCCAAGAAGACACGTGGAGGCGCTGGGGAGTACAGCCTTCAAACCTTGCCCCTCAAACCCAGCCAAGGACCTGTCTCCTGAGACACACGGAGCGACTCCCAAGTTCCACTCCAAAGCCTCCGTCTCTGAACGAGCACACCCACCTGTTGTCTGTCTCAAGCACATGGAGCACTCCTTCCAACTCTCCTTTTAGAGGCCAAGCACATAACTGAAACTACAGCAAAACAAAAACAGTACAAGAAAGGAACATTAGAGGCCAACATACTTGTGAACAAAACCCAAAAACTGCCTAACTGGCTGTATTAAAATAATAACAGGTTATGACCAAGTACAGTTTGCTCCAGAAATGTAAGAATGACTCAGTCTTAGAAAATGATGTCCAACAAGAAGGATGATAACCACAGCATCATTAACATTCACTAATTGATCTTTTAAAAATGCTGTGACCCCTAGGAACAGAAAAAGTCAATAATTTAATACAAGTTACCCACCAGAAAGCTCAAACACCATACTTTGTGGCGAAGCATTCAAATGCTCTCACATAATCCAAGGATGTGACGAGCCCACGCACCGTCCCAGCTAGTCAGACATGGTCAGCCTCGACAGTGGGGCCTCAGGCACATCATGAAGGAAGGACTGCAAAAACGCTTCTTCTCAGCAACAACCCTGTCAGCTAAAATCCCTCCTATTACAGACCAGTTAAAAATGTCGCATGAAAAAAAAAATCTGAATACTTTTTAACTGTACACCAACCTAATGTGAACATTTCAGAAGAGGAAGAAAGGAAAGAAGGGGGGAAGGAAAGGAAATAAAATAATCTTTACCATATACAGTGAGCAAGGAGTGAAGCTGGCAGCTGCTTCAGCATATTTGCTCTTTTTCTATCACCGTGAGCCTCAGGTTGGGCAGCGGACAAGGCACTGGGTTTCCATGAGAGAGGAAGTGAAAGCAAAAGACATAAATGAGGCACTTCAGAGGGGATGTGCTCTAAATTAAATACTAAACTAGGGGAAAAGACTCTCTCTGCACAAGGAAACTTGTCTATGTCAGCACTGGCTCCACATGGAGAAAAACGTATGAAGAGAAGTTTTTCCTCAGAATTAGATACGGTCATTATCACTTGGGGCTTGTATTTCCACTACTGGTTTATTCCAATAAACCTAAGCCACAAGATAAATGTTAAGTGGTAATGGATGAGTTTCACCCTGTGATACCTACAAAAGCAAAGGAAAATCCTTTCTGAAGGAATACTCACTCAGCTCAGAAGTCATAGAGTCCCAGAGGTATTATCTCAATAAATATCTGCTAAAAATCAAAATTCACAAAAGACACAAGAACACAAGAAACAACAAGTAAGCAGAAGTGGATCACCAAAAGTTTCAAACGTTGGAAATCACAGGTCTGTAATACAAAATAAATTTGCTTTTAGAAATAAAAGAGCATAGAAAAGATGAGGAAAAGAACGACAGACTGTCAAAAATATTAGGCAAAAAATCAGGAAACTGCTGGGAGTGAGTGATGTAACCTCTGTAACCTTATACAAACTCAAGGGAGAAATTAAACAGTAGATCGCACACAGATGACGAGATGACAACACACTGGAATTTGAGCTGAACAAACGATTCCACTGCAACCAAGAGGTTAAAAGAGATGGGAAATACAGAGACGAAACTAGAAGACATGAAGAATAAGAGAGAAGCTAATACAGAAAACAAGCAGGATTCCAGAAGAGGACAGAGAAAGCAGAGCACAGGCAGTGTTCAAACAAAGAGCAATGGGCGATTTTCCAAAAGCGATGCAACAGCATTCAGGTCAAGCAATCACAACAGGCCCGCTGCTCCGAGACACACTCAGAGCAAAACGTCCAGACTGCAAACCAAGAGAAAATTACAAAAGCCTCCAGAGAGAAAACACGCATCTGGAAGCGAACAGCAGTTATATCCTGCGCAGGCCACAGCTCTGGGAGGCAGAGGGCAAGGCAGTGGCAACTTCAAAGCGCTGAAAGAAAACAGCCAAAAAGTAACTTGGCCTTGAATACTAAAAGGCTGTTTATAATAAGTAAAAAATAAAATGGTTTACCACTGACTAGTAATTACTAAAGGAACTCCCCCAAAAGCATTAAGAGGAGTGAAAATAATCCCAGACAGCAAGACGGAATGCAAGAAAGAACCAATTTTTAAAAAACATGTTAATATGTGGTGCCATGGACTGTACTGTATCCCCACAAATTCCTGTGTTGAAGCCCTAATTCCTGGTGTGACTGTATGTGGAGGAAGGAAGTAAATAAGGCTAAGAGGTCATAATGGTTGGGCCTTGATACAAAAGAATGAATATCCTTAGAAGATGAGACTCCAGAGAGCTCTCTCTCTCTCTCTGCCACGTGAGGACATGGCAAGAAGGCCACCATCTGCAAGCCAGGACGAGGGCTCTTGCCAGAAAATGAATCATCTGGTACCTCGATCTTGAACGTGCAGCCTACACAACTCTGAGAAACAAGTGTCTGCTCTTTAATCCCCCTAGTTCACGATGTTTTGTTGTAGCAGCTGGAGCAGACTAAGACATGTAAAGTGAAAGTCGCTCAGTCCTGTCTGACTCTTTGCAACCCCAGGGACTATACAGTCCATGGAATTCTCCAGGCCAGAATACTGGGGTGGGTAGCCTTTCCCTTCTCCAGGGGATCTTCCCATCCCAGGGATTGAACCCAGGTCTCCAACCCAGGTCTCCTGCATTGCAGGCAGATTCTTTACCAGCTGAGCCACCAGGGAAGCCCAATTGTGGATAAAGCCAAATAACACTAACAAGATAGCCCCAAAATAATATTTTCTCATTTGGAAGGTTAAAGAAAATAAGGCCATACTGGATACAAATGGTGTGAAAAGGCATGATTAACAATGAAATGTTCTCTGGTTTCTATGTGGTTCACAGAGAAATCAGAGATGGCCATAGGCATAAAGGGTCAATGCCAAAGTGTCACAGAAATGGAGTTTGCTACCTTCTACCTAGCAATAGAAAAAAGAAACCAATACTTGAGAGAAAATGGATAGAAGAAATTTAAAGGTACTAAATAATAGGTGATAGAAATGCATCTGTATGCCTTAACAATCACAATAAATCAAATCACCAGCTCAGAGACAGACTATCAGATTGAAGTTTTTGTTTTAATCCAGAAAAATACTCAAAACAAAAGACCACAGAAAAATTCATCATAAAAGACAGAAGAAGATACAGTAGGCTTAAACTATCCATGTTAAACAAACAGACTTTAAGGCAAAAATCACTAACAGACATAAATAACAAAATGTTCAACTTACCAGAAAAAGGTTTTTAACAAATTAAAATTTATGTGTATCTAATGTAAGTGCTCCAAAATACATAAAGTAAAAAGTGTTAGAACAAGGAGAAACGGACAAAACCAGCAACAAAGTGGAATATTTAGACACACTTCTCCCAACAAGAGACAGACCTGAGGGCAGAAGTTGAGTAAAAACACTGAACAACGCAATTAACATGCCTTGAGCTCTGCACCCAGCAGTCAGTGCAGGCGCTCTGCTGAAAAACAAGACCCCGAATGAAAAATGTCAAGTCCTGCGAACTGGACAGTTAAAGTCTCCACAAAAAACAAAACGATACACAACAGAACACCGGGATAAAGCTATAGCATCTTCCAGGGGGAAAACTGACAAGCATTTTAAAACCTCAATTTTTATAATAGAAGAACATCAGAAAATCAAGGAATTACACATTCCATTTTGAAAGTTAAAAAATAGTAATGAGACAATAATGAAGTGGCAAAAATTAATGAAATAAGAATCTAGAGTATGACAGAAAGGACCAAGAGCTGAATTAGCAGCATTTGAAATAAAAGCAAAGATAGGGATTTCAGTAATGGAGAAGAGCAGTAGGTAGAAAACATCAGACTGAACACTGTACCACTTTTAAAGAATGGAAAGAGCTTGATAACTGGGCCATGGTGAAGGGTCCAACATGCTTGAATGCAGATGTAAATGTGGACTCCATTTTTTAACCAATACTTTGCCATGTAACTTTGCAGCCCCATCAACCAAAGGCTGGATTTATTTCCTTTGACTTGACTTGGGGCTCAAACTTCTAATTTGTTAAGGTCTGCTTTCTTATTTATGCCTCTATCACCATCATGAGTGGGGCTTCCCAGGTGGCACGGGTGGTAAAGAACCCGCCTGCCAGTGCAGAAGACACAAGAGATGCGGGTTCAATCCCTGGGTTGGGAAGATTCCTTGGAGGAGGGCATGGCAACCCCACTCCAGTATTCTTGCCTGGAGAATCCCATGGACAGAGGAGCCTGGCCAGCTACAGTCCATGGGGTCACAAAAAGTCGGACACGACTGAGCAACTTAGCATGTATGCACAAATGTACCATCATGAGGAGAAACTGCTCATTATAACCCTCGTAGTGGAAGGATGAGAGACACATATGGCTGAATCATCTCAGCTGAGCCCAGTTCTGAATGAGAAGCACAGCTACCCTCTGGGCCCAGCCTACCCTAAGATGCACAGATGAGACTGTCAGTGCTTTAACTCTGAGAACTTTGGAGCCTCTGGTGACACAGCAGCAGCTGAGACAATGTGGATCCATTAAGTGGAAAAGAAAGAGAACGGGTCAGACACAACATTTCAAGATTCAGGAGCTAAAACTTTCCCAAAACTGATTACATATCACCCCATAGATTTAAGAAACTCTTTACAAAATTGAAGTAGGATCAAGAAAAATCATATCTATGCACATCGTAGTGAAACTAATGAACACCAAGAATAAAAGGAAAATCTGAAGAGCAGCCAGACAAAATAGCTACAAAATAAGAGTTCCAAAACAGAAAGTAAGCAATGAAAGGGGACAATGCAATGACACCGTCAAAACACTGGCAAAAAATAGCTACCAATCTAGAAGCAAAAATACTGCTCAAAATTCAAAGGTGAGAAATGAAATATTTCCTGCCATATCAGTAACCAATGACGCCCCAGCCACCAGGGACTGCAGCCATCGTGCATGGTGAGCTGGTGAGCTCTGAGGAAGCTCAAGGTGTGGACACAGGGCACTGGCCTCAGGCAGCTGAGATGCATATGAAAGTAATGATTCCGGTGAGCCCAGGCTCCTGCATCTTCCCATACATAATAAAACACTAAACTCCTTAATTTGGGATATTTAAAAAATTATTTTAATTAATAATAATCTTTTGATGTTCAGACTAACTGCCCTTTGCTGCAAAACTTCTAATAACCTGACTCCTCCCTGCATCCCCTCGCAGCGGTCTCTCAGGGTTACTTGAGATGCTCTCTCCTGCAAAGTCCTAAAACTTCCCACAGAATAAAATATAACTCTCAACTTTTAGGTTGTGAATATTTTTTGGTAAGTCCGCAAAGGTTAACAGCAAATTCAATGAAACAAAAATCTCAAAGAACTTATCCCCAGCGGACCACACTAAATACACACACACACACACACACACACACACACACACACACACACACACACACACACACACACACACACACACACACACACACACGAAAGAGCTAGAAAAATGATCTCAAACGTAAGCCCAGAAATGCAGAGAAAAAAGAAAAGCAGCAAATGTGAGTCAATCTAAATGAATATTGAAACAGTAATAATGAGGTCTTGGGGTGTCACTACATATAAAGAACTACATACATCGTTAACCCAATGATATCAATAGTGTAGAGAGTTGCCTATGGCAGGAGCGGCACAGGGGTCAGCGAGAAACCAATACACGGGGCCAGTGCTCCGAGAGGCGGTAAACACAACAGACGAGCCTCGCTGCGTTCCAAAGACACCTTTACTTTTGGTCAATGAAATCTGCATTTTATAGATTTCCACAAAAGATGCCCCGCCTCCCCGACCCCCGCGCCCCCACCGTTTACGTGTAGGAAAGACATTCTCAGCTCCCAGGTGCTGTAACACCAAGCGGCCGGCCCGGCCTCAGGAAACCGCTAACATGCAGAAGCGCCAAGGAACGGGCCAGCTCACGGAGCTGACGAGACCCCCCTCCACGGGGAGAGTGGAGCCCGAGGCTTCCGGGCCAGCACAACCGCGGCCTCGTTAAGCAACTGCGGACGGAAACGCTCAAACCTGCGCAAAGGCCTCAGGCCCCGAACTCGGCAGACCCCGGAACAGGCCAAACACAACCGGAATTACCGCGGAAGGAGTGTGTGCTCCCCCGGCACCAGCCCCACCGCTCCCTCTGGCGCCCCTAGCGGCCCAGCCCCGCTTGGCTGCACCAGGACGCTCCAGTGTAATCTCCAGACTTGGCGGTTGGGGGTAGGGGTGGAGGGTGGGCAGCGTCCTGGGCTGGTGCAGATGTTGGATCAGAAGCTAGTCACGGGCATACGCTGCAAACAGTAAACAAAGGAAGGGTGGTAGAGCATCTAATGTCAGACAAAGGTGATTCCAACACAACATGCATTACTATAGTGGAGAGCTTTTCGTAATTACCAAAGGGTAAATCCGAGAGGCTGAAATGATTCTAAATGGATAAGCATCTATTAACATAGCCACAAAATTTAAAGCAAACATCAACAGAAGCAAAAGACAAGTTGGTAGATTTCAGTACATTTTTCTCTGTGTAAGATAGAACAATTTCAGTTCAGTTCATTCATTCAGTCGTGCCCGACTCTGTGATCCCATGGACTGCAGCACGCCAGGCATCCCTGTCCTTCACTATCTCCCGGAGCTTGTCAAACTCATGTCCACGGAGTCCGTGATTCCATCCAACCATCTCATCCTCTGTCATCCCCTTCTCCTCCTGCCGTCAATTTTCCCAGCATCAGAGTCTTTTCCAGTGAGTCAGTTCTTCGCATCAGGAGGCCAAAGTATTGGAGCTTCAGCTTCAGCATCAGTCCTTCCAATGAATATTCAGGGTTGACTTCCTTTCGGGTTGACTGGTTTGCTCTCCTTGTTGTCCAAAGGACTCTCAAGAGTCTCCTCCAACATCACAGTTCAAAAGCATCAATAGAACAAGGCAGGACATTAATAAAGCTATAGAATATTTGCACATCATGACTAACAGTCTTGACCTAGTAACTGTCAACTTCAATAATATAACAGCCAGATAGTTTACTGGCAAAAGCAAGTTTACTCAGGAACAGCAACAGAAATTTCGACTTCAGACAAGCAATCTGGTGCCGACTGTAAGCAAACCCACAGGACAAGGACGGAGAACTTGCTTTTATAGGAAAAAGGAGGAGATGGGCGGGGCCGCGATGATCACGGAAGAGTCCATTGGAGGAACTAAGGGTATGGTTGATGGAGGCTTCCCATTGGTTCCGCTGTTGCAGACTGGCTGAGTTGCATGCTGCGGAGAGGTGTCTTTTCTGCTGGAGAGTAAGCAGAGGTTAGTTCCTGTGGGGATGTAGGCCCCTTGTCTGTTCCCCTTGAAGTAAGTGATTATGCATGTAGGGGGAGAGCTCCCCACTTCAGGTCTGTCCCAGCAACAACTTTAGCTGCTGCTGCTGCTGCTGCTGCTAAGTCGCTTCAGTTGTGTCCGACTCTGTGCGACCCCATAGACGGCAGCCCACCAGGTCCCCTGTCCCTGGGATTCTCCAGGCAAGAACACTGGAGTGTGTTGCCATTTCCTTCTCCAATGCATGAAAGTGAAAAGTGAAAGTCAAGTCGCTCAGACATGTCCGACTCTTAGCGACCCCATGGACTGCAGCCCACCAGCCTCCTCCATGCATGGGATTTTCCAGGCAAGAGTACTGGAGTGGGTTGCCATTGCCTTCTCCTGAGATTTCTTTAATTCCACATAGCATATGTGAATTATTACATCCAACAAATAAACAATGTTGTCAAGGGACACGGAATAGTCACCAAACATTTGTCCATATGCTTGGGTGTAAAGCAATTCTCAACAATTTCAATGGATTGAAATCTGGAGTATGTATGTGTTTTACCATAGTGACATTAAATAAGAAACTAAGAACAAAAATTAAAATACTCCCAAATATTTGGAAATTGAGCAATACATTCTTGAATAGCCTAAGACTAAAAAAAAATAATAGAAATTAGAAAATATTTATATTAAATTGCAATGTGTCTGACACATTATTATCTGTGGTATAGTGCTAAAGCCATGCTTATAAAGAGAAATTTGTGATCTGAAATCATATATTAATGGGGAAAATCTGAAAGTCAGAGATCTGGGTATATATTTCAAGAATTAGAAAAAGAATAGCAATCCCCAAAGAAGTAGAAACAGACTAGTAAAATAGAAATGCACAAAAGAATAAAAATCAAAAGTTATTTCTTTGAAAAAATAATAAAACTGATAAACCCCTAGAAAGAATGATTATGACTAAGAGAAGACACAAATTATCAATGTAGGGAATAAAAATGATGACATTTCTACAGGTCCTATAAACATTAAAAAGATATGGAAAAAGGTACCATCTAGGACTAGGCAATGGAGAAGGCAATGGCACCCCACTCCAGTACTCTTGCCTGGAAAATCCCATGGATGGAGGAGCCTGGTAGGCTGCAGTCCATGGGGTCGCTAAGAGTTGGATATGACTGAGTGACGTCACTTTCACTTTTCAGTCTCATGCATTGGAGAGGGAAATGGCAACCCACTCCAGTGTTGTTGCCTGGAGAATCCCAGGGACGGGGGAGCTTGGTGGGCTGCCGTCTATGGGGTCGCACAGAGTCGGACATGACTGAAGTGACTTAGCAGTAGCAGGACTAGGCAAAGAGTTCTTAGAGTTGATACCAAAAGCAGTCCATAAAAGAAATGATTGATAAGGTGGGCTTCATTAAAATTAAAAACATGTTCTGCTAAAGTCTGTGTTAAGAAGATGAAAAGAGAAACTACAGATGGAGAAAATATTTGCAAGCCATATATCCAACAAAATATCATCCAAAATTCTAAGGAACTCTCAAAACTCAACAATTAAAAAAATATCCAATTTGAAAATGGGCTAGAACACATGAACTGACATGTCACCAATAAGCAGATGTAGGTGGGAAATAAGCACATGAAAAGATGTTCAACATCACTATCCTTTATGAAAATGCAAGTTAAAGTCACAATGCCATAGCACCATACACATTTCAAAGGGGCTAAGGTAAAAAATAGTGACCGCACCAAATGCTGATAAGGATGCATAGAAACAGGATCATCCATACACTGCTGGCGAGAAGGTAACATGGCATCGCCATAGCGGGAAATGGGGAGACAGTCTGACAGCTTTTTCTAGGACTCAACACGCAACCACAAGACGACCTACACTGTACTCTAGAGCACTGAAGACATGTTCACAAGAAGACCCTGTGGATACATGTTTATTGCAGCTCCATTCAAAACAGCCCCAGACTGGGAACAACCCAGATGTCCTTCGAGGGGCAAGTGGTTAAACCGACTGTGGCCCATCCATGTCACGGAATACCTCTCAGCAATAAAAAGGAGCAGACCAGTGATACGGGCAACAGCATGCATGAACCTGAAGGGAACGATGCTGGGTGAAAAAGCAACCCATCTCCCCCTCAGCCAATCTCATTATGGAGATTCGTCTGCATAATGATACAGACTTTCTCAAACCATCCAGAAGCCCAGGACTTCTTATAGGGAAATCTCACAGTAGAGTCCCCATGATCAGAAGGCAGCTGAGTCTTTGCAGCTGGTGATCAATGAATGAGTGAGTTGTATGTGGCGGGCTCTTGTCCTGAGCTCACCACTCACAGATCCACCAGTGAGAAGGGCACTCCCACCTTCTCCAGCCTACACATATTGAACACATATTGCAAGCTTGCCACAAGGGTAAAGCCCCAGAGCAAGCCAAGTCAGAAACCTTATTCCTCTCCAGGACACTTTACAGGAAAAAGAAGTGGTTAGACCAGCACTGATCCTCGGGCTCTGGTGGCTCGCTCTGGGCTCTGCTTACCTTGTCAGATCTTTGAGAAACATACTCAGGGCTTCAGAAGGTGTGACAGAAAGCCCAAGGGCTGGGCTGGAAAGTTCTATGGCAGGGCTGCCTCCTCATGCACTGCCAGCTCGTCTGGACAGCTCTTTGTCCCCTTATGGCAAACGGAGGAAGACAGGATCATGGTCACCCCCCACAGGACCACTGGGACAGGTGGAACTTAAGAGACAAGGTTGGTTTGCAAGCAGAAGAACTGTGCACCTAACGGGAGTGCTGGTTTGTGTGTGGCTGGGGGGTGGGGGCAGGAGGAGAGCGGGGGTGAGCAGGGCTGGGGCTCTCCGACGGTCAGCACCGCGCTGAACCTGGGCCACTTCCACTCCACCCGCCCGCAGGTGCCTAGGGCAGGAAGGGTTGCTGCTGTGATGGAGGAACTGATTTTACGTTATTTAATTTGCATTAATTTGAGTTTAAATACCAGGAGATGTCAGGACTTGATCCTAACAGATCTTAAGTGTCTGTGTCTTGCTGTTTGTTGCAGATTTTAAACTGAAACAAGCAAATACATTCATTGTGTCCTAATAGTTTAAACAGCAAGTTAAGTGCACAGCTTTCCCTGCTCATGGGGTCTCAGCAGCTCAGGAACGGTCTGAGGGACGTGCTCGGCTCAGCTCCCGCTCGGGGAGGCTCTGCGAACTCAGCAGCCCAGGGCAGATCCAGCCACGGTTTCCTGAGTCCTCGGCTGCGGGCAGTCAAACAGACCTCTGGTCTGCTGTCCGGGTCCCCGGGGCCTCCCTGGTGGCTCCGTAATTCCTGGAATAATGATGAGCCTCAGGGCTGTGGTTGCAGGCTGCCGGTCAGCTCTGGGCCAGGTGCCGAAGGCCCCCCAGAAGCAGACCAGAGAGGAGGGCTGAGGGCTGATGGTTTCTTCTGGAGGGGATGGCACGTCTCCAGGGCAGGCAGGGAGGGAGGGCGCCATCCAGCTGTGCTGCCGCCCACACAGGCAGGCCACACACTCTGTCCCGGGAGCCCGAGATCCTCAGAATCGTCCCAGCTGGGCAAGGGGGTGGGGATGCAGGCTCCCAACCCCAGGGGCCGTAGTTGGGGCCTCAGAGACTGAGGAGGGGAGATGCGGTCCAGGCCAGGAAGTGCCGACCAGGCCTGGGAACCTCAGGCACAGCTGTGGGTGCTGCTGTGGGTGCAGCTCTTCCAGGGCTGGCCAGGTGGGACTCCTTGGTGAGAACGAGAGCGAAGCAGGAAGCCTGCTTAAGGCCCCACTGCTGAGGGCCCGCAGCTGCAGTCAGGCCTCTGGGCTGCTGCCCCTGCCACATGCAGACCCCTCTCTAGATCTTCTCCGCTCCCTGGGATTGTGCGGAGTGTGTTCAGAGACACAGGGGCCAAGGCTGGGCACAGTGCCCAGCGTGTAGGAGGCACATAAACAGATATTTGTGGGATGAGTGAATAAATGCATGACTACAGTGTGCAGCGGCCCTCACTGTCTCCAGCTTACCTGTCCTCCCTGACCTGTCTCCCAGCTGTAGACTGAGAAGAGCTGCCAGGGTCCTGGTGGCCGGGGGGTGCCAAGGCCCTGCGTGCCCAGCATCTAGACCTCTGCAGCAGAACCAGCAAGGTGGTGCCACCCTTGGGGGGGCCAGCGGGCTTCTCCAGGCCCAGGTGCGGTCCTGCAGGAGCCGCCTGCCCCACAGTGACGTGGGCCATCCAGGTAGCAGGCCCCAAGATGGGCACAGCAGGCAGAGGAAGGCAGAGGGGGTCCAGTGGTGGTGTGAACTGCATGGGGTGGAGCTAGGAGCAGGACCCTCGCCAGCCGAGAGGGCATCTGAACGCTGGGGAGGAAGAACCTCAGGGCAGCGTTAAAGACACAAGGTTCTCCTCCTGGCATCCTCCAAGCTGGGGACAGACAGGTGGCAACCCTGTGCCCACTCTGCCATGTCGGTGCCCATTCAAGACCCTCCCCCACCTGGGAAGGGGCACGAGCTGAAGGTCTGGACCTGGCAGAGACAGCCCACTCCCTGGACAAGCGTGGCCTCAGCTATCCCCTGCATCCTCATGTGGATGGGGAGTGTGGCCCTGGAGCCATCCTGCTCCTGCCCCTAGGTGGCCTCACCCTCTGGAGTCCCAGAAGCCTGACAAGAAGTATGCTCCAGGCCAGCCCCAAGACGCCCTCAGAGGGGTCTTCTGAGACGGGAGAGAGATCAAAGGCCCCAATGAAAGTAACAACCTTTTGCTTTCTCTTCCCTTATCTTGTTTTAAACAGCTGCTGCTCATCAATCACCACTTTCGCTTCTGTGATCTTGCTTGCTTGTTGCAGGGGAGGGATCTGAGCTTTTTGAGCTAGAAGTTTCTGGTGTATAAAAGACACCCAGAACAAAGCCAGGACACTCAGCCTTTGGAAGTAACTCTGCCGAGCGGGCACCGGTACTGAATAAACCCTGCTGTTCTGTGCCGGGGTCCAGCCCCGGCTGATCCAGGGTATTCAAAGCGGGGACGGCGTCGACAACCTATTTATTTAAATATTTTATCAAAGATATAAAGAGTAATAGGATGAGGATAGCTCAGTGAGGAAATTTAGTGGAGAAAAGAGGCTGAATAAAATTCCAAAGCAGGGAATTTACGTCACCTACGAAGGCCGCAGGCGTCCTCCCGTTCTCCCAAAGGAGAGGAGACACTAAGGCCTCCCCGGTCGGATCTTAGAAGCCCAGGCAAAATTAGTAGGCTTGACGAGCTTCCCCGCCTCAGAGGAAAAATTCAGCTAGAAGGTGAAAGAAAGAACGACATGGGGAGACCAAGTTTCGGTGAACAAGGCCCGCACTTTATTTTCCAAAATAGTTTTTTATACCTTAAGTTGTGCATAGAGGATAATGGGGGAAGGGGTGGAGTCATGCAAGGACAGCAGTTCCTGGTCCTAATCAAAGCCAGGCTTTCAAACTTATCATATGCAAAAGTTCAGGTGATTTACATCATCTTCTGGCCAGGAGGCCTGTTAACATTTTAAGGAACTTATTTTTCTCTAAAGGTGATTATTCCAAAGTCAGGCACCAGCCTCCAAAAAAGCATTGGACAAAGCTGCATTCCTATAGGGCAAAGGTGAGGTGGGCTCAATCAAGAAAAGAATTAACTCAAGGGTCCAAGGTTACAAACATTGAGGCTACTACTTACATTTCCATACACCCATTATATCAATCAATACACCGCCAAGGACACAGTAGGTAAGGGGTATGGAGACTTAGCAGCAAACATTGGCTCAATAAGTGAAAAACCCCTCACCAATACAATTTCTAATCAATCTTTTAACTACTCAAAGGAATCTGTTTTTAGACAGTTTAGAACATCTCATGCCTCTCACAGTTGGGAGGCTCTGAACAATCACATGTGGCCGGAAAAACCTATTCAGGCAGGCTAGAGGATTTCCAAAGGAGTTTGTAGGTTGAAACACTGTCAGACCCAGGAATTATTAACTGGAGCTGTAAGCTAACTCTTTTTTCAGAGAGAGGTAGTCGGGGACAGCCCCCCGTAAAGTCAGAGGTGTAGGTGAAAGCACAAAGCAGAAAGTAGGCAGACTCTGGTTTTGGGGGTAGATGCTCGAGAATTTTCAGGGGGACTCCTGAGGCTCGATCCCACCTTTGCGTATGCCGAGCCTCCTTCCTCATGACCTTTGCCATGGGCGGAGCTCGCTCCCCACAGTTCTGCATCTTTGAGTGCCGCTTGTCTCTTTCCGACGCCACGGTTTCTATAACACTCCCAGTCCTGAACTGGAGCGTCAGTCCACTCCACTCCCCGAGGTTTGATGGAACCCTGAGGGCCGTGTGGTCTCTGCCAGGGGAAGGGGTTGCTAACAATAAAGCAGCCATTATTTACCAGCCAAATGGGTTTATTCGGGAACAGCAAAGGATCGCAATTTGGGATTGGCAAAGAACGCAGCTCTGGTGAGCTATACGCACTGCACGTCTAGAAAACCAAAGACGAACCGCTTTTGCAGAGGAGAAGGGGAGAGGGGAGGGGCCGTTATGAACCAAACGTCCACTGGAGGAAACTGGGAGTTCACACCGAGGTGGCTTTTCATTGGCTGTGCTGCTGCCGGGCGGGGAGAAAATCTTCCTTCCTCCTGCTGGTCTGAGTCACCGCCCGCCAGAGAGGCGAGGTAGATGTCTTCCTGTCAGGACCTGCACTGACCTTGAAGACGACGTGCCGGGCGCAAGTGCTCCTACAGGAGCTGCCTGCCCCACCGCGACCCAGGCCGTCCAATTCAGTGACTTTCCCTTTGCTACTCTCACTGCTGGTGGTGAACCAGGCTCAGCTCCACACCCCACTGGTGCACAGCTTCTGGCAGCGACACTGCCTGCCACACTCCCACTTTGCCAGCAGGGGGTGCTGGAAGGAGCTGGACGCTGGAAGGTAGGAGCTTGCCTCTGACTTGGCTGTTCCTTCGCATTACATTTAACAGGATAACGGAGAGTGAAATTCCCCGGCCAGGCTCTGCCCAGGGTGTGCCAAAGTTTCCATGACGTGCTGCTGCAACAGAACCCAAGGGCACAGTCTCAGACAGGGAGCCTCTCTCATGCACCACTTCCTGGAGGCCTTGGCCCCTGCTCTGGTTGATGAGCTTCCTGGCCCACCTCCAGGGCCCCCATTCCGTGACTCAGCCCCAACCTGCAGGGAGGGAGTGCCAGGCTGTCCTGGGTGTGCCGCACAGGATGCTAGCTGCTGGGACACCCCTGTTTATCCAGTTTATCACCCTCCCGCTCCTGGAAAATACCAGCTGCCCACGCTCAGGGGCCCAGGCGTCCTAGCACCCTGGCTCCTTGCTGCCCAGACCAGCTGGAACTGGAGCACCTGCCCACCCAGAATGGGGGGACCCAGAGGGAATGATCTCATCCTGCAGCTCGCTCTGTCTCACCTTGGAAGGAGGCATCTGGGACAGTCCTGTCCACGTGGACACTCAGAGAACCCCGCCCCAAGACAGGGGTCCTTAGGGATAGGTATGGAGAAGCTGAAATTGTCCTTGCTGCGGGAAAACAGAAGGCTGCAGTGCTGGGAGCAGGGGCCAGGCTCTGTGAGAAGGAAGGGAGGGAGGAGGCGAGACTGGTCAGGGCGGGTGCCAGAGTCACTCAGGACACATGGCTTTCTGCTCAGGACACTCCAGGACCCACCAGCCTGAACTCTCCACTGACTGCTTAAGCCCTTTGTGAGGTACCTGGTGCCCCTGAGCAAGCCAGCCTTCCTCTCCTTTCCCAGCACTCTGCTCATGAGCCCTAAGACGAGAAGAGTTTCCATTCTTTGTGGCCAGGACTAAGGCTCAGCGTGTGACCAGGGTCAGGGCTCAGACTGGGACCAGGGTCAGGGCCCAGAGTGGGACCAGGGTCAGGGCTCAGAGTGGGACCAGGGTCAGGGCTCAGAGCGTGTGACCAGGGTCAGGGCTCAGAGCGTGTGACCAGGGTCAGGGCTCAGACTGGGACCAGGGTCAGGGCCCAGAGTGGGACCAGGGTCAGGGCTCAGGAGACTCCTTGCTGGAATAGACATAGGAACACCCTCTTCCCAACCTCTGAACTCTGGGGGGTCCGAATCCCACCTGGGACCTCACTGCCCCTTGCCCAGCACGGGGTGGGAGGTTGGGTAGGAAGCAGGGAAGGGGCAGGAGCAGGCCTCAGCCCCCTGTTTATGGGGAGGCCCTGGGCTTTGTCCCTGGGCCAAGGTCTTTTCCCAGATGTGGGATCAAGCTCCTCTGGGCAGTGTCCAGCCTCGGGCCTCACTGTCACCTTAGCCTCCTCGCCTGCCCCACAGGTGTGCGGGGCAGGATGCTCCAAGGCTCCTCTCAGCCGCTCTGGGGAGAGGAGGGCAGTGCCAGCCTGAGGAGGCCTTATGTTAACTGGCCTGTGCTGAGAGTCTAAGCCTTAACGGGAGAGCACCCAGCTTGTAGAAGAGTGAGTTTTAGATGCCTTCTGGGTAGACTCTCCCCCTACCCCAGCCCCTGGGTGAACAGGTGCTTGGACACACTTCTCTGCCCACACCCGGGCCAGGCAGCCTCTGCCCTCCTGCTCTCTTTGTGGGGAGGAGAGGACCCCCTCCCTGGAAGAGGTCTCTACAGGTAGCTGACCCTCTCAGACCCCCACCCCACAGGACTGCAGAGGCTTTGCTGCAGAAGAGAGCCTGTGCTTTTCCATGCCGACCTACTAGGGGAAAGGAGCTCTCACAGGTCCCCAGGAATATCAACCTCAGCTTGAGGAGCGCTGTGCCCGCTGGCTGAGACCCCTCTGACCTTGCCTGTCGGAGGGTTTTGGGAGTCCGCCTCCCTTGCCTATTGCTCTGCCCTGGCTCCTCCTCCTCAGAGCACCCCCTCCCCACCCTACTTCAAAATGCAGCCCACCCTGGAATCTGTTCCAGGCTATGCACACGGCTGCCCTGTGTGTGCCCCGAATGACTGATCTCTGATTGTGGCTCTCCCAGTTCCCCACCCCCAGCCCCTCGTCCTTGCACCCCCGGACCCAAGCCTGGCACTGAGCAGTAGTCAGCAACACCTGAACAAGTGGCTGTTAGCCACCTGCAGCAGTGGGGCTGGGGCTCCAGGTGCTGTCTGCCTCCCACAGCTTCTCTGCTGCGTGCACAGACCCAAGGCCGTGTCTGGCCTCCGCCTTCTGGACCCTAAGCTGGGTCTTTGGCTGGCTCACTGCTCCAAATAGAACTCTCCAGTCTGGGCCCCATCTTGCACTTCCCAACCACATGCTCCTCCAAGAAGATCAAAGAACTTGCTCAGGCTTGGGCTGAGTGCTCAGGCAGAATCTGGAAAGGCACCCAGGCTTCAGAGTCCAGTCTGTCTGTCAGGACAGCTCCAGGCAAGACTGGGCTTCAGGTCAGGGAAGCCATGGGCTGCAGCGCAAGGCCTGGCCATTGCCATGGCTCATGGCCACAGGAGGTCACCAAGCTAGGAGGGAAAATGGAGTGGGAGGAGTGGATGGAGTGGACGCCAGGATTGCTCAGCCAGTGTCTCCCACAGTCTTAGGGGAAGTGAGGAGAGCTCTGGTTCCTTACCCACCCTCATCTTTTGGGGCCTGGGACAAATGGGAGCCCACACACCATAGAGCCAAAAACATGAATGTTTTAAAAGAAGCATTAGAAAAGCTAAAATATCATTGACAAATGTACCATCAAAACAAACTGGACAGGGACTTCCCCGGTGGTCCAGTGGTTAAGACTCTGCGCTTCCAACACAGTGGGCACAGGTTCGATCCTTGGTCAGGGTACTAAGATCCCATGGGTTACGTGTGCAAAGAAAGAAAAGAAACAACAGTCTAGTGTGAATTTAGGTTCCAGGTTCCTTGGCTGCACAGAGAGAGCTTGGCCCCAGCTGGAGACCTGACCCATCCTGCCCTGCAGGGGCCCAACATGCATGCGTGTGGCCCCCAGCCCAGACATCTCCACCTCCCACCCCACCGACAGCTGCCCTGTGCTCAGCAGCTCAGCCCATTCTCTGCAGGAGGATGGAGACTGGGAAAGGCCACAGGCTCCAGGTGGGCACCTTGAGGGCACAGGCAGGGCAGCGGGGTCTGAGGGCGCTCTAGACAACACACTTCTCCCGGGGAGGGGAAGCTGGGGAGAGGGCCATGGGCACTGGCAGGTCTGGGTGAGGGAGGGCCAGGAGGTGAGTGGGGGTCCACCCTGGGGGCTGACGCGGGGGCAGAGTTACTCAAAGCAGACGGCGCTGACTGGGCAGACAGACCCAGTCGGAGCTGCATCCAGAAGGGTGGCTGTGGTCACTGGGGAGGGGACTGCAGGGGAGAGAGGCTGGTGGCCCCCGGAGCGGGTGGAGTGAGACATCAGGAGATGTGAGCGCCCTCCACCAGATACCAAGCGCGGGCCGCCCACTGTGAGCAGGCTGCACCCCCCAGGGCACCCTGGTCACCCACTTTCCCACAAGCCTGGCCTGGAAGCCTGATGGGCAGTGTCACACCTCCCAACAGGGTGTCAGGTGCCCCCTGGCTCTGCTCGCCTCTGGTTAGTTGGCCCCCAGACCAGCAGCACTAGCTCCTCAAGGATCTTGCTAGGAATGCGGGCTCGGGTTCCGCCCAGGTCTCCTAATCACAGCAGCATTTAGCAGAGCTCCAGGTGGTCCAAAGCCAGCTTGAAGCCTGTGATGCCTCAGTTTCTCCATTAAAATGAGTCTGGAGCCTCCCTGCTTGCCCTGGCTCAGGGGAGAAGCATGGGAGAGATGGCTATGCCTACTTGGAAGAGCTCTGGGGGACTGTGTCCCCCAAACCCCAGAAAGGACCCTGTCCCTAAGACTCCCAGAGCAGGTTGTCACCACAGACACCAGCCTGCACCTCCTGCTTTCTTCCCAGCTCAACCTGGGCCTTGTGATGATGGCAGAGACAGGGAGATGGATGGTTCCGAACAGAAAGAGGGGAACGGAGGCACAGGGGACCTTCTGAGAGCCCCTGGGGACCGTGGGGGCAGGGCAAAGAGAAGCCCAGGCGGCGTGAGTCAGGCTGGCCTGGCTGGCCCAAGCTCATCTCCAGCTAAATTACTAGGTCTGCTCTGGCCGGGAAGCCAGCCATATAAAGGCGCCCGCTGCTGGCTCTTCCTCAGTCCCAGCTGGCAGATACCCCACAATGAGGCCACTCCTGGTGCTTCTGCTTCTGGCCACGCTGTGCACTGACCTGGGTAAGGGATGCTGACCTGGGTGGGCGGCGCCGGGCAGGGCTGGCTCCAGTCTGAGGGTCTGTGGCGTCAGCCTGGTGTGAGGCTTTAGAGAGTGGGGGGAGAGGCCATTGAGGCTGCTCCCTGACCAGCCAGACACAGAGACCTTGGTACCCTTTGGGGCATGGTTTCTGGAACATCTGCCTCCTGTGGATACAAAAGACTGCAGCGAGCAGTCTGAGGCTGCAGAGCTCTGGGCCAGGCAAGGGGACCCGGGTTCCAGCCAGGGGGACCAAGTGTTCTGTTTCCCTGGGATTTCTGGGAGGTGGGACTCCAGTGCTAAACCAGGAAAAGAAACTGGTCACCCCTCTTCAGCCCCGGCTCTGCCCCTACCTGATGACCTGGCTTTATGACACTGAACATCAGTGCCTGCAGCTTTTGAGGTCACCGGAAATGGGGCCTGGGGAGGGGTGATACAGCCTGTGATTATTAAGTGAATAATTATCACCCAGGGGTAATTAGCCCCAACACTTCCCCTCACCCCCAGCTTGGCTGGGGGGCGGGTGTGGAGGTGGTGCTGTCTGGGGAAGGCCAAGGGGTGAGCGGGTGTGTAGGGTGGCAGCAAGGGGGTGCTGCAGTTGGAAGGGGGCTCCTTGGGGATCAGCCCCAGGTTGGGAGGCCTGGAAAGACAGATGGACATTTGTGCAAGGACGTGAGGCTGGTTCGGTGGCCCAGGCAGTGTGCAAGTTCACTTCTCAAAAGAGAGCCTGGTGCAGAGGTGGAAGTGGGAGTGGAGAGCCGGTGCTGGGAGGCCCAGTTCAGCGGTGGGAATCAAGGAGGGGAGGGTGACCTCTGGTCTTGGGTTTCCTGGGAGCATTAACCCATTAAGGCTCAGCACAGCTCAAGCTTATGGGGACTACCTGGACCCTGTGGGGGAAACCGAGGCACCTCAGAGTGTCCCCTGCCCACCAGCACCCAGGACTTGGTTGCACATGGGGAACTAGGAATGGCTGGGGCTCACCCTCAGGCAGAGAGGCCTCTTCTTGGGGAGTTCCAGAACACTGACCTGGGAAGGATGGCCTCGAGCCTCAGGCTCTGAGGGTCTGAGCTTGGCCTTCCTGCTTGCCCACGGCACAGCCGCCAGCACCCCGACTCTCCATGTAGAGGGGAGAGTTTTGACATCAGTCGATCCGTGTGTGCAAGGACACCCCCATAGGGCACCCCTCCCAGAAAACCCCCAGGGACCCCCACAGATCCCCCTGCCCAAAGCCCTGGCAGAGAGGTGCCCTCTCCTGCAGCACAGCCCCCACACTGCAGTAAGGGGCTTCTGGAGGTCCCACCTGCCCCTTGTCCTGTCACAGCTCCGGGGCCTCCCAGCCTGCTCCCCGTCGGCCTGGCTTCTGCCATGCTGTGCCTTCTGCCTGAGAGCTCTTTCCCTGGATGACAAATAAAAATCCGTTCATCTGTCCGGCCCAGCTCCGGGGCCACCCAGTCCAGAAAGCCTTCCCAGACGGCCCCTCCCTCTATGAAGACCACAGTCCTTCTCGGCCAGGTGCCCACAGCGTGTCCAGTGCATGCCCCACTCCAGCCCACTCCGGGTTACATGCTGTCCCTTTGTCGGCCACACTTGCATGGCCTGTGGGGTCTCCAGGCTGGGAGCCTTGTCCCCATCTCCATGTCTGTGGGACTTGAAGCCAGGCGCTCAGCACTCTGGGGCTGGCTGGGACAGGACTTTTGCTGCAGACGCCCCGTCCACCCGCCTGTTAGTCAGCAACCCGTAGCACTGCTGTGTGCAGAATCTCAGAGCCTCGGTCCTCCGGTCCAGGCAGCAGTCCTGGGCCAGGCGAGGACACTGTGGCCGAGAGGAACAGGGGCCAAGAAGGAGCACTCTGATCGCTTCTGTCCTGGGGGCTGCCTGCAGGCCCTGCCCACCATCTCCACCCACACTCCTGCTGCCAGACTGGCACTTGCAGGGGGCCTGTGGGGCACAACTGTCCCGAAGCAGAGCCCGAACTCACAGCTCATCTCAGGGGACCAGGGACGCCTCCAGAGCAGGAGGAGGAGAAGGAGGTGCCCAGCCCAGGCCCAGGCCCCCAGGGTCCCTGCCTGCCATGGCTGCCCAAGGCCTGGCCCAGACTGACCGGGAACACCCCCAGAGCAGGAGGAGGGAGAGGAGGCACCAGCCCAGCCCCAGGCCCCCAGGGAGCCCCCCCCGCCGTGGCTGCCCGAGCCCCCAGCCCAGACTGACCACGGGCCTGTGCTTCCTTCCCTCCCAGCCCGGGCCCTGCAGTGCGAGCCTCTGGTGGAGTGTGCCCCGCCCGACAAGTACTGTGTGATTACTCGGGCCGGTGAGTACCCACACCGGCCCCACCTCCTGCACGTGGGCCTCTCGGCCCAGCCCGGACCCCGGGGACACCATGTCCTCCTGCAGGAACCCAGCAGTGAGGCCCACCCAGGGCTGTAGGGGAAGGGACGGACCCATCCTTCTTTGTAGACTTCATGTGTCCATGCAAGGGCTGGTTAAGAGAAACTCCTTCAGCAACCCAACAACATTGTCACCCTGAGATCCCAGTGCCGGCTTCCTGGTTTGAGTGAGTCCCTGCATGGCGGGAGATCGGAGTTTGATCCCTGGTTTGGGAAGATCCCCTGGAGAAGGAAATGGCAACCCAATCCAGTATTCTTGCCTGGAGAATCCCATGGACAGAGGAGCCTGGCGGGCTAAGGTCCATGGGGTCACCAAGAGCTGGACACGACTGAATGACTAAGAACAAACCAATGTAAAGTATTTGGGAGGGAGGGAGCAGGCAGCCCATGGATTCACCAAGACAGGGACAGGGGGCTGGAGGGGACGTCTGCACAGCCTGGCCTTGGTCGGCAGCTCAGCCAGTGTGCCTTTCCCGGGCTGCCTGCCTTGCACCGTGGGCTGCAGGACCCGTGACCCCTGACCTGGGCACCCTGCACTGTGCTCGGGCCCCCCGCCTGCCTGCCCAGCCACACCGGGACCCTGCCTTCCCCAGGGCAGGCCCACGCCTTCCTCTTACCTCCTGGGATTCCTCCTCAGGTCTGAGCTGCCACGGGCCGGGTGGTGCCAATGACAGGCAGGGTCAGGGTGCAGGTGGGGCCCCAGGAGGTCACATGGCAGGAGTCTGCTCAGTGGGAATGCCTGGCCTGGATGGGTGGCAGAGATTGGGTAAAGATCTGAAATGAAGGGGGCCCCTCAGAGAGAAGAGATGTGAGGGGCAGGGGCAGACGTGGGCACTGCGTGAGGGCCCAGAGATGCGGGCTGGGCATCTGGGTCCGATTCTGGGAGGGAAGGAGGCACCCTCTCCCCTTGCAAGTGTGTGCTTAGTCGCTCAGTCATATCCAACTCTGTGACCCCATGGACTGCAGCCAGCCAGGCTCGTCTGTCCATGGGATTCTCCTGGCAGGAATATTGGAGTAGTCTGCCATTTCCTCCTTGCAGGTAGCTGCTGCCACTGAGGTCATGTCTGCAGAGGCCCCGCAGAGTCCCCCAGGCTCCCCACATGAAGCAGGGCATCCAGGCAGCCTCACAGGGGTCACCCTCTGGGCCATCGCCCCTTGTCAGTCCCAATGACACAGAGGCCCTTGCAGCCAGGACACATGACAGGGTCATAGGGTCTGGCCCAGAGCCCCAGTGAGTGCACAGCAGGGCTGGGACCCATGCTGGGGTCTATCTCCCCCAACCCAGCTGGCCATCAGCCATGTTCAGCCCAGAGACACCGTGCAGGAGCAGGGCACCCCTCTGATGCCTCTTGGAGCCTCCCCTTCTGTCAGGCAGAGAAAGACCTCACCCAGAGGCATGAGCATGTCCCTGTCTCGGGACTAGGGGACGAGCCCTGCTCCCGGCAGAGCCCCGGCTGCCAGGGCCGCAGCTGCGAGCTACTCCCCCTCCAAATCACCTGGCCGGTGGCCCTGAGTACCCACTAGGTGCCCCTGCCTCTGGCCCTGGTGTGAGGCAGGGACCACAAGATTGCTGGCTTCAAGGGGCTTACTAGGGAGAGGTGGCCAGGACATAGTGAGCCTTGAAGTAAGAAGGAATAAGGGGGGTGGACGCTGCTTCTTCCCAGCAGGCCCAGGATGCCCCCTGGCGCTCCCTTCGCCCCAAGAACCTCAGCTCTCTCACCCTGGATAGGACTAGACACCCTGAAGGTGCACAGTTCCATCCCGGGGTCGGGGGCTTCCCTTAGACACCCCAGGTCTGCTGTCTCTGCCTTCACCCCACTTCCCACCTGCCCCTCACCATCCCTCTGTCTGTCCATCCCCCTGTCTGGCCAGGCCACACTCCCTGAGTATCCCTTCCGGAGCCAGCAGTCAGACTCAGCCCAACCTGAGTCAGGGGTTCCCCGGACTGAGAAGTAGGGACGGAGCAGTGAGACCCCACCCGAGGGGGTGGTGCAGGGGAGCCTGGAGCAGCAAGTGGGGGGACAAGGACCCTATGGCCGGGTCAGGCCTGGGCGGGGGTGGGATGGTCACTGCTCTGTGCTCCCTGTGTCACCCAGCGTGCCTCCAGGAGGTTGTGAGTCCTCCCCAAGCCTCAGTCTTCTCATCTGACCATGAGGACGGCAGCTGGGCAACCCTGGGAGTTGCGGTGGTTTCTGGGCCTCCACTGCTGTGGATCTGCTGAGGAGGGGCCTGAGACCGTGGCCCCGCAGAGGTCCTCGCTGCAAAGAGCCAGCCCCTACTGGGCGCCAGGCCAGAGTATTAGTCATCTTCTCAGTCAGTCCGCTGACAGCCCCGCCTAATACACCATTCCTCAAGCTAGGAAGCTAGAGCTCAGAGCCTTCAGGGGAGGACGTGGCCACACTGGGAGGTGTCTTCTCAGTTGTAACTCAGAAATGGGTTAGCCAGTTACCAAACAGTACTCAGGTCCGCTCAACCGACACGCAGCAAAGCCAGTCTGCTCACACCAGGTGGTGATGAAGGGAAGTTAGCATTTATTACAGGATCTAGCAAGGAGAATGGACAGCTCGTGCTCAAAAGCCCCAAACTTCCCGAAGGCCAATTTTAAAGGCAACATTAGGGACGAGGGTGGAAGGTGCGTGGTCATGGGTTGGTGGAGAAGTTTTAACTGCGGGATTTTCTGGAATTTTGACCATCTGGTTTCAAGCCATCTGGAGTCCAGTGCTTCTGGTCAGTGTAGTCATCATCCCCCACTGGCTGTGGACAAGCATCAGAGTGTCATCCATGGCCCTTCCAGAGGAGTCAGCCACCCTGGCTCTGTCGTCCTGATCATTAGCTGCTCGAGTTTGCTCTTTGGAGTTTGAGGAGGGCCAAACAAGAAGCAAGGACACCAATGGGCTTGTATCCAGGAGACCCCCAAGTTCCTACTGGTTTCACCAAGACCACTCCTGTTATGTTCTGCCCACAGAAACACAGCTCCTTACCCAAATAACTCAGCAGAGCTGCAATTAATCGTTGAATTAACTGAATCCACTGCTGGGGTACAGATAAAGAAACACCCCATCCAGTGTGCAGCCCTGGGCGCCCCCCGCATCCAGGGGCTTCCTGGGGAGGGACAGCTGCCCATCTGGGCAAGCTGGTCTTTGCTCGATGCCCCTCAGAGGGTCACACTGGCCTATGACCCTCCTGGTCAGGGCACAACTTTGACCCTCCGGGAGCAGGCGTTTCTGTCCTCCTTGGCCAAGGCCTTGGCCTTAGAGAGCGAGAGCCTTCCTGGCACCGGTGGCTCTGATGACAGCACCCTAAACATGGCACCCAGCCATGCCGGCCGAAAGCCGATGCTTATTCAGCTTGCTCTCAGTGCTCCTCACAGATGAACCCATCTAGCCCTGAACAATTGCACAGTTGGTTCTCTGATTATCCACACTCTCCAGACGAGGAAATCTCCAGCCTCTGGGCCGACTGTGAACGGGAGTCCCCTTCGGGCGGGCTCACAGTTTCCAGTGCGTTGTGCATTAAGAGAAGTGACTCACGCTGACCTAGCACCACTGGGCTCTGAGCTGCCAGCACCATCATCTCAGGAGCCCCGCTCAGCATCCCCCCCAGGACAGGTGCAGAAACTGAGCCAGTGTCCATGGAGGAAGGCATCTTGCCAAAATGCCTTGCTCACTCCCCGGGGCCCCAGCTCACCCTGTCTCCCTGCACGAGGGATGTGAAGCTCTGAAGGCAAATGTGCAGGCTGCCCCTTGTCCTCTAGCCCCCACCCACCTTTTCTAGGGCTTGCCAGACCCACAAACAGACCGGTGAACACAGGGCCTGGCCTTCCCTCTGGAGCCTGAAACCCAGAGCAGAGAAGCGCCCCGACGTCTGTCAGAGGGGCTGGGAAGACAGGCAGGGCGTGGGAGCCACTGTCAGTCCCTGGCCCTGGGCATCCTGGAGGAGCCGGTGTGAGCGGGAGACACACACACTCACACTGGAGAGCCCGGAGCCCGGAGCCAGCTGTGCCTGCGGTGCCTGGGGCCCCAGCGGCAGGCCCTCCCCGACGGCCAGCTGGGTGGTGGAGCAGGCACCCACGGGCCCTTGCCCCTCTCTCCACAGCCAGCCCCAGTGGCGTCCTGGTCATGAAGTCCTGCGCCCCGACCTGCCCCAACAGCACCGTGACCTCGGACGGCCTGGCCCTCTCTGTCTCCTGCTGCCGGGACAGCCAGTGCGTTAGCAGCGCAGCCACAGGCCTGCCAGGCGGCCCAGGCGCCCTGTGGGTCACCACTGTGGCCAGCCTGCTGTGGGCTCTGCTCCGGGCGGCCTGCTGAGCCGTCTCACCCGAGCCCTCGCAGCCTGTGTGGGGTCCGTCTACAGCACTTGTCTCCCCGTCTCTCCTCCCTGCCTCCCCCAGGCCCCACCAGCCCCCTCCCAAGAGCAGTTCTCCCCGCCACAGGGAACCATCAGCTTGGACACACCTTCAACTCAGCCTTCTCCTGGGTTCCGGGGGTCCCCTGACCATCCAGCAGTGGGAAGGGCGCCTGGATTCTCCCCAGCCCCCTCCAGCCCACTTGAGGGGCTCCCCCTGGGGACCCCCTCTCCCTCAGGCCCTGCCTCTCAGGGCCCCCTGTGCTCCACGGCGACCCCCGCTCTGGTCGTTCCTGTGCAGGCGAAGGCAGACTTGAGAGCAGGGCTTTGCACGCGCCCCTCCGGCCACTCATGCCCCATGCGGACGCTCGCTCACCCGTCCACCTGTTCGTTGCTCAGCTGGAGCACCCATGCCTCACAGACCCAGGGGACATCTTCAGGGCCAGTGGGCCTGCCTCCTCGGGCTCTCACGCTGGAGCTCGGGGTGCTGAAGTCCAGGGGTGGGATGGGGTTTCTGGAAAGTCATCAGCACCCCTGCCAGCCCCTGCCAGGTTGGCTGACCACTGCGGGATGGACCTATCTCCCCAGGGGCTTTCCCCCAGGATGTCAAGAGAGAAGGAATAAAGCTGCAAGGCTGCTCTCAGCTCAGTCTGAGATGTTGAGTCTGGGGCGGGGGGTGGTTCCCGTCCTTCGTCTTGGGGAACCCCGTGCCTTGAAGGCAGGTGGTGGACACGCTGTAAGTGTGGGGGAACTTCAGCACACATGCTCAGGTGGGGAAGAAGCACTTCTGCTCCTCAAAGAGCAGGGTGTCCCCAAGCCCTCTGGCCAGGGTGGCAGAAACACACTCTCAACAAACCCCGAGTTGGGGGGCTGACATGGCAGCCCGTGGGGTGCCCGTCTGAGCCTCAGCCTCCCCCAGCGCAGGTGGTCAGCTCTGCGCCCCTCTCCCCTGCCCACCCTACCTCCCTGATTGGGGAACATCAGGCGCCCAGAGCTCTGGGGCTCCTTCCAGGCCCCAAGGTCTCCAGTTCTCCCGATGGTCTGCTCCCCAGCCCCTCTGCCCAGGGCCTCTGGGAGCCCCCTTCCTGCCCCAAAGGGAGGAAGGCCCTTCTCTGGCCCCAGGGCCTTTGTCCCCAGCCACTGCAGGGCCGCTGTGCCTGTCACAGGGCAGTGGTGGCCATTCTGTCACAGCAGTCCCAGGACGTGCGGGACAGCAGAGGTTCAGGCCAGTGGCGGGGTGTAGGGGGCCTGCCCTCTCATGGGGCTTCCTCCTGCCGTTGCATCTTGGGCTGTGTGGAGGACAAGACAGGCTGTGGGCGCCCTGCCTTGAACCAAGGTGGTCAGGGTTCCCTCGGGGCCCGTCCCAGCCTCCGGCGCAAGCTGCCTGCACAGGCCAGGCTGGAGACCCAGGAGGAGGTGGCCCTGCAGGGTGGCCATCCCCGCAGCAAAGTTGGAGCTCAGGGCTGGGCCACTCCGCCCAGCCTGAGAAGCTTGGGGTTTCTCTTCTTAAGGAAAGTGGAAATTTCCTTCCTTGATTCTCCTGTCAGACCAACCTTCCCTCTGGGGCAGGCCCCACCCCTACAAGTCCCAGCGGAAAACCACGATGGACGCCACCCCACGACTCATGTCCGCCTCCTCTGTGTTCGGCAGAGGGGGTGGGGCGAGGAGACTGTTTCCGGATGAAGTCGTTCACTTGTCCTCAGATCTCAGAGCTTTCTGGACCGCCCCCAACCGCCCATCCCACCCTACGCCTGCTCCTGGGGCCAAGTGGTGCACCGAAGCCTGAGTCCTCTCTGAGTTCTCCCCAACCCTGTCCACAGCTGCCCGCCCCCGCCCCCCACCCTGTCTCAAGTCCGCAGACCCCCGGAGAGTGCCTCCCGCATGGCAGGACCCCACACTGACACACACGGGAGCCACGGCCCACAGACCGACAGGCCGAGCTGAGCCCGCGGTTTCCCACCGGGGCTGGAGGGCTCAGAGGCGAGGCTGTGGTGGCCATCCTGACTGCGGGAAGGCAGCAGGGTGGCAGGTGCAAAAACCTGGAGGGGGGCAGGACTGACCCCCGGCAGGAGGCCGAAGGGCGGGCAGCAGACGCCCCCACAGGACAGGCTCTGGACAGCGGGGTGGGGGGCCGGTTCTCACCCTCGAGCCCCTGCTCCTGCTGCTGGCTTAGGGAGCGGCATTTTGGGTGGCGTGGGGGTGGGGCTGCGGCCTGTTATTCCTGATGTCCCTAAGGGAGAGCCACGGTGGGAGGGCAGGCACCAGCTCAGAGAGACCACTGGCCAGCGGGGGTCCTGGAGCCCTGAGCCCTGCATGTGTCCTGGGGTTTACTTTCAGAGCTGCCTCCTCTGGCCTGGGCACAGCCCTGGGGCTCCAGGGCCCCCCACAAGTCACGTTCTCCCCCACTCCCCAGGGGGCTGCCCCTGCTCCCCTCTTACGTAACATCACCAAGTTAAGATGACACAAACCCCTTGATCCGCTAAGCTCTTGTGACTGAACTCCTGACAGGCCCAGGTGGGGACCCACCTCCCTGCCCAAGGGCCTGTCCCCACACCCAGAGCAGGCTGCAACAACACGCACACCCCTGGACTAGGCTGGTGCCAGCACCGGGCCCCCAAGGCCCCAAGCAAAGCAGAGAGCAGCTGGGTTGGGCGGGTCCAGGTTTCTCGCTCAGCAGCAGACACCAGGTCTCCTCCACTCGGGTCACGTGAGGACAGCGTGCCATTAGTTCCCAGGCCGCGCGGCTGCCGCAGGGGCCACGCTGCTGTTCCCCATCATCCCGGACCCAGGAACCTTGTCGGTAAAATGCAGGATCTGAAGAGAGGCTGTCCACGTGTGAAATCTGGGTCTCAATGACAGGCGGAAGCCCTCTCACCGCAACACACGCTTGGGAAAACAGTAGTCCCCATTCCACAGTTTCATCAGCTATTTCCACAGAACCTGTAAGAAAATTCTAGGTCGTCCTGGCTGTGTTTCACTGGGGTTTAAAGAGTCGTATCTCCAAATAAGGGGCCATTTCTTGTTCCCAAGGGGCAAGGGACAGAGAGACGAGGGTGGAGGGTTGTCCTGGAAAGGAATTTATATAACGCTCTGGATAAAAGGTATGAGTGCCAAAGATGGACAGACCAGCAGGGCCCATGATTTTCATTAATATTTATTACAGTCTTAAGGGTTATAGTCAACGATGTCCTCCCAAAGCCTCCTCCTCCCCTGTTTCACGTATCAGTCCTGTTCAGTTGCTCAATTGTGTCCGACTTGGCGACCCCATGGACTGCAGCAATCTTAAGTAAAAAGGGAGTATCTGCATTTCAGGTGTTGCAAATCCCAGAGCTGCCCACCAACTACCCACAGACCTAAGGCTCTTAGAGCCCCATCAGGTCTCACTCCATGGCCTTTGAGAATGACTAGACGTGTACATAATTAAGAAAGGGAAGAGGACTGAGGACATAGAGAGACATCATTGTAACTATCTCCTAGAGCACACGTGAGTGGTATGAGTGGCTGGGTGGATGGATGGACAGATGGACAGATGGACGCATGGATGAATAAATGGGTACATGGAGTGGTGGATGAGAGAGTGTGTGTGTTAGTCACTCAGTAGTGTCCAACTCTTTGCAACCCCATGGACTGTAGGCCACCAGGTGCCTCTGTTCATGGAATTCTCCAGGCAAGAATACTGGAGTGGGTGGCCATTCCCTTTTCCAGGGGACCTTCCAAACCTAGGGCTCGAACCCAGGTCTTTGGCACTGCACGCACATTCTTTACCATCTAAGTCACCAGGGAAGTCCTGGATGAGTAGATGGATGGACAGACAGACAGAGTAATGGATGGATGGAAGAAAGATGAATGCATAGTTAGACGGGGAGATGGAAACATGGACGGATGGATTGACAGATGGATGGATAGATGGACGGAAGATGGAAGAATGCCTGGATAAAAGGATAGGCGGCTACACGGATGGAGAGGCAGATGAGTGAATAGATGGTGGGGAGGATGGATGGATGGGTAATGGATGGGTGGGTGGATCCATGGATAGATGGATGGATGAATGCATGATGGGTGCATGGGCAGGTGGGTAGGTGTTAGGAGCAAGTGATGGCAGTGAGCGAGGGAGGAAGGGGAGAAGGGCTCCATGTTCACTACCTTAGAACCTCTACCCAGGCCTTCAAGAAGGACACGGCTCACACCTGAGGGCTTCACCCTCATCACCCAGATCCCCAGGCTCCGGTGTCCTCTCAGGGATGCAGCCCAGAGGAGCTGACAGTCAGGGCCCATGCAGGGCTCCACGGAGAGGTGCCCAGGGCTTGTCCTAGGTGCTGGTGTGGGCAGGGGTCCTGCAAGGGCTCTCCCAGGAGAGTTTGTCTCTCTTGGCCCTCAGAAAGCTAAGGCTCCTGTCTGGCCATTCCTGGCAACAGGCTGCGCCCCAAGGCAGGGAAGGGCTTCCCATATGGCTACTCCTTGGATTTCCCATCTAGCAGAGCAGGAAAGAAGGGCCCTGCAGGTAGGTGAGGCCAGCACAGTGGGGCAGAGCCAGCCTGGAGCCCCATCCCCCAGCCTGGCCCGAGGACAGTAAGGGCATCTGGGAGCCTCACTCAGAGTCGGAGGAGTGCCCCTGGAGAAGGGCAGCTGGTGGCCCCGGGATCGGGCTAGGACGGGGGGTGGGGGCCCACCTCAGGCCCTGGGAAGTAGCTGGCCCATGGCCTTGGGTGACAAGGTGATTCTCCTTGACTAGGAGGGAGGAGCAGGGGGGCCTGGGCGGGGGAAGAGCCCCGGCCAGGGGGCCAGGCCCGCTCTGCTCCCACGCCTCTGTGCGTCACTGAGGGGCCCGAAAGCGTGGGCAGGTGTGGGACTTACAGGAACAGAGCAGGTCAGAGACGCCGTGTCATCGGAGGCCTGACTCACAGGGAAGTCATGGCTCTCCAGCTGTGAAGGAAGGAAGACAGAAACGGAGCCTGATCCCCAGGCCGCGCACGGCCTCTGAGCCAGGCCCTGGCTCCCTTGCCGGCGTGTCCTTGCCCCACTCCACCCTGGGGGAGCTCCCCAGGCCCCTGGCCTCTGCGGCATCACGCCCACGTGCGGCACACACAGAGATCGCAGGTGCACCCCCACACCTCCCCAGCGAGTCGGGGGCCCCAGAGGCCTGTCTCTCCTGTTTTGGTCTCTACTTCACCCTCTGTGCCTGGCCTGTGCCGAGTCCTAAAGCTCGGTTGAAGGAATGAAGGAGAGGGTGAACTGGGCACCTTGAGGAGGAGGGAAATCTAGGGGTACAGCTGGGCGATGCTGCCCCTGTAGTGGTCTGCAGCTGAAGAAGCCTGTCCCGGCACCGGGTTTTAGGGGGTCCAGACTGGGCCTGACTCGCCCGCCCCGGTGCCCACCCTCAGCCCAGGATGGGCCTGGGGGCCTTCCCAGGGCTACACTTCCAGGAGGCCTGGGTTGGCCACTGTGCTGCGCTGAGCCGGGCCCTTCCCTCTCTGGGCCACCCTCCTGCTCTGTGGTCCTGATCGCCAGGAGGTCTGGGCCCAGTCCTGTCCCGTGCCCAGGCTGAGACTGGGGAGGAGGGCAAGGAGGCAGGGAGCAGGCAGGGGCAGGGCTTGTCTTGGCTTCCTGGCCTGCTGAGTCCAGGGAACAAGCAGAGCAGGGGGGCGGGGGAGGGGTGATTCCCCTTCAAGGCCTCTCCTGGCTATCATGCCTGCTGGTACCATCAGGCCAGGGACCCAGGCTGACGGGAGGGCTGGGCCCCAGAAAGCAGCAGGAGGAAGGGAAGGAAGGGCTACTGATGGTAGAGAGAAGTGCCAAGTTCTGCCCACTCCCAGGTGACCTGGTGCCAGCCCCGTCCTCTCTGGCCCCTCATTTCTTTACCAGTGAAAGAGGATGAAAGACCAACTTCAGGGCTCCTCTCTCCCCTGAATCCTGCCTCCAAGACTGTAGTGGCCAGGTCACTGCCTACAGGAAGCCCTCCCTGACTGCACTGTCCCGGTAACTCCCAGTCCTCTGAGAGCTCTTGTCATCGGGATCACCCACTTTCTCCCACAAGTAAAGGGTATCTGGCCTTGATGTTTCTGCTAGGAAGCCCCCAGGAGAGGCGAGAGCCCTGTCCAGGGCAAAGGCCTCCTCCCCACAGAGCAGGGTCCAACGCCACCTCTGCTCCAGTGAGCAGCCCTGCCACCAGGGCACACAGCCACCGCCCCGGAGGTGGGCACGGGGTACAGGGACCCCAGCCCCACGTGCGGGGATCCCACTGCCCAGCGGCCAGCCACGACTGTGCGGCAGCACGGGGCTGACAGGAAATCCAATCCCCTAAACTTGTTTTTCCAGCAGTGTCCGTGCCCCCGGGCCCACGTGAGTCACCGGCCCCTCCTGCGTTCCCCAGCCCTGCCAGTCTCCGCCCTGTCACTGCGCCCACTTCCCAGGCCTCCTGGGCCCCCTCCCTCCCGCTCCTGCCTCCTGCCTGTGGGGAGGCCCCAGAGCACGGGGTGACTTTCTCTCTCTGGATCAGGGCATGAGAGCCCCACGTTGCCCCCCTTCTCAGTCCGGACCCCCAAACAAGCCCTGGGATCAGCCCTCAGGACAAGCAGCCTTCTCGGGCTCAGCAGGCTGAGTGGGGCTGCCTCATGGGCTCTGGTGCCCCCCTCCTGTGCCCCGGGGTCCCGAAAGGCACCGGAACACTCCCTCCACCTTCAGGCGGGCTCTGCAGGCCCCGTGCAGGCAGGCAGTGCCTGCTTGGGCCCCCAGCTCTGTGCAGTCCGCTGCAGTCTGACTCGGCCCCACCATGGCAGGGAAGAGCAGAGGCCAGCTCAGCCGTCTGCTCGCTGGGGGCCTCGGGGAGGAGAGGCCTGAGCCGGTGCCTCAGGGAGCCTTGGGCAGGCCCTGCCCCAAGACCTTCAGGGGCGTGTCCATCGGCAGGCCCATCGGCAGGCTTGCTGCTGGCGAGGGCCCAGGGCTGACCTTCGTCAGTGCTCCAGCCCCACCCGTGGTCCTCACGGCCTGCCTCTGTGCGTCTCACCCACACCACCCAGCAGGCTCTCCAGGAACAACAAAGAAGTGGTGGGGTCCCAAGACCAGCAAGGGATTCCCTGGTGGCTCAGACGGTAAAGAGTCTGCCTGCAATGCGGGAGACCTGAATTCGATCCCTGGTTTGGGAAGATCCCCTGGAGGAGGGCACGGCAACCCACTCCAGTATTCTTGCCTGGAGAAGCCCATGGACAGAGGAACCTGGCAGGCTACAGTCCATGGGGTTGCAAAAGAGTCAGACGTGATGGAGCGACTTCACTTGTACTTTCAAGGCCAGCAAGTGGACAGAGAAACCTGCGAGCAGAGGGGCAGGGGGGCAGGAACCTCTCGCGAGAGGCCCGAGTCCCTCCTGTGAACACTGCAAGAGTGGGATGGTGGTGGGGATCTGCTCGGCACCCCCAGGCAAACCCTGCACCAGATGGGCCCCTGGGCCTGGCCGGGAAGAGCACATTGCCTCTCAGGACCAAAGCAGACACAGACAGCACCCGTCACAATGAGGGCCTGACTCTTCCCTCCACACCGCCCCCTCCCCAGCAGCCCGGCCCTTGCCCCTCCTCTGCCACTCCAGGTCCCACTGGATCACATGCCCCCCCCCCAACTGTGGTGCCCACCTCTCTGCAAGCACATCCAGCATCCACAGCCCTGCCCCGAGGGCTTCTCCGTCCCCCTTTCACCCAGGTCCAGACAACTTAGTGAACGCTTTGCTTCCAGGTTGAGAAACAAGGACATCACAGTCAAGAGCCATTCCAGCCATCCAGGGCAACCAGGAAGGAGAAGGATACCTGCCATCCGGCAGCCACCGGGCTGCAGCCACTCCCCGCAGTGAGCACTGAAGACACTGTGATAGCACTGAAGATACCCAGGTCGCTGAGGTGCATATGGAAGGAATGACCTCAGCAAGCCCAGACTGTTACATCTTCCCATACAGAGGAAAACCTGAAAATGCTTAACTCGAGATAACCGGTTTTCTTTAACTCACAAGAAATACTTCGGATGTTCAGACTACACGCCTTGTGTTACAAACTCCTATATAAGCTGACTCCTCTCTGCCCTGCTCCTTGGAGCAGTTCTCTCAGGGTCAGTTGAGGTGCTGCCCTCCAGGCCTGAAGTCCTAAACATTCCCACCAAATAAAACGTGTGTGTGTGTGTGTGTTAGTTGCTTAGTCATGTCCGACTCTTTGCAACCCCATAGACTATAGCCCACCAGGCTCTCAACTATCAGGTTGTGACTGTTTTTTAAGTCGACGCTGGGGTCTTTTTCTCAGGAGACCTGGTGGTTTACCTAGCAACCCTGAGCCCCTGGAGCCCAAGAATCTAGGGCCTCCTCCCACCCCGGCCCGAACATGGCACTGGGCACCCCCAGGGCACCTGCACAGACCTGGGATTCTGTGACCCTATCTGAGGGTGGGGGTCGGAGACAGCGACCAGAGCTGGGCAGAGGGTGAGAGCAGAGTGAGCTGAAGACCCAGCTGACACCTCTGTCTACAGCCTGACGAGGGGGGAGAGGGTGGGAGGTGGAGAGGGACAGAGAGCCCTGCAGCTGGCAGGCAGGGATGTGCTGGGCTGGAGGGTGTGGGCCAGGCAGGGTGGGGCAGGTCCCCGCCCCTCCCACCAGCACCTGTCCCAACTATAAGGCCTCCAGAGAAGGGGGGCCGCCAGTGCTCCCAGAGGCGCCCCAAGATGAAGACAGTCTTGCTGTTCCTCGTCGCCTTGGCTGCAGCCGCTGGGCCAGGTGAAGGGCTGGGTGGGGGCTGGGGGAGTGGGAAGCCAGACCCTGGAAGCCCGGAGTGGCTTCCCTCTAGGCACGGAGAACCCTGGGCTTGCGGGGGCTAGAACAAAGTAAACCCCGCACCTTAACTTCATGGGATCACAGACTTACAATATTTCAGAATCAGAGAATCTTAGAGTCAACCTAGAGAATCAGATACGCGGAGAGGGAGCAATGCTGGGGGTTGTCTTGATATGCTTCTCCCCGAGAAAGACAGAGGCCAGAGGCCAGCCCCAATGCCCTCCCAGGCCCCAGAGCCCTCCCAGGGTCGCCCATCCCCCTGCAGGCTCAGCATGGCCAAACTGACAGTCCCCAGGGTGCCAACTCCGCCTCAGGTCCTCACCGTGGGCTGCCCGCTGTGAGACAGTCCCCGGGGAGGGGACAGCAGCCAGGTCCTGTGAGCTGCTGTTAGCACACCCCAGAGCCTCTGATGCCCCTGGGGAAGGGTCTTCAGTGCAGCCATATTGGCCGCCTCGCCAGTCCTCTAGACACGCCCAGTGCTGGACAGCTCCTGGGGAGGGGCAGGCGCCAGGGCCCCAGCCCATGGGGACGTTACCTCCTGCCTCCCGGGGCTGTGTGCAAGATGTGAGCCCCGGTGGGGCCCGGGGACCTCAGAGCGATTGGCCCAGGGCAGGGGCAGCAGAGAGCTCTGTCTAGCAGGGGTCTCCCCAGCCTCTCTGGGAGGGCTCCCTGGAGCCTGCTGAAGCCCTGGCTCTCTCCCCAGCCCAGGCACTCCGCTGCCACGTGTGCACCAGCTCCAGCAACTGCAAGAAACCGCAGGTCTGCTCAGCCAGCTCCAGCTTCTGCAAGACTGTGATCAGGGGTGAGCCATCTGGGGGAGGGAAGGAGGCCCTGTGGGGCACCCTGGGGCTTGAGGATCATCCCTGGGGAGGCTGGTGGAAGAGATCTCAGTGACAGTCTGGTCCTGGTGGCGATGGAAGCTGGGACTTGGGAGGCCCTGGGGGATGGGGTGCCACCTGGCCTGACCTCGCCCACCCATCCCCAGTGGAGCCTCTGTCTGGGAACCTGGTGGAGAAGAACTGCTCAGTGTGGTGCACGCCCACGAACAACCAGCAGGGCCAAGTCAGCAAGGGCCAGGAGACCACCCTGTGCTGCAATAGCGACCTGTGCAATGAGGCTCTGCAGAGCTGGCAGAGCGCCGCGCCCGCCCGCACCAGTGCCCACCTCGGCCTGGCGCTGGCCTGCGGCCTCCTCGCCCTCCTCTGGGCCCCTGGCCTGTGACCCCCAGAACCAGGGCCCCACCCCCTCCTCTCCCTGGCCAGGATGGAGGCTCATGGAGGCTCAGACACCCGGGGCTGGGGTCTCTGCAGAAGGTCTGGGGCCAGGCGGGCGGCCCAGGGGCAGGAAGAGCTGAAGGCTTGGAGCCGCCCTGGCACAAGAGGAGGCGCCTCCCTCCCAGAGCAGCGGGGTGGGGGAGGGGACAGGAGGCCTTCCGCTCCCTCCTGATTTCATCTTCATCTGTTTGGTTTCTGTTTGTTTTTCTATTCAAAGCCCAGCGTTGGAATAAATGACTGAAAACCAGTGTGGTCGTGTGAGTGCTATTCCGGAGTGGAGGGGGTGGGGGGCGGCGGTCATCCGCACACACAGGCCCCCAAGTCCCAGGGCTTGTCACCCAGAACCAGTTTTGGCAGCATGCACAAGGCCTGAAGTGCCGCCGTCACCCTGCCTTGCTGGAGGGGACATGGCCCTCCCCAGGCCCCTCCTCTGCAGCCCCAGACAAGGAAGGCCCTCCTGAGGGAGACCTGAGAAGCAGGGCGCAGGAGCTCGTGGGTGCAGCCGTGATGGGCAGGCCAAGCTCTCCACCTGACTGCCTGAGACCACCCGGGGGAACACCCCGCCCACCCTGCCAGCCCTTACCCAGCGCCCACATCCAAGCCCTGCAGGCCCAGGGTCTCTAGGATCCCGCTTTGTCCTACCAGGTCGTCTTGAGCAAGACCCTTCTGCTCCCGGAGCCTGGGAGCCCTACGCGTACCAGCTGCGCGCGCCCGGGGAATCCAGCGCGTCGCAGTGTCGGAGGTCCGAGGTCCCGGCGCCTGGCCGAAGCTGGCTTCTCCCTCTCCGCCCTCGCAGGGCCAGCGATCCGGCCGCCGCTCCTTCTGTGTCGGGAATATTCCGAGGACCAGTGCGCCACCCGGTGGCCACACGCGGGAGCCGGGCCTTGGGAGGAGCTGCTAAGGGAGGCTGCCCCGCCCCTAACTCGGAGCCCACTAGGGGCCCTGGGCGCCCCGGAACCCGCAGCAGGGAGTGGAAAGAGCGGGTCAGACACGCGGGCCACAGAGGTCGGGCAGAGGGACTGCGTCGCGCCGGGCGAGGACTGTGCCTTGCCCTCAGGGGACCCCACGGCAGTCTGCCCTTGTGGCTGGGCTTTGGGTCAAGAGGTGGGGAGCAGGGACAGGGACGTTCACCTGGAGGGAAGGGACGGTGATTCCACAGGGGACCCCCACCCCCCACCTGGAAGCCCGGGGCAGCCGGCGAAGTTCCGAACAGAGGAGGTTGTCGCCATGTGGGACCAGGAAAGGCTCCACAGAGGGGACATCCCTCAAGGGACAACCCAGGCCACATGGCCCAGGAGGAGCTGAGAGGTGGGAGGTGCCTTCCAATTCCTGGGAGCGCCAATCGCCCCCAAGCAGGAGCAGCGTCTGTGAGTGAGGGCAGCAGTGAAGGGCAGGGTAGCCTTCCGGAGCTGCTGGACAGCAGCCGCCTGCCCGGTGTCTGTGTCTCCAGCAGCTAAAGTAGTGACCTCTGTTTGGACCATTCAGTGTGAATGCAGGTGGCATGGGTTTAAGGCTTTCATCCTGCCTTCCCTGTTCTCTGTCCATCTGTTCTTTTTTCCTTTCCTCTCTTTTCTGTCTTCTCTTCTGTGAAGAGATTAATCTTTTGTGATTCCATTTTATCTCCTTTGTTACTTTATTAAGCAGAGCTCTTTGATTTTTCTTTTCTTCCTCTGTCTTTTCTTTTCTTTTTTAATTTTAGAAAGGAATTCTTTCTGCTTTTGCATGTCTGAAAACTGTATTTCCCCTTCACTTTTCAGAGATGTTTTCACTGGGCACGTAACTCCAAGTTGTTCGTCTTGCTTTTGTGCTTTGGTATTTCAAACATTGCTTCACTGCATTGGCTTCACTGTTTCTGACAAGAAATCTGCTGGCATCCCTATCTTCAATCCTCTGTGCATCATATAATCTCTGCTTCTAGTGTTTTCTCCTTACCACTGGTTTTAAGCAGTTCATCACACAAGGTGCTTTGGTATCAGTTCAGTTCAGTCGCTCAGTCGTGTCCAATTCTTTGCTACCCCATGAATCGCAGCACCCCAGGCCTCCCTGTCCATCACCAACTCCTGGAGTTCACTCAAACTCACGTCCATCGAGTCTGTGATGCCATCCAGCCATCTCATCTTCTGTTGTCCCCTTCTCCTCCTGCCCCCAATGCCTCCCAGCATCAGAGTCTTTTCCAATGAGTTAACTCTTGCATGAGATGGCCAAAGTACTGGAGTTTCAGCTTTAGTATCATTCCTTCCAAAGAACACCCAGAACCAATCTCATTTAGAATGGACTGGTTGGATCTCCTTGCAGTCCAAGGGACTCTCAAGAGTCTTCTCCAGCACCACAGTTCAAATGCATCAATTCTTCGGTGCTCAGCTTTCTTCACAGTCCAACTCTCACATCCATACATGACCACTGGAAAAACCATAGCCTTGACTAGACGGACCTTTGGTGGCAAAGTAATGTCTCTGCTTTTGAATATGCTATCTAGGTTGGTCATAACTTTCCTTTCAAGGAGTCAGTGTGTTTTAATTTCATGGCTGCAGTCACCATTTTTAGTGATTTTGGAGCCCCCCAAAATAAAGTCTGACACTGTTTCCACTGTTTCCCATGAAGTGATGGGACCAGACGCCATGATCTTAGTTTTCTGAACATTGAGCTTTAAGTCAACTTTTTCACTCTCCTCTTTCACTTTCATCAAGAGGCTTTTTAGTTCCTCTTCACTTTCTGCTTTGGTATAGTTTTCTTCAATTTCTTGTGCTTGAAGTTTACTGAACTTCTGGGTTCCATGGGTTTGATGATTTCCCTGAGGGGAATTCAGGGTGGAGGAAAACAGGATACTGGCCCTAGATAGCTAAAGTGGAGATGTTAGTCACTCAGTTGTGCCCAACTCTTTGGTATCCCATAGCCTACCAGGCTCCTCTGTCCATGGAATTCTCCAGGCAAGAATACTGGAATGGGTTGCCATTCCCTTTCCCAGGGGAATCTTCCTGACCCAGGGATTGAACCTGGGTCTCCTGCATTGCAGGCGGATTCTTTACCCTTTGAGCCACCAGGGAAGCCCCAGTAGTCCTCAGCAGGGTCCCCAAATAAAACATTAACTCATGGCTTTTAGGTTGTGCCGGGCTCTGTTTTGCTTTTCAGTCGACACGAGGTTTGTCCTCCAACCTTGTGTGAGCTCTGGGAACTCTTCCTAATGTTTTACCTCTCTTTAATTTTCATCAGTTTGATTACTGTGTACACTTGTGTTCCTCCTTGGGTTCATCCTGCCTGGGACTCTCTGCACTTCCTGGACCTGGTTGACTGTTTTCTTTCCCACGTTAGGGACCTTTTCAGCTATTATCTCTTCAGATATTTTCTCGGGTCCTTTCTCTTTCTTTGTCTTCTCCTGCTGCTGCTGCTGTTGCTAAGTTGATTCAGTCGTGTCCGACTCTGTGCGACCCCATAGACGGCAGCCCATCAGGCTCCCCCGTCCCTGGGATTCTTCAGGCAAGAACACTGGAGTGGGTTGCCATTTCCTTCTCCAATGCATGAAAGTGAAAAGTGAAAGTGAAGTCGCTCAGTCGTGTCTGACTCTTAGTGACCTCATGGACTGCACCCTACCAGGCTCCTCCGTCCATGGGATTTTCCAGGCAAGAGTACTGGAGTAGGGTACCATTGCCTTCTAGGACCCCTATAATGTGAAATGTTGGCACATTTAATGTTGTCCCAGAGGTCTCTTATGGTGTTCTCATTTCTTTTTATTCTTCTTTCCATATTCTGTTTTGCTTTAGTGATTTTCACCATTCTATCTTCCAGGTCACTTATCCATTCTTCTACCCTTGTTATTCTGCTATTGATTCTTTCTAGGGTATTGTTCATCTCTGTTGTTTCTTCTTTAGTTCTTCCAGGTCTTTGGTAAACATTTCTTGCATCTTTTGCATTCTTTTTCCGAGCTCCTGAATCATCTTCACTGTCGTTATTCTGAATTCTTTTTCTGGAAGTGAAAGGTTGTTGCTGAACCACAAAAGACGCCGGGATTCTTGGCCTCTGGAGGAAAAGAATTCAATCCGGGGCCAGTGACGAGGCCTGATTGCTCAGAACTTTTGTGTCATAAAGTTTTATTAAAGTATAAAAGAGAGAAAGCTTCTGACATAGACATCAGAAGGGAGCAGAAAGAGTGCCCCCCTGCTAGTCTTTAGCTGGATGTTAGCAGTCTGCTAATGAGAGAAAGGAAATGTCTCAAAACTCAGTGAATGGTGCCAGGCTCCTCACCCACAACATGCATTGAGATAACATTGGCACCAAGTGAGTCATCCAGGGCGTATAAAACGATTGACATGAATCCTGAAGAAAAGCAGATTTCCATACAAATATATAGTTTCATTAACATAGATTAGGAGAACATAGATGAGTATAACAAACTAGTTTATCAAGTAGGTTCTGAGCCCTTAGGCGGAACTGACTTGAAGACAGAGTCTAGGGTAAATGCAAAGCACAATAACATAGCTTAAGACAAATATTTCCGTAAGGAAAATGCATTGGTTAGCTCAAGATTTAAGACAAGTTAAGTTCAGGTGGGACCAGGTGTCATTATGGCAACACAGAATTTTAAGAGAAACCTCTTTCTAAATTTGTATAGAGAAGGGAAAAAATATATATATAACACTGGTTTGTTTCCTCCTGCTGCTTAAGAGAGAGATAAAAAATGTCTGACACTTGCAGCCTCTTTTCTCCGTTTGGAGACCCCTGGCCTTCCTGCCTGTTACCCTCTCAGAAGATTGCTTATCTCCACTTCATTTAGCTTTTTCTCTGGGGATTTATCTTGTTCTTTCATCTGGAAGACAGTCCTGTGCTCTTTCATTCTGAGTAGCTTTCTGTGACTGCGGGTTTCCATTCTGGAGGCTGCGGGATTGTAGTTCTTCTTGCTTGCTTGCTTCTTGTAGTTTGTCTGCCCTCTGGTGGATAAGGCGAAAAGGCAAGCTTCCTGATGGGAGGAACTGGTGTCGGAGAAAATTGGGTCTCCCTCTGGTGGCAGACCATGCTCAGTAAAACTTAAAACCAATTGTCCGCTGATGGGCTGGGCTCCTTCCATGTTAGTTGTTGGCCTGAGGGGACTCAGCCCTGGAGACTACAGGCTCTACAGTAGGGCTAACGGCGATCTCCAAGAGGGCTCACACCAAGGGTCACCTCCCAGGACTGCTGCTGCCGGTGTCCCTGTTCCCGTGGCAAGCCACTGCCTACCCTCACCTCCGCAGGAGGCCCTCCAACACTCACAGGTAGGTTTGGCTCAGTCTCCTGTGGGATCACGGCTCCTTTCCCCTGGTTCCTGGTGCACACAAGGTTTCGCCTGTGCCCTGCAAGAGTGGAGTCTCTGTTTTCCCCAGTCCTGTGGAAATCCTGCAATCCAATCCCACTGGACTTCAAGCTCAGATTCCCTGGGGATTGCTAGTCCTTTTGCCGGATCCCCGGGATGGAAAGTCCGATGTAGGGCTCAGAACCTTCATTAGTGTTCGAGAACTTCTTTGGTGCTGTTCTCCCATTTGTAGGGTGCCCATCTGGTGGGTGTGGGATTTAATTTAATCATGATTGTGCCCCTCCTACCATTTCATTACGGCTTTCCTGGTGGCTCAGATGGTAAAGCGTCTGGCTGCAGTGTGGGAGATCCAGGTTCGATCGCTGGGTGGGGAAGATCCTCTGGAGAAAGAAATGGCAACCCACTCCAGTACCCTTGCCTGGAAAATCCCATGGAAAAAGCAGCCTGGTATATTACAGTCCATGGGGTCGCAAAGAGTCAGACACGACTGAGCGACTTCACTGACTCACTCACTCACTACCATCTCATTATGGCTTGCTCTCTGAGCTTGGATGTGGGTATCTTTTTCTGATGGGTTCCAGCATCCTCTGATCAATGGTTGTTTAACAGCTATTTGCGACTTTGGTTCTTTCAAGAGATTATCGAACGTCCTTCTGCTCCACCATCTTGAGCCAATCTCTTTTATTGTTACTCTGGCTGCAAGAATAACTATTTTTTCACAGTGACTGATGATCCAATCTGACTGAATGTTCTAAACTCTCTAATATTTTTTGATGGAACTTCCTAAAAGCAAATTCTGATGAACTTCTTTTGATCTCTGACTAACTTTGGGGTGCTTCAGAGGACTTTTGAGGCATCCCAAAGAAAGATATTAAACTAATTAGGTTAATTTGGTATGTTAAAGGTGCATGGGAAATACTGTCAAATAAGTAATAAATCTTCTCAGGTTATATTGTGTGGTAAATGTTACTAATGGAGATAATCTAGAAATTATATAGAATTCATAAAGATTTAATATGTATTGGTAAAATATTATCAGTCATAATTCTAGTTACTGTCTATCACATGTCACAGTAGTAACCAAGTTACCTTGTCAGTTTCATTGTAATCAGATTTTATACCTGCCTTCTTGAGCCTTTTTTCATTATAGAAAGATATAGTTTCACTCTGATGCCTTTACAAAAATACTACCTCTTCAAGATTTATTGAAGGGTCTTTCTAAGATTAAACTAAAATTAACTAGATGAACAAATTTTGTTATCAACAATGAACTGATACCAGACGGGAATCTGGCTTTCTCTGTTAAGAGAATAAAGTTTTCTTGGAATGCAGCTTTTAACAACAGGCTATACAGATTTCTTTGCCTTCAAGTGATTTATATTTGTTTTTAAAATCTTCTGTTACTTTGATAAAGTAAATGAGTATTATTTCACAATGATTTATGAAGATTATGGCACGCATAGATAAAGCTCATTCTGTGTCTACAAAAAATTAACCCCTTGTTGTCAGACTTTTGCTATCCTGATATCCTTAAAACATGACAACAGTCTACTCCTAAATCAGGGAATTTAAAATGAATAAACAATAACTGTAAACTAAAAAAAAAATCAAGCGTATGGGAAATCCAAGACGGCTGCTTGGCTTTTTCCCAGCTCCCTGACAAACCGCATTTCCTGTCTGAAGGGTTAAAGCCTTCCCTGGTTTCAGGGCTGATGTCCTCACAATGAAAAAGAAAAGGTTAGAAAATATGTTTCCCATCTGGAATATAATTTCTACAATCTCTAGTGATCAAGACACCCACTTAACTGGACAAATCATAGTAACCTTAAGAAAAAATTCACAAACTTCTTGAAATTATCCCTGTCACTATGATCTTCAATCACTAGGCAGGGTCAATGCCACTAACGGAAAAACTGGACTCAAACAGAACAAAGATTAATTATATGGGATTCAATGAACAGCTAAATATGATTATAATTTTTATGACTTGTCTGACATACTAATGCCTTCTAATCTGTTTTTCAGATATAGAAAAGCCCTTTTCCTCAAACGACTTTTGATTTATAAAAATCTGGTAATAAACACCTGTGGATAAAATTAAAATATTTTTCTTTTCTCTCTGCCTGATTTCTTCAAAAATTGGAGGCCCTTGAGGTCTAAGCAACTTTATCAAGTGACTGGAAAAAACTGTCTCTTGACATATACAAGAATCTAGATGTTCAGTTCAGTTCAATTCAGTCACTCAGTCGTGTCCGACTCTTTTCGACCCCATGAACCACAGCACACCCGGCCTCCCTGTCCATCACCAACTCCCAGAATCCACCCAAACCCATGTCCATCGCGTCGGTGATGCCATCCAGCCATCTCATCCTCTGTCGTCCCCTTCTCCTCCTGCCCCCAATCCCTCACAGCATCGGGGTCTTTTCGAATGAGTCAGAACCAAAGGAAGAGATGTGTTTGTTATTTGCTCAGTCATGTCCAACTCTTTACAACCCCGTGGACTATAGCCTTTCAGGCTCCTCTGTCCATGAAATTCTCCAGGCAAGAATACTGGAGTGGGTAGCCATTCCCTTCTCCAGGAGATCTTCCCGACCCAGGGATCAAACCCAATTCTCCTGCAATGCAGGCAGATTCTTTATCATCTGAGCCACCAGAGAAGCACAGGTAAAATCTGAAGGCTTAAAAGAGCCTATATGAGCAATTACATTTATATGAATAAGCAGGCCATGTTTATTGAAACCAGACTTATTTGGAACAAATCAGCCTTGATTTGGCTGGATTTAATAAAAATGAGGATAATCTAGAGAGAAAAACTTTATTTCAATAGTATACCTTTGTGGATATTGAAGTTTTATATTTACTGAGGCTTTGCTATGTCCAAGATGACTCTTTGTTGTTCTGTTAAGCTATTATAAGATTTAATTGAATTAGTAGAAGAATATTCGGAGCTTGTTTCTGAAGCTAATCACAATAATCTACCTTTGCATGAAGATCAGATGCCCTGTGATTTACAACTAAGAGATTACGGATGCTAGAAAAGGCGTCTTTTAAAGGACTGTCTCCAAACTAAATAAAACGACCCATATCAGGCACTCTTAACTAGTACCTGTGGGACAATACTGAAGGGAACTGACTCTTGAAAATTCATATTTCCCACTTGAGAAAGGCCTGTGCATTGGCCTGTCTATAGAAAAGACTATTGACCCCAAATAACACCCATATTAAGATGAGAAGAAGACAACAGTAGAAGACAGCTGATTTTAAAATCTGGACCAAGCCTGTAAGAACCATCCAACTAATCCAACTGCACTGTCTACCAAATGGTTGTCTTCCTATCAAAATGGAAAGTTATCGTTTTACTTTTAACCATGCTTTTGACCCCAATGTTCAGGATTAAAAAAGAAAATTCTCTAGTGAAGCTGTCACAGACGTGTATCACTGCATCTTTTAAGTGCACTGCTTAAAGCACATGTACAGTGCTTGTGTGACAATTGGGGATAAATGATGAACAGCATAGCCTACAAAGCACTTCCCCATTCGCGTATCTCTGAGCCGATTCACGATATCTGATTAGTTTCCCCCCAACATGGACAAGTAGGCAAACATGTAAACAAAGAGGTCTGTAGCACCGAGGGAAGTAGACGGACCAGAGCAGGTAACTGTGTCACTCTGGCAACACGGGAAAAATATATTGATGGCCAATGCCATTTATGGAAAGATTTGCAATCAAAGGGGGAAAATGATGGAAGAAATTTTTGCATGTTCAAGTATGGGAAATCATTCTGGCTTATACATGATTGTTTTGAACTTTAGGCTAACCAAAACAGCCTGTTTGTGGCCTATTAAACATGCATTGTACATCTGCTTTACCCATTAAAAATTACATGGAAAAATCAGAATGGAATAACTGTGGTTCAGACATCCAAAGTGGAACTAGATTGTCAGTGTGGATATGGGTTCAGACATATTTCTGGATTACTGAAAACTTGAGTTCTCTAAACTTCATCAGACTTGAGGACACCATCAGCCATTTTTAAAACAGTACCTACTAGCGGCTGCCAACTGCAACCTTATGGTCTTGAGGTCTTCTTGTAACTATGAAATCTTTATCCTACTTTAAAAACAATAGTTTTTGAACTGTGGTGCTGGAGAAGACTCCTGAGAGTCCCTCGGACTGCAAAGAGATCAAACCAGTCAACCCTAAAGGAAATCAACCCTGAATATTCATTGGAAGGACTGATGCTGAAGCTGAAGCTCCAATACTTTGGTGACCTGATGCAGAGAGGTGACTCATTGGAAAAGACCCTGATGCTGGAAAAGAATGAGGGCAGGAGGAGAAGAGGGCGACAGAGGATGAGATAGTTGAATGGCATCACTGACTCAGTGGACATGAGTTTGAGTAAACTCAGGGAGATAGGTGAAGGACAGACAAGCCTGACGTGCCACAGTCCATGGAGTTGCAAAGAGTTGGACATGACTAAGTAACTGAACAACAAAAACAGTAGCAAATGAGACAACTCAACCTACAGCCTCCCAGCAAAAGACTACTTGGTTACTGAATATATGTAAAGAGCAAACACTCCAAAACTTATTTTTCCTGGTTGCCATCAAAAGACAGGAAGACTTCTTTGAAAAAGACTACAAAGGTGTGTTTTAACCATTATCTTCATTGCAGTTATGTCTAATAATTTTCAAATGGTTGTCCAGGTTGCTAGAGCAAAGCAATCAAAGAGATACAACATTTTCTTAATACAAAATATTGACGTCAATCTTGAACTCAAGATTATTTCCAACTCTGTGTCCATTCCCCAAATTAGGCAGGACTACAAGAATCCCAGGGACGGGGGAGCCTGGTGAGCTGCCGTCTCTGGGGTCGCACAGAGTCGGACTCGACTGAAGCGACTTAGCAGCAGCAGCAGCACTCCCCACTTCAGCAGGACATAACCAGAGCAGTTGTTATGTCATTTCCCTGAGGAAAATTGAAATAGAAACAGAACAGAAACTAAGTTCCTCTGCCAAGTTTACAATTAACCTCTCAATCTAGAACTTCGTCCCTTTCTTGTTCTGCATCTGTTCCTCCTCAAGATTGAGGAATACCAAAGAAAAGGTGGAACTTGAAACCATCTACAAGACCCTGTATCCTTGTCTTTGGAAGTAAAATTCTGACTCGGGAGTTAAAAATTGGAAATGTGAAAATGTAGAAACGAAGAATAGCTGTTGGGTTGGGGAACTGGTAATGATGTAGACTGTAATTCTGCCCCATAGCAGAATTACCAAACTCCCAGATCCCCGAAAGATCTTCACGAAGGCCTGACACACATTCCTAACTTGTTTTACAGGAAGCAGACCACCCCATCCCCGCCTAGATGAAAACTGCTGACCACAAGGACACAGACCCTAGACTGGCTGAAACCAGAAGGTTGATGATGCTTGAAACTCCACCCTGACACCAGCCAATCCAAGACTTGTCCAGGAGTTGATCATGCTCCTTGAACACTATAAACTCCTCACCACCCGCTCCAGGGTGGGCCAGGCTGTCTTGAGGGCACTAGCCCACTGTGGCCCCCTTTGTCTGGCAAAGCAATAAAAGCTCCTCTTTTCTGCTTCACCCCAAACTCTGTCTCTGCATTTCTATTTGGCAGCAGTGAACAGAGGCTGAGTTTGGCAACGCCCTTAATTCATCATGATCTGAGGATGAAGGCCACAACACACACAGGTTTCCACACCCTTGCATTTATTTTATGCCTCATTAGATTGTCAGCTTTATGATGTCAAGAATATTTGGGAATGTTTGTCAGTTTTATCCCCAACACCTGTCACCTGTGGCATCTCAGTGACTATTTGGCAAACAGGGTGACCAACCATCCCAGTCCCTCCAGAGAGAGTGCCCACCTCACTTTGGAGGCTCAGTGCCTAGGGACCCCAAAATGGCTCAGCTCTTTGAAAGAAAAATAAAATTTAGGGTCAAAGGAAATGTATTCTTTTCTCACATTAGAAAAAAAAATTAGAGCCCATGAAAGTCTTAAATTTTGCCTTAAACATTATTATTAATGTTTAAGGGAGTTATGAAACAGTGGACTCCTTTCAAGACTTGCTTTAACCCTGTGTTGGGTGGGACCAGGTGTGGGGAGGAGGCCCAGAAATGCTGGGTGGCTTGCGGAGGTCACACTGCAGGTAAAGGAGGGCCAGGTTGGGGACGCAGAAGCTCGGTCCAGAAGTCGGCTCCACTCCACCTCCACCCCTCCCTGTTAAACTGAGTGGAAGGAAGGAGGGGACGCACGGGCTGCTGGGGTGCGGGGCTGACTACAGAGAGAGCGAGGCAGGGCCAGACGTGTCCCGCGGTGCGCGTGCGTCCGAGTGTCGCGTGGGTGTTCCCGCGGGGCCTAAACGCCTGGGCACCATGGACTGTTGCCAGGGGTCCCAGCCCCGCAAGAGGGACGAGCCCGCGGGCCGGCCGGGCGGGGCGGGGCGGGGCCTGCAGTGAGGTCACCGGCGACGGGCGGCTCTGCCGCGGGGGCGACAACGCGGCGTGGTCTCTGCGGGGCGCACGGAGGGACGGCCGCGCTGTCAGACCCGAGTTGCAGGGGCTGGAGAGCGGCCACGGGTGAGTCCCAGGCGCAACGGGGCCTCGGTGTGGTGAATGAAGGTCATGGTTGAGGTCATCCCCCAACTTGGGACCGCAGTCTCGGGGGCGGGGCTCCCCTGGAGAGGGCGGGGAAGAGCTGGCGCTGCGGGCCCGGCCTTACTCAGACCTTCTGTACCCCGAGGGGGACGCCCTGAAAATGGGTCATGGAAAACGGGTTTGTTGTTCTCTGGAAGGGGAGAGTCTGATTTAGCCCCCCTTGGCGCAGAGGCGGGGCTGGACTGTCTCCGCGCAGGGAGGGAAGTTGTCGGTTTCGCCCAGAGCCTGTCTGGAGAGGGGGCATCTCCGCTCCAGACAGCGGATCCGGCTGGGAAGTTCTTGTCCTGGCAAGGGCCCCCCTGCAGTCCTTTCAGAGTGCGTCCCCTGCAGACTGGACAGAGCTGCAGCCCACCAATGCCGCGAGCCCGGCGGTGGCGGAGGGCTCCAGAGGCCTCCCAGGAGAGGGGCCCCTGCTGAGCCCTCAAAGTCCGTGCAAGGACACACCAGAGGCACAGGGGAGGAGAGCAGTGAGGCTAGACCTGCTCCCGGGCCCAAGGGCGCCCTTGTACTCAGGGTCCTGGGTTGGGGAGGGCTGGGTGCCAGCTCCCTAGGGCCCCTGCCCCAACCATCCCTAGGGAGGGTGTGGGTTCTGGCCTAGCATTCAAGCTTTCTCCTCCAGCCTTCACCTGGCACCCCACCCTAGCTGTGGCACTGCCTCATCTGGTGTGCACGGGTCTTGGCCTTTTGCAGGCACTGGTGTCTCTCATTGAAGCATCCCACCCTGCTTCCTTCTCATCTCATTCGTGTCTCCCTCTCCAGGAAGCCTTCCAGGCTGAACTGGGTGGCCCCTCTGCCCAAGCCCCCTGTGGGTGCCTCAGGCCCTGCTATGACCTCCCGTCCTTGCTCCCTTCTCTGCAGGAATACAGCGCCTCCAGTTGACCAGGAGCTCCAGGGGGGCAGGGGATTGTCCCACCCTCTCTGTGCCCTGCCCCAGCCCTGGCCTGAGTTGAATCAAGGACCAACCGCTCTCCACATCCCTGCTCTCACTCTGCCCTCTAGCCCCTGGCCATGACGCCCCTGCTCGCCCTGTTCCTCGTGGCCCTGGTGGGCCTCCCTGTGGGTAAGATGGATGGAGAACATAGGGATGGACAGACCCACCTTTGGGGTCAGCCAGGCTGAGCTGGGGGGATGGTGGCAGAAATCCCAGTGACCACCTCTCCTTCCAGTTCTTCCTGGGGAAGGTGATGGGACCCGGGGGCTGATCTCCCTGTTCTCTGACCCCCTCTCCCTGCGGCCCCTCCCCGGCCGCAGCTCAGGCTCTGGACTGCCATGTGTGCGCCTACAATGGGGAGAACTGCTTCAACCCCATGCGCTGCCCGGCCATGGTCTCCTACTGCATGACGACGCGCACTTGTGAGTTCCTGGGATGCTGCCCCAGCTCTCTCTGGGGAGCACCGGGGCGGGGCAGAGGGTAGAATGGGGGAGGCTGAAGAGGGAGGCTCCCACCTGCTCCAGGATCCTTTCTGGGAGCCCCAGGCAGAGGGGATCCTGGCCTAATGGCCCTGCATGCTTGGGTTGGCCCCTCTCAGGGTCCTGGCCTGCCATCCCCCCCCTCTGCAGACTACACCCCGACCAGGATGAAGGTGAGCAAGTCCTGTGTGCCCAGCTGCTTTGAGACTGTGTACGACGGCTACTCCAAGCACGCATCCACTACTTCCTGCTGCCAGTATGACCTCTGTAATGGCGCTGGCCTTGCCACCCCCGCGACCCTGGCTCTGGCCCTTATACTCCTGGCCACCCTCTGGGGTCTGTTCTAAAGCCAGGGAGGGCAAAGCCCTGAGCAGCATAGCCCCACCCTCTCCCCCTGCACCCCTCACCTACCCTCTGCCCTCCCCGGACCCCCCAGCCACACCCAGGACTGTCTGCAAGAGGACTGGACCTCCCCCAGCCACCCTGAGGTCTGCTTCCCGTTTGTGATCTGGTTTCCTAAAGGCTGATGTGGGACTACACCTCCCAAGGCTTCTGGCTTTGACGAGGCAGATAAGCCTCTCCTCATCCAAGGATTGGAACATGGGCACAGTGTGCTGTTGGCCCAGGAACACTGATTTGAAGGGGCCCTTTGGCCCCTCTGCCTTGTAGGTGTGCTGGAGGGGGAGGGACGATCGGGGCCCCGGGGGTGGGGGCCGGTTCCAGGAAGTAGGCTCTCCGGGGCTCCAGGAGGGCTGCCTGGGGCGGAGGGGGCTGGAGGGCAGAGGGAGGCAGGCCTGGGCCCCTGGGCTGTGGCAGGGGAGGGACTAGCTCAGCCTGAAGACGCCCCTGAGGGCCCTCCGGATCCTGCGCTGGGCCCCTGCGCAGGACTTGGGTCTGGATAGATCAGGCTATATTTGGTGGAGCTTGACAGCTGATCCCGGGGCTATTTTTGGGCCGGCCAGGAGGGAAGGGTGCCTTCCGAAGCCTGGCCTCCTGCCTTAAGCAGGCCTGGCGGAGGGCGCCCTTTTACGGAGTGAACTCTTGCCGGGTGCCCGAAAGGATTCACCCAACCCCGTCGGACACGGACACGCGGGGGCGGGAGCGACGCCCTCTCCGGACGGTCTGGCCGCACTGGGCGGGCTGGGCCGGCCGGAGAGGAGGGGAAGGCGGACTTCGGGAGGCCGGAGAGGCAGAGGACGGGAGGAGGGATCACAGCAGAAGGATCGGGCCTTGCTCCCTCCGCGCGCAGTGGGCGTTCCCTCGCCCCTGGCCGCGGGCGATCGCAACAGGGTCCCGACTGAAGGGGAGCGTGGTGCGCCGGCCTCGGGCCCGAAGGCCACACCAGCTGTCCCGGGGGTTTCGCGGCCCCTCGACTCTGACCCTGCCCGCGGGGAGGCGAGAGCTCTGCACCGGCTGGAGCGCTTCTGCCTCATCCCTAGGAGCAGCTCTCAGCTGCCCCCAAATCACGCTGGGCCTCGAGACCCCCAGGGGCCCAGGAAGAGTCGCGTCCGACTCTTTACGACCCCACAGACTGTAGCCCCCCAGGCTCCTCTGTCCTTGGGATTCTCCAGACCAAGAATACTGGAGTGGGTTGCCATGTCCTTCTCCAGGAGATCCTCCTGACCCAGGGATGGAACCTGGGTCTCCCGCATTGCAGGCAGACTCTTTACCTTTTGAGCTACCAGGAAAGCCCAGGGACCCAAGAAAGCTTATCATTTAAAGGGTACCCACCCACCCAGGTGAGCCCCACCCCTCCAGGTTGCGGAAGCCCAGGTCTGTCTGCTGAGGGGCCAAGGGGCAGGAGCGCCTTCCAGCCGGCACAGCCCACACCCCACAACTCGTGGGGGTTGTCCCTGGAACTCAGAAGCTTTGGCCGCTAAGCGTGGCCCCTGTCAGGGGGACCTGTGCTGGAAATTCTTTCCTGAAAGCTTCCCTCTGAGACCCCCAGACGTCAGGGACCTGGACGCTCTGGGGAAGCCGAGGCAGGAAGTCCTTAGCTGGGGCTGGGTTGGACTTCGCAGAGGGCCACGAAGCAGAAGGACCGCACCCGAAGGAGTGCTCAGCCCAGGGAGCGACCGGGTGTCCCGCCCAATCTTTGTGAGCCCCTCCCTGGAGGAGGCTCGGAGGAAGCCTGACCACCCCACCCCCAGCTCCTCTTCCCACAGCCCCCAGGAGTGGGCCACTTCAGGGAGGAGACCAAACCCCCCGCTGCACGTGCAGGCTAATAGCGGGGGCAGCCGCGGGCAGACCACTCTGCTGACTCAGCATGAGAGGCCTGGGAAGCTGGGTCACTGACAGCTTGTGCAAGCGCTTTGTCCCGGGTCTAGTGGCTCCTCGGCCAGACCGGTCATCCCTCCCCCGGCCCAGTCCCAGCGAGGATGTGGTGGAGCCCTGCCTCCAGTGGCAGCTGAGAGTGCTGTGTTGGGGGCCGGAGGGAGCATCTTACTCCTGCCTCCTGCATCCATCTGTCCACGCTGACCCGGGCCCCTGCCAACGCCCATGGCACTGCCGCAGTGCCAGGGACCAGTCTGCCCACACCACCCGCACAGATGGTTCTGCCTGGCTGGGGGAGAAACCCAGCACAGAGCTGTGGGAAGATGTTCCCCTCCTGCCCAGGCCCGGCCCCTGGTGGGAAGTGTGTGGCTTTGCACAGGCAGGAGCACCAGCAGAGCCTTGGACACCAAACAGGTGAACTTGCCGGGACTGACTGTCCAGAAGGTTAGTAACTAACAGCTGCCAGTTTCCCTGCAGTTGTGGCTCTAAGCACTCCAGCACAGCCCTACGTGTAGGAGCCGTCACCTGCCCCTTTCACAGATAGGGAGACTGAGACAGAGAGATGAAGTGGCTGCCCAAGGCGGGCTGGACTTCTTGCCCTGCTCCACCACACCCCCAACCCAACCCCACCGCACCCCGCCCCACCCCCACCCCCACGCACCCCGCCCCACCGTGCAGTTGCTTCTCCCATCAGCTGGGAGAGAAAGGGGAAGCTGGGAAGGTGGGTTAATAAGTTTAAGAGGATTTTAGCATGTAAAGTAATTATAACAGCTTCAGGTCAGGAAAGCTTAGAAGAAAAACATTGGAGCTAGGTGTGAGAAGCCATAAATGCCACAGTCAAGGGGTTCAGCCCGGTGTGTGGGCGCTGGACCAGGGTGGAAAGCAAAGAGGAGGGCAGAGGGGCGCCCAGCACCGCAGGCTTGTCTGGGCCAGACCCCTTCCCCACCTGTGTCAGGGCCGTGGGGCCCCAACAGAAACGAGAGCCTCGCAGGGCGGGCTGTGGGCAAGCTCATCCTTGCAGCTCTTGGCGGCATCTCAAGTCCGGAAGCAGCCTGTGCGTCCCAGTAGCGGCTGCCTGAGCAGGTGAGGCCCTCTGTGGACCGCCCTCCCTGGGCTCCTGCGCCATCCGTCTGTCTGGAGTCCAGCTGAGAAGCCAGTGCCAGAGCTCTGACCCAGAAACCGGACTGGTTCTGGCGCCATCATGTAAGGAGGGCATGGGTGCCCCGTGGCTGGTGCCCGGGTGTGGACGACGCTCCAGAGGGGAGGTCGGATGGCTGCTTCTCCTTTTCCCTTTGTAGCGTGTGATTTGTGGCAATGAAATGTGTCTCTTCATGATTCTAACCCTCTGAGAAAGGTGGAAAGAAACTGAAAGGCCTCTTTCCTTTCTATCCCAGCCCCCCCACCCCCCGCCAAGTTTGTTGGGTCCTGCCGCTCAGGCTGACCTGGAGCTGCTTCTTCACATCTCCGAGCCTCAGTTGTTCTGTGGTTAAAATGAGGACGATAGCGCCCACCAAACTGGGGCCTGGTGCGAGTGAGGGAGGCTGTGGCTTAAGTGCCCACCCCGGGCCCGGCACACCGGAGGCCCCAGGGGAATGAATGGACGGACGGATGAACAGATGGTGCCCTTCCCCTTCAGTCCACTTGCTGAGGTCCAGGCACTTCCCAGGCCCATGCCCCAAGCCTTGCCACTATGGGGCATGGAATAGCCTTCAGGCTATGGCCCCCCTCTGTGTACACCAGAGATGTCATTTGTACCTCCTCAAGCCAGTGAATAAATGAGTGAATACATGTACCTGCTTTCTTTCGGTCCTCACCAGCCACCCAGTTGCACTCAACCCCGGTGGTCTGGTCTGGCTGGTCCTGCTGGCTCTGTCCCTCCTAGACTCCCACCTACCCTGGTTCTCCCAGGCTTGGCCCTGGAGCCAGCCCTGGACCAGGGCAGATGATAACCCAGGGGAGGGGAGCCAAGCAGGAAAGGCAGGAGAAGCCCCGGGGCTCACTGGGACCAGCCCTGGTTCTGGTTCCCAGGAAGTGAGACCGACCTACCAGCTCACCCAGCTGGCCCCTGGGAAAGGCTGATGGGGCTGGAGAGGAGGCAGGACCCCAGGAATCCACCCAGCACCCAGCTTTCTACTCCTGACACTAGCTAGTTCTTCCTCTGCTGGGGGGCGGGGTCTGAGACCGACCATCCCAGAGGGGCCCACCAGGTAGAGGGAAGGACAAAAGCCACTCTCGGGCTGCCAGAGTGGACACACAAGGGCCCCTGGGCCGGCAGGACTGGCCCCTGCAGACGGTCACCTCTGCTGCCCCCACAGCACATCGCCCGTTTTAGCAGAATGGCTTGCCTGGCACGTCACTCCCAGGAGGTCTGGCTCCTGCTCTCAGGATCACTCTTCCGGGCTGGCACCCATCACGGGGCCTCTCTTAAGAGCAACGGCGTTTCTGCTCCTCGCCACCCCACCCCTCCCCAGCACTGGGCAAACACCCACAGGCCCGAGCAAACGGTCAAGATCATGACCATCATCACTCCCCAGGGGGCAGGCCTCTCAAGCCACCGCTTCTGGAGGGAGGCCCACTTGACCGATGGGAAAACAGGACTGTTGCTCTGGCTTTCTGGAGGACAACTGGTCCACCTACTCACTGCAGGCTGGCGTGCTGGTGAAGCTTCCGCTTTTGAGGCTTTGAGATTCATTTGCAAGCTTAGGGACAGGAGTGGGCTCGCAGGCCTTGGTGTAGGAGATACGTGGGCTCCCGGTTAGACATTCACAACTGGCCTCCTGTTTGCATCTCCTGAGGCAAAAGACAGGTAGTTTCCAGTTAAGGCGTTTACAGTCAGCCTCTCTTTTGCCTTCCAACAGGAAAGTAACAACAGAAACAGAGTCAATAGTCAGTGTTTTTCTCTCTCTTTTTTTTTTTTCCCAGTGTTTTTCTCTTGTGAATGCCTTAAGGCAATAGTCATGGCAAGGACAGAGCAGTGCAAAATCCTGTTTGAGTAAAGGATGAAGGGATCTCCACTTCCCCCTTTTGGAATAAGGGAGACACTACATACGCACAGAAAGGCTCTTTTGTGGGTCAAAAATCAAGGGGTAACTTCAGACCATAATGAGTCTTGCCCCTCTCAGAAGCCTTCACTTACAGATCCATCTTGGCTGAGGGGTGTGTGCACATCCCAGGGGAGGGTCCCAGGGTAAGTCAGGTGTGGAGAAAGAAACCAGATAACCAGCCCGAAGGAAGAGAAAGACCCAGAAGAACTGACCAATAGAAATGACTTAACGGCCTCTTTACAGGGCTCCTCCTCAGCAGGGGGGTTGCCCACACCCTTCCTCTCTGGGTGTGCATCTCTGCCTTGCTTCTATCTCAGCTAAACCATTTCTCTATGGTCCTCCCACTTGCTGCTGCATAATGTCTCTAATAATAAACTTTGTACCTGCGTTTACAGTTTCTGCCCACGTGATAAATGCATTTTTCACAAGGGGCAAAGATCCAGGAGAAAACAGCTTCTAGCCTCTAACCCTTGCTGGTTTGGTGGCTAGAATCCCTGGTTTTCATTCAGGCTCCTTCGGTTCAATTCCTGGGCAGGGCATTAAGATCTTGCCTCATGCCACTGCTCACTGCTGCCTCGCTGAGATCAAATGGTGCCTAATCCCCGGGGGTGGCAGGGAGGGGGCTGCAACCTGGGAATTAGGTAAACTGCAGGTCTCGCCCACGCTGCTGGCTGGAGACTTCTGACTTTTGCTCTCTGTCTCTCCTCCATGGGAACTGGCTTGCGCTCACATTCCCTCTGCATTGTTCCCTTCCCAAGACCTACAAGGCTTCATCAGCTCGGTGAAGGAGCCCAGGCTCTCTTCTCTTTCCTATCTCCCGCTTTCTCTCACTTTGCCTACACTACGACCCCATGCCCAAGGACTGTGTCTTCATCAACGTTGTGAGTAAAACGCTGGGAGCTGGAGCTCGGCACCTGCCCCTGCCTCCAACAACTGCACCCTGCTACCTGACGCGCTTTATTTCCTAGGGTACAAAAATTACCTCCCCCTTCTAGGGGGAGGATTCCAGAAACACTTCCTCCCTGCCTTCCAGCATCTTTTCCCCCGATGTTGCTCACCGGCCTGCTCCCAGCTCTTTACTTTTTCTCTTACCTACTCTAACTTGGGAAACAAGATTTACCTTAGACTCCACACAAGTGGAGTGATACACTTGGGGTTCTTCTTCTGCTTAATCTCCCATCTTACTCTGTGTCCAGAAATCCTCTGTGGAAATGCTTCCACCTCTCAACCCTCAGATCCTGACCCCGGTGGCGTTTCCCACTGTGGCCACCTCTGTCCCTCTAGGAGTTCCCCTTCACTCCAGGACTTGACAGCCCGCGCACTGTAACAGCCAGCCTGTCAGCCTGGCCACTTTAGTGCAGACTGTGATGCTACAACAGACCTCACTCAAGGAGAGCCCTGGCAACACGCTGGCAATGGTCTAAAAGCCCTTCTCTGGCCATGCTGGGTTGGACGCCCTGTGCAGGGTATCGAAGCGGGGCCAGAGACATCTGGCCATGATTCAATGGATTCATGACTCAAAACCTCATCAGACAATAAGATCGAATGGAATTCAGGGGATGCTCCGGTCCTCCTAAATGGATTGTATACTGGTATACTGGATTACTTTGCTACAAGCTCTATGTTCTTGGTTGCAGGCTATTCAATGTGGGTGGATCCCTTTCTAAGCCAGAAGAAACACAGATGTGCTAAGAAAGGAAAAAAATTAAGTCTTACTGCAGCAGTGCCTGGCCTTTAAGTTGGGGATTAAAAAATGACCTGAAAATGGGTCTCTTATCTTTATTGCCACAGGATGGGAAAATGGACTGAGGGTCCCTTATGTCTAGGACTTTCTCCTATAATCAAAAGCCTAAGAAATCAGAAAAATTCTCCTAACATTCTAAAAAATTCCCTTTTAATTTCTCCTATCTCGCAGGCAGGGTTAGGGTTAGGGTTAGGGTTACCCTAATTTCCCTTACTCCTTCAGATTCTTCTGACAGGACAAAGGCCTCACCTCCCCAGAGAGACAGTCTCTGCTGGGACAAGATTTTATCAGTCAACCTGCCCCTGTTGTCAGAGTCAATTTGAGCACTCTCTGATTTAAATTTAATTAGGAGACCATGATCACAGAAAGAAAAAAAGAGTGTGGCCACAATATTCTTTAGACTCTGGAGAAAATGGGCTGAAACAAAATTTCTTTTTTTTGAAATTGCAAAATCAGTTCTTTTTGCATATGCAGTTAAAAACTGGCTTGTTAAAAGCTTGGGTTTCCCTGATAGTTCAGTTGGTAAAGAATCCATCTGCAATGCAGGAGACCCTGGTTCGATTCCTGGGTCAGGAAGATCTCCTGGAGAAGGGATAGGCTACCCACTCCAGTATTCTTGAGCTTCCCTGGTGGCTCAGCTGGTAAAGAATCTGCCTGCAATGCAGGAGACCTGGGTTCAATCCCTGGGTTGGGAAGATCCCCTAGAGAAGGGAAAGGCTACCCACTCTAGTACTCTGGCCTGGAAAATTCCATGGACTATACAGTCCATGGGGTCACAGAGAGTCACACACAATTGAGCAACATTCACAAAGCTTGTTAAAAAAATATATACCTAGAGAAAACTTGAAGTTAACTCTTATCATGTCCTTGAGATACACAGCCCACCTTGCCTGAAACTTTAGCTTTGAGGTAATTTTTAATAGAATTTCAAGCCAAGGGGAAAAAAGAGGGGCTAAGAGACATTTTAAATCTCAATCAGAAACTATGACATCTCTGTCTGTTCAGGTATATATGTGTGTCTCGATATGTGTCTTTGTCTTTAGATAATATTGCTGAGTTTAATTGTAAATGAACTCTATTCAATTGGTTTAAAGAAAAGTAAGCACTTATAACCAGTCCATTCTGAAGGAGATCAGCCCTGGGATTTCTTTGGAAAGAATGATGCTAAAGCTGAAACTCCAGTACTTTGGCCACCTCATGCGAAGAGTTGACTCATTGGAAAAGACTCTGATGCTGGGAGGGATTGGGGGCAGGAGGATAAGGGGATGAGATGGCTGGATGGCATCACTGACTCGATGGACGTGAGTCTGAGTGAACTCCGGGAGTTGGTGATGGACAGGGAGGCCTGGCGTGCTGTGATTCATGGGGTCGCGAAGAGTCGGACACGACTGAGCGACCGAACTGAACTGAAATGAACTGAAGCACTTACAAATGAAACTTGTAATTCTAAGTACAAATGCACTTAATTCTAAGAAAAATTAAGCTAAATAAATTTCAGGTTCATGTAAACTGTGAAGTATTTAGTATTAAATTAACAGCTGGTATTAATGCTTATTGATCTCATATAGACAGGTCTAAGAGTCATTAACATTAAGCATAATATTTTCATTGTGACTACATTTAATATAAGTTAAATAAAATTTTGTTATATCTGTTACAAGTTTTGTCAGCAAGGAAAGTAACTCCAGTGAAGAAATTTTTAAGGAAAGAATGCAAATTAGACTGGAGCTTTTAGATAAACTCTGTTAAGAATAATTATTCTTTCAGTTCAGTTCAGTCACTCAGTCGTGTCCGACTCTTTGCGACCCCATGAATCACAGCACGCCAGGCCTCCCTGTCCATCACCAACTCCCGGAGTTCACTCAGACTCACGTCCATCGAGTCAGTGATGCCATCCAGCCATCTCATCCTCTGTCGTCCCCTTCTCCTCTTGCCCCCAATCCCTCCCAGCATCAGAGTCTTTTCCAATGAGTCAACTCTTCGCATAAGGTGGCCAAAGTACTGGAGTTTCAGCTTTAGCATCATTCCCTCCAAAGAAATCCCAGGGCTGATCTCCTTCAGAATGGACTGGTTGGATCTCCTTGCAGTCCAAAGGACTCTCAAGAGTCCTCCAACACCACAGTTCAAAAGCATCAATTCTTCAGTGCTCAGCCTTCTTCACAGTCCAACTCTCACATCCATACATGACCATGGGAAAAACCATAGCCTTGACTAGACGGACCTTTGTCTAAAACAGTCTGTCCAGATTTTGGTAACCTGAATTTCTAGGGTTATGCTAAACTAAGTGATGAAAAAGTTTATTGACTAGCTATGTCATTTCTAAATAAAATAAGATTCTGAAACACTGATAACTGGAAACTAATTTCCTCTTACAGAAAAACTAAAGGCATTTTGGACTATTAATGAAGAATGGTTGGTGTCATCCTGAGATGTTTTCTATAAGAAAGCAAAGGCTTTTAGAAATTATCACTGGTATTTATGCTGTCCCATCTATGAATGCTAAGATAAAGATCAGTTCTTGGTTCCTTAAAGAGAGGAAGATGTGTGTTTTTGGTAAACACGGTATGAGGAATGAAATTGCATTTTCTTAAGGGAAAAGGAAGTAGGTCTGGCTCACAGGTGACTGTTTCTGTGTGGGAAAAGTTTTACTTTGGATACACAAAGTAAAAAAAGGGAGCTTTTGGAAACCTGATAAAAGAGTTTTGTACAGGGTACAAATTTTCTTAAGATGTTGAACTGCCTTTGAAATCTTTCATTGTTATTTTTGCTAAGTGAATACCTTGTTACACTGTAACTATTCTGTGGTACGTGTTACTAATACAGGTGTTCTAACACTTAAATGGAATTCGTAAAGACCTGACATGTCCCGGTAAATGTCATTAGTCATGGCTCTAGTTACTCTCTTAAAATGCTATATGTCACAGCAGCAACCAAGTTGCTTTGCCTATTGAATTGCAATGAGATTTTAAATGTGCTTCTTAAGCCTGTCATCACAGAGGGCTGTGATTTCATTCTGACGCCCATGCAAAAATATAACCTCTTCAAGATTTGTTTAAAAAGGGAGGGGGCTTTCTAAGATTAAATTAAAATTAGGTAAATAAATTTTTTTATTAACAGAATTTAATATGTTTAATATAAATTATAAATATAATATATTTGATATATTATTTATTATAGTTTTCTATATTGCCCGTTTCAAAAAGTGTTGTTTCTTACATTACCAAGTGTGTGACTGAGCCCCTGATAAAATGGTGGGCTACAGTTCCATACGAGATCAGTGATTGTAATAGTGTGACTGCAGGTAGAAGAAGAAGCAACAAGAGGGACTATTTCCCTGGACCAAGAGGCCGGTAAGGTAGGTGCGGTCCAGAGACTTTGGCTACTCGTGGGGCCTGGTCCAGAATCAGCAGACTGAGTGGCCCGTGAGTGAAGTCTTTGACAGACCTGGGAGTAAGCATTCCCGGCACCGAGGGGCAAAATGGTCACGAAATGCCCCCAAACCGTGGCCAACCTGTGGCTGTGAAGGGGCCCTGCCCACTGAAAACTGGCACTCGCTGCTGCCTCTGCGAAGGTCAAATCACGCCACTACAGCTGCTGCCCTTCACGCCCCCTGAAGGAACTCAGGGCGGAGAGCAGAAATCAGGCACTCAGTTTGTGCTCTGGGAAAACGGACAAAACAGGCCTTCAGATAGTTAGATATCTTCATGTAAGCATTTTCTTGAGCCCAAATTCTTACATCTTCTCATACCTAGAAAAACACTAAAATTGTTACTGGAGACAACTACTTTGGCTTATATGTTAATACCACATTAAAAGGCTAGAACCTACTCAGACAAGCGTAGACAACTGGCTACCTGGCAAAGCACCGTGTCCGGATTGGCTTTCAGGCTCGTTCTCCTGGAAAAAAAAAGATTTATTTTGTCTGCTAACGTTCAGGTTGTCAGTCCTTCAACTACTTTAACTAGGTTAAAATACATAAAAAAATATATATGACCACTCCAAATGGCTCCATTCCTGTGAAGAGGGTAACTCAAGTGTTGACTCTACCTGGACCAAGATCAAAGTTGCTACTGGTTCTTACTCCTGCTTGGACTGCCGGTTACAGTAATTCTTTTACTGACCTCTGCTCCCTGCCTTTTTAACCTACTTGTCTAGTTTGTTCTTTCTAAGGACACAAGAGCTTCCCAGACGAAGTGAAGGTGACACCTGACCCCTGACCCCAGTCACACACTGAGCCTGACTCTGGTCACACTCTGATCCTGGTCACAGTCTGACCCCTGACCCTGGTCACACTGATCTCTCACACTCTGACCTCTGACCCTGGTCACACTGTGCACACTGACCCCAAGGCCTCTAGAGGAACAGGGAAGGGCATAGACCTCTTAGCAGGGAGGCTTCCCAGCAGAGCACCCAGACCCTGGCTGGGGCACATTCCTCCTCACTCTGTGCACAGCTGTGACTTCAGAAAGGCTCTCTAGGAGGAGCTAATGCCCAGAGGCCAGACTTGTTCCAGAAGAAAAGGACAGGTGAGGTCTCTGGGTCTAAGGACAGAAGGCATTGGGCTGGTCCAGCCGCTGGGAGAATGGCCCAGGAGGAAGCTCGGGTGTGCAAGGTGCTGTCTGCTCCTGTTAGCCGCGCCCAGCATCACCCCGGCGTCCTGGGGAGCGGCAGAATCAGACAGGCCCGGCTGCCGTCTTGGCTGTCATCCAGCACTTCCTTTGAAGTGACCAGCTTGTCAACTTGCTGCGACAGCCTCTCATCCCGAATCTGAAACTCTGGCACCGCCCCTCGCTGTGGTGTCCGGAACCAGGTCCAGGGTCTGACACCTTCTTGGGCGTCTGACACCTTCTTGGTGTTTAGGGAAGGCCGGGCGCCTCTCCCCACCCTGGTGCCCAGGGAGCCGCAGCTCTCCCAGTCTCAGGATCAAAGACCACAGCCCACATGGAGCTGCTGCCCCCGGACTAGAAAAAGCCACTGGGGGCCCTCGGGTGGGGTGGGAGGTTCCCAGGCAGAATTTCAGCCTCAGGACGAGAGGAGGGAAGGACACCCTGGAGCAGGAAGGCAGGGGTGGAGCTGGAGGGGAGTGAGATCTGGACCCGGTGGGAGAGGAGGGAGGAGCCCAGCGGGGCTGTGGTGGAGCCGGGTGAGTCGGGCCCAGCCCGGCCAACCAGGCCTGTCAACAGCCCTGTCCCACTCCTACCCATGCTGACTCGGGCAGCGTGGGGCCCAGAGTGGGGAGGCAGGGTCACAGACAGGGCAGACCCTGGAGAGGCCGAGGTGCAGCCCCCGGGGCGGGGGGCGGGGTGGGGTGGGGGTGTGGGCGGGCTGGGGAGCAGTGCCTGGTGCTGCTTGAACCTAGGACCGGATCCGTTTCTCCCCCTTCTGAGTCTGGGGCCAGGCCCATCCTGTCAACTTGCTGACCTGCAGCGGGGCCAGGGGCTCCGATCAAGGCGTGCCGGACCCTGGAGGGGACACCAGGATTCGTGTCCCCCTCCCCCTCCCCTGCCACCGTCCAGGATCTTTCTGTTGACCCAGCAGTTTTGCTGTCTTTGTGCCCTTAGCCTCTGAGCACATTTTGGCTGGTTGTCCAGGCGACCATTTCCCCATCAGGATGCCCCACGTGACCACCTCAAAGAAGCCGTGCACTGGGGCCTGGGCACCCTGGGAGGACTCGAACCCAGAACCACTAGCCCAGGACTCAACACCGCAGACAGGAGTGGGCATCCAAGGCCCTTGACAGAGGCGGGAGTCAGGGTGCAGGGGAGCCCCCCTCTGCCGCTCCCTTCCAGGCAGGCTGAGACCATCCTGAGGGGCAGTACTGTCTGGTGGGGAGAAGTCAGAGCACCCCCGAGGGAGTTACAGAGGCAGGCAAGGACCCCCAACCATGAGAGAAGGGTCATGAGGGGGTCACAAGGGTGCGGGGAGGGGCCCAGACCGCGGGAGGCAGAGGAATGAGGAAGGGGCAGGGAGGGGCGGAGGAGAGCCACGGAGGATCAGGATCGGGTTCAGGTGGAAGTGGGTGGGGCCCCCGGGTAGGGGGCGGGCCTCCGTACCTCCACCACCCGGGAAACCAATCCACCTAATCTGCACGGCTGACGGGTCGGGTGGCTGCACGGTGCTCCCATCCCCTCCGAGGGGTAGGCCTAGGACCGACGTGCTGCAGGAACCAGACCATGTGGGGGACACGGCTGGCACTGCCAGCGCTGGTGCTGGCCGCCTGCTGTGAGCTCGGTGAGGGGTGCCCGGCAGCCGGAGGGAGCAGCAGGGGCCAGGGAAAGGCAGAAAGCAGGGAGGTGAGGAAAGCATGGGGGGCAGGCACAGAGGGGCACCGGCAGAGGAGTGCCTGGGGCCCAGGGAGGATGAGGACGGGGACAGCGGGAGGCGCTGTCCAGGGCTGGGACTGGCAGGGTGGTTGGCCGCCAAGGCCCTGGGTGCCCACTGTGGGGAGTGGCCCTTCATCAGGGGCGTGGGCACCAGGGACGGGCTCTCCGCTGGGGCAGGCGGGCAAGGTCAGAGTCACATTCCCAGATTCCGGGGCCGTGGTTCCTGGGGCAGGACTCAGGAGATGCCGTGGCGACCCCAGGGAGGCACTGGGGTGGGGGCAGCAGTAGGTGAAGAGGGAAGCAGACCGGACATCCTGGGGGACTTGGGTCTCAGATACCCAGACCCTCACGGGCCCCACTCCCAACCTGAGGAGGAGCTGGTGGGGTGGGCCCCAGCCAGGCTGTTCTGTCCAGGAGGAAACAGAAGTGTCTGGGAGACACAGTAACAGCAGTAGGGGCGGAGGGCCAGGCTGCAGGGACCCGGCTGGGGCACTGGCGCTGGAAGGAAGGGGTCAGCCCACCAGCCCGCACCCTGACCAACCTGGGTCCCTCTGGGCCTGAGCTCTCCTCCTCACCCTTGTTAAGCTTCCACCAGCGGGCACAGCAGGCCCGGCTCAGCCCACCCTGCACACCATACACCTCCCTGCCCGATTTCCGATCCCCCTGCAGCACTTGGGGTCCTGCATGTTGCTGATGAGGACGCCGGGGGTGTGTGGGGGGTGACCTGCTGCAGTGAGGCCCTCCGGGCCCCTGCCTGGGCCTTTACTGCAGAGGTGTGGGTGCAGCCCCACCTCCGTGTGCCTCCCCAGCACCCCCAACACAGCAACATCTCAGCTTTGGCCGGCAGGCTGAGCCCGACCGCCAGGGGCATACTCTGCCTCGGGACTCAGCGACCCAGCTCGCAGCTCTTGAATCTTCCTGGGGTTTTGGTTGGTTGGCGACTGGAGGATCGGTGGCATTGTCCCCCTCAAACCTGGGCTCTCGAGTCCCGAGGCTTGGGAGGGACAGGCCTGCCTGACCAGCCCTGGCCGCCCCTTCCCCAGTGGTCACCCTGCAATGCTACACGTGTCCTGAGCCCATCAACGTGTCCTACTGTGTCACCATCACCACCTGCAATGTCAACGAGACCATGTGCAAGACCACACTCTACTCCCTGGAGACAGGTCAGTGGGGCGGGTGAGCAGGGCCCCAGAGTCGGAGCTGCCTGCAGCCCAGGCCCTGTGTGCGGAGAGCAGCTACCACCTTTGACATTTCCAGAAAGAGCTTTTGGTCCAAGCAGCCAGGCTCCCTCCCTCTTTCCTCACCCTCCTTCCTGGAATGGGAGGCTCTTGCAGCCTTGCTGGGGAGTCACGGAGTGGCCTCACCCCTCGAGGCAGCCTGAACAAGTCACTGCGCGCCCCTGGCGCAATGGTGGTGGAAGGAAGGAGGGGCCAGGTCACAGAGGGGCTGAGCCAGAGTGGGTGCTGTGGGAGGAGGCTGGGCTGGGGCTCGGGGGCCAGCCTGACGCCGGTGCCCCCGTGCCCCCAGTGTACCCCTTCCTGGGGGACTCCACGGTGACCAAGTCCTGTGCCAGCAAGTGCGAGCCCTCGGACGTGGACGGCATCGGCTGGACCCGGCCCGTGTCCTGCTGCAACACTGACCTGTGCAACGTGGATGGGGCGCCCACCCTGGGCGGCCCCTGCAGCCTGGCTGGTGCCTTCCTCCTGCTCACCCCACTCTTGAGCCTCCATCTCTAGACCCTGGCCCGCAGCCCCATGTAGCCCAGCCCCCAGCGCCTCTGAAGAATCACGGCCCACACCTGCACCAGGCCTCCTGAATCTGTTTTCTGGGAGCAGACCTACCCGCTGGATGGGGGGGAGGGCTGCCCGCTGCAGCTCTGGCTCCTCAGCCTAGGCCGTGTCCCCCTTGGCCATTCTAGCCCCTCCATCTCCCCACCCTCTCTGCCCGGCCCAGGCTCTCTCTCAGCCACGCCACTGCCCCATCTGTGGGCCCTCCATCTCCCTGTGATGGGGTAAGGGGGGATGGTCACTAGACCTGGACACACTCTAGTCCTGAGCACCCACTAGTGCTGAGACACCCTCTAGTACTGCACACCCACTGGTGCTGAAACACACTCTAGTCCTGCACACCCACTAGTCCTGCACACCCTCTAGTCCTGCGCACCCACTAGTGCTGAGACACCCTCTAGTCCTGCACACCCACTAGTCCTGCACACCCACTAGACCTGCACACCCACTAGTCCTAGCTCTGGGGGCCTGACTGTGGCAGGACAGGAAGTAGGGCCCACAGGCACACCATGTCCACCAGGGCTGGATCAGGGGTGGCTTCTTGGAGGAGGGGGCATTAGGACTGCCCTTGAATGACAGAGACATTGGGTACAGGATGGCAGGCCAGGCCAGGCGGAAGGTAGGCAAGGGGGGCCAAGAGTGGCCCAGGACCTGGGATTACTCCACGAAGCCCCCCAAGGCTCATCGGCCCAGCCCCTGAACAAGGCCTTACCCTGGGTCAGGCCTGTGGTGACAGGGTCCCCTGCGTCATGTGGCGGAGGGGGCAGAGTGGGGGAGTTCCAGGCCCTCTCCAAGCCCACCCCAGAAAGTCCCCCAGAAAGCCCCCAGCCCCGCTCTCACAAGCCCTACTCCCTGGTGCCCAGGCAGCCCAAGCTCCAGTGCAGAGGGGAGCTCCGTCTCTCCTGGGCCTTGGGCCAGCCCAAAGCCTCCAGGCTGCTTCCCCAGGAAGCCCCCGCCTCACAGGCCTCTCATACCCACTTCCTGCCCCCGCCCCTCCCCCAGGGCCCTATGAGCACAGGCCTGGGCACTTGACGGATGGAGGGCAGGAGATGGACCCCAGGTACCCTGAGACGCACCCCCAGTCTCTGCCCCGCCCCATTTCAGAGGCTGCTCTGAGGCCCTGGATGCACACAGCACCCAGAGTCTCCAGCCACATCGAGACAGGGCTGCACGGCTTTCCTTCTGCACCACAAGGTGCCCCCTCCTAGCCCACAGCCCTGAGTCCGGAAAGCCCCCACTGTCCGCCACCCCCTTTAAGGGTTTCCTGCCCCTGGATGGAGGGAAGCAGCCGCTGGACGCACAGTCGAGTCCCACTGAGGGCGCCCCATGCCTGCGGGACAGGAGGCGGGCAGCCTCGGAGGCCTCCTATCCCTCAGACCCTGGGAACGCCACACCTCGTCTTCCTGCGGGCAAGACTCGCATTCCCAGCCAGCTCCCAGGGGCAGGACCCTTGCAGACCTGCTGCTGGGAGAGCACCTTGGACAAACCCCCCGGAACAGTGGGGGCCAGGAGGCCAGGAACGTTCACACAGTCTCAGACACCACCCCCGGGACCGCATCTCTGGGTGCTGACCCTGTCAAGGAGGAGACCCTGCCCTCAGCTATCCACCAGCCCTCCCACCTGGCTCTTCCCGCCTCTCACAAAAACAAGGGCGGCCGTGGGTCACTTAAGCCTTAAACTCTGGATTGAGACTCAGTAAGGGCTCCCCTGGTAGCTCAGCTGGTAAAGAATCTGCCTGCAGTGCAGGAGACCCCGGTTTGATCCCTGGGTCAGGTAGCTACCTTGGAGAAGGGCATAGCAACCCACTGCAGTATTCTTGCCTGGGGAATCCCATGGAGGAGGAGCCTGGAGGGCTACAGTCAATAGGGCCGTGAGGAGTCAGACATGACTGAAGCGACTACGCGCCCAGGTGTGACTCAGTAAACACACACACACATGGCCCTACAGGCAAACACGGGAAGGCTGTGTGTCCATCCTGGTCACTACCCCACTGCCCTCAGCACCCTCCCTGCCATCTCCACCTCCAAGGTCTTCCGGCTCCTTCAAGGCTGCTTTCCAGCGGCCTGCCCCAACGGCCCACGGGGTCTCCCGGCCTGGAGCCCGACCAGCCCACCTGGCCGCCACGCCACATCCATCACCACCGCAACCTTCGCTGGCTAGTTTTCACAGCTGCCCCCCGGGTTGATGGTCCTCTGCCTGCTTTACATCTAAAAGCAGGGGGTCAGGGTGGCTTATGAGCAGACCTGGTCGCACAGAAGCCTGGGGGTGCCAGGACCCACCGTCTCTGAGGCTCAGACCAGACCCTGCCTGGCTGCACTTGCACAGCCCTCGTGCCTTGGCAGCCCAGGCCCCAGGGAAGGGCTGCCCGGCTGTGTGCTGGGCCACGCCCGCAGCGTGTGACTGCATCGTTTGACCTGGATTAACCACGGTCCTCCCTTTGCAAACAATTCCCTTTGTTTCCTTGCAACCACCTCCCCATCCTCGAGGCCAGGTCACTTCTGCTCTCCAACTGCCCTGGGTTCCTAGTTTCATCACAGAAAACAAAAATCCAGTCTGGAGGAAGGAGAGTCACCCCAAGGTCACATACGGAGACGGCAGCACAGCCAAGGCTCAAACCCAGGCCTCCTGAGTGCCAGCCCTAAGCTCCTCCCAGCACATCACCCAGCCCTGAGACTGGGGTGTAACTCCCTGCCCCACGGCAGGGCCCACCCCCACCCTCCACCCAGCACATACCCCTTCATCCACCACCTCTCTTACTCTTTCATAAGTGGTGAAAGAAGTGGGCACGAGGCTCCAGTGCCGGAATGTGCCCCCTCCCTTTCCAGCCAGCCCGCCCGCCACCTATGCATCGTCCATCCGTTTATTCCTCCTTCCTCCCAGCCACTCGCTCAAGCATCACCGAGCCATCTGTCTTTTCAACCATCCATCATCCATCCGCCCGTCCATCCACACACCCACCCATCCACCCACTGCACCCTCAGAGGACAGAGAAACCAGAGGCTGAGACAGCAGACGGGACCCAGGCCTCTGGCACAGGGGAGACGGGCGGTAGGGTCAGTGAGTGGCAGAGCACAGGGGTGGACGTGGGGCAGTGTGCGGTGGGAGGTGGGCCGCACGGCGGGTCCGGGAGCCCTGCTGTCTGGGGCTGGGAACGGGAAGCTCAGGCCTGGTCTAAAGGCCATTTGTGAGGAAGGGCTTGGCAGTGATGAGGGAACCATTGGGGATGTGGGCCTGGGGCACCACACTCAGCAGTGGAAAGGGGCTCCTGTGTGGCGGCCAGGGGAGGGGCTGGCCTGGCCAGCTCCAGCATCCGGGGCTCCCGCCCCGAAGGCCAGCACCTAAGCGTCCTCTGCCAGCTGCCTGCCCAGCTTCCACCCTGCTGACTCACTGGCGGCTCCTGCCGCCACCCAGAGTGGGGACCCAAGGGCTGGGTATAAATCCCCACGGGCAGCTGGCGGAGACCGCGGCCGCTCGGCTCGACTAGAGGGATGGCCGTCCCCAGGGCCCTGCTGGCCCTGCTGCTCGCCGCAGCCTCGGCTGTGCACCTGGGTGAGAGAGGCGGTGCAGCTGGCTGACGGGGGGACTGGCACTGGTCCTCGCCCAGCCCACCTCCGGGGCGGGGAGGGGGTCACCAACTGGGCTGACCGCCCTGACCCTCTGGTCCTGAGCCCGGCTCCACCCAGGGCAGGGGTCACGCCCTGCTCTCCAGGCAGGGAGACCGAGGCTCGGGTCGGCGGGGGAGGGGGGTTGGGGGGTGGGGGCTCGGGGAGGGGCGGTGCAGGGATCATGTCTAAGCCGGAGGCTGGGCCTGAAGAGACTCAGCAGGGCAAGGCGGTCCTCCAGGGAAGGACTCCGACACAGGCTCCAGGCGGACCTGTGGGGAAGGGCCTGGGGCTGGACCACCCCTGGCCTCTTCTCCTGCCCTTCCTGTGACCCCCAGGGTGGGTCTCAGGGCCGGGTGATGAGGGTCTGCCCCCGCCCCTCCCCCAGGTGAGGCCTTAAGTTGCATCACCTGTGAGCAGCCCACGGCCCTTCCTCTGTGCAAGAACATTACCTACTGCAAGCCGAATGAAATAGCCTGCAAGACCACGCTGGTGACGGTGGAGGCAGGTGAGGAGGGGGCCCGGGGCTCCCAGCTCCCACCTCAGGGCCACACTGCAACCCCAGTAGGGGCACAGGTGACTTCCAGGCCATCGGTCAGTTAGGGTGGCCTGGGAGGAGGCAGGAAGCGCAAGGTGAAGGGCGCAGACTGGGATGGCCAGTGGGGGCGGTGGTGACTGTGCTCTGACACCTGCCCTCCCTCCAGAGTTCCCTTTCAATGAGAGCCCCGTGGTGACCAGCACCTGTGCCAGCTCCTGCGAGGCCACCGACCCAGACAGCATCGGGGCTGCCCACCCCATCTTCTGCTGCTTCCACGACCTCTGCAACTCCGTGGGCATTGCCAGGCTCAGTGCTGGGGCCCTGGCCCCCCTGGGGGCCGTGGTCCTCAGCCACCTCCTTCCCTGAGGCGCCCAACGCTGCCAGCTGGCCGCTCTGTTGGCACGTGCCCACGGCCCAAGCTCAGCAGGCACCAGGCTACTCATGGGACCCCGGGGGAGAATCGTTACAGGGTGCGCTCTGCCCTCCTCCCCCAAACCTGTGGAATACATAAATAGACCGAGGCTGGAGACCATCTCTTCCTTCTGGACACAGAGAGCCCACGGGGCCGCCTTCGGGGAGCTGGGTGGGACCAGGTGTGTTCCGGCACACGAGCCTTGTGCCCACCACGGCCGTTCTGAGCAGCTTCACAGGCAGGCAGGCAGAGGCTTCAGGGGACAAATGCCTTCCTGCAGTCTGACCAGGACTCATTGCTCAGCCAAAGGAAAATCTGACTCTGCTTCCAGAATATTTCCTGGGGTTCTGGAGGCATCCCCCCCACCCCATGCCACCTCCCCAGGATGGAATCGTGTTCTCCATGGGTGGGTGGGTCTGCGGGGCCCAGGTCTGCCGCGGCAACAAGGAGGGGCCTGGGGAAGAGGGTGTGTGGGGATGGCCTGCCCCCCCAGGCTGGGTCTTCCGAAGGGTGTGGGGTGGGGTGTACCTGGGTCTGCGGGCACCCACACAACTCCCCAGGCCCCAGTCACCTCCTGCGACAACAGGCCTACTATACCCTGGGCCCCAGGGACAGCTGAGATTAGAGGGGAGTGTGTGTGCAAGACACGAAGGCTGTGTCGGCTTGCCCCGGACCCCCAGGGCTGGCTCAGGGCCACTTCCTGCGTGGTCTAGCCCGTCTGCTCAAGGATGGGCTGCAGAGTGTCCTTGGGGGCTGACCACTCCCCTGGAGCCCAGGATCCTTCAGCTCTAGGAAGCCCTGCCAGCTATCCCTGGCGGTCCCTTGCTCAAGCCCACTGCAGAGAGTAGGAAGCAGGAGCTGGACTGACACCCGCCTATCAGTGTCACCTTGCTGTCGGGCCTCTGGGCTGGAGATTCTCCACATTCTGCACCACAGCCAGACTTCCAGACCACCCCTGATGTGACCCTGCGCTTGGAGGCCAGGGCCACCACTCACCTTGGCGCACAGTGAAGCCACATCACTGCCCCCTTCAGCCTCGCCAGCAGAGCAACAGGGGGGCACCTCTGGGCGCTTCAGGGGTGCAGAGCAGGTGTGCAGCTGGGAGAGGCGTGGCAGCTGACCAGTCCCAGGGAAGGCAGGTGGCAGGCACCTGTGGGGCCTTCACGTGGCCAGCAGAGGGCGCGCGCCCTTCGGACTCCTCGCCTGGCGCCAGGGTCACCGGTCCTCCCCACCTGCACCTCCACCGGGAGCCATGGAGGGTGGCCTGAGCTCACGGGGGCCCGCCAAGCCCCTGCCCTGGCCCTGGGCACGCCCGCTGGTCTGCACCCCTTTGGGAGCTGGGGAGGCCATGGCTGGGGGCCACAAGAGTGGCCAGCAGGTGGCTGCAGGGTGGACGGCAGCTGTCCACACCATCTGCGGGGGTGTGCGGCCTTGAGGCAAGTGGGTGCTGATCGCACACCCCCACCTCCCGTCACATGGAAGTGGGTGGGTCACAAAGAGCTGCGGCGGGGAGATCTCAATACTCCCCCCTCCCCGCTCACTGGCCAGAGAAAGAAGGGCGCCTCTTCCATCATGAGAGATGACAAGGAATGCCACCACTGCCCCCAGGAGCTCTGCCTCCCCGGACGTCCCGCAGGCAGGTGGCGGGGGTGGGGGGCAACGGTCACCTGGGGAGCCAGACGCCGCACGGACCACAGGGGGCGGGGGCCTGGGGTGGACGGTCCTGTACCTACTGGCGTGTGGGAGGGGGAGCATGGTCTAGGAAGAACCCGTGCCCAGGCCACATGCGGGCTGACAGTCACTTGAACTTCTCAACAAAAGCAGCCACTGCATGGGATCAGTGGGTCTTGTGAGAACTAGGCTGCAGATACACTCCCAACGCCCCAGTCCTGAAGCCAGGCCCCTTAGTCAGCAGGTACCCTTCTCCTCTCTGCTGTGGGCCTGTCCTCCAAGTGCGGACCCAGAACCTCCCCTACCCACCCAGCTGGTCTGCATCTCCCTGAAGTGGACACAGAAGTCCCCATGCCCCTGAGGCAGCCACATGCAGCCTAGATGTCCATGACCATCCTGAACCCCACCCCCACCACGCCAAGCGAGGCAGACCATGCCTGCTGCTGCTGCTGCTGAGTCACTTCAGTCATGTCCAACTCTGTGCAACCCCATAGATGGCAGCCCACCAGGATGCCCCGTCCCTGGGATTCTCCAGGCAAGAACACTGGAGTGGGTTGCCATTTCCTTCTCCAATGCATAAAAGTGAAAAGTAAGTGAAGTCACTCAGTCATGTCCAACCCTCAGCGACCCCATGGACTGCAGCCTACCAGGCCCCTCCATCCATGGGATTTTCCAGGCAAGAGTACTGGAGTGGGGTGCCATTGCCTTCTCCGAGACCATGCCTAGGCACCTCCATTCCATCTCCCCAGCCACTGGTCCCACATGCTCCCAGCCAGTTACTAGAGGCCACTGGCTGAGTGCACCGTTTCCTGTCTGTGGTCCCACCAGGAACTTGTCCTGTCTGGCAACGAACGGTCAGCTCAGTCACCTGCCACGATCCCCCAAACCCCACCGCCCCTCCCTACAGGACCTATGCAAACATGTGTCATGTGAAGAGAAACAGACCTTCTGGGAGGGGGCCCATGTGACCCTCATGTGGCCATTGGCTCAGGACAGGCATGAGGCCCCGCCTGGCAGGCCCCAGGGCCCTTGGGGAAGGTGGAAGGTGAAAAGGGCTGAGGCTCCAGCCAGCCTCCCTGGCAGCACAGCACTGCCCTGCTCCAAGCCTCTCCAGCCCCACCGCCCCATCGCTGAATGCCTGCTGCACACCCAGCCACTTTCAACAGCCTTTCTCTCCCAGGCCCCAGTGCCGGCCCCTCCTGGGGCAGGTGGTCAGAGCACGGACACCACCCCCCCACACCACTCACCTGCCTTCTGTCCCAGGGGTCCCATCCCTGCCCTCCTGGGAGGGCCTATACAATGGTCCCTCTGTTCACCCTGCCCCCCACCCCACCCACTAAAGCCCACTGACTTCTGCCCCACCTGCCAGCCCTCACCCTGCCCAGTGAGCCCAGGAGCCTGGGGGCCCAGACCCAGAGTCTGGGGTGGGACCTCCCAAGCCTCTGTGGACAACCACAGAGAAGGAGAGGGCTGTCTGTGAAGGGCTTGGGGCAGCTCCTTTCAGGCCGCGACCCCGTGAACCGGAACGGGCATAGGTCCTGTCCTGCCAGCGTGGACCCCAAGCTCACCCAACAATCCCGACAGCGACCCCCGCCCCGTCAGAAAGGGCTTCGGAAATGAAGACTCCCCAGCACGCTCACATTGAAGGCCCTTTACTCTTGGGCTTTCCTTAAATAAAACAGAAACACCGCGATGTTCCCATTGGCTGAGGCAGACAACGCCGTGGGGGCAGGGGAGGAAGAGGGCTGTGGCCGTGCTCCTGGCGCCGCTGCCGGGGGTGGACAGGGTGGCCAAGGAGCAGTCCTGGGCCCCTCTGGGCTGCCCCGGGGGCCGCTGCAGGGACACAGGTGAGCGGGCACCCTGCCCAGGGCAGAACCCACCCCCAGAGCCCTGACTCTGTCCCAGCCAGGGACGAGGCCCACCTGCGCTGCCCTCTGAGGCCCCGGGCCAGTGCCTGCTTCTCCCCAGGTGGCCATTGCCCCAGCTGCAAGGCAGGAGAGCGGGCAGGCCCCAGCTGGCACCTCAGCAGGCTGGTAACGCCAGGACAGAGCTGCTCGAGCAAAGCCAGGAAGACCCTGTGTGGCCCCAGCCCACTGCGCAAGCAGCTCTCAGTGCAGGAAGAAACTAACAGATCAACAGCCGGGCAGGACGTCAAGTCAGGCAGGGACAGCCCCAGCAGGAGGGCAGGACCCCAGCCAGGGTCACAAAGCACGGTCCTATGGGCACCCAGGCAGGACCCCACGCCTCTCCCCAATCCCTCCTCAGCAGCAGGTTCCGACTAGGACCCCCCACCCCCACCCCCAGCTATGACAGCTCACCGCCTCCACTGGAGTCTCTGCACATCTGACCTGCGCTGGGCCCATCGTACTCTCCAAAGCCCCAAGCCCCTGCTGCAGGCCCTGCTGCCACCCCAGCGCCCGGTGACCAGGCCTCTCTTCTGAGTACCCTGGGCCGGTCGGCCTGCGCCCTGGCAGGCCACACTCTGCCCCGCCCTCACGTGCAGCAGAGGGATCTGCCTTGAAATGCTGCTCTGATCCTTCCAGCTCCTCGGGGCCCACATTAGGGCCCAGGCCTTGGCCAGCTCCAAGCCCTACCCCCGGCCCAACCCCCAGTGGCAGCCTCAGACTCCAAGCTCTGGCGCTCAGAGCAACCCCAGCCTGTTCCCTGCCTCAGGCAACCTGCCCACTCAGAGCACGGAAGCCTGACTTCACCTGTAAGGCGGCCCACCCTGACCCCCTGCTGCCTGCATGCCAAGGGCCCTGGGCCTCCCAGTTTGCCCATTGTCATCACCCCGAGGGCAGAGCTGGCCTGGGTGCCTGCGTCACCCCCACCCCATGCTGTGTGTGGGATGGGGTACGGAGGGGAATCAATTGGGGGTGGGGGAGGGCCTTGAGCATGTGAGGGGGCTTGGTGGGTCACAAGGCCACTCCAGCCGGCCCATGCTGCCTCCAGGTCAAGGCTGGTGGGCAGGGTGGGCAGGCTGTGGCGGTCACTGCTCCTTGAGAATGTCGTGGAGCCCACTCTCGGCCCGGAGCAGCTGGCTGCTGGCCTCATTGTAGGCGATCCAGTGCTGCAGGTCGGCCGGCAGCTCCGGGGGCTCCACCTGCAGAGGGAGGGGAGGGTGAGACCGGATCCAGACTTGCCTGGAGCCCAGCCCTCCCCACGAGGCCGGGCTGCCCCACACCAGCCTTTCAGCAGGCAGATCCCGGCACTGGGCTCAGCCTACCCCACGTTAAACCTGACACTGGACCCGGGGCCCTCTGCCCCATCTGGGACCGGACGTCCACAGGGTATCCCTGCCAGGCCAGGTGAGGGCCGCCTCACCGGGCATGGGTGTCACCCTTCAGCCCACGCCTGACCTCATGGCACCCTCCCCTGCAGGAAAGTGCCCTTGGCTCCCTCTCCTCCAAACTTTGGTCGCAGCTGAGTCCACGGATTTAAAGCCTAGATGGCTCTCCCCTCCCGGTCTCCTGACGATGCAGGGATACACACAGCATCTCTGTGGCTGTGAGGTGGGTGGGATCCAGGGTCTCTGGGGGTGTCCCTGACTCAAAGAGACAGAAAAGCAGAAGGCTGGGCCTCTGGCCTGCTGTGTAGCCTCAAGCAGTTTGCATCACCTCTCTGAGCCTGTTTCCCCACCTCTGATACAATGGAAATACATCATGCATGCCCTCACCATGACCGAGGTGAGGCTGTCTCCCTCTTCTGAGCCTGTCCAGGGCCAGAGAGGGCAGCGCCCTGCCTGAGGGCACCAAGGTGTCCAGCAGGTCCTGGCTTTGGCATGCAGGTGCCTGCCCTGGCAACCAGCACCGCAGCAACGTCCCCAGGGCCCCGTTGCCATGCCGCAGCTGCAGGCCCGACTGTGCCGGGAAGAGCAGGCCTGGGGGAGGGGCCTTGAGCCCCAGGCAGGTGCTGCCGCCCTCCTTTCTCCAACTGGAAAAGACGCAGGTCCTGCAGCTCTAGAGAGCTCAATTCTCACTCGAACCCAGGGGATGGTGACCCAGCCCCTCAGCTCTAATCTGGGTGAAGGGGGTCTCAGGACCTTGAGAACGCCCACCAATCTCTTGTCACCGACACCACCCCCACCCCAAAGCCATCCTTCGTTCAGATCCGAGGACCCGTGAGACGGGCTCAGCACTCTTAGCCACACTTGGACTGAAGAGAGGGGTCTTCCCTGTTTGGAGGGTGCGGCCGGGAGCCTTGAGGAGCTAGGTTCCTAAGAAGCGGCGGGAGGGGGGCATGCTGAGTCCTGCTACAAAGAGGTAATCAGGGAACCCTGAGGGGTCCCACGAAGAAAGGCATCAGTGAAGAAGGCCCTGGCCTGGGACCAAAGGGAAGGGCGGGAGCGGTACCCGGCGGGAGGAGAGCATCCCGCAGAGGGAAAGCGGCAGTGTGGGGCCAGGAGGCCAGGGGTCCTCAGGGGCCAGGGGAGACGTGCAGGGGACGGGGGACGCTCACCCTGCGCTTGCACAGATGCTGAACAACTCGCTCTGGCGAGGTGCCCAGCACGTGCTGGCGCGAGCGCAGCAGCGCGCACACGAAGCCGTCGCGCAGGCTGATGAAGCGCGCCTCCACGTAGAAGGCTCGGTCGTCCCAGCCCAGTAGGCGTGTGCGCACCTCGAACGGCTCGAACAGACGCAGAGAGCGGCGGTAGCGCGCGCAAGAAGCGGCCAGCACTGCGCGCGCCCCGAGCGCGCGCAGTGCCTCGAGCACACCACAGCGGGTCAGGTGCGCGATGCGTGCCACGTCGGCCTCGCGCAGGTAGCGCGCGTTGTTCATGTGCAGCAGCAGGTCCAAGTCCGAGGGCAGGACGCGGCCCGCATAGCTCTGCTCAGCCAGCAGGTCGCGGACGCGCGGCTGCAGCAGGCGCGCGCGCAGCACAGCGCACGGCACGCGAACGAGATACCAGCCGTCCAGCAATGCGAAGTAGGCGAGGGCCAGGGCCAGCAGCGCTACGAGCAGCTCCAGCATCGTGGCGGCGGCCGTAGCGGGCGCGGGGCGCGGGAGAGCCGTCAGCGCGGGTGCGGGTTCCGCGCGCACCGTTGCAGCGGCGGCGCTGGTTTCACTGCTCTGCCGGCCCGCCTGGGAACCGTTGAGCTTTGCGCGGGCGGAGCGAACCATCTCGCGAGGCCGGCTGAGGGGGCGACGTGCCTGGCTCCGCAGGCCGAAGTACCGCCTCTAGCCGCGGGCCCCCCCTCCACGCTCTCAGTGGTTCGTCCCACTCCGGGGCGCGAGCGGCTTTCGCTTTCTCCGCGGCGGGCGGGGCTCAGGGGGCGGTGAGCCCAGGGATCGCAGCGGCACCTGGCGGTCACTCCGGGCGCTACGGACGCAGGAGCGCCCCCGGGTCTCCCGCAGTGTCGCCCCCGCCCATTCTGGGAGCGCGAGCCCCTCGCACCTTCCCTGGTGCTTGAAGACTCGGACTGACCCCGGAGATTCCACCTCTAATTTGGGAGAGCCTCCAGCACTTCCCTGGCCTAGGCTGTGGAATTTTGCGGGAGAAACGGAAAATAGCCCGGTCGCCAGCGGCGTTACTTGGAGACGACTGGAAACCGATCCTCCTCTGCTCCCAAACCTCCAGGGGCTCCCCGCTTTCGCAGGACGACAGCCCCACGTGCGGGCGGATTCAAGGAGTGTCTCAGTCTGGCCCCAGTACACCTGTTCAGTCTCAGCCTGTGACCTCATTAACCCCGCCGCACTCACCTCTTCCCCGCAAGATCCTGACAACCGCAACCTCATTTCCAAGCATTCCTACCCTTTACCCTTTTTAGAAACGGGAGCAAAGAACATCAGGGTGGAGAGGGAGGAGTTAGTAACTGAAATGACTCAGCAGTGGATTCAACGGTAACTTGAATTAGGCACCTGGACGCCTGGCCTGACGCGCTGCTGCACTGAGTCGCTGTCCTGTCCCTTTTCTCTGCAGGGCTTTGCGCGAAGGCCCAGAGAAGGCAGGCCAGCTCGCCTGACCAGCCTCCAGGCCTCTCCAGCGACTTCATCTGCCAGTGACCCCCGAGGCCTCCTGCTCAGGTCAGTATTAGAGTCACGGGACGGTGGGTTTGCTGAGTGATTGCTGCGGTCCAGTGGCTCTGAGAAGACATCTGGCAGCAGCTGGACTGAGGAAGCTGCCTGTCCATCCAGTCCACACCCAGCGGGCTTGAGCTGCAGGGTTCTTACAGGCCGGGAAGAAGGAGCTCCTGGGGCAGCCGTGGTCCACAGTCCATGGAGCTGGGTGCTAGGCGGCCTCCTTGCCAAGGTCAGTGTCGGGCAGAGGCTGAGTGGTTTGCTTTTCTGGCTTTGCTTCTGGGACCAGCAGCTGGGCGGAGTAGGGCCAGCGTTGTCCTGGGTCCCTGGATCTGCTTGGATACTTCCAGGAACAGAGGGCTCATTTCCAATGTCAGGGCAGGTCCACCCACCATAGGAAACCCTGGCAGTAAGAAGACCCTTCCACAGATGCTCACACTTGTCCCTATAACACTGTCCCTGCCCTGGCTGGGCTCTGAGCCATCTGTCCAGGGGTGGGCTAGCTTCTCAGGGCTAATGGAATGCCATGCCCTTCGAGGCCCCCTTGGCTGCCCCTCAGAATGCAGCCGCCTTGTCACCCACCTTGTCCCATCCCCCCAGGGGAGGACCCTGTAGCTAGAGAACTAGTTCTGGAGACCACAGTGCAGCTTGGTGGGCGAGGCTCCGGCAGCCCCGCCCTCCTCACAGCCCCCGCTCCTGGGTCCTTCTGAGCTTCTGCTGTGCACATCACCCAGCACACACATGTACACACACACACACATGTGCATACACACACGTGCACACATATGCACATGCACACACGACACGCGGGCGCACACACGTGAGCCCACACACATGTACACACACGTGCACATACATATGCACACATCCACACACACGTGGGCACACAGACGTGCACACACGAGTGCACATACACATGCACAGACATCTACACACCACACGCAGGTGCACACATGCACGCCCTCACACACATGCACATGTGCACACACATACACACACATGCACACACGACACACAGGCACACACAGACGCGCACATAGACATGCACACACTGCACATGCTGTTCCCTCTACAGGGGACCCTCCCTTCCATCTGCCCCTTTCTGGAACCCCAAACAGGGCTAGATCCCCAGAGTACTTACTTTTACACTGATGCAATCCGTAGGTAGGGGGTGCCCTCTCCCCGCCGGACCCTGCGGCCAGGTGGCCAGGGCTGGTCTGTCTCGTTGACTGCCAAACCCCAAGGCCAGCGGGATGCTTGGTGCACTGAAGGTGCTCAAAATGTGAATGCCATAAGAACCAGTGCCTTCTCCATGGACGTGGACACACCTTCACCCAGTGGACACACGCCAGCGCCGTCTCCACGCCCCCACCATCCAGCTGCTTCTGTCCCACCCGGTGGACACATGGATCTTGTGACAGGTCCCTGGCACCTTGTGGAGGGCTGGAAGGAGTCCTGGGCGCAGGACCTCGACCCCTTCCCTTTGCCCTGGAGCCTCCGAGCCTGTGGAACCAAGCAGGGCAGACGAACAGAGGGGTACTTCTGGGTCCCCTGGGTTCCTAAGGACTCTCCTATCTGGGTAACGCCGGGCGTCGCCGCCAGGGGCAGGCCTGTATACTAAGCTCCACTGGCCGCCTCCTGGGTTTGAGCTTCCAAGTGAAGAGAAGCATGGGCTCAAGATGCTGCCCGAGGAAACAAAAGCAACAGTGCCTGTAGTCGGAACCAGCAGGCAGCCCCTGGACCCCGGCCCTGCCTGGACCCCGCCCCTGGGTCCAGACCCTAGCAATTCCACACAGGGGTCCCGGATCCAGCGGCAGCAGCTCTGCGGGCCCTTTTGGCCTAGCCAGTCCCGCTTGGGGCTCGCTTGGATCCATGCATACCTTGGTCACCACCACATTGCCATGAAGAGGTAGCCTGGGGGTCGTACAGAACCAGGGTGCAGACCTGTTTGTCTGCAGCGCCAGCTGGGTGGCCAGTCCACTGTGGAGCTGACGGGGTGGTCGCTCTGGCAGAGAGCAGCTCTGTCAAAGCACAGGGGTGGACCCCAGGAGACTCTGGGGGTACTGACCGGATTACTCCCAGGGCTGGAATTCTTTTCTAGGTGCTGTGTGCCCAGGCCCAGGCTGGGGGCAGGGACAGTCCCTGAGCATTCAGCAGCAAGGCGGTGACTCACCTGGGGGCTGCCCCACCCCAACAGCCTATGTGGGCCAGTTGATGGGGTCTCCAGGGGTTGCTCTGCAGTCCTGGGGTACCTCAGGGGGCCCTTCCTGAGTCAGGAGAGATGCCCACCGGGCGTGGGGAAGCACTGGGCATCTCTCCTGACCCAGAAAGGGCCCCTGAGGTACCCCAGGACTGCAGAGCACCCCTGGAGACCCACACTCCCTGCTGTCCAGCCTGCCTCCTTGAGCAGCTGGAGCCAAGTGGGGAGGATGGGGATATCCCTAGGGAGTCAGACCAGTCATCAGCCTAGGGGGAGCCCACCAACCTCAGCCCTGGAAGGGCCAGACAGGTAGTCCAGTGCAGCCAGAGTCCTTGGAGGAGGACGGCCTGGGGCTGACTGTGGCTGGGAGCTGGGGCCAGAGCAGGAGATGCCCACTGTGGGGCCTGGTTTGGGGTGGGCAGGAGCCAGCTGTGTGACCTCAGGTCAGCTCCTTCACCTCTCTGAGCCTGTTTCTACTGGAGTTCGAATATGCAGACTTGCCAGTTCTAACCAGCTGACTGCATGATCTTGGGCAAGCCGCCTCACCTCCCTGCTTCAGGTTCCTCCTCTGCACAGCCTCACCTCTAAGTAGGGAGGAATGAATGAACGATTGTGCGGGAGGTGGCAGAGAAGAGCCTGGCGTGTGGCGAGGGCTCTGTCAAGTCTGCTGGGTCATCACCGGCTACTGGAGCTGCGAGCGGATCAGATAGCATCTGCCCCCTGGAAGATGCAAGGGTCATCTTAAAAACAAACACGCCGGTCCATCTGGAGGACCACTTCGGCCACCACAGGGTTTCTATTCCTTACCGAGGAGAGACAGAGGTCAGAAACAAAAGTGGTTTCCCTTAGAGAGTGTGACCAGGTGTGTCAGCTCGCAGAACATACCTTGTTCCGTACAAGAAGCAACACCATGAGGGTGAGATGGGGGCAGGTGTCGTCCAGAGCTTGGGGACAGGGGTTTGCACTTCCTCTTTGTCTGTGGGGACTGGGGGGGGGCTGCCCCTGCAGGTGGCCCCGTGCTGTCCGTACCCTTGGGGGGGCCCGTCAGTGCCCCGTCCTGCAGGAGGGGAGACCTCTGCCCGGGGAGCTGGGCCGGGAGCCGAGCTGTTGTGGAGGCTTATGGCTGCGAGGCCTCAGGGACGGCAGGAGGTGGGGCAGGACGTGGGTCACAGGGCATGGAGGGCGCAGCCAGGGCTCCCACCTCCGGGGGCCATCCGCCTCTTCCCTCTCACGCTCGCCCGTGGAGTCCAGAGTGGGGTGTGGGGACCCGGAGCACCTCCCCTCCTGAGCCTCGGCCCAGGGCGGAGCACCCCCCACGGGGAGGGGCTGACATGTGAACACCATGGCCTGGAGCCCTGCTCGGTGGACGTGGCTGCTCTCAGCACCTCAGTACTTCCCTCTGGACCTTGGGTCCTGCAGAGGCCTTCCAGGCGCCAGCGCTGGGGATCCTCGTCCTTGGCTTTCTTTCTTTCCTAGAGCTCTAAACGTGCTCCACATTTCCATGTTTACACCCGCACAACCCCGGACCCTGACCCTGACCTCCGCCTGGGGGCAAGCAAGGACAGAGGCTCTCTGCCGCCAAGCCCACAGGCCTTTGTTAAGGGCCTACTGTGTGTATGGTGTTGCTGCCCCCCGACCCCCATGAACAAGCCCGCCCCTCTGAGCTTCCTCTCTTGGGGCTCTCAGGACCTCACACTGCTGACTCCAGGACTACTCGGAACACTTCCTCTCAGCCTTTGCAGGGCCCTCCAGAGAGCCTGCTCCGTGCTGGGTGTGGAGGACACTGCACGCAGAACCTGGCTCAGCTTATGGAGGGGCAGGCAGGGAAGGCTTCCTGGAGGAAGACGTGCTTGAGCAAGGGTTAAGGGTGGGTTGGAATATTGAGCAGGGGTCTGGTGGGCTATCTGCCGGCTGTTTCACATCATGAAGCCCAGCCTGCTGGGCGGTGGGAGCTGGGCAGGAGTCCTCGAGGGAGCCACGGAGCGCTGGGAAGGGCGGGGGGCATCGCCCGACCTGAGTGAGGGTCTCGGAGGGTCTGTGACGGGGCCAGGTGTGTCAGGAGTGGCCCAGGCCATGGATACCGCTGCCTGGCATGGGGCACAGCAGGGTCCTCCTGGATCCTACAGCTGGGCCCGGCCCCAGAGCAGCAGATGGCCAGGAGCACCGAGCAGCACCTGGGTGACGCCGGCCGGCTGCAGGGCCTGGGCCCTGCTGGCGTTGCACAGGTCAGTGGAGCAGCAGGCGATATTTTTCTTGCTCCCGAAGGAATTCCCCGAGTCCTCCACACAGTGCGAGCTGCAGCCTTTGCTGATGACGGTCAGGAGACTGATGCCTTCTGTGGGGGGAGGGGCGGTGGAGATGCTGGGCAGGGCTGGGCCTTGGGCACTCATCCACCTGCCCTGGCCCAGCTCCTGTGGCCTGCCTCCTGTCCTGACTCTTGACTGAAATTCCAGAGCTTGGGTCGACCCCAAGACGACAAGCCCTGTGAGGGCGGGGGCCTGGTCGCATCCATGTCCACATGCCCGGGCATCCAGACCCTCTGCCGGCACTGGAGATGCTCAGTGAATGACTGGATGCGGGGTGGAGGGACGAGGGCCAACGGGTGCGTGGAGGGTGAGCGGTGAAAGGGACGGGTTATGGGTGAGGAGACGGATGGGTGGATAAGGGGTAGGGCGGGGGTGGATGGATGGGAAACGGAGCGTCCGTATCTGTGCCCGGACGGGAGAACAAGGGGGCTGGTGGGCGGGTGGTCCAAAGGATGAACAGTCCAGTTCGGAGACCTAATCCTGCGCCCTTGGAGCGCCTGAAGGAGTCCGGGGGATGACGCGGGGGGCGGGGCGTCCTGGGGAGTGCGCGGGCCGGGGGCGGGGGGTGGCGTCCGAGGGACAGCGCAGGGGGGCAGGGCAGGACGCAGAGAGGCCAGGGGTACATGGGCCGCTCACCGACACGCTCGGTCCAGCACTGGTTCTGCAGTTCTGCACACGCTGGCAGCCCTCGTTGTTGCCCTGGTCCTCGCAGGAGTAACACTGGAGGGCGGTGCCTGTGGGGGAATGAGGGGTGGGGTGATGGGTTGCCCCTCTCTTCAGTGCTGGGGGACAGGAACCTCGTTTCCTCCTCTCCTGCATGGAGTGGGGGGCACCATCTGGTACACAAGAGCCACAGACTAGGGGCCCTGCACACGGGGGCGCCCTGCCCAACCTCCCGAAGGCCCTGTCATGATGCCACGCTCCTGAGAGGGAGGGGCACCAGGCAGGGGAGGGCAGGGTGGATAGGACCCTTCCCAAATGGCCTGCATCAGCGGGCAAGGTGCCTCTCAGTGGCCTCGTCGCTCCCCCGGAGCGACGAGCGGTGGCTGCATCCCTGGCCAGGCCAGCTCTGTCCCTGGGGCGAGGCTCCAGCTCCTGGTGATTCGTCTCCTCGGGCAGGACAGGTCGAAGCTGAGGTCCACACGGCGAAGCGCCAACAGGCCGCCAGCAGCCCGCCTGCACGCAGGCTCCACCGGCGCCTTGAGCCCCTCTCCTGCTTGCCTCCTCCCAGCCGCCTCCTCCCTCTCGGCCCCTCTTGCCTCCCTCATCGTCCCACCCCCAGGGCCCTGCTCCCCCAGCTCTGCCCCGGGCCCACGCAAGCCTCACCCGGCTGCAAGGCCAAGTTAGCAGCAAGCAGGGGGAGGATGAGAGCCTTCATGGTGGTGGGCTCAGGTGAGCAGAGCCTGGGCGGCTTTAAGGGCTCTGCTGGCAGGGGGGGCAGCTGCCCACGGTCAACACTAATGGTCTGGGCCCCAGGGCGGGGCAGATCCTCAGTGCCTGACAGGCTGCACCCTCCCTGGCCTTCTCTATGTTTCCAGAAGGCAGAGCCTGCCGGGGACGGGGCCCATTTCTCAGCCACCCCAGGAGGAGGCCCGCAGGCAGCTTCTCCACCATCGCAGAGAGGGCGGTTCCATAAGGAGCCTAGAAAGGCTTCCACTGGTTAAGACCTGGGGGTGGGAGATTCATCAGCAGGCCAGCTCTTTGGCCACACCGGGACGCCAGGGCCACGGTGGCACTGACTGTGTCCCTTTCCCAGCCTTCTCCCATCAGCGGCTCCGGCCAGCCTCTGGGAACCCGCCTGTATTGCAGAAAATCGTTTTAGGTTTGACGGATTTGTTAATGAAAGAAACCACTTGTTACACACAAATAAACAATTTCAATTTTTAACAGAGGACTGTTTGACTTAATTCTAATATACAGTCATTAAAAGAAAAGCAAAGAAAGAAATAGAACAGAGAGAAGTTAACAGCTTATTAAACATCACCAGCTTGGGCCAACTACTTATCCAGACTTAAAAGCTCTGGGAAGACCCTCCAGCAATCTGGAGTCCTAATTGGGAAAGGGTCCCCAGCGGTGCGTCCACCCCACGGGTGAGACTTCAGATTGCAATTTTGGGGGCTCCTGCTTATAAGCCCAGGCTGCAAACTGATACCATCATCAGCAAAAATGCAGCTTTGTTTTTTAGAAGTTTTACAATGCTGATTGCTTCACGTTGTGAATTAGACCCATGAGGTTGGCCAGACCAACCCCTTCAGGGGTTCAAGAATTCCAAGACCCACTCCCTTTCTGATCTAAAGTGTCGCCTGACTCTTTGCGTGCGGGCAGGCACAGAATCCACGCAGTGACCAGGCAAGGCAGAAGCAGGCCAGAGGTCTGATCTCCTGCTTCTGAAGCCTGAACAAGACTTCTTCCATTTTAATTTCCCTAATGTGGCCCTTCCCGCATTCCTCCGAACCCAGCGGTGGAGGGTGGGAACGGTGGCTCCCGACCACTGTTGACCTGGGGACCAGGAGTGATCCCTGCTGTCCTTTATCTGACCTTTGTGAGCAGTCTTCCCGGGACCCCTTGGAGTGTCGGCAGGGGCTGACGGCCCAGGCCACACCAAGTACCTGCTGGCCCTGGCGTGAGTCTGGGGGCAGCAAGCCCCTCCCTGCGGGGGAGAGTGCCTTTCGCTTCCTCAGATCTTCCTGGCCCCCAGATGGCCTCAGGGAGCAGATCTTACTGCCCTGCTTGATTTACCCTGGAAAAGGGCCAGGGCATGTCACGAGTGGAGAGGACACTGCTGGAGGGTGAGCACTGGAGGGGCTCCCTGGGCTGTGGGGAGGCTGAGGGCTAGGTGGGTGCCTCACTAGGGGGCAGCCCCGGATGGCAGGGGCGACCTGAGACCCGGCCCTCCCGTGGCTCAGCACCCCTGGGTCTCCCCCACCCCCCGGCCCCCGGCTCCCACAGGCTGGGCTCTGTCCAAAAGAGCCTGGGGCCAGAGACAGGGAGGAACCCGACCTTGAGCGGAGGTGAGTGTGGCACAGCACGGCACACCTTCCTTGCCTGGGCTGCCTACCTGGAACTTCCTGAACCCCGTGCGCCCCGCAATCCCCAGGCCATCGCCCGCCCCCCAGGCCATCACCCCCCAGGCCATCGTCCCCCCAGGCTCAACTGCCTCACATGGAAAGCAAAATGCTTGTTCCTTTGCTGTTCCCACTGGGGCCACCTGTGTGCACCCCACCCTCACTCCATTTCACCAGGGCCGGGGTGCCTTGGGCTGGGACCTTTCTTATCTGTCTTTGTAGTCAAGTCACCCAGCACCAAGCACCAGCCTGGAAACCTCATTCTTCAAACATTGACCGTCGCATCTGTGTTTGTTGATGTGATTTGATATGAAGTGGTCATTGTAAGGCAGTGGTTCTCAGACAGGGGCGTTATTTCTGCGGCCCAGGGGACCTTTGGCAGGGCCTGGAGACATTCTCGGTTGCCCTAATGGGGGTCTCCTGGTGTCCAGGGGCACAGGTCAAGAGCGCTGCCCGACGCCTGCAGTCACAGCAGAGTCGTCAGCTGACACCGGGCAGGACTGGCGGCTTTGCTGGGGTTGGAACCCGCCACCCTTCCTTCCAGTTTCCCCCTTTGCAGTGGGAATGTCTGTTCTCAGTCTATCCCACTGCTGTATTAACTCGTCTGGCTTCACAGATTCGCAGCTGGAGAGGAATCTGCCAGGATGAATCCCACCTGGACTCGGCCACGTGCGATGGGAGATTGGGGAGACTTTGGGCTCTAGGCGTTCGCGTTGGCGCTGTGATGAGTTAGGGCTTCTGAGGCTTTCGGGATGACATGAGTGCACCGTGCATGTGAGAAGGATGTGAATTTTGAGGGGCCAGGGGCTGGACAGTGTCCTCCCCAAATTCATACACTGAAGTCCTAAGCCCCGATGTGGTGGTTCTCAGAGACGAGGGCTGGTCTCTGTCCCGAAGGGTCCTGGTGGCCGAGGAGGTGCCCCCCTGCACATCCCTGCAGAGTGAAGTCGGGGAGCCCAGGAGCCGCAGCCACGCCCCCACCCCCCAGGTAAAGTCCCCTCTGCCGTGAAAGACCCTTGCCCTGGCTCTGGTCTCCCCACTCGAGGGTCCAGAACCTGGGGGAGCGGCTCTACTGTGCCCAGTGTGGCCCCGGCCGAGGACCGAGGATCCCAGCACTCAGGAGTCCCGTGGACTCAGAGGCTGGTGATGATAGCTTACGTCGACTAAAAACAGATGCACAACTTGAGAGCTGTGAGGTAAGTTTTATTTGGGCCAAAATGAGGACTGCAGCCCGGGCGGCATCTCAGAGAGCTCTGAGAGACTGCTCCAAAGTGGCAGTGGAGGAAGGTCAATATATAAGGTTTTGGGGAAGGGGGGGTTCAATACCATGAAGCACTCATTTTACAAAAGGTTTTTGTTAGTCATGAGAATCTGATGTCACCAGGAAGGGATTTAGTGCTTCTCTAGATAAGAGGAGATGCAAGGATTGAGATCACAAAATCTGTTCCTAAAAACATCCAACTAGATAAAGACCGGTCCCACCAGATTCCCAAGAATCACCAGATCCTTGGTAAGTGCCGATTTGTAGTTGACGTGGCCCCCTTGTGGTCATACATCCGACCATACTTTGGGGGGCATTTCATGACCATTTCGTCCCGCGTTGCTGGGAAGGCTCGTTCCCAGTTCTGAAGGTTTTTGTCCTAAAACACTCAACGTGCTATTACTGGACTAGGTTTTAACAGTCAAAGATCTCTGGACACCTGTCTTCTAGTCATGGTCCAGGAAGGTACTTCCTTTGTTGTATCTTTTCATACCTAGAGTTACACTATTACAGTCATTGATCATATATTGAGCTATTCATTTGATCAACTGCTTCAAGTCTAGTCATCATTTCCACTGGAGGCTCAGTCATATACTTGGTAATACAAGAAATAATAATCTTGTGAAACAAGCAAAATACAAATGGTATATTAATAACATTAGTGGAATTAAAAGTAAATATTTTTAGCCATGAGGCTCCCACACCGGTTTTTTTTAAAGATCGTCAAGACTAGGGAATGAATCACTTAGAGCAGAAATCTGATTTTTCACGTGGTTCAAATGTGTTACATTAAAGGATTTATCAGGTACGAAAATACAGTATTCGATTTGAATTATAGCACAGATATCTCCCTGAGATGCTGTAAGGTGTCAAGGGCCTTGCAATTGCCTAGCACTGCCTTTCTCATCATAGAGACAGAATTCAATAGGCTAATAGCCCGGTTACTACCATTTAAAGCTTATGGAAGTTGTTAAGGCTTAGATATGGTCGATTACATCCTCCAACACCATTGAAGGCACACACACACAGATACACACAAGCTGCTAAGTGGTCATACCAGTAGAATACAGGTCTTTGACGCACTGGGATCATACTAATGGTAGATTGGTTAGGGTTACCTCTAATTTGTTAACATGTATGAGCTTAAATTCATGGGAATCCCAGGCTACACCTTCGTATCCATCCCTGTATATGTGAAGGCCATAAATTAGTGCCACAAATCCCCTGAGTTCCATACCAATCACTCTCTCTATGGGTAATAATAGGCATAGTTCATAAAGCACCCAGTTTTGTCTCATAATTAGCAGGTCGATCATTTTTAGTATGATTTAACTGTTCCAACATAGAGGAGCCTTTAAACCTAAATGACCATAGCCTGGTGTTAACCATGTAGATCTTCCCCATAACTGTGGGAGTTTTCCTTTTAATGGATGCGAAGATGTCCATGATAGAAAACATGTGGCTGACAGGCATAGGTCCAAGGAATCAAGAAAACATTATCAGTTCAGTTCAGTCCCTCAGTCATGTCTGACTCTTTGCGACCCCATGAGTCGCAGCACTCCAGGCCTCCCTGTCCATCACCAACTCCTGGAGTTCACTCAGATTCACATCCATTGAGTCAGTGATGCCATCCAGCCATCTCATCCTCTGTCGTCCCCTTCTCCTCCTGCCCCCAATCCTTCCTAGCATCAGAGTCTTTTCCAATGAGTCAACTCTTCGCATGAGGGGGCCAAAGTACTGGAGGTTCAGCTTTAGCATCATTCCTTCCAAAGAAGTCCCAGGGCTGATCTCCTTCAGAATGGACTGGTTGGATCTCCTTGCAGTCCAAGGGACTCTCAAGAGTCTTCTCTAACACCACAGTTCAAAAGCATCAATTCTTCGGCGCTCAGCCTTCTTCACAGTCCAACTCTCACATCCATACATGACCACAAGAAAAACCATAGCCTTGACTAGACGAACCTTTGTTGGCAAAGTCATGTCTCTGCTTTTGAATATGCTATCTAGGTTGGACACAACTTTCCTTCCAAGGAGTAAGCGTCTTTTAATTTCATGGCTGAAGCATCTTTTAATTTCATGGCTGCAGTCACCATCTGTAGTGATTTTGGAGCCCAGAAAAATAAAGTCCGATACTGTTTCCACTGTTTCCCCATCTATTTCCCATGAAGTGATGGGACCGGATGCCATGATCTTCGTTTTCTGAATGTTGAGTTTTAAGCCAACTTCTTCACTTTCCACTTTCACTTTCATCAAGAGGCTTTTGAGTTCCTCTTCACTTTCTGCCATAAGGGTGGTGTCATCTGCATATCTGAGGTTATTGATACTTCTCCCGGCAATCTTGATTCCAGCTTGTGTTTCTCCCAGTCCAGCGTTTCTCATGATGTACTCTGCATATAAGTTACATAAGTAGGGTGACAATATACAGCCTTGACGTACTCCTTTTCCTATTTGGAACCAGTCTATTGTTCCATGTCCAGTTCTAACTGTTGCTTCCTGACCTGCATACAGATTTCTCAAGAGGCAGATCAGGTGGTCTGGTATTCCCATCTCTTTCAGAATTTTCCACATTTTATTGTGATCCACACAGTCAAAGGCTTTGGTGTAGTCAATAAAGCAGAAATAGATGTTTTTCTGGAACTCTCTTGCTTTTTCCATGATCCAGCAGATGTTGGCAATTTGACCTCTGGTTCCTCTGCCTTTTCTAAAACCAGCTTGAACATCAGGAAGTTCACGGTTCACATATTGCTGAAGCCTGGCTTGGAGAATTTTAAGCATTACTTTTCTAGCAAGTGAGATGAGTGCTAGCTCTTAGACAAATCAGTGTTACGGCTCTATTTTATTTAGAAGATAGCAGGAGAATCCATCCTCGAAGCGTGAGGGCATGCCAACCCAAAGACGCGAAGAGAAGAGAGTGGAGGAGCGCGCCAGCATGCGGGAGAGAGAGAGAGAGCACGGGCGCTTTGGCTCCTCTTTTTATGTTTCTTCCTCCCCCGGGCCTGCCCTATGCAAACTGGGCTTAGCCAGGAGTGCTGTTTGTTCCACTTGAGGTCTTCACCCCGGTCCTCGGACCTTCCTTTCTTCTATTTTCACAGGCTTTTCCCTTCCTTGTCTTTTAGCCACTGCCATTCTGGACTCTTTTTCCCTATTCTAACTACCTAGCATAACCATATACAAAACTTTTCCTCAGGGTTGACTTTTCACAAACCTTATCCCTTTCTGTACCCATTACTGTCATCGTCCATCTAAAAAGCCACCTGTAAGTTAGGCTTACTTCCTTTTCCCTTCACAAAATGCAATTTCATTCCTCATACCCTTTTTACCGAAAACACACTTCCTACTTCCCTTAAGCAACCAAAAACTGATTTTTATATCAGCATTTTATAGACTGGTGAGCATAAATACCAGTGATAATTTCTAAAACCTTTGTTTTCTTAGAGAGAACATTTTAGGATAGCACCAAACATCATTTATTTTTAATCCTAAATCTCTTATATTCTCTATAAGAGGTAGTGTTTAGTAGTAAATGTTTCAAATTCTTATTTTATTTGGAAATGACTTAGCTATTCAATAGACTTCCAACACTTGGTTAAGCACAACCCTTAGAAGTTCAAGTTACCCCAGTCTGGATAGACTATTTTAGACAGACATTCCTAATAGAGTTCTTATTTCACGTACATTTTTTAAGAAGTTTCTTCATGCAAGGTAATTTCTTTGCTGACAAATTTGTAACAGATATACTAATATTTAACTTACAGGCATTTAATACTGAATATTTCCCAGTTCATGCATGTGAACCTGAAATTCATTTTGAAGAAGGAATTCATAGGGCCTGGACTCCATCTTAGGCCTGTTCATGCTGATCATGCTCGGCCACCTTTCCAGTGGACTCTAAACTCTGTGTTTAGTGCCTATGAAAACAACAACAGAAGGATAAGACCCCCTCCAGACAGGGGAACCTTGAAGATCGTATCTAGGTTACTCATCGCCTAAGAGAAAACATATACTAATCACCCCTTCCTCCAGACAGGCCATAAATTTTTCTGTATCTATCGGAGTGTCAGATCAGATCAGATCAGTCGCTCAGTCGTGTCTGACTCTTTGCGACCCCATGAATCGCAGCACGCCAGGCCTCCCTGTCCATCACCAACTCCTGGAGTTCACTCAGACTCATGTCCATCGAGTCAGTGATGCCATCCAGCCATCTCATCCTCTGTCGTCCCCTTCTCCTCTTGCCCCCAATCCCTCCCAGCATCAGAGTCTTTTCCAATGAGTCAACTCTTCGCATGAGGTGGCCAAAGTACTGGAGTTTCAGCTTTAGCATCATTCCTGCCAAAGAAATCCCAGGGCTGATCTCCTTCAGAATGGACTGGTTGGATCTCCTTGCAGTCCAAGGGTCTCTCAAGAGTCTTCTCTAACACCACTGTTCAAAAGCATCAATTCTTCGGCGCTCAGCCTTCTTCACAGTCCAACTCTCACATCCATACATGACCACAGGAAAAACCATAGCCTTGACTAGACGAACCTTTGTTGGCAAAGTAATGTCTCTGCTTTTGAATATGCTATCTAGGTTGGACACAACTTTCCTTCCAAGGAGTAAGCATCTTTTAATTTCATGGCTGCAGTCACCATCTGTAGTGATTTTGGAGCCCAGAAAAATAAAGTCTGACACTGTTTCCACTGTTTCCCCATCTATTTCCCATGAAGTGATGGGACCGGATGCCATGATCTTCGTTTTCTGAATGTTGAGCTTTAAGCCAACTTTTTCACTCTCCACTTTCACCTTCATCCAGAGGCTTTTTAGTTCCTCTTCACTTTCTGCCATAAGGGTGGTGTCATCTGCATATCTGAGGTTATTGATATTTCTCCCGGCAATCTTAATTCCAGCTTGTGTTTCTTCCAGTCCAGCGTTTCTCACAATTGCACTCATCTCACACGCTAGTAAAGTGATGCTTAAAATTCTCCAAGCCAGGCTTCAGTAATATGTGAACCATGAACTTCCTGATGTTCAAGCTGGTTTTAGGAAAGGCAGAGGAACCAGAAATCAAATTGCCAACATCCGCTGGATCATGGAAAAAGCCAGAGAGTTCCAGAAAAACATCTATTTCTGCTTTATTGACTATGCCAAAGCCTTTGACTGTGTGGATCACAATCAACTGTGGGAAATTCTGAAAGAGATGGGAATACCAGACCACCTGATCTGCCTCTTGAGAAATCTGTATGCAGGTCAGGAAGCAACAGTTAGAACAGGACATGGAACAACAGACTGGTTCCAAATAGGAAAAGGAGTACGTCAGGGCTGTATATTGTCACCCTGTTTGTTTATTTAATTTCGGTCTAGTTAGTCTAAATTTTGGCTATAAAACTATGGTCACCAAATAAGAATTACAATTTTTGACAATGTGGTCACAATGTTTTTTAGACTCCCGAGGAAACTTGAAGAAAAACTTCTCTCTTTAAGAATTCTTGCACTGAGGAAATAACTCCTCCTATACCTTTAGACCAGAGCTCTCTGGATCACTTATCTGCTGCTGCTACTGCTGCTAAGCCACTTCAGTCGTGTCCGACTCTGTGCGACCCCATAGACGGCAGCCCACCAGGCTCCCCCATCCCTGGATTCAGCAGGCAAGACCATATCTAATTCCTGAAACCAAAACGAACAAAAAGGGGATTTTAAAATCTTACTCCAAACATTTTTTTATTCATAACTAAGTTTGGAAAGCAAAGCTATAAGACCTCTTGTGTCTATTTGGATGAATGTATATCTCAGTGTGTGTCTTTTTTTTTTTTTTAATAATATTGCTGATTGCTGAGATCAATTTGTAAATGAGCTGTAATCTAATTGGCCTTAAAAGAAAAAGAAGTAAGCACTTACAAATCAAGTAATTCTAAATACAAGAGAAAGTAACCTAAATTGTTGTAGCCACGCATTCCTGGAAACAAACTCACTCAGAAGGACAATGCGGATAGTGGAGTGCAGTTTATTACACAGGTGGGCCCAGGGCAGAGTCTCCTCTTAGCCAAGGGAGCTAACCCTTGGGTTGGGTTCACAAACCCAACCAGCATTTGTGAAAATCATGTGTATGTGTCTGAGCCCACCACTCCAAATTCCTTGAGACTTACATAAACCGAGGAAAATACAATCCCAATAACCCCCTCATTCATGTCCTATGTGTTCGTGTGCTCAAACAGTCAAACAATTAGCCAATAATCAATAAACTGTTCATCAAGGCTGTATATTGTCACCCTGTTTATTTAACTTATATGCAGAGTACATCATGAGAAACGCTGGACTGGAAGAAACACAAGCTGGAATTAAGATTGCCGGGAGAAATATCAATAACCTCAGATATGCAGATGACACCACCCTTATGGCAGAAAGTGAAGAGGAACTAAAAAGCCTCTGGATGAAGGTGAAAGTGGAGAGTGAAAAAGTTGGCTTAAAGCTCAACATTCAGAAAACGAAGATCATGGCATCCGGTCCCATCACTTCATGGGAAATAGATGGGGAAACAGTGGAAACAGTGTCAGACTTTATTTTTCTGGGCTCCAAAATCACTACAGATGGTGACTGCAGCCATGAAATTAAAAGATGCTTCAGCCATGAAATTAAAAGACGCTTACTCCTTGGAAGGAAAGTTGTGTCCAACCTAGATAGCATATTCAAAAGCAGAGACATTACTTTGCCAACAAAGGTTCGTCTAGTCAAGGCTATGGTTTTTCCTGTGGTCATGTATGGATGTGAGAGTTGGACTGTGAAGAAGGCTGAGCACTGAAGAATTGATGCTTTTGAACTGTGGTGTTGGAGAAGACTCTTGAGAGTACCTTGGAGTGCAAGGAGATCCAACCAGTCCATTCTGAAGGAGATCAGCCCTGGGATTTCTTTGGCAGGAATGATGCTAAAGCTGAAACTCCAGTACTTTGGCCACCTCATGCGAAGAGTTGACTCATTGGAAAAGACTCTGATGCTGGGAGGGATTGGGGGCAAGAGGAGAAGGGGACGACAGAGGATGAGATGGCTGGATGGCATCACTGACTCGATGGACATGAGTCTGAGTGAACTCCAGGAGTTGGTGATGGACAGGGAGGCCTGGCGTGCTGCGATTCATGGGGTCACAAAGAGTCGGACACACCTGAGCGACTGATCTGATCTGAGACCAAAATTTAGTACTCAACTTGGCCCTGATAACAAGGGCAGATTGGCCTCAGCAGGGATTGTCCCTCTGGGGAAGTAGGTGTCTTAGTTTGATCAGCCCCAAGCTGTTGATTACAGGAGGAAGTCCTGGACATAAGGGAACTTCAGTTCATTTTCCTATCCTATGTCAATAAAGATCTAATATCTTTAGGCCACTTTTCTTGTCATTGGATCATAACTATAGATTAGCCAGTCATTTAAAAAATTTTCCCAAGGGGTTCCCAGGTGGGGTGTGGAACCTTAGAGTGAGAAATTCACGTATTAGCTCGAACAGTTTGTACCAGATGTCTGTGCACTTAAACCAAACCAACAAACCAAACCAGAACTTCACCATCCAGGAGTCACACTCCAAATGAAACAAAAGGCAAAGAGATGCCCAGAAATCAAAAGCCAAGTGGCAAGAGTGCCCCAAAAAGATGGTAAAGCGATGCCCCCAAATCAAAAGCCAAATGGCATAAATGCCAAACGTGACCTCCCAGTTCCCCTAGACCTGCGACCTGCAAAGTGAGTGCCAGCAGCCTTTTTAGTTCCGACAGTTTCAAGCAATTTCTTGTTGATTTGCTGCAAAGAAGTTACTCTATCATTTCCTGCTTTAGAAGCTTTTAGATACCAGTCAAAGCACAGCCGGCCTCTTCTAATTGTACACGCAAAAACTTTTAGAATATCAAAGAACCCCAATTTGGCCATTTTAGGGTAAGATTTCTTTCAGTATAATTTCTCCAATTAACTAGGTACTTGCGAGTATGAGCTCTGTGTGTATTGTACATGAGTGTTAGTCAGAGGCTGGCTTTCTGACATCCTTTTGTTTCTATTTTTGAGAGTTTCTGTATCCCATTTTAAGCTGAATTTGTCAGGGATAAAAGTCACTAGTGAACCTGTGTAGTGGGCCCACGTGCCGCTTGTGAGCTTAACTCCTCCAGGAGTCACTCCAGAGTCACTTCAGCTCATCTTACGTGTCTCGGATTCTGCCTCCAGCAATCTAAGACCACCGTGGCTGCTCAGGTCACTGAATGGCAGTTCTTATGTGCGACCCCCAGATGAACAAGTATTTTAGTTAATGAGTGGGTTTCCCTATGGGACTACTGCATGATATGAGGACTAGGCCTCCACCACTCCTGTACATTTCTCAGTCATCTGAGAAAACCAAAACCAGCCGGGAGGAGTCTTGTCCCTTTTCTTCAGAGCACAGCTCTCATGTATTTTCCTCACTTTTACCCTGACAAATTCTATAATGGCAGTCAAATTTAGTGTCATATCAGCCTCTTACTTAACCACTCAGCCAACACCGTTCAGTCCCCTACAACGGAGCGACTTCAGCATCTTTCAGCCGAGCCCTGGGTATTCCTTGATTTTTTTCCCAATCGAACCCCCCTCCCCAGTACCTTTCCACTGGGTGGGCAATTCTCCTGGCGTGTTTCAGCCAGCCCCCCACCCAGGAGCTTTTGACTGGGTGGGAATTCCTCTGTATCTTTCAACTGAGCCCCTCTCAGTGTGTAGACCATGAGTGGGTATGCCCCGGATATTTCACCCAGGCCCCCCCACCCCAGAGTCTTTCCTGGTGGGAGGGGGCAGGTAACTGCCTCCACCGCCAAATAAAACTCAGAATCTCAACCAATATGGGAGATTCAAGAACCAGGAGAGACTTTACCCAAATCCGTCTGCACTCCCCGAGGAAGCGGATGGGTGCAAGGGGCCGCTGCTGGTACAACAGCTCCGGTTCCTTGTGGAGTCCAGTTGCAGGAAGGAAGTCCACTCTGGGTTGTTTCATCGATCACCATAACTGTCGACTAAAAACAGATGCACAACTTGAGAGCTGTGAGGTAAGTTTTATTTGGGGCAAAATGAGGACTGCAGCCCGGGAGGCAGCATCTCAGACAGCTCTGAGAGACTGCTCCAAAGCGGCAGTGGGGGAAAGTCAATATATAAGGTTTTGGGGAAGGGGGAGTTCAATACCATGAAGCACTCATTTTACAAAAGGGTTTTTGTTAATCATGAGAATCTGATGTCACCAGGAAGTGATTAGTGCTTCTGTAGATAAGAGGAGATACAAGGATTGAGATCACAAAATCTGTTCCTAAAAACATCCAACTAGGTAAAGACCCATCCCACCAGATTCCCTGGAGCACAGAGTGTCTCCCTCCACCCTGAACCCCCTCGGGGGTGTTGAAGGTCAGCAGCTATAGGGCATGGGTTCAATCTCTGTAGAGGCAGATGGCAAATGCCTTTGTTGTTCAGTCGTTGGCAATGCTCTTGGTAAGTGCCAATTTGTAGTTGACACTTAGGATGAACGGTGCTGGGTTTGTGATCTCCGAAGAAGAAGATTTAGCTTTGGGACCAGGGACCAGGTTTGATCACTCAAGAGCTTTTGTGTAGCAGAGTTTTATTAAAGTGAAAAAGGGACAGACAAAGCTTCTGACACAGACATCAGAAGGGGGACGGAGAGTGGAGCTGTATACTTTTTAGTTATTACAATAGATCAAAAGAATGTCTCAAGGTTGTAAAAATTTTACCAGACCCACTCCCACAACTTACATTTTAGGATGACAGCATTAGAATTTAACAATGGAAAGATCCTACCAGACCCATTCCCTAATATACATTCTAAAATATCAGGATTAGTCAGAAGGTTTTCAGAAAGGAGAAACTGTCCTCCTGCAGAATACATTGTTGTTATATAATCCATAGTACAAACTGAGTTGTTTGTTGTGTAATCATCAGTTTTGGGCTTAAAGAAAAAAAAAAAAAAAAAAGTTTGTTCTTTCCTTTTCGAGAACCTCAGACCCCTATCTCCTCCCTGGGGACGCTGGACTTATCAAACTGCCTAGGAACTGACTCTCTCAGTGACAGCTGGACCCAGCCAGGCCTGGTGGCCCAGGAGGACCTTTCTGGGGCGCACGGGATGCGGGGACGTCCACTCAGCCAGATCCTTTCCAAGACTTCCGGGCTGGGGACCATCTGGCATGGTTGGGGGCCAGACACTGTCCACTGGGGGGATACTTAGGGGAGGGGGCCCTCCACGTCAGGCTTCATGTGGCACCAGGGGATGGTCTTCCTCCTCCTGTCTCTTCCAGACCCCTTCCTCTCTACCAGAGTGGACTCAGTCCTGGAGACAAGGTCTGAGGTCCCAGTGAGCCGGTGGGAGCTTCCAAGGGAGCTCTATGCAGGTTCGCGGAGGCGCAAGTGATCCTGTGCCCACAAGGTGGCAGCAGAGTGCCCCGCGAGGACAGAGTGGCCTGGACCAGAGAGAGGGGCTGGCAGAGGCCAGATGCTGCCTGGATGTGGAGGCCAGAGTGCGCGTGTTGGGGGAAGGGGGTGAGAGGCAGAGGGCGGGGATGGCTGGGTTTTTGGCTGGAGCGATGGAGACGTGGAGCTGCTATTCACTCCGGTGGGGAAGGTGAAGCTGAAGCTCGCGGGGCGGGAGGGGTGTGCACCCAGGTTTAGAGATGGCTGATTCACAGTGCGTTAGAAGGCTATGAGGGGACGCTGGGCGCTGGGTAGGGCACACGCGGCTAGAGCTTGTGGGCGGGGTCCTGGCAGGAGGCGTACATTTCGCCGCCTGCCTTTGCTGATAGGCACAGCGTGAGGCTGGAGGAGATACCCCGGGAGTGGGTGTGGACAGAGAGGAGAGAGCCAGAGATGAAGTTGGCCAGGTGGCAATCAGCAGGAGAGGGTGAGGAAGGAGGACCAGGGGTGGGAGCATCCTGGGAGCCAAGGCAAGAAGCTATGAAAATCCATCTAAGTTCCCCGCGGCCACCATAACAAGTGACTGTAAACTTGGCTTCAAACAACACATATTTATCATCTTGCAGTTCTGGAGGTCAGAAGTCTGACATGAGTCTTAGAGCTGAACTCAAGGTGTCCACAGAGCTGGTTCTTCTGCAGGCTCCGGTGAGAATGCCTCCTTTTCTTTTCCGAGTCCTAGAAGTTCTGCATTCCTTGACTCGCGGCCCCTTCCTCCTGTGTCTGGCCTCACATCTCCTTTTCTGGCTCAGCTCCCATGGTCCCATGGTTCTTCAGCCCTGTGCCTCCTTCCTCCTCCTCATGAGGAGCCTGTGACGGATGACACCCGGCCCATGGGATAACCGGAATAATCTCCCACCTCAAGAATCGTAACTCAGTAGCATCCACAGTCACTGATAACAAGTGAGGTGACCCAGTGACACAGGGCTCTGGGCATTCGGGCTCGGACGTCCTCTGCCCCTCATGCAAAATACATTCACCCCATCCCAAGGTCCCCAAATCTCAACTCATTACAGCGTCAAGGCTTCAAGTCTTTTCATCCAAATCGTCTCAATTAGGGGAGGATGAGGCTCTAGCTAGGAGACGCGGGTTTGACCCCTGGGTCGGGAAGATCCCCTGGAGAAGGACATGGCAACCCACTCCAGTACCCTTGCCTGGAGAACCCCACGGACAGAGGAACCTGGTGGGCTACAGTCCATGGGGTCGCAAAGAGTCGGACACAGCTGAGCGACTAACACACGGGAGGCTCTAGTGGAGGCTGGGGAGGAGAAAAACAGCCTTGGCCTTTGGGCTTCGCAAAGGGAGGGGCTCAAGCACTGCTTTCCCCCATCCGCAGCCTCCTGCCACCCTCGCCCAGCGATGCACCCATCACCGAACACACAGGTACGGTCACCACCCGGCCCGGGCAGCCAGCCGCAGGCTCCGGCCGCCCGCGAGACCACAGAGATGCCGAGTCCTCCGAGACGCCTAGAGCGCCCCGGAAGTGGCTGGGGGGGCCGCGGGCCGGCGGGGGGCGGGGCGGGGCGCTTCCGGCCGGCGGCGGCGGCCAGGCGTCCGCAGGTGAGCGAGCTCTGGGCCGGTGTGGCGGGTGAGGCGGGCGCCGGAACTCGGGGCCTGGCTGCTGGTGCGGAGCGCTCCTGGGTCCCCCGGAACTGATTTGGTCCCTCCGCAGCCTCCCTCCGAGCCGGGCCGGCATTCCGGCCCGAGGCGGGACCGGCGTCCGAGTTCCTTTCCCCCGGAAGGAGCCGGCCTGAGCCCTGGCCTCTTTCTTCTCTTTTTAGCTTTTGCCCTTCTGCCCCAGACGTGGTCCCCGGAATAGGAGCGTTCTCAGAACAGGCCTCGTCTCTTAACCGAGCCGGTCCCTTGCCCTAGGCTGCCCCAGGCTTGGGTCCCACAACTGCGCCCACGACGGCCTCGCTTCCCTGCAGGGTGTGCCGACGTCCTCGCCTGAGCGCGGACCCCTGCTCAGCCCCTCTTCCCTCCCAGGATTCCAGCCCTTCCTCGGGCCAGAACGTGTGTCTTGAGCACTTCTCCCGATAGTCAACCCCCGACCCCTGCCCCGACCTCACGCTGTTGGCTGCTCCCAAAGAAAGGTGCTTTCTCACTTGCTCCCCCTGAATTCCGCAGGCCTTCTCTGAGGACGAGCCACTCCCTGCTCGCAGGAAGGGGCCGCATGCAGGTGGTGCCTCGCTGCTCTCTCTCTTGCCCACAGTCTGCCCCCTGCCCCCTCCTACCCTCCCCTATGGCACAGGAGGATGTCCACAGCGAGGCCGCAAACGGTCTTCATTGTTCTTGCCGTGTTATGGTACCTTTTAGCGTAAGTTGCTTCAGAAGTAATATACCTGCATGTCACTTTTAAAGGAAGTTTCTGCCTCGCCAGCAGGACCGGTGTGTTCTAGCTCCTGCTGCACACGCCTCGTGTCAGGCACCCAGTGAGCAGTTTCTGGCACTGAGTCCCCTTCTCTGGTCCTTCCTCCTCCTTCCTGTTGTGCTTAGTGTCAGTCCCTCCGACGTGACTGGGGCCCCCTGTTTCCTCCTGGTTTTTACAGTGGTTTTGCACTACACGTCTTCTTGAGGATGGATTTTGGCCTTTCATCCCCTCTGCTCCTCATGGGGCCAGGCAGTGCACAGTCACACTGTCACACAGCCATTAGGATGAAAACAGGTCCCAGAAGGACCAGCACCCCCACTTTGCAGCCCAGGAGACTGACTCAGAGGGCTCAAAGGATGAATCTGGGGCTGGCTGCTGACAGGCCTAGTGTTTGTTTTTGGGAGTCTTGCTACATCTGAAAACACTTCACTTGTGTTGAGCTGTGGTCTCAAAGGGCTGCTTTTGTACATTCCACATGTGAGTAGTCCTGTGGCTTCACCCACAGCATGAAGTTGGGTGGGGCCACACGTGAGGGTTTGGGAGGGAGGTGAGGTGGGGGTCCCACCTGGAAGAGTGGCTGTGAGCGCTGCCTGCCTCTCTGCGGTGGGACGTGCTGGCAGTCACTCCCAGGTCAGAGTGGGTGTGAGTGCTGTTTGCACGCTCATATGTGACTGTGTGACCAGAGGTGTCCGAGGCTGTGGGGACCAGTAGTTGAGAGACTGGCAGCCCCTCCTGGCTCTGGGAGGAGCCTGAGGCCCACTGAGCTTATCTTTCTAGAAGGAGTTTGTAGCCTACTCTTGAAGAGAGGGCTTGAGGGACTTGTTTCTGTAGAGGCTTGCAGGCTCCGCAGCCCCAGACTCCTAGAGGAATCCCTGCCCACTGCAGCTCCTTTGCCCCTGCCTCAGCCGCTCTCTAAGGAACGAGGGTTTTATGAAGGCGCTCATGTCGGGTGGCCCAGTGAGCAACTGTGGAGGGAAAGTTGAGTCTGGATGTGGGACCTCCCAGCGCTTGGTGACACCCCAGCTTTGTTCAGTAGCCTCACCCGTCACGTTTTCCTGGGAGGTCAGATTGCACCCGAGAGCCACTTTTAGTTTGGAGCTGTAGCGAGCGACTCCAAGGTCACCGTGGAAGCTGAGAAGAGCCAGTGAGCCCAGTAGCCCCCGAGCTGGCCTCTTGCGTCACCGCCGGCAGCTCTCTTCATTGTCCCCCAGACCCCGCCAGTGGCTGCTTCAGCGCAGGTAAAGTGCCGAGGCCGTGCTTGCGAGGCCGAGGCACGTGCCCTGTGATGTTTCTCTTTCTTCCCCCTTTTGCTTTCCAGCTGATAAAGCACCATGTGCGAGAGAGAGACCCCCATGGCTCAGGCGGCGAGACCTCGATTAGCTGGAAACCAGCTCCCAGGGGCCCTCTACTCTCCGGTCCATGTTTGAGGGGAGTCGCTGCCACCATCCCTGCAGAGAAGGCCAGAGGTCCAGCCGTGGGAACGCCCAGGGTGGCTGACGCTGGTCCCCCTGCAGAGAGGGTTGGGAAGCTGCTGGAGCTTGAGAGAGGAGCCAAGAAGGGGCCCTGACTTGTGCTGGCCCTCGTCAGCACCGGCAGGCGAGGGTGGGGGAGGAAGCGGCAGGAAGGCCGCCAGCCCCTGCCCAGGCGCGACCCCTTGGCTGGGACGAGCCCCCTCCTCATGGCCTCCAAGCCGGCTGCCGGGCGGAGCCCTGGGGAGAAGCGCAAGAGGGTGGTGCTGACCCTGAAGGAGAAGATGGACATCTGCCGGCGCCTGGAGAAGGGTGAGAGCAGGCGGGCGCTGATGCAGGAGTACAACGTGGGCATGTCCACCCTGTACGACATCAGGGCCCACAAGGCCCAGCTGCTCCGCTTCTTCGCCAGCTCCGACTCGGACAAGGCGCTGGCGCAGCGCCGCACCCTGCACACGCCCAAGCTCGAGCACCTGGACCGCGTGCTGTACGAGTGGTTCCTGGTGAAGCGGTCTGAGGGCGTGCCCGTCTCGGGCCCCATGCTCATCGAAAAAGCCAAGGACTTCTACGAGCAGATGCAGCTGACCGAGCCCTGCGTGTTTTCTGGCGGCTGGCTCTGGCGCTTTAAGGCCAGACACGGCATCAAGAAGCTGGATGCGTCCAGCGAGAAGCAGGCGGCCGACCAGCAGGCAGCCGAGCAGTTCTGCGGGTTCTTCCGGAGCTTAACCGCCGAGCATGGCCTGTCCCCGGAGCAGGTCTACAACGCTGACGAGACTGGCCTCTTCTGGCGCTGCTCCCCCAGCCCCAGCCCAGAGGGCGGGTCGGCACCTGGGCCCACACAGAGCAAGGACCGGCTGACCGTCCTCATGTGCGCCAATGCCACGGGCTCCCACAGGATCAAACCCTTGGTGGTCGGGAAATGGGGCAGCCCCAAGGCGGTGCAGGGCCTCCAGCACCTGCCCGTTGTGTACAAGGCCCAAGGCAGCGCCTGGGTGGACAAGGAGATTTTTGCTGACTGGTTCCATCACATCTTCGTGCCCGCAGTGAAGGAGCACTTCCGAGCCATGGCCCTGCCAGAGGACAGCAAGGCCATCCTCCTCCTGGACGGGTCCCGGGCCCACCCTCGCGAGGCTGAGCTGGCCTCGGAGAACGTGTTCACCATCTTCCTGCCCGCCAGCGTCACCGCCCTGCTCCAGCCCATGGACCAGGGCATTCGGAGGGACTTCATGAGGAACTTCGTCACGCCCCGCGGCAGGCTGCAGGCCTTGGCCCCGCGCTGCAGCGTGCAAGACGCCGTGCTCGACGTGGCCTGCGCCTGGGACGCAGTGCCGGGCGCCGTCCTCAGCCGGGCCTGGAGGAAGCTGTGGCCTGAGGCTGCACTCACGGAGGGCTCATCCTCTGAGGAGGAGCCCGAGCGGCTCAGGACTAAGCCCCCTGACCAGGCCTTCACGCACACCCCCGGGCTCACAGCAGGCGCCCCGGCCCACCTCGGGAGCGCAGCCTTGGGGAGCCTGGAGCCAGCAGAGGCTGGAGGGGTGGACAGGGCGGCCTGGGAGCAGGCGGCGGTGTCCTTCGATGCCCTGGTGCGCTTCGCAGAGGCACAGCCCTGCTTCTCGGTGCAGGAGCTGGGCCAGCTGCGCGCGCTGCGCTCCGTGTTCAGCAGGCGGTGGCAGGCGCAGCGGGGCAGGGCCCCCGCAGCCGCGGTCAAGCTCGAGGCGCCCTGGGAGCGCCCTGGGCCTTGCGGCACCCAGCCTTGCTCCCCACTGCCCGGCTCGTCCACGGCCGGCGAGGCGTGAGGCAGTGAGGTTTGACCTGCGATCTCGGGGTCACGTTTCTTGGAACAGCCTGCCCCGTCGAGGTTTTGCCGTGTGCTCTGTCCTGCCACCTGAGTGCGAGGAGGTCTTGCTGAAGGGCCCACCCAGACCCAAAATGTCCCAGAACCTCCAGGGGCCACCACCCAGCTTGTATTCGCTGCCTGAGCCTTGCAGTGTGCAAGGGTAGGGATGTCTGTCTGTCCAAGCGGGGAAGGGCCACCTTCAGCCAACTGACTGCGGTCCCCACTGCTGCTTGATGGGGCTGACACTTCCCAAGGGCCCCCTGCTTGCGCCCTGGGGCTGTATGCAGGTCTGGGGGCCAGCCCTGGGTCAGGCAGGTCACTGAGGGTAGGACTTGATTGTGAATGAGAGTCCGGGTGGCCCCTGCCTGTGGCGTTGCAGGCCCTGTCCCCACGTCAGTCGTCAGCTCTCCTGGCAGAGTGAGCGTCACTTCCAAGTTGCCCTGGGCCTCGGGCCCCAGGATGCAGTGGTAGAGTTGTTAGAGCCAGCAGGAGCGGGCCACTGGGGAGCCCATTGCCGCAGTGTGGGGCCCCAGATCGCTGCCAGTGTTTGAGCATCTTGGCTCCAAGTCCTGTACGTGGTCCATAGTCCCTCAGTCCCTAGAACTTGCATTTACAGCCTCTGCATTAGTAAAACTGGACCAGACGTTCAGAAGTTCGTCTTAGGTGATGTGACAAGAACAGTAAAAGGAGCTGCTCAGATGCCTAGCAGCGTCGGAACTCTCATTTTGAGCTGTTGGCCCCATAGTGATTCACGTGGGGAAAGCTGACTGTGGGGGCAGCTCTTGTAAAGACCCGTACCAGGAGACTCGCTGTGCTCCCTACGCTTCTGATGCCTCTGTTCTGTATCGCTCGTCACCAGACGGAGTGCCCCTGGCCAGCCTGGTCCCTTATCACCAGACAGAGAGCCCCTGGTCACTCATGACCGGACGGAGCGCCCCTGGCCAGCCTGGTCGCTTGTCAGCAGACGGAGCACCCTGGGCAGCCTGGCCGCCCTCTTTGAATGAACCGGAAGTGGGCATCCTTTTCTGGGCTCTTCAGCATTTGCCTTCTGTTTGGGCAGCTGATTGAACACACAGTTTTCATTCCTGTTATTTATCGCACTGAGACACCCTTGTTCCCGCAAGAGCCAAGGGGAGGCGAGGGTTTGGTTTGTGGTCGTTTCTCTGGTCTTTGCGTCCTTCCAAACACTGAGGTGACAGTCATGGCTGGCCTGCCACTGCTCTGTGAGCCGTGTTTCCTGCTGAAAACGCGTGTGTGAAGATTGTGAAACAAGCACAGGTCATTTTCAAAGTGGCGTTGCCGATTCTTTGGGCCAGACCGCCTCCTGCTGAGCCGTCACGTCGGTCTCCCGCACGTGTGGGGGCGACAGCTGTGCAGCGTGCACTCGCACCCCTTCTGCACTCGTGTGTCCCCTGTGCTGTGGGCATGTAGCAGGGTCAGATGTCGGGGCAGCAGCCTGGACGTGAGGGATGGACACACGGAGACCCTCCCCACGGCCAGCCCCAGTCCAGCGGCCTGGAGCCGCAGGACGGTGCTGGGGGTGGGCCAGCTTCCTAGGCCCCTGGGGGTGCTCGGTCCCCACCAGACGTAGCCCCTGGGCTGGATTCTCGTCCTGCCCACACAGCCTGCTCCCGTCCCCACTGTGTCATGGCCGGTCAGTAAGCAGCCATCACCACTGGCCGAGGGAGCTTGTCCTTGGCGCTCCTTCTCGAACCACTGCTCCCCTATTGCACTGGGCCTCGGGGGTCTGGTTAGACCTTCAGTGTGGGAGGCCCTGGAGGCTGTGCAGATGGAGAAGGCTGATCTGGCCTGCAGGGTCGAGGTGAACCGCCCACCTCACCTGCATTTCCTGTTGGGGGTGGGAAGCAGGAGGCCCTGCCCTGCGCACCCACAGCTCTGATGGCCGGGGTGGTGGGGGCAGGGGGGTTGATGGGTGGGTGGGTGCAGGACAGAAAGGCAGCTGGTTGCAGCTCCTCCTTGGACCTGTCAGCCAGGCTTCCCTGGGGTGGAGCCAGAGCCCCTTGGAGGCAGCTCGAGGCCATAGTAGCCAGATATTTCTGGAGGGAGGGGGGTTGGAGGAAGGGACTCGCGCTGCTTCTGTTCCTGGGAGGCCATGGCACAGGGCAAGCAGGACTCACCCCCGAGGGCCTGCCCGGCAGCTGCACAGACACCAGCTGCAGTGGGTTTCCTTGGTGCATAAGTGTGCTTCCAGCACAGGGCATAGCGTTCCTGAGTACCTGCTGTGTGCTGGGCATCGAGCTCATCTGGAGGCCCAAGGGTGGTCAGACAGACCCTGACCTGCTTCCATGGAGCACAGGTCTCCCAAGAAGGGCTTCTGGGGGGCCGCGCTGTCCATGAGTCACATTCTCCACGGCTGTCTCCACAAAGACGCAGGCAGACTGCTGAGGTGCCCGGGGTGAGCCGTGTGGCGGTTCCACGCTGAGGGGCTGGCCCCGGAGGCCTGGACCGCTGCCCCCTCCTCGCAGCACTCAGCCGTCACTCACCTCCAGCAGCGAGCGTGCTCAGAGGTCTTCGCCAGGGGAGAAGCGGGCTGGGCCTGCAGGAGCGCCGCTAGTGCTGCTGCTGGAGCTGACTGTGTCTCCTGCAGAGCGTGGCGGGGCCCACCCCAGGGTGCTCTCAAGAGACGGATGTCATGGAGAGAGTCTGGACTGCAGGCCCCCTGGGGTCAGGGGAATCCCCAGCACTGACCTCAGTATCTGCTTCAGAGGAGCCAGGTGCAATGGGATTGGTCTGAGAAGCAGCTTCTGCCCAGGGCATCGTTGAAAACAGCAGTTGGCCAGCTGTGAGTGGAGTTTAACCGCTGGGTGCAGGCAGGGACCACACAGTCAGAGCTTTGCCAAAATCACCGCCATGGAGTGGGGTGGGAGGGGTGGGGGGGGGCCGTGGGCCTTCCTGAGGCCGTGCCCCTGGGAAGGAGCGTCAGAGCCTCTGTCAGGGACGGGGAGCCCCTAAGAAGAGCCAGCCAGCAAGACACAAAGTAGAGAAGGCAAGTCCCAGTCTGGGGTGACCAGTACCCAGAGCTGGTATGACACATTACCTAAAAGGACCAGTTTCCAATCCAACATTACGAACATACAAAGAAACAGGGAAACACGACCACATACCATGCTCCTGAAATGCAGGTGGTGGAGTGAGAAGGGGGCTTTAACAGTGAAAGACTTCAAATTGATCATTACAGATGCAGTCAGAGAACTAGAGGAAACTAAGATTGAAGAAGGAAACGGGGGAAAGGAAGATAGTAAGTAGAGAAATCAGTAAAAAGATGATAAATAAAAAGCTGTTTTTAAAAACATGGAAATCCTGGCATTGAAAGGTACTGTAACATGACAGATTGGCCAGAGGGCCCAGCAGTAGATGTGAACTCGTGGGAGAAAGAGCGTGATCTTGATAGCGCTTGAGAGATGATGCCATCCAAAGAACAGGCCCTTTTGCTGCAGGAGGGGCCTCGGCTCTTGATGAGCTGCTGGCCCAGCTGCAGGCCTGCTGCTCGGGATGGGGGGAGATGCTCTGAGGCCCGGGTGGTCTCAGAGCGGTGTGGTCTCCCCACCCGGAACTGGAGACTGGCTGGGGCAGCAGCCTGGGCCTCCATCTCGGCTGGAGCACCTGCCGCCTCCCACCCACCCACCCGGGCTTGCTGGGCGCACAGCCCTTGAAGGTGGAGAAGGCCAGTCCAGGTGGGTGGACGGTCCTCATGACGGCCCCATTTCACGGAGGCGTCCAGAGGCCCGCTGCCGGCCACAGGCTTCCCAGTCAGTGTGCCCACCTCTGTGGGCCTGGGGCAGGAGGGCCTCCTTGGGCAGTGCCAGGAGGGAGGGCTGGAGATGCCAGGCTCGGTGGAGGATGGCCGCATCGTTCTAGCAGTGTTAGCAGGCGCACAAGCCCAGCAATAGGGCCTGGGCCTGGAACTGGCCTGCAGTGAGGAGTGAGGAGAGGCCAGAGGCCCAGCAGAGGGCTCCGGGTGGTGGCTGGAGTCTGGGCATCACTGGCTGCCCCTCCCCTCCCACAGGCCAGGCTGTGATGTGTGGTCACCCCTCTGCCACACCCTCTTGAGGGATGGTCTCCTGGCCTGGGGACAGGGCGTGTGTGGATGTGGAAGCTGCCAGGAGTTGTAACAGCCCCACAGACCCTTTCAGACAAGGAGCTTGCTTTGTCTGTCTCTGGGGGCTGTGTAGCACCTTCTGGGAAACTCTAGGGAGTGCAGGCAGCCCCAACCTAGAACCTTGAAGGAGCTGGAGGGTTCCTGAGCAGCCAGGGGTCTGCCGTGCATGGCCTGGGTGAACCCTGACGCTGGTCCCTCACTGAGCCCCAGTCCTTGGCCCCACTCCTGCGTCCTGACCCTGGTTGCGGGCTGAGCCCCCACTCTGGCTCGTGTGCTCTCTCAGCTCCCAAGGAGGGCAAGACCAGGGAGCCTGGAACCATGTGTGGGACTCACTTGTGCCCTGGGGGAAGGTGAGAGCTTTGTGACCTCGCCCCTCCTCCCCAACGTGTGACGTGGCGCGCTCTGTGACCACACCCCCCACCCCCACCCCCGCCTCTGCCCTGGCTCCAGGCCCTGCTGACAGTGGTCCCGGGGCGGAGAGTGACTGTGTGGCTGACTCACGGCAGGTGGGAGAGGTGTGAATGTCAGAGCTGGGCTTCCCCCAGGGCAGACCCCCGCGCATTCGGGCAGCTCCTGGGGGTGCCTCAGGGCTATGCCAGGCCCCTCTGTGTCCCCCATTGGCAGGCACACACCCGAGCCAGGGTCAGGGCCCCTCCAGAGCAGCCCCGTCCTCCGGCAGCTGCCTGTCCTGCCTCTGCCCATCCCTTGCTGGGGTCCTGGGCTCTTCCCAGTCCAGCTGAGGCCAGTCATCTCTGGCTGCAGGAGTCAGGAGGCTGTAGGTCCTGGAGTGGGAGGAGCCCAAAGAGCCTGCTGGAGGCATCCTTCAAGGCCAGAGACTTCCCTGTCCAACCTGACTCTGTGCTCGCTCTGGGGCCTGCAGCCAGCCAGCCCTGTCCAGACAGCCTGCAGCCCAGGGCCTGGGGGAGCTTCCCAGAGTTGGGTGCTGGGAGGACAGAAGGGACCTGGAGAGCAAAAGGCTGGCGTCCTGGAGGAGGGGGACCATGGTGCCCAGGGCAGCATGGGACTCACCTGTGGGGGTCCCTCTGCAGGCTCTGGTACCCTGACTTTGAGGGTGGGGCCCAGAGGACAGGTGTGAGGAACAAGGGGCTGGGGAGCAGGCGAAGGGCAGACTTTGTGCCCTTGTCCCCCAAGGCTGCAGCATGAGCTCAGGCCTCCAGGTGCCGAGACACTGGCCACCACTGAGGGCAGGCAGGGCTCCCTGTGTTGGAGACGCTGTGTTCTATGTCTGAACCTGGCAGGGTGGAAGCCTGTGTCAACTTGCCCACATCTCTGCGGCTTCCCAGTAAGCCTTGGAGGAGGCCTGCTCCCCATCTCCAGATCAGGACCCCTGGAGCACATGCAAGGTAGTCTGGGTGCAGGTTCTGGCCCCGGGCCCCCAGGCTCACTCTCCACCTCCCCCCATTCCGAGCAGCAGCCCTGCAGCCGGGCCAGCAGCTCGGCAAGAGCTGAGGCCCCCCTGCAGCGAAAGGGCCAGGGGCAGCCAGAGGGTCTAAGGAGGCCTCTGTTAGCTCAGGAAGCAGCGTGGGCCCGAGGGTTCTCCTCAGAGGAGGCTCAGCTGCAGTCTCCAGTGAGTGGGCGTCCGTCCCCCCCTTTTATTAATAAAGCAGAGTAGTGATGTCACTGGCGTGCTCAGTGAGCCTGCCGCTCCACTGGCCGACATTCCCTAATTAGGAAAATGGAGTCCAGCTGTCTTTGGGAGGCTCCTCAGTGGACGGCATGAGGCCTTGGGTGGCTGCCGTCCACTGGCCTCAGGTGTCTGACCTGCCCCACCATCCAGGAAGGGGGCCTGGCCAGGAGGTGTGGTGCCACTTGGCAGTGAGGCTCCGGAGACGGTGATGCTGGTGAGGATGGTGGTTATAGTGGTGGTTGTGGCAGAGATGACCAATTGTGGTGCTGGATCAAGACGCTGGTGATGGGGTTGCTGTGGTCTGGATGTTTGCATACGCCGCCCCGATTTAACTGAAATCCTAACCCCCAAGCTGATGGTGTTGGGAGGCGGGGGCTTTGAGAGGTGATCAGGTGGAGCCTTGAATTGGATTAATGCCCTTAAAAGAGAGACCCCAGAGGGCTTCTCGCCTCTTGGGTCATGTGAGGATGTAGCAAGGTCTGCCGTCCTCAGCCAGGAGGGCTTTCACCAGAACCCAGCCACTCCAGCACCCTGACCTGGGATTTCCAGCCTCCACAATGGTGAGGAATTAATTTCTGTAGCTTGCAAGCCACCCTGTCTGTGGTGCAGTTAGAGCACCCGGATGGAAGAAGGCGGGGATGAAGGTGGCATGGTGGCCAGGGCACTGGTGGTGGCGCATGGGGCAATGAGGAATGCATGGTGTCAATGGTGTGGTGGTTGGCGAGATGGTGGTTGTATCGGTGGTGGCGATGTTGAGGATGGCAGGTGATGTGAACTGATCTGTGTCCCTCCCCCATTCATATGATGAAGCCCCAGCATGACAGTGTTCAGAGATAGGGCTTTCAGGAGGTAATTGAAGTTAGATGATGTTATAAGAGTGGGGCCCTTTTCCAATAGGACTAATGCCTATATCAGAAGAGGATGATGGCTCTCAATTCCCCTTTCTCACAAACCAAGAAAGGGCCTTGTGAGAACACTTCAAGAAGATAGCCATCTACCAGCCAAGAGAACTCTCACTAGAAACCTGATGGACTGACACCCTGATCTTGGACTTGCCAGCCTCCAGAGCTGCAAGAAAGAAATAAATGTTGTTTAAGCTGCCCAGTCAGTGGTGTTTTGTTACAGAGACCTGAACTGACTCCCACTGGGAATGGTGAGGGTGATGGTGGTGATGATGGTGGTGGTGATGGTGATAGTACTGGTGATGGTGATGATGGTGGTGGTGGCAGAGATGGTGGTGATGGTGATGGTGGTGGTGATGGTAGTGTGATGGTGATGGTAGTGGTGATGATAGTGGTGGTGGTGGTGGTGGTGGTGGTAGAGATGGTGATGATGGTGATGGTAGTGGTGATGACAGTGATGATAGTGGTGGTGATGGTGGTGATGGTGGTGGTGGTAGAGATGGTGATGGTGGTGGTGGTGATGGTGATGACAGTGATGGTGGTGATGATAGTAGTGGTGATGACGGTAATGATAGTGGTGGTGGTGGTGATGGTGATAGTGGTAATGACGGTGATGATAGTGGTGGTGATGATCGTGGTGGTGGTGATGGTAGTGGTAGAGATGGTGATGACAGTGATGGTGGTGATGATGGTGGTGGTGGTGGTGGTAGAGATGGTGATGACAGTGATGGTGGTGGTGATGGTGGTGGTGGTAATGACGGTGATGATAGTGGTGGTGATGATCGTGGTGGTGGTGATGGTAGTGGTAGAGATGGTGATGACAGTGATGGTGGTGGTGCTGGTGGTGCTGGTGGTGGTGGTGGTGGTGGTGGTGGTAGAGATGGTGATGACAGTGATGGTGGTGGTGGTGGTAGAGATGGTGATGACAGTGATGGTGGTGATGGTGGTGGTGGTGGTGGTGGTGCTGGTGGTGGTGGTAGAGATGGTGATGACAGTGATGGTGGTGATGGTGGTGGTGGTAGAGATGGTGATGACAGTGATGGTGGTGGTGGTGGTGGTGGTGGTGGTGGTAGAGATGGTGATGACAGTGATGGTGGTGGTGGTGGTGGTGCTGGTGGTGCTGGTGGTGGTGGTAGAGATGGTGATGACAGTGATGGTGGTGATGGTGGTGGTGGTGGTGGTGGTGGTGGTAGAGATGGTGATGACAGTGATGGTGGTGGTGATGGTGGTGCTGGTGGTGGTGGTAGAGATGGTGATGACAGTGATGGTGGTGGTGATGACGGTGATGGTGGTGCTGGTGGTGGTGCTGGCCATGGAGACAGTGGTGTGACAATGATTACACAACTTACAAGTGGGACACTTGGAATTCAGAGCCTGGACTGTGGGCTGTGGATCTTTTTTTTTTGAGAATTTAAAAATTTTTAATACAGTTCAAAGCAGGATATGTGGTTCATTTCAGCTCTTTCACTGCCAAACCTGGGAGCAGGGACTGCTTCAGCTTCTCTGCCTTCTCTTTCTTTGTGATGACCAAGGTGTAAAGGTATCTGCTGCATCAAAATTTCAACTTCACATTATCCTTATTTTTCTTGATCTTGACAGACTTGGCGTCCTTGCGCCAGGCCGTGAGCAGGAAGTCCTTGATTTCCTCAATTTTGCAGGGCATCGCGACAAGCAGGGCGCATGACTGGAACGTCAAGGGGCAAGAAGCAAAGACAGCCTGGGCCATGGATCTTAAATGAATGCCTCCTGCTGAGGGTGGCACCAGGGGCCACACGTGGTGGGTAAGCCTGCAGGCCTGTCTGGGATGGCTCTCCAGGAAGCCACCTCCTGCCTCCCCAGGCTCCCTCTCATATTGCCAGGGGAGACACTGAGATGCGGGCTCCTGACATGGCATTTTATGTTTATCTAGGAAAGTCTGCCTGCCCAGTTCAGGGGGCACAGCTCCTCAGGCGGTGCTTAGATGGTAGATGGAGGGCCTGCTTCCACCCAGCTCCCCCGGCAGGGGCTGGGGCGGCTGGAGATGGATGGCTCCCCACACTGCTCTTGCCCATGGACACGGGCAGTGGGTGGTAAGCTCCTGGGCGGACGAGTCTGCTCTGGTGATGGGCTGGCTTGGATAGGTCCCAGGCTGAGCTGGGTGGGGAGCAGGGCCTGGGAAGGAGGGCCGCACTTGGGGGTCCTGACCCTGCAGGGGTGGGGCTGCCGTCTGGCTCCCCAGATCCCCAGGCTCTACCCCAACCCTGAGGGAGCCAAGCCCCTGAGGCACCCCTGTGGGGGCACGTGGGGCCCCAGGACAGCCTGGTTCTGGGGTGGGCAGCACTGTCAGGGCCGAGGGTGGGGAGCTAGTGCAGACCCCTGCCAGGAAGTGCTCTGTTCAGGGCCCTTAGAGGAGTGGCCCTCAGGCCTGCCGCGGGGGCCGGGGGTCTGTGGAAAGGCCCTGCTTCTCAGCTCAGACGGTCTGTGTCTGTGGACATGGGGCACTGAGGCTGGAGAGGGTGGGGGGCAACCCAGGGCGCTGGACCCTATCCTCACCTTGGATTGGGGAATGGACCACTGCCCCCAGAGGCCATACCTGGGCCCTCCTGCTCCCCTCCTCTCCAGTCCCCCCAGGGTTCTTCCCCAGCCCCAGCCCAGGTGCCCCCAGGAGGGCTGGCCTCCTTTGAGGTGGACAAGGACGCGCCAACAATGACCACTGTCTGCAGGAGGACTGAGGGGCTGGGGCCAGTGGGTGCCACACACAGGCGGGGGTGGTGGGAGGTGTGGCGGCCCCAGCAGAGCAGGGAGAGCCTCCACCCGAGACCTGAGGGGTCCTAGGGCTCCCTCCCTGCAGGGAGCACCCTGTCCACAGGGCAGTCATGGGCCGGGGCCAGCACTCGGGTGGGTGGGGACAGGCTTGCTCCCAGAGCCGGTGGGCGGCACCCAGCCCGGGACAGCTGGCCCAGCCTGGCCTGCGCCCTCAGGCCCTGGCCCCAGGCCCAGTTCCTCTCTCAGGGGCCCATCCTCTGACGTGCTGCCCAACCCCAGCAGGGCCCTGATCCCCAGGCTGTGTGGGCAGGGACGGGCAAGTGTGTGTTGAGAACCCATGCAGTGGGGGGAGGGTGGGGGCGCCCGTGATGGTCTGGGCTGTGCACTCCTCGACCATGTTGGTTTATTTCTGACCCTCCCACTGGAGCTCAGCCAGGAAAGGGAGGGAGGGAGCGGGGAGGGGGCATTGTGCCAGGGCGGCAGGGAGAGCCCAGGGGTCCGGGATCTACCCTGGCCTGTGGGGGTCGGACCGGTGTCCCCAGGCCAGGAGGCAGGCGTGCTGTGTGCAGGTCACGGAGGTCACCAGCCCCTCCCCCGAGTGCCCCGCCTCCCGCTGCTGTGGCCCCCACACCCTGGGGAGCACCTCCAGATCCACACACAGAACTCAGGACCAAGAACGCGGAACATGGGCTGTGTGTCGGCTGTCCTGCCAACCAGCCCCTTACCCTGAACCTCCGAGGGGCCACCTGCCCATCAGCTGAAGAAACTGAGGCTCAGAGGGTGTCCGGGTAGCCTGACCCTGCACCTGGCCAGTGGTGGCAGATGGCAGGATGGGGATCGGCCTTGGGGCCAGGAGACTCAGTCATGTGCTCACCAGCTGGTTCCCCAAGCTCATCCCCTACCCTCCCTGCACCTCAAGCTCCCCGTCTGTAAAATGGGTGACAGTGAGCACCCAGCTGTGTTCCAAGGCACAGGGAGATGCTCGGCACGCACTGAGGCCCTGTCTCCCACACGCCTTCCATGTCGACCCTCTTTCCAGAGAGACCCCCGAACCAGGATGGGGGCCCTGGCAGGTGGACTGCTGTGCAGCGGGTGGGGTCTGTGGCAGAACACAAGCACAGACCCTTTATTCAGAATTGGTAAGAGCTGCCTGGCAGTGACGGCCGGGCACAGGGCCAGAGGGCACAGACGGTGCCCCGGAGACAGAGGCCCAGGGAGGCGCGGCTGAGCCGTGGACAGGCCGGGTGGAGATTGGGGCCAGAGGTCATTGCGGCCGTGACTGGCATCTGAGAGGCCGGCAGCAGACAGGGAGGCACCACACCCCAGGGCGGGGAGTGGGGCGATGCCAGCCTCGGCGGGCAAGGGGCCTGCAGCTGCACCAGGCGTGCAGCTGTGGATCAGGAGCCCAGGAGAGGCCTCGGCCGGACCGGGGGCGTGGACGAGACGCACGCGTGGTGCGGGTGGCTTCAAGGGCAGGGGGCTCAGGCCCCAGCCCCAGGGGCAGGGAAGGAGAGGCTACAGGGAGAATGGAGGCGGGACCCTGGGCCTCCTCCGGGCTGGCCGCCACCGTTTCCCGCGCGCGGGGGCGGAGCTGGGACAGAGCCTGCCTTCCGCCCGCCTGCGGCGCCGCCTGCACCTGCGTGGGGAAGCTCCCCGCGTCACAGCGAGCTATTCTCAGCCCCACTCCTTTTATGGCCCCGGAACTGAGTGGTGGAGGCTGGCGCACTGCGCTGGCTCAGAGATGTAAATGGGAACGCAGAGCACGGCAGAGCAGCGGCCACCACCCGCTCCCTGGCACGGGCGTCTGAGGCACCCGGCTCTGGGGACATCTCCCTGGGCCGGTTGGCAGTGCACCCCGCATCCTGGCTGAGGGCCCAGCCACCTTCAGGGTTTCTGCTGGGCCCCTGGGGGTCCAGGGAGGCGGTGGGGGCTGTGCGCAGCCCGGCTGTGCCGCAGTGGGCAGAGGGGAGGGGGCGGCTGCACGATTCCAATCCCCCAGCCCCCCGCCCGGGAGCCGGCTCTGCTCTCATCCTGACCCCCTACATGAGCTCTCAGAGCGGCCCTCCCACCTCCCCCACACCCCTGTCGTCCTGCTCACTCTCTGGCGTCCCCGCCCCGCAGGACCCCGCTGGGCTGCTGGCCCCAGCACGCTTGGGGTGTGGGCGCACCGCTGAGCAGGCAGAGTCTCTTCGGGCAGTGAGCAGGGCGTTTTGTCCACTCCGTGTGTCTAGAGCAAGCTCAGGGCCTGGCCGTTGGCCAGCTGGAGCACGCCTCGTCCAGAGAGATCAGGAAGCACACGCACTGACACACTGACACACTCTCACACTCTGACGCTCACTCACACACACCTACAAACTGCACAGGTGGGAGGATGCTGCGCTCAGGGGCTCCAACAGGGGCCCAGGGCAGACGAGGCTCACGCATCGGGAGCCCGGGGAGCCTTCCTGGAGGTGGTGACTCTGGGCTGGGATGTAGATGCCCCGTGAGCCTGGCTGAGCTTCTGTGCTTAGCTTCTGACACTGGGCAGACCTCCGTCACCTGAACAAGGTGGTGTGGTGGGCAGCTGGCTGGCCGGGGCCTTGTGCGGACCAGCGTGCCCAGCAGCCCAGTGCCCTTTTCCTCCCCACCTTCCACGGCTGTCCACCCTTCAGGGCGCCGAGGATGGCGGGGTCAGTGGGGTCAAGGGGTCCACAGGACGCCACCCTGAGACGCCTCAAGGAGAAGTGGGGGTGGGGTGCGGAAAGGGGGTGCCCAGCTCCCGGCCAGGGCGCCTGCCCAGCAGAGGGGACACTTGGCTCCAGCTGCTGTGCGGGGCGTTGGCCAGCGAGCGGCAGGCACAGGGGTGTCCTCGGCCCTGGCCGGTGTTCCTGCCCCACACCTCTGCCTCCTGGCCCCATTCTCCAGCTCCCAACAGCAAAGCCACACAGCCTTGCTCCCCAGGCCCCACCTGTCCGACTCCCCGGCAGGCACCCTGGACGCCGCGGCTGCTCCTTGAAGGGCCTGACCCTCTGAGCAGAGGTGCCGCCAGCTGGCGGCCCAGTGCCAAGGGCAGTGGCCCCGTGGGCAGCATGCCTCAGGCCATGCCCAGCCCGGTGTCCTCTGGGGACTGTGTGGGGGCTCACGGCGGTGGCCCTATTTCATGGGTGACCTGCACCTCCCCACCACCCCACCTTGCTCGGTGCCGGCCAAGCCAGGCTACGGAAGTGCCGCTTGATTGACTGACTCACCTCACAGCCAAGCAGGGCAGCGATGGCTGGACCCACTCTGCGGGTGAGGAAACTGAGCCCGGGAGGCGGGTGCTGAGGGGGCCCACCCCTGGTCATGCAGGACGCACCTAGCGCCTTGGGGAGCCAGCAGACCGTCCCCACGCCCTCTCACCAGCCTGTCCCGGCTCTGGCTTCCCTGCGGAGGGGCCTGGAGCAGCCCTGGACCCTCTCGCTGGGGGCTTTGCCTTCCCTTGCGCAACGGCTGGGGGTGGCAAGGAAAGAGTGTCCCTTGAGGACGGGCCCCGCCCCGCCCTGCCCATGGCCCCTGCTGGGGCCCTGGCCTGGAGGATGCAGGGAGGCCCTACCAGGCTGGTATTGTCAGGAAAATGCAGAACTTTCCTTGGCGAGGAGGGAGGAGGGTCTGGAGTGTGAGGCTGCCTGTTCCGGGGACAGGACGCAGCACACACCCTGCCAACTGGGAGAGGAGAGGAAGCCCTGGAGGAGGGGCGGGACAGGAAAGAAAAAGAAAAAACGCTCCCGCAGCTCAGGGAGCAGCTCAGCCCCCCCCCCCCCCCCCCCGTGTCCCCACATGGTCCAGCGCCCGCTGCCTACCCCGGCCCCCAGGCTGGGCCCAGCCCCCTGCTCAGGGTCACTCCTGTCTCAGGTCAGCCCATGCCGGATCCCCCGGAGCTCCTGCCCTGGCCTCCTGGGCCCTCCCAGAGGCTCTGCTGCAGCAGGCCCCCCGCAGGCACGCAGAGCAGAGGGACCCCAGCCGTTGCCTGCCGGCTCAGGGCCTCTGTGAGATGAGGGAGATTGTCTCCCCAGGCAGGAGACCACCAGCCCCAGCGGCTCTCCCTTCTCTGTGCCTCCGTTTCCCAGTGGACGTGCTCCTCCAGGGCCCAGCTCTGCCCCCATGTCCAGGGTCCCCACCCGCTGTCCCGGCCTCTCCGCGGCCCGGCCCCCCGCAGCTGGGCTCGGGACCGTGGCTGGACCGGCAGTGCCCTCCTGGCTGCCTGGGCTCGAGCCCCAGGCCTTGCAGCCGGCTGTCCCCAGGGCCTCTGCTCGGCCTCATTGCTGGAGCCCGGGCAGGTGTTCTGGCCCCACCACTGCCTCGGGGACATGGGCGCTCCCCACAGGGGCCACAGGGAGGGGTTCCAACCACCTCCCACCTCCCAGATCCCGGAAGTGACGCTCCTACGGGAGGCTCTCGGCAGGACTCAGGACGAGGGGGGCGTTCTCGGGTGGGGACCAGGTCAGGCAAGAGGACCAGCACTCGGCCTCACTGGACCCCAGGCCCTGGCACCGTCAGCCCACTTTACAGACGGACAGTTGAGGTTCACGTGGGCAACCGCCAACTGTCTCCCAACCAGAAAGGGAGGGAGAAGGGCCCACTATCTCGCCCGCTCCACGACCCATTGCGCACGCACGCTCTGTGCCAGGCCGGCTTCAGGCTCCGTGGCTCAGCTGTGAGGGTGCGGACGGTGTTCTGGGGCCTCCATCACACCCGGCTCTCGGCTCTAAGTGCCTGGCTGAGCAAGAGGGAAGCAGCAAGTGCGGGAGACCTGGGTTCGTACCTGGTTTAGGGCGAGGGGCCGGCAGCAGTGCTGGCCAGGGTGGGCACCGGGACAGCCGGGCCGGGAATGACAAACGAATGGGCAGGCAGGTGCAGGAGGCAGGAGGAGGCCCCACCGGCTGGCAGGACGGGTGGCGGGCACACGTGGAGGGCGGGCACCTGGACTCCAGGCCAAAGCTGGGCAGGAAGGGCCAGGTGAGAGTGGGTGGCTGACGGCTGCTCCGGGGACGCCGCGGCTTTCCCTCCACAGCCCCCCTCCCCGCCGCAGGAGGCAGTGACCTGGGCCCAGGGGGTCCATGACAGCGGGAGCTCTGCCTGCAGATGCTTGTGCCCACACTGCGGGCTGATGAGAGGCTGCGAGTCTGCAGGGCGGCGGCTGAGGCCCTGCTGGAGAGGCAGGCCAAGCCTGGCTCCCAAAACGCACCCCAGACCCCGGAAGAGGGGCAAGGAGGGAGGCCCGGGCCCAACAGCCTGTCCCACCCCGCCCCGCGGAGGAGTGCCCCTGTGCCTGTGGGGCCTGGGCCCGGCTCTGATGGGTCTGCAGAGCTAGGTGTGTACCCTGGGGACGGAACCTGGTCAACCTGATCATGGAGCAGTCCTGGAAAGGCAGGTGCTGCAGGGAAGGGAGGGGTGGCTGGCTGGAGAGGGTGAGGAGACCCGGGGCTGAAACAAGGGTCTCAGCATCGGGAGAGCAGCCCTGGGGGCTGGGAGCCCCGAGCCCTGGGGGTGGGGTGTTAGAACCCGCAGGGGCTGGAATGGGGGCTGCCCGGACCCTCACATTGGGCAGACCCAGCCTCCCCCGCTCACCCACCTCCGTCCGGAGCAGGTGAGGCCTCAGGAGCTGCCAGGCCTGAGGAACAGCCGCCCAGCTGGGCTCTGAGAGCCGGGGGTGGGGGGCTGGGCCCCACTCAGTCCTTGCACACCCCGGCTGCCCGCTGCACCCGCCCCTCCTCAGCCTGAGCCGGCCTGCTCTGGGTGGGCTAGAGCTGGAGGCCTTCAGCCCTGAGGACAGGGGATGCCGGGGCAGCCCCCCTAAGCACAGAGCTGGCCAGGCCTCCTCTCCGGAGGCGGCGGGAGAATGGAGCCTGAGGCTGCAGCGCGGGGGTGTGCTGAGGGCTTCTGGGGCGATAATTGGGCAGCGATTAAGTGTTCCCGGAGCAGCGGCTGCGGCCCATCACCTGTCACAGCGGCCTCGTGAGCGCAGCCTCTGTGCAGCACCCCCCGCGCCTACGGCAGGCCGGGCAGAGGGGCCACCGAGGGCCGGGGTCGAGGCCAGCTCGCCTGCCAGGCTGCCCTGAGACCCGCTCTCGTGCCCACAGAGGGGATGCCCACCTCCAGCCTCCTGCCCCAGCCGCCCCACGGCTTGGGGGCCACAGGGCCTCTGTAGACTGAGGGCTGACCAGCCATCCCCCACTGGTCACTCAGGTGCTGGCTCTGGCACCCCCGCCACACGCAGGTGTACACACACACACACACATGCGCGAGCACACAGGTGCACACACGCAGTCCCTGCCTGGCTGGCTCGCCGCAGGCTTCTCCTGACCAGGGCCCTCAGATGTGGTCGCAGGCTCATGGCCCCACTCCGGCGGCGGTGACCAGGCCCGCTCACGCACACAGACATCCTACTGCCTCCAGCCCCGGGATTCCTGTTCTGGCAGTGGCTGGCCCACTCCCCACCCTGCTCCCTCTCTGCTCACCCACTTGCCTTTAATTAGAAATGCCAGGAGCGCGATTCAGGGGGAGTTTCTGCCAGGGAGACATTCCTCCTGGCTAGGGGAGAAAGCTTAGAGTGGGAAAGGAGGTGGCAGCTTGGCTCTGAGGGGTGCTCCCAGGACAGCAGGGGCCTCCGGTGGGGCCCAAAGGGGGGATTGCAGCGTGGGCGCCCGTGTGCCCTCGCGCGTGTGAGCAAGACGCTGGGGGCGGGTGGGCCTGGCATGAGGGGGTAGGTGTGGACAGACAGGGATGACTGGATGGGGGGAGGATGGGCGGGTGGGAGGTATGAGTGTCTATATGGGGGAGGGGTGAGTGTGCAGTGTGTGTGAGGGCGCTGGCTGCAGGGAAGGCATCTGGACAGGCAGTGGTGCGTGGCTGCGGGCAATGTGTGCCACCTGTGCCCGTAGAACTGCAGAGGACCTGGGACCACAGCCATCTGTCTCGGGCATCCAGGGGGACGTCCCTTCCCCACACTGTTGCCAGGGAGGCAGAAGGGACCTCCCTCTGGAGGGAATCTCAGCTTCCGGAGCCCCGTTCCTTATATGGTATATGGTGCTTTGGTTCTCAGCCTCCAACCGCATCAGGCTGCCAGCACCCTCCCCCCTCCCCCAACCCCCCACCTCCATCCTCCTAGAAGTCTTGGAGCTTCTGACCAGTTCTGGTTGTGCCCTGGGGGTTCAGGGGCCACACCCTGCAGTGGGAGGCAGGACCCCTCCGTCTGCCCCACCTCCTGCCCCCTGAAAGCAGCCTCCAGGTGTCCCTGGAGGCACCAAGTGAAGAAGTCCTGGCCTCAGCAAAGACCTGGGAGTGGGGTGACAGGCGGTCATGCCCAGCTACTGCCAGCCAGGCACACACACACCCACTCCATGGCCAGGGGAGCCGGGGGAGCCAAGCCCTGGGTGTGTGCCCCTCACACAGGGCGCAGGGCCAGCTCCAGGCCTGGATTCAGGGGCTCCAGGGCAGGGACAGAGGGATCAGGCCACGTCGGGACTCACACCTGACACCTGTGAGTGTGTGTGTGCACGAACATGCCTCAAGGTCTTCAGATCAGGGAAGAGGGTCCGAGTGCCGTGGTGGCGGCTGGGTCTCACCTGTGGCTGAATGTCCTGCAGACCCGGGCTGGGCAAGGTCAGGGCCTGCGCCGGTGGCCCAGGACTTCCTCCCACACCCCACCCCCCAGCCCCCCGCAGGCAGGAGGTGGCAGTCACTGGAGGAGCAAGCCGGGAGGGGCCCGGGAGAGGGGCTTCCTCCTTAGCTCCGGGTGGGGGCCCCGGGGCGCTCACCTGGCCTCCGGGCCCCGCGCTGGCTGAGGGGGCGTCGCGGTCCGTGCCCAGCTCCATCCCTGGGTCCCCACGGGCTGAATGGGTCGGGGAGGGGGCGGCGCGAGCGAGCGCATTAGTCACCCCGGGCCGCCGGGTGTGCAGGGGGTGGGTCCTCCCTCCGCCGGGAGCGCGCGTGGGCGCGGGAAGGCGGGCCGGCAAGCTGGGGGCGCGGGCGGGGAGCCGGCGCCCGGGCCAATCGGAGCCGAGGCTCGGCGACGGGGCCGCCCACGGGCCGCGCTGGCGGCATAAAGAGCCGGCGGCCGAGCCTCAGCGCAGAGCTCGGGCGCTGAGTCCTCCGGCTCCGCCGCTGCCACCACCGCCGCCGCCGCGACCAACCGGGACCGGCCGCTCCTCCGCGGGACCCGTCCGCCGCGCCTCGCAGCTCCGCGCAGCCGGCCCCCAGCAGCCCCTCGCCATCCCCAAGAGGATTTTGCAGCCTCCCTCTCCCGCCTATCCGAGCGAGCCCCGCCGCAACCTGCAAGCCGATGGAGTTGGACCACAGGACGACCGGCGGCCTCCACGCCTACCCCGGGCCCCGCAGCGGTCCGGCCGCCAAGCCCAACGTGATCTTGCAGATCGGTAAGTGCCGGGCGGAGATGCTGGAGCACGTGCGGAGGACCCACCGGCACCTGCTCGCTGAAGTGTCCAAGCAGGTGGAGCGGGAGCTGAAGGGGCTGCACCGGTCCGTGGGCAAGCTGGAGAGCAACCTGGATGGGTACGTGCCCACCAGCGACTCGCAGCGCTGGAAGAAGTCCATCAAGGCCTGCCTGAGCCGCTGCCAGGAGACCATCGCCAACCTGGAGCGCTGGGTCAAGCGGGAGATGCACGTGTGGCGGGAGGTCTTCTACCGGCTGGAGAGGTGGGCTGACCGCCTGGAGTCCGGGGGCGGCAAGTACCCGGTGGGCAGCGACCCAGCGCGCCACACCGTCTCCGTGGGCGTCGGGGGTCCCGAGGGCTACTGCCAGGAGGCAGACAACTACGACTACACTGTCAGCCCCTATGCCATTACCTCTCCACCGGCTGCCGGCCAGCTGCCTGGGCAGGAGGAAGTGGAAGCCCAGCAGTACCCGCCCTGGGGGCCGGGGGAGGACGGGCAGCTGAGCCCGGGCGTGGACACGCAGGTCTTCGAGGACCCGCGGGAGTTCCTCAGCCACCTGGAGGACTACCTGCGCCAGGTGGGTGGCTCCGAGGAGTACTGGCTGTCTCAGATCCAGAACCACATGAACGGGCCGGCCAAGAAGTGGTGGGAGTTCAAGCAGGGCTCGGTGAAGAACTGGGTGGAGTTCAAGAAGGAGTTCCTGCAGTACAGTGAGGGCACGCTGTCCCGGGAGGCCATCCAGCGGGAGTTGGACCTGCCGCAGAAGCAGGGCGAGCCGCTGGACCAGTTCCTGTGGCGCAAGCGGGACCTGTACCAGACGCTGTATGTGGACGCTGAGGAGGAGGAGATCATCCAGTACGTGGTGGGCACCCTGCAGCCCAAGCTCAAGCGTTTCCTAAGGCCCCCACTGCCCAAGACCCTGGAGCAGCTCATCCAGAAGGGCATGGAGGTGCAGGACGGCCTGGAGCCGGCGGCCGAGCCCACTGGCCCCCACCCGCCCGCTGAGGAAGAGGCCGAGTCCCTCACGCCCGCCCTCACCAACGAGTCCGTAGCCAGCGACCGGACTCAGCCCGAGTAGAGGGTGCTGGGCCCCGCCTGCCCGCCCGTGGCCCTTGCCCGCCGGGACTTTAGAGTGGCCCGCCCCTGCAGGGGAGCCCTTAGTCTCCTCGTGCAGCTGGACACTCACCTCAGCCTCCTAGCCCGACTCCAACAGACACGCGTGACCCAGATGCGGGCAGTGTCCCCCAGACAGCCAAGGGGCTTCCCTTCCTTGCAGACCCAGCCCTCACCCTCCCTGCGTCTGTCTTCCCCGATGGTGGACTGGCCTGAGTCAGCAACCCCGCCCTCCATACTCTCAGGCCATGACAGTTTCCTCATCCTGCTCAATGCCTGGGCCCTCTGGGCACTCAGAAACCCAGTGTCCAGATGGCACGGGCTGGCGTGCACCCAGCTCAAGGAACACCCCAGAGCAGAAGCTCAGGGGCCACTGGTGCCCCCGGAGCCTGGGCTTCAGGGAAGCTACTTCTCCTGGCAGTCGCCGTGACCGGCTGGCACCCCTGCTGCCTCTTGGGGCAGCTGGCCAGCCTTGGGCAGTGTGGCTCCCTCCCCCTGGAGGAGAGCCCAAGCTCAAGACACAGCAGCAGCAGCAGCCGCCGCAGTGGCAACAGACCTGGCGATCTGGTGCCTCCTGGCCCCTCAGGTGAGCCCCTGCCCCTTGGCACCACCACCAGGGGGCACCATAGGGTTGGGAGGGCCCTGGGCGAAGCCCACCCCACCCCAGGTGAGCCCATGGAGGCTCAGAGCCCCTGGCATCCCCATAAATTAGCTGCTGGGATGGGGTTGGGGTGGTGCCGAGGGGAGATCTCAGGGGTCAGGGAGGGGGCTGGAGTGGGGAGCAGGGCTGGGGGAGGTTGCTGACCCAGCTCTCACAGGGCCCTGTGTTTTCTCTCCCCACAGCACCAGTGATTCACGCCAGCCTGGAGAGGGACAGAGCCCCGCGCGATGACTCACCCATGGCAGGCGGCAGGTCCCCTGGGGCCTGAGTCCTCCAGCCGGCTGAGGCAGCAGCCGGCCTCTGCAGCCAGGAAAGTGACGACAGGTATGCAGGGGACCCCGCCCCTGGCTGTCCTCACCAAGGGCCCCCCAGCTCCCCCCAGCCCCTGGCCCCAGGCCCCCAGTCCTCTGGCCTAGCTGAGAAACAGCCCCCCAGGACCCCAAGGGCTTGCTCTCTGAGAGGTCAGCCCTGCCCTGCCCCGCCCCGCCCTGGCGGTCCCTGAGTCCCTGACCACCTGTGTCTTCCTTCCTTTCAGGTCTCCAGGCTCCATGTAGCGGAGCCTTTGCTGCTGTGCCCGGCACTGTCCCTTGTCCTCTCCCCCTACAAGCTGCCTGCACGAGAGGAGAAGCCTGAGACCAGAGGAGGGGGCCCAACAGAGAGCTGATGGTGAAGAGGGGCCAGTGTGAGGGCCAGGGCCTGCTGCTATGCCCGCCCCGCTGGCTGCCCACTGCCCGCCCGCCCCCAGGGCCGCCGCCTTCCCGGGCCTGGCCTGGCTCCCACCCCGGAGCCCCTGCCCGTTGCGCGGCCATCCTCTGCTGCCAGAGCTTCCGCCACGGCCGCCCCTGCCCGGTGGCCCCAGGCCCAGCCCCAGGAGGCCCGGAAACCTTTGCCCCTGGGGCTCACTCAGGCTCCCTGCCAAGCCCTGCTGCGGCCTGGCCCGGACCCCCACTGCCCCAGCCACCAACACCCTGGTGCTGGCCGGCCACCTGTGTCTGCAGCCCAAGCAGGCCTGGTTGGGGGCTCCCAGACTCAGGAGACCAGCTCCCGCAGGAAACTCTGCCAGCCCCTCCGTCCTGCGTCCTGCCAGCGCCGCCTCCCGCCCCAGATTTTATTTTTGCATATAAGCCATAACCTGCTCTCCTGGCGCAGGCTACGGGGAGGCCCCAAGGTCCTCAGGGGGGTGTGGTCAAGTCCCCGCCCGCTGTGGATCAAGCCTCGACTGTCAGGCCAGGCCATGTCCACCTTGCCACCTCACCTGAAGACAGACGCTTTTTCTAAGACTTTGTTAATAAAACACTGAAACTTACTAGTGTGTGTGTGCTGCTGTTTCTCTGCCGGCCGGAGGGCGCCTACAGAGGGAGGCCGCTCAGGGTGGCAGGACCCTGGAACCCAGGGGGTACGGCTGGCCATCTTAGAACACCAGAGCCACTGACATTCACGCTGAGTGGGCGACAAGGTGTGGGACGCGCTGGGGGAGGGGGCTGGCGGGGGTGCCAGACACGCATCTGCTGCCAGGACTACGCCTGCCCAGAGGCCTGTGGGCCCAGAGGGGATTCTCAGGGTGTGGACCCATGAGAATTGGGGAAGGTCCCTGCTGCGAGAAGACCCTGGTGAGTCCTGGCTGCAGGGTCTTAAGCTTGATCTTTCTGAGCCTCAGGTTGCTCAGTCACTCAGGTGTGTCCGACTCTGCGACCCTGTGGACTGCAGCACGCCGGGCTCCCCCATCTTTCGCTATCTCCCAAGGTGGTGATGCTCTCTAGCCATCTCATCCTCTGCTGCCTCCTCCTCCTGCCCTCAATCTTTCCCAGTGTCAGGATCTTTTCCAATGAGTCAGCTCTTCGCATCAGGTGGGCAAAGGATTGGAGATTCAGCTTTAGCATCAGTCTTTCCAGTGAATACTGGAAAGTGAAGAGCCTCACATTCCTGGTCTGCAGACAGAGAAGCCATCACTAAAACCATTGTGGGCTCGAGACCTTAGACGGTCCACACTGCGCACATAAGCCGTAACACACCTGCCTTCTTGGAGGACGCCAGGTCCTTACCGGAGATGGGCAGGTGGCCTGTGGGTGGGGCGGCTCAGACCCCTCCACCAGGCAGCGTGGGATGAGAAGCAGGCCTGGGGAGGTGGACATGAAGGGGTTTGTGTCGAGGAATCAGTTCACCGGCTGGTGGGACTGCAGGGCCAGCCCCGAGTCTGCAGGGCAGGGGGGCCCCTTGGGCATGGGACGTCTCCTCTGGTGAAGGCTCAGCTCTGCTCTTCAGGTCTTTCAACTGATGGACCCCGGCCCACCCAGATAATCTCCCTTGATCTTTAGTTCCAGTTGTCTGATACGGAATGTCTGTCGTACTCATAACAGACCCTCAGGACCTCTCGGGGATGAGGGTCTGACGGAACGCCTGGGACAGGCATTCAGGTACAGGTGTACAGGTTCGCCCCAGCCAGGCTGGTGGTAAAAGCCCCTTCCCAGCCTCGCAGCTGCCGTGGTCGTCGGCAGGCCCTTGTGGCCTGCCAGGGCCGGCCCTGCCCTCGGAAGGGGCTGCTCTGCTGGGTGGGGTGGGAGGCTGGGCGCGGCCGCCCCTGCTGAGAGGACGGCGCCCACGGGGACGCAGGGGCCACCCGGGAAGGCCGGAAGCACACGGGAGCGTCGAGAACCACCCGCTGCCAGGAACGCCGTCACCGTGCACGCAGAACCGAGCGGGTGCCCGGTGTGACGCCCTCGGTGAAGGCCGCCTCTTCCCTGTTCTCCTCCTTTATTCCTTTCAAACGCTCAGAGTGCTGACAAGAATGGGGAAGGAAATCGGCAGGAACAGGGGGCTGGGCACCATGGTGATGCCTGAGAGTCAGTCATTTCTCCGGGAGACCTACTCCTGCTCGCATCAGAAGCTGGGTGTTCTGGGCCCTTTTTCCTTTTAATATGAATTTCCTGTCTGTAATTGGATGATTGTAGAACAGGCAAGCTGAACACTCGCAGTAATCTGAGAGGCAGCTCTGTGTCTTTGTGTCCCGAGAAAAGAGGAGGGAGGGCGGAGTGGAGTGGGCTGGTCCGGGCAGGGGAGTGGGACCTCCAGCCACCCTGGAGAATCCCCCAGCCCAGGCCCCTGGACAGAGTGCTCCCTGCCCCCACCCCCACCGTCCTGCCCATCCAGACCCCTCAGGCCCTGGTCTCATCTCCTCCCTCCCTGGCAGGGAAGCTGGAGCTGGAAGGGCAGAGATGGGACTGGGGGCGGGGCTGCCCCAGGGGCCCACCCTGCACGCCCAGCTTGGTGGGGGGCTTCTGAGCCGGGTGGGCTGGGGCTCAAGTCCCAGGGCCTCTCTTTCTATAAAATCGAGTCTACCTGCAGAGCTGATGTGAGGATGTGAGGGCAGGGTGCCGGCCAGGGTAGGCTCAGCACGTTGGGTGTGGCTGCCCCCAGGCCCAGCCAAGCCTGTGCCCCCAGTGGGCTTTCATGGGCCGGCAGGATAGGTCTTGTTGCCTGTGACTTCGCTGGCTGCCCAGGGGTGTCATAGACTCTCTGTGCCCTGAGGTGGGGGGTGCACAGCCAGTAGCTCATCCACCTGAGAATTCCAGAGGGACACCTAACTGCAGGGGGCGGGGGGACAGTGACTCTGGGTCCAAGGCGTGAAGTACGCTCCAGGCCTGCCCTGATCCGAGGCTCGGGGGTGCAGGGACCCACCCTGGACTCCCTGTCTTCCAGGCCTACCTCCTGGAAGATGCTCAAAGTAATGACTTTCTTGAAGGGATGCTCCTGACCTCGAGATCCAAGCTGGTTCGGCCACTAGGGCTGCTGCTATAAGCCACTCCTCTTCCTGCTGAGGGTCAGAGGACTGTCCACGGGAGGCCAGTGTGCTTTCTGGCCTCCCTGTCCCCTCCCCTTGGCCACTCATGACCCCTGCTTCTGACCAGTCATCGCCCCCCGGGCCCTGGCTGCCCACTGGCCCAAATTATGAGACTCCTCTCATGCCTCTTCCCCTTTCCTGGATTCCCCCCTGCTAGGGGCCCCCTCAGACCTGCCAGACAGCCTAGGGGCTCTCCCACGCTGCCTGCCGAGCGCCCAGCTGGTGTCCCCTTCCACAGCAGCTGGGACGGGAGGAATACATCCGCTTGTTTCCTCCAGGAAGGAGGCCGGGCAGCCCAGCACCCAGCCCTCCGCGCCAGGGGGCAGCAGCTGCGGGGGCTCCTCTGGCCCTCCACCCCCACTCCTCTCTGGGATGGCCTCTCCACAGGTGGGGAAACTGAGGCCCAGTAGAAGCCGGGGTCGGCAGTTTCTCCCGACGGCCTCCTCCGCATCTCTGCCATCCTGGATCAGGCAGCCAGGGCCCCTGCTCTGGGCCCCTCCGCTGGGTCCCCCTGCCCTCTGTCACCCTGAACCGGCATCACACTGTCCGTCCACTAGCCGTCCTGTCTTCACCACTCCGGACCCCTGCAGAGGATCCCAGAGCCCCAGGGCTGCCCCCAGGCCACCTCAGGGGCCCCAGGAGAGCAATGTGGGCTGCGGTGGAAGCTGGAGCCAGACCCCAGGGCTGTGGAGTAGCCAGCGGGGCGGACCTTCTGAAAGTGGGAAGCCGTGGGCAGGGCAGGGGTGCCCTCTCCCAGCCCCCCACCCTGGCTGGCCAGTCTTGCTCTTCTCTCTGCACCCATGTGTCCACCTGGAGCTGCGTCTCTGTCCCCAGCCCGGGCCTTGCAGCCTCACGACAACCCTGTCTCCGTGGGGACCCCAGGAGAGGCCTGGACCACACCGGGCCCTGCCCACCCATGGCAGCTCTCCCAGGCAAGCTGGCTGGGGCTCCGTGTCTCCTTAGAGAACGAGTCATCCCACCGGCTTCCGGTGTCCCAGATGACCCGTCCCTGAGCAGCAGCCCCCACCCCTCCCCGGGAGGCCAGCGTGCCTTCCCTGCTAACTTCGTGTTGCATGCTGTTAGCCCGACCTGGCGTCCTCCAGGCTAGAAGGCTAATTTTCCTCCTTCTACTTGTTTTGCTTCTTCCTGGAATTTCAAATAGCTTCTCTCATTCTGTTTACCATCACCACATACATGCTTTCCCCCGGGGGTGCCGCTGTATGAGACGCTGGGGCCTGTGTTTGCATTTGGTTTGCGTTGTTCTGAAACACCCTCCCTGAGTAAAACAGTCTGGAAAGAATAAAATCACTACCGGGAAGGCCCTGAGCCCCGATCTCTAAGCATCTCTGCAACCTCTGGGTGAAGTCCCAACTCCAGGCCAGCCTCCAGGGCCCCGCGGTGGAAGGTGACGCCCACTCCCCAGCCCCGTTTTCACAGCTGCTCCCAACCTCCGTGTCCACTCCTCTCCGCCCGCCCCTCAGCCTCTGCCTCGCTCCCTCCAGCCCTCTGGCCCCTCCCCACCCTGCTGGGCTCTGTCCTTCCAGAATCCCTGAGAGGCAGACCTCCTCCACCTTCCCTCCCCGAGGCACCTGGCCTGCCGCAGGCTCTCATTAGCTGTTTCCTCCCACCTGGCTCTGCGGCAGGATGCATCCTCCCGCTGACCCGCTCTCCTGGCAGGAGCCTGGGACCTTGGGCTCGGCCGCGCCTCAGGCACCTCCAAGCACAGCCTCCTCAGCTCAGCCCCAGAGAGGGTCAGGACTGCGTGGTGCCCTTCACTGAGGCCTTCCCCATGTCCTGGCTGAGCCCCGGGCTTGGCCCTGACCTGAGGAAGGAGCATGGGGGCAGCTGGGGCTCAGCTGGAAAGGGTGCACGTGGAGCCCGCACGGAGCATGCCAGGCCCGGGCTCAGAGTACCCACGGGCCTGGAGTCTGGCTTAGAGTCTGTTCCCCAAATGCAGAGGCTTCCTGAGGAGGAAGTGAGCCCCCACCCCGAGGGTCACCAAACGGCTCCGACCGTGGCCTTGGAGGCCCCTCTGACACCACCCTTGCCCGCCTTTCTGACTGTCCCACTGGGAGCCGTGACACAGCCCACGGTGCCCCCACCTCCATCCCTTCTGCAGGGAGCTGTCATTTTCTGCCAAACTCTTATTCACCCTCCAGAGCCCTGCTCTCGTCGTCCTCTTGCAGAGACCACCCCCCCACCCCCGCACCTTGGTATCAGCTTGGCTCCTCCCCATCCTTCCTGGCCCTGACAGTCGTTGCCTGAGCACGGATGTCCCCACGCTGCCCTGCACCCGCTCCTCGCCCGCAGGCATGCCAGGGGTCCACCGCCTTGGCAGCCCTGGTCTGGCTCCTGTGCTGGCTCGTCTGGCTTCTCCAGTGCCAGGAGTCTGGGCTGCGAAGGAGGCTATTTTTAGTCTCTGTTATCCCCGTAATTATCTTGTCTCTGTTTTGCCCTGGTGCTCAGTACATTTCTGCTGGAAAATGTTAGTCTGTGTCTCTGCACTCAGGAGAAACGGGGACGAGGGCGCCTGCCCTCGGGGAGGACGTCGGCCGGGTGGTCAGAGACCCTCTGCCACATCGTTCTGTCCGCTGTGGGAGGTATTGGCTAGGGGGGCCTGACCAGAAGTCTTAACGCCTCCCAGTAAAGGGGACCAGACATCCCAGACTATGAGACCCCGGTCCATCCTCGGCCTCAGAAACAGCCCGGGGAGGGAGGGGCACTGGACCCGGCAAGGATCCCCGCCTGGCCTTGGGGGGGCATGAACACCGCTCTCCTCTGACCCCTGGTGGAGCAAGCTACGCCTCCCGGAGTCCCATCCCTGGTGAGAAGGAAACCCGCATTCCCGCCGGGACCCTGCCCGGGGTTTGCTCCTTTCTGCTCATGTAGGAAAACCCCTTGCCATGTGGGCTTTCCCACCAAGAACAGATGGGCCGTGGGCGCCCGCACTGCAGGCTGGACCGGGAGTCCACGTCCTTCCTCGGGCTTGAGGTAGACATCTCAGAAGGAGGCTTCTCAGACGGGGCGGTGTGGGGGAGTCTGGGGACACTCCTCCGGGGCTCTGGGGCCTGGACGCACCCGGGACTCCAGTTCATGACCCCCTGATCTGACTCCTGAGGTTGTCTGGCACCCCTGGCACCCTCCTTGGCTCCCTCGGCAGGTCTTCGAGGCCCTTTGGGTGCCCCTCCACACCCCTGACCCGTGCAGCCCGCACTGGAGGCTGACGTGCTGCCTCGCCCCCTGCCTGGCCACCCCCTCTCACAGCTGCTCTCCGCAGACCCAATCCTCTCCTCCTCTGCAGGCTGCCTCCTGGGCAGCCTCCTCCCGATGCTCACTCCCATCCAGGGGTTCCGGAGCTTAAGTCACCCCAGACGAGCCACCCACACCTCAGCCCTGCTCCAGTCCTGGCCTTCCGCTGGACAGCAGAATCCCCCTCCCCCAGGACGCTCCTCCCACACACCGGGCCTGGCCACCCCCATGACAGACTCAGGGATGCTGCGTGGGCCTGTCCTCTGCTGGCAGAGCCATTCTGCGGCCAGCGCTGGCCAGTGCGTTTGTGTGAGGGATGGGCAGCGGTGCCTTCAGCCCAGGGCTGGGCTGCCCCTCAAGGTTATTTCTCCCTGAATGCTCATTTTTGTAAGTTGTTGTTCTTGATCAAGTGTTTCTGTGCATTGCCACTCTCTCCCCTCCCTCACCATCTATGTGTTGCTATGGGAACCAGGCTGTGGTACCCACAGCATCCTTGATGGATGGGTTTCAGGGGCACCTGTGTGTGTGTGAGATATGGTGGGTGAGGCTTGAGAGAGGCCCCTGGGGTTTCAAGATCAGGATGGGAGGTCCAGGGAGGGGGAGGGGTTATTAGAAACCACCTTCTGACTTTTCCAGTGTCCCCACCAAGGGCACCCCGCTGTCGCTGCCACTCTCCCTTTCCCCACGATCCCCTTCTGGATGTCACCGCCCTGGTCCCGGGTGATGTCAGCCTGGCCCTCACTGTCTGGGAAGGCCACGCAGCCCTCGCCCTGCGCCCACGCCCTTGCAGAGGTCCCTCCCCGCACACCTGACCTGGGGCCTTGGGGTGGGTGGTGCTGGCTGATTCAGCCCTTTCCCTTTCCTGGCTTTGCATTGGTGCTGGCCCTGTGTTCCCTGCAGTACACAGGGTGACCGCAGCTGCAGGCCGTGGTCACGGTCAGGTTCAGTGCCCAGTGCTGGGACGCTGGCCTGGTTCCTCATGGACTCACTCAGGACCTGTCCCCTGGGGCCCCTTGGCTCCCCTCCTCCCTCCTGGAGGCCCATGGCAGCCCTCAGGGTAGGGGCGGGGTGGGGAACTTTGTCAAATTGCTGAAGCCCTCCAGGCTGACTTGGACACAGGCCACTGGATGCCGGGGTAGTGAGGGGGAGGGGTCCCAGCCAGGATGGCGAGGCGGGAGGCACCGGCTTGGCGGGGATGGGGGGGGCCTGCAGCGCTGACAGCAGCCCCCACCTGTCATGCAGCCTCCCGCCCACCTGGGAGCTCTGTGCCTGGAATCCCGATGCTGCGTGGGTGAGAGAGGGGAGCCGGCAGTGGGGGGCGGCTGCCTCCCTGCGCCCCGCACCCTGGGCCAGCAGTCAGGTGATGGGGAGGGGGTGCAGGCCTCGGGGCCTGCGGGGTTGGGAGGAAGATGCAGAGCCAGGCAGTGGCCAGGGTCTCGTCCCAGGGCCCCAGGGCAGGGCAGTACCTCCCCATCTACCCTCAGCCATGTTCCGCCACAGCTCTGCACACTGACAAGGGGTGGTCCCGATCGCACCTGCCTGGAGGCTAGAATAAACCCCACACCGAGTATTTTGGATATATTGGGTTAAATAAAATGTAATTAAAATGAATCAATCTCTATTTTTTTGTGAGATTACTAGAAAGTTTTCAGTCCTATTTTCGGCCCTCTCTGTCTCTGTTGCTTGGTGCTGTCCGCCTTGCCCAGAGCCCGCGGGATGAGGGCCACCAGTGGGGCTGAGCTTCCCTCCAAGAGGGGGTGGGTGAGGGGCAGGCCGCTCGGGGAGGCCTCAGGGCCGTGGGGGTGCCTGGTGAGCTGGTCCCAATCACCCTGGGGGAAGGCCGAGTACCTGGGGCCCCTGGAGTTCCGGCTTCCCCACCTATCAACCTGGGGGCCCCAGAGGGCTCGTGCTCTGGGCGAGGTCTGCCCAGCCTTCAAGGCAGCCACAGTCTCAGCGGTGGTGCCCTTCCGGAGCCTGAGGCCCTGCCCTGAGGACACCCTGGGGCCTGCCTGCAGCCAGGCCATGCCTTCTCCTGGCTCCCAGCTCCTGAGGCCAGCTCCACGCTGCCCAGCAGAGGCATCCCTCCCAGACCCTGATGGAGTGTGGGGCTGGAGGGGAGCCTGGTGCCCAGTGGGTGCCCTCCTGCCCTCTGGATTCTGACCGGCCTCCCTGGTGGCCCCTCCCCACTCAGGGCTCTACTCTCCCAGGGGTCAGTTTCCCCACCCTGGGGGACTCCCAGCCATGGGGAGGCGTTTTGGGCCCCAAACTTCCGGGGGCTCTCGTCATGAGATTTCAGCCCCAGAGCCTGGGTTCAAGATAGGTCCCGAGGCTCATGAGGCTGGCCCCACAGGACGCGTTTAGGCAGAAGGGCAGCATTTGGGAGGTGGTCTGCCCCTGCCCTTCACAGGGAGGAAACCCCACGACCCCATGCCTCTGGCCTGGGCCCTCTGATGGACAGTCCCGGTCGGCCTCTCTTCTGGGGCCCCTCTTGCCCCAGGCCTCCTCCAGGAGGGACAGGAGGGGCGCCTGTAGCTTTGGCCTGGATGATGACTCCTTGATCCAACAGGAGGGATCCAACTGGAAGACCGGGTCCTGGCAGGGATCTCTGGGCCCAGCCCAAACAGGGGACCCTTGCTCATGGCCTCCTCCACCCCGGGCCTTGGACTCCAGGCCTGCTGTGGGGGCTCTGCCTCCTGTCCTGTGGGGTACTTCCTGGTCCAGACGTCTGCCTCCAAAATGCCAGCTGTTCAGAGAATCTGGCCTTGGCTACCGTGTCCCTGTGCCCATGGCCCAGCCCCGCCTTCCCTCTGTAGGGACTGGAGAGGGTGGCCCTCCGCCACGGGTGGTTCTGTCTTCCCTTGACCTGGAGCTGCTTACGATTCAGTGGCTGTAGGAGACCACCGTCATGCGGATGGCCCCTGTCCTCGGGAGGCACGGGACTCCTGCTGCATCTCTGTGTCAGTTCATCTCAGATTGTCTTCCTCCCTGTTGCTGTGCATTCCCTGGATTTACCTCTGAACTGGTCGAAACATTTTCCTGGGTCCCTCCTTGGCGAGGGAAATAATGACTCTGACCTGTGCATTTCACTGTTGGGCAGAGAACCGAGGCCGTGCGCCCTCCGCCCCACCCGGGCACCCTGTTTACCAGGGAGTGGCACCCAGCTAGTGAGCCACAGGGCCAGCCGTGGAGACCCCAGCGGCCAGCTTTAGACCGGAAACCTGATGGGGCTCTCTCCAGTGGGCGGGGGTCCAGGTGGACGCCCCACTTCTCCATCTGATTTCCTACGCCTTGCTTCTCCTCTCCTCAGCTTGGCCTGAATGCTGCCTTTTCCTACGAGGCTTCTGTCGGCCGGCCTGTGTGGGGACCTGCTGGGACCTACAGATGGAAGCGGGGAGACAAGAACAGGCTGGCCCTCTGGTCCGTCAGGGTGGGCGCCCTCAGCTAGCAGCACGACCGCAGGTGAGCGGGCTCTGTGGGCCATAGCTGATTCGGCCTGTCCCAGGACTGGAAGGCTGGCTGTACCGGCAGGCGGTGGTGGGGCAGGGGGAGTGGGCTGTCCTGGGCTGTTTGACAGCTAGACCCGGAGCTTCTCAAGACAGAGTCCCTGCTTCATTGTGCTGGGCGGGGGCCGGGGGCAGGGGCACCCCACCACCTGGCCTGTGCTGGGCACTCATTTGACATATATCAACTGAAGGGAGGGAGGGAGACAGCCCCGGATGAGGGGAAAGCCTTTTTCAGAACCAACCTCATTCTGGCCAGGTGGCTCCCTTGCACAGACCTCGCCTCATCCTCCCGGCCCGGGGCTGGGGCTTGGCGCGGTTCCTGTGAGGCCCCAGACACCCATGCCCCAGGGCTCTGCCCCGAGCCCTGCAACCTGGGCTCGGCCTGCTTCTTCCTCGTCCCAAACGCCACCATCCGGGACCCTGTTCCCCATTTATCCAACCCAAGGACAGGGGCTGCGTCTTGCCCAGCTGCTCCCTCCCTCCTTCCCCGCTCCAAAACCTGGCGTGGAGTGGGGCTGCGCTCCTCTTCCGGCTTCCTGTTTCTATCCTATTTCTCTCTCTGGCATTTCGGGGCCCCGGCTGTACCAGGACTCAATTAATCTTCATCACTCCCGTATGTGGCAGCTGCTGTTTTACAGGTGGGGAAACAGAGGCCCAGAATGGTTCAGTGACCTGCCCAAGGCAACACAGCTCACCGCGGGGCTCAGAGCAGGGGGTCCCGTGGCACTGGCCCCCATCAGGCTGGCCACAGGAGGAGCAGCCTGGGCCTGGGGCCACCAGCCGTGAGTGCCTTGCTGTCCCCGGTGCCCTGTCCCATGCTCCTTCCCGGCACACACCGAGTGTCCCTGCCAGCCCAGCCTCTCCTCCCAGCCCCACTCCTGCCCTTGGGCGTCTGGAAGGAGAGTCAGGAAGAAAGGGGTGGGAAGGAGGGAGACAGCAGGAGGTGCGTGGGGTGGGGAGGCGCTTCTTCTTGGGGGGCTCTGAGGAGACAGATGCAGGAGCAGCTGGGGTTGGTGCGGGCAGGAGCCAAGCGGGAGGAAGCCTGCTAGGAGCGCAGCCTGAGAGGTGGCAGGGTCCAGGAGCCTGGCGGGGCCCCTGGACACCTCATGTTCTCTGCTGGCCTTGGCCGCATGGATGCTCAGAGGGACCTCGGAGCAGAAGGACTTAAGGGGGCCTGGAAGCTCCTGTCTGGTCTGACGTCGGCCTCGCCTCCCATTGTCTGGCCTCCCCGGTCCAGCTGGCCCTTGGTTGGACCATGTGACCTTCCTCAAACCCAAGCCCCTCCCAGACACCCCCTCCCACCTCCGGACTGGCCTTTGCCCCTCTCTCACTTGCTCTGAGACTTAGGGCTTCCCAGCTCCCCACCTCTGTGCGCCAGCCCCTCCGCTGAGACACCTCTTCTTTGCTCCATGTCTGGCAAACTCCTATCTATGCATCAAGCCCCAGTTCCTATGCCCCTTCCTATGCAAGGCCTGACCTGAGTACCCCAGGCAGAAAGGGACTGTTGCCACTGAACACCTGTCTTTTTGAATGGCTGTCCGTTGGTGAGTCTGTCTCCCTACCAGGCTATGAGCCCCTAGGGGCACAGACTGCCTTGTTGTCGTTCAGTCACTCAGTCATGCCCGACTGTCTGCGACCCCATGGACTGCAGCACGCCAGGCTCCCCTGTCCTTCACTATCTCCCGAAGTCTGCTCATGTCCATTGAGTCAGCGATGCCATCCAGCTCTCGGTCACATCTTTCTCATCCTTTCTTAAGCCAATGAGGGACAGTACATTCCGAGTGCTTGGTTATCATATGCTGAATAAATAAATGAGTCAGATGGAGACAGCCTGTCATGGGGAGGGGGGCGTGGGCTGCACAGGATTCAGAAGAGTCCGTGTTGTTCCATCCTGTCTTCCCACCAAGACAGGCTCTAGCTGAAACTCGAGTTCCGTGCAGCCTCCACCATCCTGCCTGGCCCCGGGCCCCTCCCCATGTGACCATGGGCAGCAGGGAGCCAGGGAATCACGTAGGGCTGCGTGAGCCTTGGGCAGAGCCGGCCCCTCGAGAGGGGCTCCTCATGGACCCCCAGGCGCCCGGCCCCTGTGCTCCACAGCAGTCGTCTCGAGGTCTACCTGCCTGACTCCGGGTTTGCCAGCTCTGGGACTGACAGGTGCACACCCAGGGGTCAGAGCCGGGTCCAGGGAGAGCCGCACAGGGCGGGCGGAAGCCCCCTCTGCCGCTGCACCCTTCAGTCTGCCCTCGCCCCTCCTCTGGCCTGCCGCCACACAGGGAGGGGGGCCCCAGGGGGGAGCTGCTTCCCTGGGACAGTCGAGCCACCCCAGCTTCACTCTCACAGGGGTGCCAGTGCCTCCCGCCTGGGTCACTCACGAGTGTTTGAACTCAGGCAGTCACAGTGGGGCCTGTCCCCTCCTCAGCCTACTTGTCCCACTGCCACCGTGTCCATCCCTGGATTCTGCCAGTACAGCCTGCATACTACCTACCCCCTCCGCCCCGAGCCCCTCCGCCCGAGCCCCGCCGCCCAGCAGTTCTCACTGCCCCCCATCTAGCCCCACCCTCTGCCTCTGCCCTCTGGCCACTCCCATAGCTCCTCTCACACCATTTCCCCAAGAGCACCCAGGGTCCTCCGTCCCTCTGCTGCCTGCCTCTGAAGCCCTCCCAGGCTGCGCCAGCCCCATGGCTTGCCCATACCTCAGGATCCTCCATCCCTGGTCCCCACATCAGAGCACACTGGCAATGCCACAGGTAGTGAGCTCTCCTTTCAGCCCTGGTCACCCTGTAACGTCTGACCCTGATGGTGATGGATCCAGCCCCCTCCACCCCAAGGTCCCTGAGCCTCCATTTCCCGCCCCTCAAGCCTCTGCATCCCAGACCCCTCCCTCCCCCCGGGGACCCCTCTCTATAGGCTGGGTCGGGGGCATGGGGCAGAGCTGCCTGGGGGAGGGCAGGTGTGGCCTTCTTCCCGGCCTGGAGCAGGAGGGGGCCCTTCCGAAGGGATGGCTGGGCAGGGGTCACTTCCTAACTCTCCTCCAGGAAAGGTTGTGTTGCTTCTGTCCCAGTGACCCCTGTGCTCAGCATTAAGGCTGCCCCCCTTGATGGGGAACCCCAGCTCTGATCCGGCCCCTGGGGACCTCGCTTTGTCCTAGAAGGGGCTGTCCCCACCCCCACCTGCCATTGCTCCCAGAGCTTCGAAACAAGCTTCGGTGCCCACGTATCATCCAGGCCCTCAGCTCAGCCCCTCCCCCAGTGGCCTCGTCGCCATGGAAATGGCACCAGCCTCCAGGAGCCCCCAGGATGGAGGTGCTGATTCAGATCTGGGGTCTCTGAGGACCATGTGTCCTCCATGGTCAGTCCCCCCAGTGTGGCCGGGGGCTCAGCGCTACCCCATGGGGCCTGAGGGCTATCAGGGTCCTTACAAGCCCCACTGTGACACATCCCCAGGGCCCGTTCTGGTACTTCGTCCAGTAGCAAATGGTTCTGATGAAAGTCTGAAGGGTTTGCAGGGACAGCAAGACTCCTGTGTGTCCCTTCAGCCCTAGAGCCTGGGCTAGGCTCCGTCAGGGTCATCTGTCCCCCCGAATAAGCACAGAGGTCAGAGGCCTCGCGGGCCCTGGTTGGGAGCAGTGGGCACGAGTGGAGAGAGTGGACAGAGGACATAGCCCACCCCCCAGGCCTGCAGCCTTCCGCTCTCGGGGAGCCGTGTACTGGGGGCTGCTCCTATAGCCCAGCTCTCTGGGTTGGGAGACTGGACCACAGATTGAGGTCTGGGGCCAGCTGCACACAACTCCCTCCTCTCCCTGCAAGCCCTGGGGCCCACCTCTCCAGGGTGCTGTTGGCTGGGGGGCACACGGTAGAAACCCCCCAACTGACCACCCTGTGAGGTTACCCCTGAGTTCCTCAGGGCCCTTGGGGGCGCCTGCAGGACTCCAAGGGCCCGGGTCACTCTTCCCGCTGCTCTTATTCACACCCTGCCTTCCCCAGCCTCGAGCTACCTGCAGGCCCGCCCAGCCCAGCGCTCTGCCCGTGGGTGGGTGGGGTGCCTGGCTCTAAGCTTCCCTCAGCCCCAAGAATCAGAGCCACGCTGCAGGGCAGCAATTCCCTCCAAAGCCTCCCAGATGCCCCCTGGAAGCCTGAGACGCCCTCTCTGACTGGGCAGAGGACCCCCGGGGGAGCAAGCCCCTTAGACTGTCGCAGCAGACCCTGTTGTGGAGCTGCCCTGTCCTGGGGTGCGAGGCGGGGAGGGGGCTTCCTCCAGTCTTCCAACCTCTGAAGGGGCTGGAGACACCGGCAGGGGGAACAGGCTGCTCCCAGAGGCCCCGGCCATGCCCCGGAGGCGGCAGTTGGTGTGGCCACACCCCCAGCTGCCCTCCTGGTGTGACCGGTGGAGACGCCACTAGTCTTGCAAGGGGGGCTGAGCCAGGCCTGGACGGGTTCCTGCTCTCTTGGGGGCTGAGAACCAAGGCCGAGGGCTGGGGAAGCAAGGGAGGGATGCACGTTCTGGAAGGACCCAGCGAGCCCAAACCCACAGAACAGATGCAGTTGGGCAGCACCCAGTGCCGGCAACAGGGATGGGCCCCCAGTCCTGTCTGCGGCCGTGAGAGAGGGCGCAGGGCTCCAGGAAGAGGAACCCGGGGGTAGCAGGGCCTGTCCTGGGCCGCCACCGTCTCCAGGACCTGTCCATGTCTGGATCAGGTCCTTCTGGTCCCCAGAGAAGCAAACTCAGGGCCATAGAAGTCCCCTAACTGCCACGGACAGCGGTTGGAAGACGGAATTCTTAGGTGGGGTGGCTGTTGGGAAAGTAGGAACCGTGGCTTTGGGAGCCCTGGGACAGGACTGGACTCACAGAGGGATCTCTCAGGAGGTACCCACCCCCCACGCCAGCCCTACCCGCCCCCTTTGGGGCTCCCAGCATTGCTGGGTCCCCACCACCTGCTGTCCTTTGGGCTGTTTTGCTCAGAGAGTGATGCCCACCTGCCAGCAGGGGCGATGCCAGAGTGACCCCACATTGGCTGTCCTCGGTGGGCCCTCCAGACCTCTGGATAAACTGGAGGCCCTGTAGGCACTGCTCCTGCCCGGGGCCGCTGGGTCCTGTGGTCATGTGGCCGGGCTCTGCCCCCATCCTGTGAATTCATAAAGTCCTCAAGCCCTTAGAGAACACATTCCCACTGCTCTGCCAGCCACCACCAGGCGCAAGTCTGGACCACGTGCACCCAGGCTGCCCTGCAGGGTCCTGAGCACCGTGGGCACCGCCTCTGTCCCTCAGATGTCCACAGGGTGGGCAGCGAGTTTGTCCCCAGCCAGAACAGCTGATGTACTGCCCTCTCCAACCTCTCCGCCCACACCAGCCCCTTCCCAGCCAGCTCCCATCGAGGCCTGAGACCTGAGTCCTCCATTGTGTTCTCAGGGTGCTCCGCGAGGTCAAGCCTCTGGACCCACAGAGCTGGCCAGAGCCCTCGTGCCAAGTCCCTCCTCCGGTGGTGCTGTCCACTGACTTGTCTTTTTCTTTTATTCTTAAACCTCATGTCACCTTTGATTTTAAATAAGCAATCTTTTTTTTTTTTTTTCATAAGGGTAATCATTCTCATTGCAGACAAGTCGGAATTTGCAAAGAGTTCAGGAAAAACACCCAAACCCCAGCACCCAGAGGTAATGGTTAATTTTAAATTAGAATCATACGGCTTTTTCATTGCACGTGGGACCCTGAGCAATTTCCCGCGTCATTAAATCATCTTCAGAAAGATGATTTTTAATCACTGCCTGTTCTTCCTGTGTTTTTGAACATGTGTGGCTATTTTAACTGTGCGAAGATTCCTTGAGTAGAGAATTTGCTATGCATTTCTCATTCATTCCATTGATTAAACTCCCAGAAATGGGATCCTCCGTGTGCTCCTGGGGGTCTTATCAGAGACTCCCCTCTTGGGGGCTGTCATCAACGTTTTAAGTGATCTTTCCATGTGACTATCAGCTTCTGGATGCGATTCCATTGGCTGCCGGGAGCTCATATCTGAGACCAGGGTGGAGTCCTCCCCGCACCTGACCCTGCGTGTCTGGGGAGGCTCTTCCCTTCTAGGAACCTAAAGCTTCAGAGAGGCAGATTGAAGGCAGATCCTAATGGGGGAGAAAGGGAGGCCCAGGCTTGGAGATGGGAGGGCAGGGGGGTGAGGGAGTAGGGAACTCAGGGCAGTGGGCAGGAGTGCCCCAGGCAGCAGCGCCCTTGTGCAAAGGCGGGTGGCAGTGCAGTGGTGGGGCCAGGAACTAAAGGGGAGGCCTTGCGGCCCTCTGGGGGAGGGCGCTGGGGGCCCGCAGTGGACCAGGCGGAAGGAGGGGCGTGATCCTGCCCTCTGGCCAAATTATGCTCTCTGGGGCCGGTTACCCTGGGCCCTCCAGCTTTACCTCCTTGGGTGCATGTCCCATTTGCTGACTTTGGTCTGGTCTTACCTCCCCAGGAGGCCTCCAGACTCTCTCCCGCTGTCACTTCCAACAGCCTGGTCCCAGGACCACCCCAGGTGTGGAAGGGACCACAGTGACCTTTCCATCCTCTGTGAAAGTGGTTTGGGGGACCAGCTTGCAGATGAGAGGTTCAACCATCAGGAGAAAACTGTCTCCTCTAAACAGAGCAATAGCCCCCCCAACCCAGCCAAAGCCAGTGGCCGGTGTGCTGGTCAGGAGGGTCTTTGTGCAGCAAGCGTTTCTGCAGGGGGAGGGGGGCTGAGGGGGACCACTGAGGGTGGAAGGAGGGCAGTGGCTGCTGGGCCACCGGGGGGAGCCCTGAGGCGCAGGGGAGCGGAGACAGGGCCTGGCCGGGGGGGGGGGGCCCGGGGAGTGACCCGTGATGGGGGGAGCCCTGAGGCGCAGGGGAGCGGGGACAGGGCCTGGCCTGTGGGGGCCCGGGGGAGTGACCCGTGAGGGGATGCGGCCAGGAGGGTCGGGACTGGAAGGGCTGGTCAGGTGTGGTTCAGGGCGGGGGGCTGGGGTGGAGGGTGGGCTGGAGCGGGGAGAAGTGGGAGGCGGAGGAGACCCTGAGGCTGGCAGGAGGAGGTCCTGAGCCGCAGGCCGGGTGCGGCAAACTGCAGGCCCTGAGAATCGGGATGGCCCGCGCCCATTCTGGGGGCTGGGTTGGGGGTTGTGCGGCTGGATGCCAAGCGTTCTGCTGCGAGTCCAGTTGCAGCACCCGCCTTTGTGATCAGGGAGGGGGCTGGGTTGTGGACTGTGGGAAAACACTGAGCCTCCCCCACACTCGCCCCTGCTGCAGGGACCGAGCTGGTGGGAGGCTGGGGAGATGCAGTGACAGGAGAGGGGCCGGGGGGCCAGAGCTGGAGGTCAGGCCACAAATAGTGGAGGGGCATCAGGGCGTGCGTGAGGGCTGGGCGCCTGGGGACAGAGGAGCCAGGGACAGTTTCTAGGAGTACTTAGGAAAGAGGCTGGAGGTGAAGGGAGCAGTAGCCCCGTCTCGGTGCTGGTCACCGAGGTCCCGCCTCCCAGGGAGGGGCTGCACAGTCCGAGAAGGAACACCTGCCCACTCTGCAGCCGCTGCCTGGGTCCAGGCCAGTGGAGGCCCAGTGGGGCCTCCAGGAGGCCACGAGCCAAGGTGGCAGCCTGTGGTAAGAGATGGAGGCTCGTCAGAAACGCAGATTCTGCTGTCCCAGTGCCTACAGGCCCCTGCCGCTCCGCATGCTGGACGCCACTGAAAGTACAGGCGGGGATGGAGTCCCCAGGGCACCCCATGGCTGCCCCAGGGTCGCCACTGCCTCCCAGAGCGTGTGGCCTGCCCACCTAGGCCCAGATAAGGGGGTCACAGTCTGGCAGTGACCGGGCTGGGCGCATTGTACCCCAGGAAAGTCCCGCTGAGCTCCTGCAGCCTGTCCTCATGGCCCCGCACTCCTGGCTGCCCCTGTGGGGGCCACACCTGTGCTGTGCATGTAAGGATGGTGGGCAGGTGGTCCCTGCCATATGGACTCTGTATTTGAATCACAGAGCCCCTGGGGTGGGGAGCCTGGTGGGTAGGCTGGGGCCCAGGGGCCCTGGTAGTGTCGGGGGACCTCAAATGTTGGCCCAAGTTAGGAACCAGCCCCTCCTCTTCCCCAGGTCCCGTGGAGGCCTCGGAGCTGCTGACGGGGCGTGGGGGGCCTGGCCTGGTCTGGAGTAGCTGACAGAGGAGGGGCTGGCCACCCTGGCCCTGCTCCTGCAGGTGTGAGAGAGGCTGCCCTCTGCCCTCCCAGGACCCGTCCTCCCGGAGTGCCACGCGCCATGGTAGCCGCACCCAGCGACGGCTTCCACCGCCCCTCCTGGAGGTCCAACCGCCTCTCGCCTGAGGCGCAAGAGCTGGACGTAGGTGAGCAGGGCTGAGCGGGACCTCGGGAGGCCTGCTGAGCTGTCCCTCCTGGGCCTTGGTTCCCGTCACCATGGCCAAGTGTCAGCCCCACACACACCCTCCCTTCTGGGGTTCCCTCCTGACACTGTGTGGGTGAGCAGCAGACAGAAACTTCTGGAAGGGCTTCGGCAGTCTACCAGGGGCTGGAGCTGGCCCGCGGAGCCTCACCCAGCACCTTGCTGTCCCCGTCCCCCGAGGCCGCCCGGGCTCTGTGCTGCCTTCCTGGGGTCCTGGCGTCTCGCACCTTCGAGGGAGGCAGAGGGTGGAGTCAGCCCTCGCCGTTGCCAGTCAGGGTCTGGGGACGCAGTGCTGGCCTGAGAACCAAATGAACACAGTCGTTTTGTGTTAGTTTGGGGTTCCGGTGCCTGGCGGGCACAGATCCTCAGCAAGCGTTCAGTGAGCGAGTCAGCGAGTGAGCTGGTGGGCAGGCAGGCAGCTTCCCCTTGCTGGTCAGAGCCAGCAGTGCACCCCCTGCCCCATGACAGGCACACTCACTGAGACGGGCCCTGGCTGTGGGCCGCAGCAGGGGGCTTCTCAGAGCAGGCTGGGGAAGGTGGGGGCCTGCAGAAGGCAGGGGACGTGGGCACCGCGGGGCCCACGCTACGCATGACCACCTGACCCGAGCACCCGACCTGTTTCATTCCCCACGAACACTGGCTTCGCAGCCTTCTGGTTTTTTCTGCTGGAAGAAGTATTGATTATCTGTGAAAGTGTGGGCCATTTGGAAACCAGTCCTCACCGCTATCACAAAGCCTTCTTCTGCTCATGAGAGAGGACTCCTGTCTCTGAGTGGTCTTACATGCTTTTTATTTGCACTTGAGAAGAGTTGCTTGATCACCTTTCTAAGAGGACAAATTGCCGCCTCCCCCACCCCTGCAGCACGAGGGCGTCTCTCTCCACACTCTGGTTGTCTTTGTCTAGAGAAAGACCCTCTTCCCTGGTTTTGGTCTGCAGTCCTTTCATCACTGGTGGGGGCGGGGGCTGCCTTGTGCTTCATTTATTGGCCAGAAGGCTTTCTTCCGGAAGCCCTGGCTCCATCCCCTTTGTCTGTATTCCAAACAATGGTGCAAATCCTTACCGACTGACTGACAGGTGTATGGAGAGTAACCTTGGTTACAGAGGTCACGAGTGTGTGTTCCGGGTTTACTGGTGGGTTGTGATGCTGCCCGGGGCCTGAGTCCATGTTGCTGACTCTGAAAGCCCCCTCTGTGGCTTCTGCCTTCGAGCTGTGTGTAGAAAGCCTTCTCCCATCCCAGGATTCAGAGGCCCCAACCCCTGTTTCCGCTGTGTGTTGACGGTTGTAGTTTGGAGACGCAGCTATCGGGATGCGCCGCCCTTTCCTCGGGCGGGTGCAAGGAGCAGGGTCAGGGTCCAAGTTAGGTTTCGGCCCCGCGTGGTTGGCGCTCGTCGCCCCCACGTCCCCTGTCGGGGGCTGCACTGTGGGCCCCTCTCCGGGCCCGGGCCCTGGTTCTTCCCCCGCCTCCAGGTGGAGTCAGCCCGCGGGAGGCGTCTGCCCTCGGTGGGGTCTTCAGAGCCTCCTGGCTGTGTTCCCGCATCTGTCCCGAGGGTGCCTTGTGCACCAGGCGGTTGCGCTGCGGTGACTGCGGGACCCAGACGGGGCAGGAGCCCTGAGGCCTGCGCTCCTCGGCGTCTGCACCACTGCCTCTCTGCGTCTCCGTGCTCTGCAGACCACTCAGGCAGGGTGGTGGCGGAGAAGCCCCTGCGCCGCAGCCCACCGTGGGAGGAGGCCATCGTCAGCAAGATCAGGACCATGTCAGTCTCGGAGAGGTGCCTCATGCTGGAGTCCATCCTCTGTTGCCTCCAGCAGCACAGCCAGGTGGGCGCTGAGCTCCACCCTCTGCCCGGGGTGGGGGGCTCCCTCTCCACCCTCTGCCCCGGGGTGGGGGGCTCCCTCTCCACCCTCTGCCCCAGGGTGGGGGGCTCCCTCTCCACCCTCTGCCCTGGGGCCTTCCTCTCTACCCTCTGCCTGGGGTGGGGGGCTCCCTCTCCACCTTCTGCCCTGGGGGGGCTCCTTCTCCACCCTCTGCCCTGGGGGGGGTGCTCCCTCTATACCCTCTGCCGCAGGAGGCTGCCCCTCCCGACTCTGCCCCGGGGCCTCAGAGCCCACTCTACCTGCTCCAGTCTTGATATCCCTGACACCCGGGGCATGTTCAGGGGAAGGTTCCCAGAGGCAGGAGGGAGTCGTGACGGGCACATGTGAGGGCAGGTGGGTGCCTGTCAGCTGGCCGAGCGCCTGGACCCCTCAGGGAACCAGATCCATTCGCTGCTGCCCCTTGGGGGCTCCCAAGGACTGGGCGGCGCTGATGCCCCTCTGCAGGACACAGGAGACACCATGCTCAGGCCTCCCACAAGGGTCTCAGGCTGACCTGGGGTGCGGAGCCAGGTCTTCCCTGACGCCCCCCTGCTCCAGCCCTCTGTCCAGTGTGAAGGCCTGGAGGTCGGGTCACGGCAGGGCAAGTGTGCTTACATGGGGGCCGCGGCGGGCGCCAGCACAGCTCAGCCTCGCCCCCTGGCTGGCGGCTGACCCACTCCCAGGAGCCTGGCTTGAGAGTGGGTAGAGCGTCCAGCCAGGGGAGCAGCCCTGTGCAGAGGCCCTGACACCTGGAGACAGCAGCACGGGCTGGGGACACTCTCTGGAGACAGCACGAGGCCAGCCCTGCTCACTCGCGGGCGATACCACAAGGCCAGCCTAGCTCACCCGCCATGATAAGGGTTTAGCCTCTGTCCTATGGGTAGCAGGCCACCAGGGCCCACGCAAGGGTGGGTGTGCTTGGAATGAGTCCCTTGGAGGGTTCTTGGAGGGGTAGCAGCCCCCACCCCCTCCTTACCCTTTCTGGGATGGGTTGTGTGTTCTCTGCCCACACACGGGGTCACTGCAGTCCCTGAAGACTCCCGGTGGACTTGGCCTCCAGCTCCCGGTGGCAGGCCTGCTGGGCCCGTCTGTCCTGTGCACTCTGGTCTCTGGGGGGCTGGGGGCTGGGGTGGCAAGCACTGTGTTCTGCCTGCAGCTTGTGCAGAAGGTGAAGGTGTCAGATGCCAGTATCCAGGAGGTCCTGGAGCCCTTGAACCTGGACTTCAGTTCTCCTCTGGAGAAGGTCGGTGCTACGGTCACCCCCAGGCCCACCCCTCCCCAAAGGCCGACCCAGCCCAGAAAGTACTGGAAAGGCTCACACCTTGGCTGCTCCAGGACCCGACCCCAGGGCAGGAGAAGCGGCCAGGCCTCAGGGACGTGGGCCTCGGGGCACTGGTGCCCCTGTGCGTGCACCACTGCGCGGCCCGTCCGGGCCTGGGCCTGCCTTGCCTGCCCCTCGCAGGCCCTGCGCCCTTGCAGCACGGCGATGCTGGTCCCATCACGTCATGCTGCCCAGTGCTGCACGGGCTTCTAGAAGATTCTGAGTGCAGCCTCCACCCCACCTGAGGGGCAGTGGGGGGCGGAGGGGCCTGGATCTGCCAGGGGTCCCTGAGATGAGCGGGCCGGGAGGCTTAGCACGGAGCTCGGAGCGGGCGCCCGCCAGCCCCACACAGAAGGTGCTCTCTCCCCCTGCCCTAGTCCTTTCTCTTCCACTTGTACGGCGTGATCCTCAGGGAGAGTGCTGACGCCAACATGGTGAGGAAGCACGTGGTCCAGCTCCTCGAGCTGTCCCACCAGTCATCCAGCGACCGGGAGGTGGGTCGGAGGCCCCAGGCACCTCAGCCCCTCGGGTTCCCTCAGGCCCGTGGCCCGGGCCACCCTCCCGCTCACCCGGCTGCTTTGTGACCAAGGTCCACGCCACCCTCCCCATGGGGACTCTGTGACTCTAACAGCACCCCAGCCCTTTTGCAATAAACACAGGGGCCACCGATGCAGGCGCTGACTGTAAGAGTGGGGACTGCCCAGGGCATGTCCAGGCTCCATCCTGGCTGTCAGCCCCCGGGGTGCAGGTTATCTCGGGCAGGTGCAGCAGCCCTGCCAGCCACTCAGCAGGCACGGGCTGCATCCTTGGGAGGGGCGGGTGGTCTGCAGGGCGCTGCCCTCGGGGACGGGCTCCTGAAGGGGTCCTCTGGCCCCCAGGGCATCTCGCTGGCCATCGGCATAACGTCCAGCTCTCACCTGGAGCAGGTGTGGGGCAGGCTGGAGCACCTGGGCCGCACCAGGTTCCTGAGGTCTGCCCCCCTGCCCCTGGAAAGCCAGGTAGGAACAGTGGTGCGGGGATGGGGGGGGTGGGGGCCTGGAGCGTGTCCCTGGTCACTGGTGCTGTCTGAGCCTCAGTTTGCTCATGGAACCTGGGGAGGCGAGTGGTCCCACCCAGCCACCTCCCTGAAGGGCTGGAGCGGGGGATTCACGCCTTCCTGTCCTGGCTGGCCAGGCCGATGTGAGCCTTGCCCCGGGGGCCCCACACAGGGGTCTCCAGAGCCTGGGTCAGGCTAAAGGTCAGGGGCTGAGGGGCCTGCTCTGACCTCAGGCAGCGTGTACGGCCCTGGCCACGTCCTCACTAGGGTGCCAGGCCTGGGGGCCACGCTGAGTGGCTCCACTTTACCTGCCCACCCTGCACGGGCGCCTCTGCTCAGAGAAGACGGGCTGCTCTAAGGGGCCGGGGTCCTGGCAGGGTGGGTCGGGGGAGCAGAGGGCTTGGCGGGCCCTTCTCCCTGCCCGTGGCTCCGCTTCTGACCGTGCTTCCGGCCGCGGCAGCTGGAGCCAGACCTGCACTGGAGGTGGGTGAGCAGCACTGCCCTGCTGTGCTATGGGCAGATGGCCATGCACGCCGGGAAGCAGGTCCTGCCCTGGGTGGACAACATTGCCTCCAGGATGGTGTACTACTTCACCTGCAGCAGCCACGTGAGCCCTGCCGGGCTTTGGGCGGTGGGGGGTGTGAGCGTGTGTGCGCGTGCATGCATTGTGTGTGCGTGTGCATGAGAGCGAGCAAGCCAACCCTTCCAACGTCCAGTCCTCGTGTCCACTGCCTTGCCCATCGATGGTTGTACTAATGGCGCCTGGAAAGTAGTGCCTGGTGAGGAGTCGGTTCTGAAAACTGGGAGCAGGGGCTGAGCGTGAGGCGTGCTGGCGGGGGCTTCCGTCTCCAGGGCTTTGGGTCCTGTCCTCATCAGCAGCTGACCTCTGACCCCGGCCCACTCTGAACCCTGACCCTGGTTGCACACTGAGTGCTGACCTCGACCTCAGCACGACTTTTAGACCCTCACTTCTTTTTCTCAAAAATGTCACTGCGTGAGAGCAAGGATGGGTCAGTGCAGACTTCCCACGGAGGGCTCCAGGCCTTTTAAGCCAGGCGGTGTGTGCACGAGTGTGTTCTGTGTGTGTTGTACGTGAGGTGTGCCTGTGGGCTGTGTGCTGTGCGTGCCACATGCACAGTTTGTGTTCATGTAGGTGCACTAGGGCTTGCTGTGTGTTACATGTTTTGCAAGCTGTCCACGTTGCATGTGTCATGTATGCACGTGGGCACTTTCTGTACATGTGTGCGTTTTGTGCGCATGAGGCTGTGCTGTGTATATGTGTGGACGTGCGTGGAAGTGGATATGCTGTGTGTGTAGTGTGTGTGTTGTGTGTGTAGATGTGCTAAGAGCTACGTTGTGTATGCTACATGCATTGCTGTATGTGCCTCACACATGTGGTGTGTGTGCTGAGGGTGTGTCCTCTGTACCGTGTCTATGTAGCGGTGCTGCGTGTGCGCTGTGTGCACTGTTCATTGTGGGGTGCTGCCTGTACCCGGGCCAGGCAGGGTGAGTGACAGCTCGCCCTGGGCCCTGGCGGGGCTCCGGTCTGTCTGTCTGGGCAGGACAGCACCCTGAAGGCGAGCTTCCTCTCGGCCTCCATCATGCTGGTGAAGGCTCTCAGTCGGGAGAGCAGTGCCCGGAGCTACAAGTTCACGCAGACCCCGGAGCTGATCCAGTGTCTCCTGGTCAGTGACCCCGGGGGCCTGTGCAGCGGGGGAAGGCCGGGCAGGCAGGTGGGCGCCTCCCCCATGCTGGCTCCCTCCCGCCCCCCAGTGCATCCTGGAGAAGGAGCCCAACTTTCTGGCCAACCTCTTCCGGCAGAAGATCATATTGGTCATCATGGAGCTGAGGTAATGTCTCTCGGGTCCAGGAGCGAGCACAGCCAGGCCTCTGAGTTCAGGTGGGGGTCAGTGTGCAAGGAGACAAGAAAGATGTGAGTGAGGGCTAGAGTGGTGGGCCTGGCACCAGGGGCTGAGCGGAGCCCAGGAGCCACAGGGTCAGGGACAGGTTTCCCTTGCTTCTCATCAAGGTCAAGGTTGATAACGGTGGCACATACTGAGCCCTGACTCTGCTCAATGCTGAGCCCTGACCCTGGTCACACATGTTACATGTTTAGCCCTGACCTTATCATATACTGCGCCCTGACCTGGTCACACTGACCTCTGGTCACACTCTCAGTCCTGACCCTGGTCACACTCTGAACCCCACCCTTCTCACAAATTGACCCAGATCCTATTCACAGTGTTGATACTGACCCCAGAATCATCCCTCAGTTTTCTTACAATAAACATCACTGAGCTCAAGAGAAGTGAATGAATGAGTTGGGATGGCCCTTCCAGTCAGATTGAACTTCGTGTTCCCCTCGGCACCCCACCCCCACCCTCACCGAGCCAGAGTCCCTTCCCTCACTTTGGATGGTGTCAGCCTCTGCCGGCCATCTCTTCCAGCCACTTACGGCCCCGACTCAAACCCACGGTCAAGTCCAGAATCTTGCAGACCTGCCTGCAGAGCTTGTACAACCTCCCACCCGTGGAGATGCTGAAGACCAGCTTGCCGCCGCTGGAGCTGGCCCCGGACGTTGTGGTGACCGCCCCGCTCCTGGGGTGGTGGTTCCGGGTGCTGGGCCACATGGGCGAGTGCGGGGAACAGAGCAGAGAGCCCCAGGCTCACTTGCTTTTCAGCCCAGCTTCACGCAGACTTGCTTTGACCTTGGAAAAACCCTGGATCTTTGGGCTCAGCCCCCTCAAATGGGGCTTTGTTCTCCATGCCAATAGTGTTCCATGAGAATCAGAGGGTGCTGGGGTGAACGCACAGCCGGAGATGAGCGGCCAGGCGTCCCTCACCCCAGGCCCCGGGTCTGGCTCGGCATGGTCTGCTCCCAAGGTCCCGCCCCTGCGTGAAACACATGCTCATCACTCCACACACCTCACTCAGGCTCACCTGCATCCTTGGGCACACCTGTCACAAGCCCTGCCTGGAGCCGCTGCCAGCACGGGCACCTCCTTTTAAATTTCAAATTAGTGTCCTTGCTAGTTTTTTTCAAGGGGATTGTAGGTGCACAGAATCAGATGATCATAATCCTTGGTTGTGATAGACTCCTGATGTCAGTCCATGTTATTAGGTTTAGTTATTTACAGTAACAAAACATGTTACCCCAAACCAAAGCTAGTACCTTGATGATAACCTATAAGTAACCGTATATTCCCGCATCTCATCTCCTGCCTCCTACAGCAACAGTTTTAAAAAGTTGAAGTCTAGTTGATTGACACTACTGTGTTAATTTCAGGTGTACAGCAAAGTGATAGTTTTATATGTGTGTGTGTGTGTGTGTGTGTACGTGTATATATACACATACATGTGTGTTCTATATTATATACACACATGTAGGTACACGTGTACATATATGCACATATACACACATGCATATAATATGTGCATGTTATATGTATACACACACACACATACACACAGATTATTTTCCATTGTAGGCTATTACAAGATATTGAATATAGTTCCCTGTTCAATAAGTAACTCTTTGTTGCTTATCTACTTTACACATAGTAGTTTGTGTCCGTTAATCCCATACTCCTAATTTGTCTCTCTCCCCTCCCTTCCCCATTTGGAAACCATAAGTTTGTTTCCTGTAGATTCCGTAGGGTTTGATGCATGGCTTCTGCGAATAAAGGCAGTTGTCTTCCTCTCCAATCTCGATGCCTTTTCTGCCTCATTCTCTACTTGCGGCACACCCTAGGACCTCGAGACGGTGCTGGCCAGCCGTGACGAGGGCAGACGCCCCGTCTTGCCCCTGATCTGAGGGGGACACTCCTGTGTTTACATTCAGGCATGCTGCTAGCTCCTTGTCAGGACGAAAGCTTCCCTTCCCTTCCGAGTTCACTGCGAGTGTTTATGAGGATGGAGGTTGGGCTTTGTCAGATGCTTTTGCTACGTCTACTGTGATGATCGATTTTGATATATTTTCATTTTCACTTAGTTCAAATACTTCCTAATTTCAGTTTAGATTTTTTTAAAAATTTGGTCTATGACTTATTCAGAAGTATGTTAATTAGGTTCTAGTTTAATCTTTTTTTTTTTTCCTCAAATAAAACACTTTACAGAAGTGTGACTCCTTTAAAATGTATTGGCCCAGATCACAGGCTATGTCGGTGAACATGCAGGGCGCACGAATGGGCCGCGCATCCCGCCGTCCCTGGGGTTGCCCACAAATGCCAGCTAGGTGAAGGGAGGGGGTCGCGCTGCTTAAATCTCCTGTGCGCTCGCCAAACTTTGTCTTCTATCAGTGACTGAAAGGGGTGTGGACATCCCGCTACAGCTGTGGGCTGTCTCTGTCCTGCAGCCGCATTAAGTTTGCTTTGTTTATTTTGAAACTCAGTTCACTTTGAAGCTTCGTTCCACACACACTTTGGACACGTGTCCTCCCGGGGCGCAGATGCCGGCGCCCTCACGGAACAGCCATCCTTACTGCAGGCCTTACTCTGCTCTGGAGTCAACCGTCTGATGCTAGTGTAGCCTGGATGTGTCAGCATCACAGGACTTGTTCCTGTTAACTTATTCGTGTCGTAATTTAAGGTGTCTTTTTTTTTTTTTCCTATAGGAAGCATGCAGTTGGGTCTTGCTTTTCTATCCAATCTGGCAACCTTTGCCTTTAACAAGGGATGGTCATGTTAAACTAACTACACATCAAGATAGTTGGGTTTCTGTGACCATCTGACTGCTGGTTCCAATTTGTCCTGTATCTTTTGTTACTCTTTTTCTGTTAAGTTTCCATTTTATCTGTGTTTTTGGCTTATTTGGAACAGCTCTTTGTTATCTTACTAGTTATTTCAGGGCTTTCAGCAGACATCTTTAGTCTATTGCTGTGCACTTCAAGTGATGTTACCCCACTTCACATGTGGGGGCTCCCAACAATCCCTGTGCTCCAGTGTCATATGTTCGTTTCCACACATGTTACCAAAGCATTGGTATTCTTTTTGCTTTAAACAGCCAGTTATCTTTTGGGCTTCCCTGTGTCTCAGAAGTTAAAGCGTCTGCCTGCAATGTGGGAGACCTGGGTTCGATCCCTGGGTCAGGAAGATCCCCTGCAGAAGGAAACGGCAACCCACTCCAGTTATCTTTTAGCAAGATTTAAATAATGAGAAATGTGTCTCATATTTGCCAACACAGTTCCGTTTCGGGAGGCCTTTATTCCTTTTTGTAGATTCAGATATTACATTTCCATCCTGCATGAAAGTCCTTTCATCCAGAGACTGGCCTTTCAAAGATCTGACAGTTCCAGCACCTTGGCTGTCCTCTATCTGAAAAGGCCTTTATTTAGCTTTTGTTAATGAAGTGCGTTTTCACTGGGTATACAATTCTAAATGGACAGGTCCCTCTTTTTTTTTAGTGCTTCACACACTTGACCACTGTCTTATCACGTAGTTTTATCCCCCAAAATCTGCTGCCATCCTTAACTTTGTTCCTCCAATAACAGGTCTTTTTTCCTTTGACTGTTCAATTGCTTTTTGTTTTTTTTGGCACTTCCTCCTTAAGACCGCTTTTAAGCAATTCTGTATGGTAGAGCTTTTGTAATTTTCTTCCTGTTCCTTGTTTGGGAGTTTGTTGAACTTGCTGGGAGTTTGTTGAACATCTGGAACTGTGGACTTATCCTTTTCTCCAAATATGGAGGAGTCTTGGCCGTTATTTCCTCACACGCTCTCTTCATACACCCCACCCCATGTCTCGGATGCGTCCCCAGTGCACGCATGTTAGACTGCTGGAAGTCGCCCTGCAGGTCACTGATATTCTGCTTACTTTCTTCTTTCTGCCACTTTGGAACTAGGAATATATTTTTGTCTGGGTCCTATGTTTCAAATTTCACTAATCTTTTTTCTTTGACATCTGAATTTCATCCCATGGTATGTTTTTTTATCTCATACATTTTGGTTTTCATCTTTAAAAGTTCTATTTGGATCATTTTTTCATATCTTCCTTGTCTTTATCTTACAAATTCAAACTTTCCTCTAGTTTATTAACATGTGGAATACAGTTATAGTAACTGTTTCAATGAGTTTGTCTACTAACTCTATTATCTGTCATTCATGGGTGGATTTTGATTATTTCTCTTTCAATGTGGGTCATGTTTTCTTGCTTCATTGCATACCTGGTAATTCTTAAACAGATGCGAACCATCATCAATGAGGTCTGTTATGTGCTGTAAATTTTTGTATTCCTATAATTATTGGGGGGCTTTGTTATGGTACACAGTTAAATTAATTTTAACTCTAAACTCTAAACCTTTTCAGATCTTTAAAAAAAAAAAAAAAGTCTTTGCTGGTAGGCTAGAGCAGCACTGATTCTGGAACTCCATCTGCCTCAAACACACCTCTGGACTCTGCCCTCTCCCCATGAATTAAGACATTCTCTACCCAGGCCAGTGTGTGCAGGCCCAGGCCCAGCAGGCAGCTCTGGGGGCCTTCTCTCCCATCCTGGGGGGGGGTCCCACCTTCACCTGCTGGACTCGAGGGGACCCTCTGTTCTCTGTGCACCTCTCCCCTCCCTGGTTCTCTGTTTTGTGGATGCCAGCAGCCTTGACCTGCAGTGACATACCTCCATTGGGAGGGGGAGCAGAGGGCAGATGGACCTGCCAGTGCTGGGCCCTCGGGCCCCAGGGTCTGAGGGGAGAGGTGCTCATCACCTCTTTGATGCCCGTCTTCCTCTACAGCACTTAATAGCAACTCAGTCTCAAACTTGTTTAGGTGTTTATTTTTCTTCTTCAGTCAGTTCAGTTCAGCTGCTCAGTCATGTCTGACTCTTTGCAACCCCATGGATTGCAGCACGCCAGGCTTCCCTGTCCATCACCAACTCCTGGAGCTTGCTCAAACTCATGTCCATTATGTTGGTGAGGCCATCCAACCATCTCATCCTCTGTCGTCCCCTTCTCCTCCCGCCTTCAGTCTTTCCTGGCATCAGGGTCTTTTCAAATGAGTCAGTTCTTCGCATCAGGTGGCCCAAATATTGGAGTTTCAGCTTCAGCATCAGTCCTTCTAATGAATATTCAGGACTGATTTCCTTTAGGATGGACTGGCTGGATTTCCTTGCTGTCCAAGGGACTCTCAAGAGTCTTGTCCAACACCACAGTTCAAATGCATCAGTTCTTCGGTGCTCAGCTTTCTTTATAGTCCAACTCTCACATCCATACATGACTACTGGAAAAACCATAGCTTTGACTAGACAGACCTTTGGCGGCAAAGAATTGTCTCTGCGTTTTAATAAGCTGTCTAGGTTGGCCATAGCTTTTCTTCCGAGGAGTAGGCGTCTTTTAATTTCATGGCTGCAGTTACCATCTGCAGTGATTTTGGAGGCACCCCCCCAAATTTTTCTCCTTAGAGTTTTACAAAATGCTCTTGCTTCTCTCTGACTGGCCAGGGAGAGGCTCGTGATCAGGAACCAGGCCTGCTTTCTCCTGCTGCCTCCTGCAAGTGGTGTGATACACGCTCAGCACGCACCCACTGAAGAAGACAATGGATGCATGGCTACTGAGCTGTCATTGCGAGGGTGCCAATTGTACTTCTGGTTCCTATTTGCATTACAGCATAGACCGTCTCCTTTGAACCTGGAAAATCTTTGGTCCCAGGCGGCAGATTGCAGCATTACTATGCAGAGGAACAGCCACGGTTCCCTCATTTCAACCAGGCTTTATTGAGTGCTTGCCACAGTCACTCCCACCACTTGGCGTGTTCACGTGGCATGGACCACAGTGACACAATCACTTACTCATTCAACAGTCACCCAGTGGCTCCTAATGCCGAGTGCCGGCAGGTCTGCGGTCGCCACCGCACGAGTACTGGGGCAGGTCTGCGTATGGCTTTGGGTCTGAGTTCAAATATCTGGGAACATGCACCAAAAAATGTTCCCAGGGAGAAGCAAGAAAGGGAGAGGAGAGAGGGCAGGACTCGCCCCGGGACACGGGTTTGAGCAAACGGAGGACATAGGCCGTGGAGACCGGATCCGGGAGGTGGGAGGGCCACAGGGAGCTGTCCAAGGAGCCAGAGTGGGGCGCTGCCTGCCTCCCGGAAGCACCCGTGGCTCGTGGAGCCCTGTTTCCTCCTGGGGTCTTGGAGGCAGATTTAATACTGCCACAGGCTATAACACGAAGAGTTGGCATCTGTGGGGGCACCCTGTCTGTGCTCACCCCCGAGGTGCCTGGTGGAGGCCAGGCTGACCAGCTACTCTCTGGCCACCAGGCGCTGTACCAGAAGTCCATGCAAGCGCTTGATCTGCTTCTCCAGGCCTTCATCTCTGAGAACGAGAGCATGGATGAGATCTGCTTCCTCCTGCAGGTGAGGGCTCCCAGTGCCCACCCCACCCCGGGGCCCACCCAGGGAACATCCCGCAGGTGGAGGGCCAGGAGGGCAGGTCAGCCAGTGTGCCCCACACATGTATCCAAGTGCTGGGGTGTTCGCCTCTTCCCTCAGAACAGTGCAGACCCTGCAAGGAGCAGGGAGGCCCAGTGCCCTTACCTCCAGGAGCTCCAGGGCAGGGAGGATCAGCCCCTGTGGGCTCTCCTGCAGCCTGGAGAGGCCGTCCCTCAAACACCATCCTCCCTCTGCTCCCCCTGCACAGCCTGGGGCCTAGGGGGACACCACTCGCCCCCAGAGCCTTGGGAGCACCGAGGGGCAGTCATGTGGCTTCACCCTAGGGTGCCGGGCTACTAGACAGGTAGGAAAGGGTAATATGCCTCATAGGCTGTGAGCCATCCCAGCCACGCCCCATGTGGGTGGGAGCTGGGCAGGAGGGTGGGCCTGCAGGCTGAGGTCCCTGGCTCTGGCCTCCACCCCAGCACACGGAGCCCTGGCTGAAGTCGAGCAAAAGCTATGAGCGGAAGCGGGTGGTACAGTCCATCTTCCTGCTTCTCAAGTATGTGGCAGACTACGTGAAGCTCAGCGTGAGTGCCCCGCCGGGCCCCCACACCACCTCCTGTCGACTCCCGCAGTCCCTGTCCGCTGAGCACAGGGATGCTTGGCGGGCGCTGGGGCCCAGACACCCTCCCACCAGGAGCCCAGTCCTGGGGTGGAGGTCGTGGTTCAAATAGAACAGGGACGACCTGGATTGAAAGGCTCCCCGTAAGCAAGACTGGCAGGAAAGAGGGGGAAGCCGGGGGCTACCTGGAGCCCTCAGGCAAGGCCCGACGGAGAGGGCAGTGTTTGAGGACCGGGCAGCCGATACAAGGACCAGCTGGAGGAGCACTTAGCTGAGAGCTCTCAGCTCCAGGACCAGTAGGGCAGGGGGAGCCAAGACACAAAGACCTGGAGGGAAGGGGACGGGCCCTGGTGTAGTCACCCCACCCTCAGCCAAGGCCCCAAGCTGCTGAAATACAACAGTAAACAGAAAAACATCCCAAAGCAGCCAGAAGGAAAGAGTGCACACACAGAGGCGTGCACACACACACACAGGGAAGGAAGGACAGGAAGTCCACTAACTTCCTGTCAGAAGCAACGAGGAAACAGGGGTCCTGAAGGTGAACAAGGGCCCCTCTGCAGACGTGGCGCCAGCACCCAACCCGCAAGACGCTGAGCACAGGAACCGGCTGAGAGCTGCAGGGCTGGGAGGGACGGTGGAGGCCGGGCGGCTGCTCACTGCACACCTCCCCCAGGAGGAGGCCATGCCCTCGGGGCTGGGCCGCCAGGTGGGCCTGCTGCTGCTGCTGTGGCGGGACAGGGACCAGCTCACCCAGAGCCACTCCCACCAGTGCGTCTACCTCTTCCTGCAGCTTCTGATCCAGCAGAAGGGTGAGCCATGGGGCCAGGGGAGGCCTCCCTGGTGGTATGGGGGGAGGGTGTCGTCTCCCAGGCTGCAGGAGGCAGGCCTCCTGACCCAGTGTCCCACCGCAGGGAGCACGGCAGAGTTCATGCATCTGAATAAAATGAAGAACTTTGAAACAAAGGCTCACAAAGATTCAGAGCTGAAGTTCTACAGTTTGGTGAAGGTGAGGGCTGGGAAGGCTGGAGGGTGCTGGCAGCTGGCCCGGGGCTCCTGCAGAGCCCTGGACTGCCCAAGAGCACAGGGTCAGCCTGCCCATTTCACAGATGGGGCCAGGGGAGGGACTCTGCAATCTGGGCAGGGGTCAGGTTAGCAAGCACCCAGTCCCCAGAGCTCTTACCAGGGAAGTACCCCGTCTTTCTTCCCCTTAGAACTCCGCCCCCGCCCCGCTCACCCAACTGTGACGGGGCCCCTTAGGAGACGCAGAGTCTGTGGTCTCACAGACATTTACAGAACCTCCCTTCCCAGCATCCTCTCCTTCTGGCCCCCCGTGGCCCCCCACTAGGGTGACAGCTGGCCTTAGCACCCCCATCCCTGATTAGGGCAAGCGGGATGGCTGGTCTCCCTTCTCTCGCCCCCTCTGCCCCCCGATCCCCACCCAGATCACGTCCTCGGGCTCAGCTCTCCCTTTGAGTTGGACTGAGATTCTAGGGCTTGGGTTTGAGTCCAAGCTGTGCGCCACTGGTTGAGTGCTCTGGTGGGTCGTCGAACTTTCTGTGCCCGTTGTCCCACCTTCTGAGGGAGCCTCACCGAGCCCGGAATCCAGCCGCTCTCAGCACAGGCTGGGACGGGAGCATGGATGTCCCTGAGGACCCTCCCCAGAGGCTCACAACCGAGAAGCCCATCCCTCTAGTGGGTTCCCCAGAGGCGGGGCCGGGGCAAGAGTCCCAGTGCCCTTGACCGAGGAGTGGGGAGGGCTGAGCAGGGCGTGGTCTCAGCCCGGCCCTGGGGGAGGCACCAGAGTCAGCCCCCACCTCTATCCCAGGCTAGGGGTCGAGCACAGCTGCTCGCTCTCCGACTCTGCAGAGCAGTTTCCCAGAGAAGGAGCAGCTGTGAGCCTGCAGTGGCCACATTTCTGGCTACTGAGCGGCGGTCCACGGCCTGTGGAGGCCAGCCGGGCCGGCACCGACAGCCTGCTGGGGGTAGGGGTTCAAGTGGGGCCCTCCTGGGGTCTCTGCAGTCTGTGCAGCTGGTGCTCACTCTGTCCCTGGGTAAGAGCACAGCCCAGCTTTGTCTCCGAGCACACACTGGGACGGCCGGGATGGTGGCTGACCGGGGGAGGACCCCTCGGCCCTTCAGCCCGGCCCCTCTGCTGCAGACCTTGGCCGAGCACCTCACGGTGGCGCAGCACACGCAGCTCGTGCTCACGCTCCTGCAAGGGCTGTGCAGCCACGACTCCCTCAACAGCCACCTGGCCTCGGAGCTGCTCCTGACCATCATGGAGGACCGCAGCATCAAGCCAGAGCAGGTGGGCCACCAGGCGGGGGCCGTGCGCACCCCAGGCCTCTTCACTGAGGCCGCCTGGGCCCTGGAAGCAGGAAGTCCTGAGGCTGCTCTTGGCCATCAGCTCTGGTCGGCACGGCTGAGCTTCAGCCAGGCCCAGGGGTTCCCACCTGGCTGGACTCCTCAAGGTCCCAGGCCCCTGCCACAGGCAATCAGAGAGGCACCCTGTCTCTGTCACAGTCTTGTCCAGCAAGAAAGAGAGAAAGGGGCCCCACCCCTGCCAAGATTTTAACTGCCCTGGTCTGACTCGGCCAACCTAGTCCACAGCCCACTCGGAAAGTCACCTTCCGCAGCGAAGGCCAGGCCCACTGGCCCCTTGAGCTGATGTCCATTTTCACACGAGCCTGCAGCAATGGCGGGCTCAGCCCAGCTGGGGGCATCCCCCTTGGGGCCTGTACACGTCCAGATACCCCACTGGCTGCAGGCGGGGATGCCCTCCTGGAGGAGACCAGGCATGGGGGCTGCTCCGAGGCTCTCGTGGCCCACCCTCCCTGCACAGGTGGCCGAGATCCTGCAGGAGCTGTTTCAGGAGCTGCCCTACATCGTCTTCACGAGCATCCTGCAGACCACGATGAAGGCCGTGACGGTGCTGGGCACGCAGCACACGCAGCAGACCGTCGAAGTGATGCTGTCCCTGTGCCCTCCCTCAGAGAGGTAGGTCACTTGCGCCCACAGCCCAAAGGTGAACATCTGTCCATCTCCGTGGTCCACCCTCCAGTCCAAAGACACATCCCGAACTGACTCGGTTCCTGGGAAGGCAGAACTGCCCACGCACTTCAGCCTGACCTCACCCACTGCCTAGACTCCAGAGCCAGGGCGGCCAGGGGTCTCTGAAGATGCGCCACGCTGAGGGGCTAAGGCAGAGTGTCCCAAGAGGGGCCCCATGGCATGGATGCATCCCTTCAGGCTCAGAGAGCTCCCAGGAACCAACCTGCAGAGGGCGGGGAGGTCAGCTGGGGAACGTGACAGCACTAACGAGCCCCCAGCAGCTCCTGCCACTGCCCAGCCCGGAGCACACCATGTCCCAGCCGCCCCCTGGGCTAATGTGGGGTTTCCAGGAGCCATACCGTGAGGGCCATAGCGTCATGTTAGAAACACAGCCTCCGGCCAGCCCCAGGGTAGCTGAGTCGGCAGTGGGATTCTAACCTGATTTGAGTGGTGTGTGAACTCTGAGGTCCAGGGTGCTGGAGGTCACAGTGCCTCCTGAAGTATCTCGGGGAGCAGCAGCCTGCTGTGGGGTCAGCTGTGCCCCTGACATGCACCCCAGGGCTCACCTGTCCCCCAGGCTGCTAAGGGGTGCACCCTGCTGGGTATGAGCCCCACTTTACAAGTGAGGGGACAGGCAAGAGAAAGACAAGGTTTGCTCACATCCCGGGCAATGGGATACGAGGCGGGGTTGAGTGTGAATACTGGGGAGAGCCAGCCCAGACAGAACTTCAAGCAGGGCCCCCCCCCACCATGGGTCACCGGAAGATAGCTGCTGGACGCCCCCAGTCTAGGGGCTTCCCTGATCCTGCAGAGCCTGGCTACCTCCACTGCCCTGCTACCCTGGGGTCGTGTCCCAGTGGCCCCTCACCCAGAGTGGCCAGCCAGCTGGCGGGACTGATCCCTGCCTCCCCAGGCAGGTCATGCCCCTGTGGAAGGCCCTGGCCACCAACAGCCGGCTGGCCCGCAAGGTCATCACGCTGCTCTACATGAAGCTGAAGCTGCGGCCCCCCCGAGAGCTCATCAAGGTCCCGGTGCAGGCCGAGCTTGTTTCCCTGCTGGTGAGCCCTTCCCCTGCACCCCAACCCCTGCAATGGAGTCTGACATTCAGGGGCCTTGGGGAGGCCAGGGTGGTCTGGCAGAGGGTTTCCCCGGATGCTGAGTCCCAGGGTGGGGCCAGCTCGAGGCTGGCACCAGACCCTCCTCAGGGACCAAGGGCAGTGCCTGTCCTGCTGCAGGCCCTGGGCACCATTTATGAACTCCTCTACATACATGAGTACAAGGCCACGGTGCGCTGGGCCTTCGCAGGGATCCTCCTGGGCCTTCTCACCCAGCTCCACTACCTGTTTGAGCTGGATGTGGTGGAGGGCATGTCCGACTACCAGGAGGAGGCCTTGGAGGCCAAGGCCCTCAGCCCCTGCAGGTGAGATGCAAGACTCAGCCTCTGGGTCCAGCCCTCTCTCAGGACCCCAACCCACACCTTCTTTCTGGCTCCTTCCACTCACCCCTAGAAGCCCTGTGGGCAAAAGGACCGGGGCTAAGGGCTGGGCACCCACCCAAAAAGGATGAGCTCTGGTCCCACCTGGGGGTCCAGGGTGGGGAGCAGGGGACTGAGCAGCAGACCGCGACCAGAAGGGCGATTCCTGCAGGAGGGGCGTGTGGAAGGAGGCCGCTCACCCCACCCAATTGGGAGAGCACAGGTTATGCTGGAGAAGTGGGCCCTTGCCCTCTTTCACCCCATCTCAAGACCCGTCTTGCCCCTAGGACATGCCTGGAGGCCCTAAAGGGTCTCTTCTGGACCACCAATTACTGGGAAGTGTTCGCCCACCTCAAGCTGCTAAGGGGCTGGGAGCTCTTTGAGCACCTGGAAACCTATACCGAAGGGGTGACCCTCCTGGCCAGGTAAGCTCCAAGCCTGGGAGGGGCCTGCCCCAGACCGCACCCCCTGATGGACCCCCACCCCCACCCCCCGAAACTCCTTATTGGGACCCTGCACTCCAGACTGAGTCACCTGGGCCATCTCCCTGAGTAAGGAAGGTCTGTTGGGGTAGAGGGGTCCCCTTGGCCAAGGAGGGAGACTTCATGTCCCCTTGTCTGCCTCCTCCATCTCACAGGGCCATGGCCCACTACGACTGTGAGGTCAAAGCGGTCTTGGGGCAGGCGGTCATTTTCCTGAAGAGCCCTGAAGAACGGGACAACATCGTAGCCATCCTCATCATCACAGAGGTCAGCCCCTTTTGGCCACGCCTCACCTCGGCCCCTCACCAGTGCCCTCTGGCCCTCAGGACAGAGGATGGACTTCCATCCCTACCCCTGAAACACAGGCCCCATAGCTTCCGCCTCCCACGTCAGGTCTACTTGCTGCCTGGAAGTGCGGCTGTGCCTCTAGCCCCGCTGCCTCATGCCAGGCTACGGGCCCATCTCCCCTGGCAGCTGTAAGTAACTGGAGACCTGACTGTGCCGCCCCTGCCTAGTTTCTCAGTGGCCAGGAGCTCACCCAGTACATGTCTCGGAGAACCATAGACAGCTTCCTGAACCTGGGCCTCAACAACCCCAACCCGCTGGTGAGGGCCATGAGCCTAAAGGGCCTCAGCAGCAGCCTCATGCAACCTCAGAAGGTGAGGAGGGAGCAGGGAGGAGGCTTCAGGGAGGAGGGGGGCGCGGTGGAAAAGAGCCTCCGCAGCAGGTCACCTCGGAAGGGGTGGATGAGGAAGGCACGGCAGGCCGGGGCTGGGCGGGGCATACGGGGAGGGCTGGGGACACCCTGCTGCACTGGGCAGCGCCGCGGGTCCTAGACTTTCTGGACCGCAAGGGGCTCAGCGACTTTGAGGTCCAAGACCCCGGCCTCCTTTCCAGGTAGACATCCCTAACCAGAGGCACTCCTGCCAGGTCGTCCATCCATACTCCACCCAGACACCGAGAGCTCACACCTGCCTCTATGGGGACGCCCTTCCCTCTCCTGCCCTGTGGGCCTCCAGGCACACGTCCTCCTCCAAGACCCCGGCTGGGGCCTGGGGCCGGGTCTCCACTGGGCGCGAAGGGGGTCCAGGAGTGCGGAGGAGAGGTGGCCTCAGCGGGGGACTTGGCCTGGGGAGGTAGCACCGGTGGAGAGGCGGAGAAGGGCATTGCGTAGGCCGCAGAGCGGGCCAGCGGGTGGCCGCGTCTCTCGGCAGGTGGTCCTGCTCCGGAACCAGTTGACCGGGCTGCTGGACAGCTTCCTGAAACCCCAGCCCCAGGACCTGCTGGGCCTGATGGAGATCCTGGGTGACGTCCTGCACCACCTGGGTGCCCAGGGAATCGGCGCCGTCAGCGTCAAGATGGCTCAGCACCTGCTGCCGCTGTTTGAAGCCGTGAGGAACCCCGTGCCCAAGCCTGCCAATCAGAACAGCCAGAGCCGCCACACCTCACGCCCACCCCACCCCTGCCAATCAGAGCAGCCACAGCAGTGAACACCCTCCAATCAGAGCAGCCAGGGCGGCTAACTCCTGCCAATCAGAGCAGCCAGAGAGGTTAACCCCCTCCAATCAGAGCAGCCGAAGCTGCTGCTCCTGGCGTCGTGGATAACGTCCACAGGTGGAGCCCAGCGGGAACCTGGCCCAGGGCTGGACGGTTCTGTGAGGCCTTGAGGCCTCCGCATTCCTCACCCAGAAGTGGCGGTGGGCTGGGAGCAGAGGGCAGGGCCCGCCTAGGTTCACACGTAGAGAATGAGTGGGGGCAGGGTAAATGGTTTCAGGGGTTCTGAATAAAGGAGGGGCTTAAGAGTGGTGAGGCTTGAACTGAGGCAGGGCCGCTGGGCCACCAGAAGGACCTCAGGGATTGCGGGCACAGTCCTCAGGGACTGTGTGTGTGTGGGGGGAGGGGGGGTGGGTAGGCAGACTGTGCCACCCTTCACGCTGTGTCTAGGAGATCTCTGGGACTGCTGTCCCAAGGTGGTCTGATGAAGCTGGAGGAACTGGGGCGCAGAGTAGGATAGTGGGGTTCAGCACTCAGTGTGACCCAAGAACAAAGGCGCTGTTGTCAGCCCCTTGCCATAAAAGGGGCAACTGAGTCATGCACGGAAGAAGCCTTGCTGAGGGTCACAGAGCTAGCGGGTGACAGAGCCGGCTCCGGGGTCTGTGCTCTAACCCCCGTCCCAGTCTCCCTGGGAGTTGGAGGTGTGGTTGCTGGCAGCCCGAGGCCCCCAGAGAAATAGCACAGGAGAAACACCGGCGTAAGAGGCCAACCCAGCAGAAGGTGGCAGCTATGGGAGGGGGCAGCAGGAGCGGGCAGCCAGGAGAGAGGGCAGCCAGCCATTGTGACCCGTGCTGGGGCAGCCTGGGCAGCAGGGCCGGGGGGTGGAGGGAGGGGTTCGGCTCACCCTGTGCTGAAGAGAGCAGGCGTGATGGCACCCACTGGCCACTGCCATCGCTGGGCTGGAACGGAAGGTGAGAGGTGGGTGGCAGCAGGCAGGGCGAGTGGCCTGGTGGGGCTGGGGCTGCAGTGGGGCCTCGGGCGCCAGCAGATTGCCTGGCTGAAGGGAAGACCTGCCCGTCTCTGGCAGGAGCAGGAGGGCGTGCGTGGCGGAGCCATCTTCCTATACGGAGATGTCATCTACAGCGGTGGCAAGAAGTTCCGGCAGGCGCTCAAGAGCCATGCCTTCCAGGCCCTGGTGCCCCTGCTCTTCCACCTGGCCGACACCTGCCCTGAGGTGGTCACGGTGAGTGGTCTGGCGTGCCTGTCTTCGTCAGCTTGGGTGGCGGTTGTAAGCCACCACCGGCGTTGTCACTGAGATCCAGAGCCTGGAAGGCCAGCGCCCTTAGGCTGCTCTCCATGGTGTGTGGATGGCCATCCTCTCCCTGTGGCCTCACGTGCTGGTCCCTCCTGGGTGCCTGTGTCCTGATCGCCCCTCCTTATCAGGACACCAGTCACACTGGGTCAAGGCGGCTCTCAGACCTCGCCTTAACTCAGTCACCTCCCTAAGGACCTTTTCTCCAAATACATTCATACCCTAAAGTCCTGGGGTTTAGGACTTCAACACATGGATCTTGGTGACACAATTCTGCCCATCACGGGGACACAAGGACTCTCTAAAGGAGTCGCGAGACCAAGGTCCACGGCTGGTGGGGGCGGGTGAGTAAACGGCCAACACGCTTTCCTTGGATGCCTAGCCCCTGAACTGGGAGACGCACTCAGGGTTGGGAAGGAGGCCTGGGTGGCCAAGGCACCGCTGGAACCCTCCCGTGAATGACAGCAGGACACCCGCGGGTCTCGGGGAGTGAAGACTGCCGCGGGGCCCCACTTCCTGCCATGGTGCAGCTCCCCTGAGGTACAGCTGGGAGGCGGTGCCTGCTGGGCCCGGGAGGGCACAGTGCGGAGGTGGTGACCTGTCTCTGGGCACCCACAGAAGACAAAGTTAACCTTCCTGCGCTGCGCCATCCTGCTGAAGTGGGAATTCCGGAAGGAGCTGTTCAGCAAGTTGGCCTGGGGTCATGGCCCAGGCGCTGAGAATGACATCTTTATCTACATGGTGAGATGCTGCCCCCCCCGGGGCAGTGGCAAGGAGGCAAGGGAGGTGGAGACAGGCTGGGTGCAGACAGGGTCCCCTGAGGGGTTCCCAGAGTGGGCGGGGCAGATGCCAGCACTCCCTCAGGTGCCCTCACCTCGGTCCTGTGGATGTTTATTAAATGCCGGCTCCATGTTGGGTTGGAGGCTTCAGCCTCTGGGAGGACGCTGTTGCCTCTCTGCCGTGGCACTCACAGCCTCCAGGGTGGGCCACGCAGGAGACCACACCCCTGCCACGGGTCTGGACCAGGTGGCCCTGCCGGCAGCAGCCCCACACTGCTGTGGAGGGGCCCTGGGGGACATGGCGGCCCCTGACGTCCCAGTGTGGACGTCGGGCAGGCCCTATAGGTCCCAGCACCAGCAGTGGGCCAGACCCCCACCCCGTGCGGAGGAGATGTGTGCGGAGGTGGACATGGATGGGCTGGGGAGAGCAAGAGACACCGCGGCTCCACAGCTCTGTATTCCGGGCCTGAGGCGATCCCTGCCCCGGCCGTGGCAGCTGCAGGCTCCAGGCGTAGACAGGCCCCTGCTCCCTGGCACGGAGGAACAGCAGGACACCAGATCCCCGCGCATGCCCCTCTGAACAGAGGAGACCCGCAGACCGCCCGCATCCTGTGGGCTCACCCTGTGGAGCCCAGAGTGCTCCCAGAAGGGGCAGAGGCCACTTCTGGGAGACATCTGGACCGTAGAAGGGAGGGGCTACTGGGAAGCAAGGTCCCATTGGAGATGGGCCTGAGAAGGGCGGTCCGGCAGAGCCTAGCCCTGCCAGGGGTCCAGATTGCCTGCCCTGGACCCAGCCTGGGGTCACGGCCCTCCCCGTTCCAGGCTTGGAAGGCAGGGCCAGGGAGCGCGAGGGCCACCGCCCATCGCCCACCCATCTCCTTCCCCACCACCCCAGGTAGAGAGCAACTTCAGCAGCTACCACCAGTTTCTGATGCAGGCGCTGGCGTACCTGGACAGCCCGAACAGGCGCCTGAAGCTCACGGCCATGAAGTTCATCGGTAGGTGTGGCCATCACCCGATCCACGTGAAGCTACACTCCTGGGCCCTGAGGTCCATTTGATCTGCCAGCTGGGCACCTGCCCCTGTCCTGGCCTGCCTCCCTCAGTGGCCCTCACCTTCCCCCCTGCAGGGGGCATCCTGCAGGACTACTTCACCGATCTCTGCTTCTACCTGAAGAAGGGCGACGTGAAGACCCTCAAGAAGTGTAAGCACAGGGCCACCCTGAGCCGCATGGGAACTCCCCTGATGCTGGAACGGCCTCAGCCCCTCCCCAGGGTGGGCCGTCATTTTCCCCTTGAGAACTGATTTCAGGACAGGCCATGACCTACCTCACACACACAGCCCACGTGGGCCCTGGGGACAGGCCGTGACCCCCCCATACCGCTCTGATGGAGCCCCCGGAAGGGCAGTGTCTTCAAAGACCGGATTCCCAGGGCAGGTCCTGTCCCCTCCCTCTGCGCCTCCCCTCTGCACCACGGCCGGCTGCGCCGCGACTGGAGGACCCTTGGGTCTCTGCTGCAGACTTCGAGATGCTCAAGGAGGACCCGGACTCCGTGAGCCGTAAATTCTACAAGCACTTCTCCGAAGACGTCACTGAACTGTCCCAGTATGTGATGATCTTCTGAGTCAGTCTGGGGCTGCCAATGTTTGCAGTTGGTTTTGTTGTGTTGTGTTTTTTTGGTTCTGTATTAAATATGAGGTGTTTCTTCTGGCCTCCCTGGGCTCTTCCTACCCTGAGCCCTCCTGATGCCCCCTCCTCAGCCAGAGCCCGGCAGCCTCCCCTCCAGACCCAAATGCTGACTGGCCCTGGATGTGAAGGGCCGGCAACACAGGGTCCTCAATATCTCGGCTGGGCGTCTCCTTTGGCTGTGTGAGCCAGGCACTCCCCCGAGGGCACTGGGCCTGGAGCCTCGGGGGTCACCTTGGCACCCCCTCCTCACCCCTCCCCGGCCTTTCCAGATCCCATGATGCTGCCTCCCAACTGCTAGAATCTTCCACGTGCCTCACTCTGGTCCAGGCCCTGAGCTCCCCCCTTCCTGTGCCGACCCCCTACTAAATGAGCATCCCACCCCTGCCCATCTTCCCCTCAGGAACCTGTTTAACTCTGAAGTGTGACCCTGGGACCTTTGGCAATTTGTTTCCCACCTTCCACTGCCTTTCGGCCGAGGCCTTCCCCCTGCCTCTGCAGAGTCTAGGGGCCCTGCCCAGCCTTGTACAGGGTGGCCATCCTTCCCAGTCCAGATTTTACCCCTTCCCCTTCGAGGTCTTCCCTCCTGCCAGGGCCCAGGTGGGGGCCTCTGGCTGAGCCCAGCGAGGACCCTGAGCGTCAGCAGCTGGGGGGAGGTGGTGTGGAGCCGCAGGAGCCAAGGGCAGAGCGTGTCTACAGAGCGAAGGGGTGGGCAGTGCGGAGCGCTCCCAAGGCTGGGGGTAAGGAAGGCAGAAGGACGCAGGTCTTCCCAAGGTCACTTCAGGGTCAGCAGGTGGGACAGAAGATAAAGGGAGAGAGTCCAGCCTCCATGGTGCGCAGACTAGATGCTCTGAAGACACCTCCCACCAAAATACAACCGGATCTTGGATAAGTTACAATAACTGTACTTTTTAATACATGGCTGCCTCTCAGAATCAGTGGTGTGAACAAGTGGAGAGCAGTCTGACCCTTGGATGACTAGAATACACATATCTGACAACCCAGCAATTCCACTCCCGCATTGACAAAACAAAGAGATCCTTGTACAAGTCCCAAAGTGCAGAGCGGGGCTTGTGATGGGGGACATTGGAGACGTGGACGGACAGACCACATCCATCTCCCTTGGATGTGACAATAAGTTTTTAGATAGAACACAAAAGTACAATCCATGGAGGAAAAAATGATGCTGATTTTTTTAATTAAAAATATTTTTTTAAATTAAAAAATGCTGCTTTACAAAAGATACTGTTGAAAGATCGAAGAGACCAGTCAGAGACTGGAAGAAAATACTGGCAAAACACGTATCTGATAAAGGATGTCTAAAACATAAGGAGGAACTGAAACTCAGCAATGAGAAAATCAACACTTCTGTGTCCCTCTCGTGTGATGGTTGTGAGGGTCTCAGTCCAGACCTCACCCCAGTCTCACTTGGCTGTGAGAGTCATATGTTGTTGAAACTCATCAAATGCTTAAAATGGGTGATGCTTATTATATATACATTATATCTCAATAAAGTTGGATAAAAATATAAAATTCAAGAACGCACATCACAGTTTCTACGCACAGAGAATGTTGTTATGTATAGCTTCATATAATCTGTGATACACATTCAGCAGTATTTTTTATTAAAAGAAACCATGTCAAGAAAAAAAAAAAAGAGAAATAGCAGATCAGATGCACACATAGCAACCCAGATGGATCTTTGAGGAAAAAAAAAGCATAGTGGAAAAAAAGTGAAAAACAAAATTGAGATATATAGCAATATAAATAAATTTAAAATATGTACCTTTTATTACTGTGGTTATAGAAGATGTTCACATTACAGGAAGCTTGCGAAGGGTATAAGGAACCTCTATACTATCTCGGCAACTCTCCTATAAGCTTATTTCAGAATAAAAAGGTTTTAGAAAACACTTTCTTTTTTTTCTCCCTAAGAGCACTTACAAACAAAAAAGGCACATTAACTAAATTAGAGTAGTTGCTTATAGGTTGGTGGGAGGATTATGGGGGTAAAGAAGAATAAATAAACATGTTAATAAGCCAGAGTGGGACTTGCGTGGGCAGTGGTGATAACGTGCCAGACCTTAATCCTCCGTGGAAAGAAGAGTTTACCATCAGCAGATTGAGGGGCTTAGGAAAACACTCCAGGAGGAAGGAATGAAACCTAAAATACCCTGGTGCCATAGGGTGATTTATAATAAGAAACACACATGTGGTCTTCTTCCCTCTTCTGGCACAGAGTGCCCCAAACCCCTGCAAGGTCATAAGTGATGAGGTTGAAAGAGTCTTTCTGCATGTCAGAGGTAGTTTCTGGACCCACCAGAGGAGAGGGCTGGCTGCCAGGAGAGTCAACCTTGGGACCAGAGGGAACTGTGAACCTACCCCGGCTCTGGGGAGGGGAGAGGGGCTGGAGGTGGCATCTACGGCCAGAGGCCAGGGCTTTAATCAATCCTGTCTCTGTGATGAAGCCTCCATACAGCCCAAAGGCAGGGATTTGGAGAACACGTGATGATGGAGAAGAGAGACGGCGGGAGCTCTAGCCCTTTCCCCACGCTTTCCCTGTGCATTCTCCATCGGGCTATTCCCGAACCTTGTCCTGTTACCATAACCAGTGATGCAGCGAGTACAATGCTGCTCTGAGCTCTGCAAGCAGCTCTGGCATATCCACCGAACCCAGGTGGGGGGCCTGGGAGCCCTGAGTCGCAGCTGTTGCTGAGAGGCACACCTGGACTTGAGGCTGGTGTCTGAAGCATGTGTGAAGGGAGTAGCCATGTGGGCTGAGGCCTTAACCTGTGGCACCTGATGCTGCCGCAGAGCGAGGGTCAGAGCTGAGCTGAACTGGAGGACAGCCAGCTGATGCGTAGAGCACGGCCTGTTGGTGGTGTGGGAGAGACCCCTCATGCACACCCATGAATCGGAATTGGTGCGGAATCCAGTTAAGTGGTGAGCCAAGAGACTGTTATACACATAAGTAAATATAACCAAATGCTGTCTGTTTTAAAAAAAATAATGCCATGCCTGTGTGCTTAGTCGTGTCTGACCCTTTGGACTGTAGCCCGCCAGGCTCCTCTGTCCATGGGGCTTTCCAGGCAAGAATACTGAAGCTGGCTGCCATTTCCTTCTCCAGGGGATCTCCCTGACCCAGGGATCAAACCCACATCTCCTGTGTCTCCTGCGTTGCAGGCGGATTCTTTACCTGCTGGGCCATCAGGGAAGCCACAAAAAGATAATAATATCTAATTAAAGGCAGTAGAAAAATACAGAATGAAAATAATAGAAAATATTACCATGTAAGCCCCAAGAAAGTAAGTGTTCCAAGGTCCTTGTGTTGTATGAAAGGGGGGTTAATAAATTGATAAATTTTGGTCCTTAAGTCAAATAACTGGTTATATTTCAACATCTGAAAGGTAAGCTGAAAGGAAATAGAATCTGTATAGTTTACCAACAAATAAAAGATAAAAGTGGACTAAAAATAAATGTGTTAAATGTAACCACTCCAAAAATCAAGAAAGAGTGTGGTTTTTTGTTTTTTTTTTAAGTAGAGTGAAAACAGGACAAATATAGAACACTAAAGAAGATGGGGAAACAAGTCGAAAGATGTTGGTAATTATAAAAAATATGATTAAAACACAAAGCCCAGAGTCTGTTCTTTATAACCAAAAGACAAAAGAAAAGAAAGAAGGCACAGTTCAAACAACTGGGCACTACAAATGGGACCCAACTAGACTCCTCAGAAATCAAAAAGGTGAGAACAAGATGAGCAATTCCCTTCTAATACATTTGAAACCGTAGTTGGAATAGGTGGATTTCTAAAAATATACAGCATGCTGAAAGTGACTAAGGAAGAACTAGAAAGCCTGACTAGTTCTATAATTTAATGCTGATGAGCAGGACTAGTTAAGGGGAGATGGGGAAGAGTCGCGTGAGCCAGGGAGGCAGATTCCTGGAGACGGAGGTGGAGAGGGAGTCAGGGTGGCTGTGGGTCCTGGCTGGAGGAGGAGCGAGGAAGCGAGGTCGCCCTCCTGCCTAAGACCCCTGTCAGGGCCAGGCCGGGGTCCAGGCGAGATGGACCTCCCTTTGTGCCCCGGGCCAGTGCTGTGTTGAGGGCACAGCAGCTGCAGCTAAGACCAGTCAGACCACTGACTCATTCCTGCAACTCCGGGCAAGTTGCCCAGACTCCCTGCAGGCCAGTCTCCTCTTCTGCAAAGGGGGATGTTAGTAACAGCACCGGATGCCTGCCGTCCACCCTCTGTCCCGACAGGGAGTCTTGTGAAGGCTCAGGTCCTCACTGAGGGCTACTTCAGGGAGCCCTGTACCCATGCGACAGTCCCTGCAGGCCTGGGGCGCACGGCGGGGGCAGTGTCGATGGGCCACAGAGAACACTGGAGCAATTTGCCCGGACTGAGCCCACCTCAGCCTCGACAGTCCGGAGTGGCCCCTGCCCTGGGCGTGGGCTTCCAGTCTGCAGCCTGGCCCCCGCCTCGGACTGTTCTGCCCACTCCGCTTACTGTGCTGTCCCTCTCCCCAGCGCACACCTGGAGGCAGGTAGAGGTGGCCTGTGCAGCCTCCCTGTGTGCTCTGGGGGGCCTGCTCCCCCAGGTTCTCTCAGTATCCCAGCTGTTGGGAGAGCAGGCCTGCTCTGAGGGGGACCAGACCCCCAGGCCAAAGCCTGATGACTCTGGGGACACTCAGGACCGGGGAGGGGCAAGGACGGGGAACTCCAGCCAGACTGGGGCCAGAAGAGTCTCTCTCTTCCCAAGGGGTGACACCCCATCAGCAGCCTCTGAGCCTGTGTTCAGAAGGCCCACCTGGGTGCCCAGCTACCCACCCCGCCCACCTGCAGGCTCAGCCTGTCCCCTCCCCGGGAGGATCACGTCCCTCTTCTGGTTGCCTGCGCTGCTCTCAGGGTCCCACCCTCTCCTTCTAAGAATCAGCACCCAGCCCCATCCCGTCCCTCCCCTTCCCTGCCCTGCACCCCTGCCCACCCTCCTCCAGCCTGGAGCTGGCCTTTAGCAGGGACCGGGGTGGAGTCTGTCAATCCCTTCCTCACTAGGGGCTGGGGGCTTCTGAGCCTGGAAAGGATCTCAGGGGGTCTGGAAGGACACAGGAGCCAGGCAGGGCACGGGGCCGCAGACACAGAGAGCTAGTGAGTGGACAGGCCCCCGAGGCCAGGGGCAGCCCACCTGTCCTGGCACCTCGACCTCCAGGCCACCCCCACCTACCATCTGCCCCCCAAGGAACTCCGAGCGGCAGAGAGGGAGGGAGCCCATGGGGGCGCCGCCTTCTGCCTCTTTCCAACTCCCCTTCCGGGGTGGGGGTCCATATGGTGTTCCCAGGGAGCCATCTGAGCCCAGCAACACCTCCTCCGCCTTCCTAGGCCGACTACCACCCCCCACCCACCCCACCCCCTTGCCCAGCGCTGGCTCTCCCCATCCTGTCAGGGTGCCCACTGGCTGGGAGGCCAGGCTTGGGCTTGGGGTGCCGGACGTGGGGAGGAAGAGGCCCTGCCCTCCCGTCCCCCGGGCCTGGGGAGGGGCCTGGACTGGACTGTGCTGACGCTTGAGCGCGGGTTTCCAGACAGAGGAGTCTCAGGCTCCGTATTTCCAAACTCTGGGGCCAGCGCACTTCCATCAGGCAGCCGCGCCCAGCCTGGCAGGCTCCGGGCGTCTAGCCTGAGTGGACTGCCAGGTCCCCAGCCTGCACCCGGCCCCAGGCCCGACCACCCTCTGGGGCGGCTGTGGGGCAGCCCTGGGGCTGGCAGTCCTGGGGGCGAGGCTAGGGAGCCGCGCAGCTGGGCGCTGACGTGAGCAGAGCCGGCGGGCGCAGCTTCCGCCTCTGCCAAGGCCTTATTTGGAGATGCTTCCGCTCCAAGTAGGGCCGTGACTGGCACACTCAGAGCTATTCAGAGGCGCCCCTCCTCGCCTGGCTATTTTTAGGGCCTGAGAAAATAAGTCGGGGAGACCACTGCTCCCCGGGCCTGGAGAAGTGCCGAGCCAGAACGCTGGCCCCGGAAGGGGGTCTCGGCTGAGCCGCAGAGGAGACCGAGGACTCCGCAGGGGAGACCGAGGACTCCGCAGGAGGCCCCTCGGGGAGGGGCCTGCCCGAGGTCGAGGCCGCCTGCTCCGGCAGACCCACGGCCGGGAGCAGGGGCCACCATCGGCTTGCCCTGCCTGGGGAGTCTTACTGCCTTGGGCCCCTCTGCAGGCCTCTCTGAGCAGATCCGGGCAGGGGCATGGATGCTGCAGTGGGTAGGGGGGCAGCAGTGGGGGGGACATCCCAGAGGAGGTCCCACTGGGGCCAGAATCAGCCCACCGTCTCCCCGGGGGCTGCAGGGAGGGGACTGTGGAATCCCACTGGCAGGGGGACCGAGACCTCCCGGGCTACAGGCCGCCGGTGGCAGAAGCGGCACATGGGCGGGGCCTGTACCATCCCCCACCTCCCCTCAACCAGCACTGTACTCTGAGTTTCGGGGCGGCTCCAGGCAGAGCCTTGGTCCCCTCCCCAGGGCCTAGGGGTGGGGTTTTCTCAGAACAGGCCTTCACTCAAGATACCTGCTGGGGCCTGGGGAGTTCAGCTGGAGGCCCAGTCCCCCAGATTTTACCTCTGTCAGAAAGCGTGGATGGCCTGGTCACCTCCCAGGGAGGCAGGACAGCTGAGACAGGGGTGGGTGGCACTTTCTGGGCTTCTTAAGTGGCACCCCAGCTGCCCTGTCACCTCAGGGATCCACGTGGAGAAGGTTCAGGGAGGCGGCGGTTCTCCGGGCCCTCCCTTCCCGGAGGTTTCAAGAGGTCACCGTGAGCAGGTGGAGCAGGACTGGGAAGGACACTGTAAGCCAGTGGAAGGTTCTGGAACCAGCCCTGGAGTAGGAAGCACACAGGATTTGCGTGGGAAGCCTGAGGGTGGAGGGGTTGATCCTTCGTCTTGAATGAGACACAGAGGGGACAGTGGAGGCTAGGGGTGCTCCCCTGGTGGTTATGAGCAGCCCAGACAGTGATGGGGGAGAAGAGAACTGAGCGGGTCAGCCGCTGGGGGCAGGAGGCGTTCGCACTGCAGCATGAGGTTAGATCGCAGGGAGGACTTCCTGACAGCAAGTGTGTCTGTGCTGGACGGGGGCCAGGAAGCGCGGAGGGGGAGAGGCAGGTGGGAAGACTTCGCCAGAAAAAGCCTCTACCTGCCTGGAGGCGGGCCCACCCCAGGGAAGGGAGGGGGCCTTGTTGGATGTCCCTCTGTGCCTGCACTGTTGGGGCTGGTGACAGGAAAGGGAGTGAGCAGACGGAAGCCAGGTGAGGAGGAGCCGCCTCCCGTCTCAGGAGTGTGGGTGCTGGTGAAATGTCGGCTCCTGACGGCTCCACCCCCAGGTGACTCAGAGGCTCTAGTCACTGTCCTTATGCACCCCTCCTTCCACCTGTCAACCCATTCGCCCTCCAGATGCTCCCAGTCTGTGGGCGTGGGGGACAAGGTGACCCGGTGAGATTCTGCTTTTCAATCTCAGAAGCCCCACCATCAGCAACATAGATCATGGTGACTGCCATCTTAGGCATCACCAGCACCAAAATCACTCCCACCACCATCACTACCTCCATCTCCATCTCCAACTCCACCACCATCACCCTCTGCACCCTCCCCACCGTCACTACCCCCATCTCCAACTCCACCACCACCATCACTACCTCCATCTCCAATTTCATCACCACCACCATCACTACCTCCATCTCCATCTCCAGCTCCACCACCATCACCCTCTGCATCCTCCCCACCATCACTACCTCCATCTCCAATTTCATCACCACTACCGTCACTACCCCCATCTCCAACTCCACCACCACCATAACTACCTCCATCTCCATCTCCAACTTCACCACCATCACCATCATTACCTCCATCAATACTCCACCATCACAGTCATGACGTCCATATCCAGCTCCACCATCACCACCATCACTACCTCCATCTCCAACTCCACCACAACCATCACTACCTCCATCTCCAGCTCCATCCACAAAACTGTCACCACCACCCTGGGCTGCACACGTTCCTGCCCATCATAGTAACCACCACCATGCCCAGCCCCACCCCTCTCCCTTGGGCACGGTGGTGCTGCTGAAGGCAGGCGACGGGCAGCAGAGCAGATGTTCTCGGCTTCACGAGTGACAGATTACATGGCTGCCCTTGGGTAACCCACTCATAGGGGCAAAGATTCAGGACTTAGAGCCCGGAGAGTGGGGCTTAGATGCCCCCTCACGCTCACCACCCAGAGGGACTGGCGAGATCTCTTTGCCCCTGAGTCTCGGCGCTCTCCTGTGTAGATGTCCCCATCGGGGGCACAGCATTCTGAACAGCTGGGGGAGTACAGGGGCAGGCTGAAGGCTGCGGTGGTCCCTGCCCCAGCTCCGAGTACCTCACGCCCTCGGACCTGAAATGCTGCCCAGCACGGGGCTCACCCCAAGGTGGTGGATGGCAGACTCAGGCAGGGCCCTTGGGTTTTGGTGAGTCTTGTGGAACCCTTCCTGGGGGGCTTCTTGCAGTGAAAGCCAGGGAGCAGAGAGCAATTTCTGTGCCTGGTCACCATTCCAGGCGTCAAGAGCACTGAAGAGCTGTGAGCATGGGGCCCAGGCAGGATAATGTGTGGCCTCTCTTGGAAGACATGGCCTTTTTAGAAAGAAGGGCCAGGATTGAGGGGAAACTGGGGGAGTCTGGTCACAGGTTGATCCCGATTCTGGTTGCTCTGATCCCTGGCCCTGGTCACATGCTGACACTGACTTTCATTACACGTTGAGCCCTGACCTTGCTCGTATACTGAGCCCTGAGCCTGACCTCACACTCAGTCTTGACCCTGGTTGCACACCAAGCCCTGACACCAGTGGCTCACGCCGTCTGAGTCATTCCTCCTGTGTGCTTGGAGTGGGTGGCTTGGGCTCTATTCTGTCTTCAGTGCTTTTCCTTCAGTTTTTCCTTGGTGTATGGTTCTGGGCACAAACAGGACAGGGAAGATCAGGGAGCTGGCCGGAACTTGTGCTGGTCACTCCACGATGATGTTGGTGAGCCCTCTGCAGAACCCCAGGATTGCACACCCTGGCCCCATGCTCCGTGCCTCCTTCCCCGGGGGTGTTGCTGGGGTCCAGGACTTCCTCCACCTGGACACCCTGCTCCTAGGGTGTCTTGGGTGTCCGGCTTCCTTCCATAACAGCCGAAGATGAGGGAGGCAGCACGGGCTGCTGGGAGCCGGCATATTGCATATTGAGTGCAGCACTTTCCACAGCATCATCTTTCAGGATCTGGAATAGCTCAACTGGAATTCTATCACTGCCAGGAGCCAGCGTGAGGAGCTCCACCCATGACAAAGGTCATGAGGAAGAAGGCTTGGCATACGCAAAGCGGGATCGAGCCTCAGGAGTCCCCCTGGAAATTCTCAAGCATCTACCCCCAAAACCAGAGTCTGCCTACTTTCTGCTTTGTGCTTTCACCTACACCTCTGACTTTACGGGGGGCTGTCCCCCACTACCTCTCTCTGAAAAAAGACTTAGCTTACAGCTCCAGTTAATAATTCCTGGGTGTGACAGTGTTTCAACCTACAAACTCCTTTGGAAATGCTCTAGCCTGCCTGAATAGGTTTTTCCGGCCACATGTGATTGCTCAGAGCCTCCCAACTGTGAGAGGCAGGAGGTGTTCTAAACTGTCTAAATACAGATTCCTTTGAGCAGTTAAAAGATTGATTAGAAATTGTATTGGTGAAGGGTTTTTCACTTATTGGGCCAATGTTTGCTGCTAAGTCTCCATACCCCTTACCTACTGGTGTCCTTGGCAGTGTATTGATTGATATAATGGGTGTATAGAAATGCAAGTAGTAGCCTCAATGTTTGTAACCTTGGACCCTTGAGTTAATTCTTTTCTTGATTGAGCCCACCTCACCTTTGCCCTATAGGAATGCAGCTTTGTCCAGTGCTTTTTTGGAGGCTGGTGCCTGACTTTGGAATAATCACCTTTAGAGAAAGATAAGTTTCTTAAAATGTTAACAGGCCTCCTGGCCAGAAGATGATGTAATTCACCTGAACTTTTGCATATGATAAGTTTGAAAGCCTGGCTTCGATTAGGACCAGGAACTGCTGTCCTTGCATGACTCCACCTCTTCCCCCATTATCCTCTATGCACAACTTAAGGTATAAAAACTACTTTGGAAAATAAAGTGCGGGCCTTGTTCACCGAAACTTGGTCTCCCCATGTCGCTCTCTCTCTCAAATTCTGGCTGAGTCTCCATCTGGAGCGCAGAACCCGCCATGCTTGCTAATTTTGCCTGGGCTTCTAAGATCCGACCGGGGAGGCCTCAGTGTCTCCTCTCCTTCGGGAGAACGGAAGGACGCCTGTGGCCTACGTAAGTGGTGCAAACTTCTTGTCTTGAAGTTTTATTGGTCTCCCTCGTAAACCAAGCTACTCAGCCTCTTTGCTCCACTGAATTTTCCTACTGAGCTATCCTCATCCTATTACTCTTTATATCTTTGATAAAATATTTAAATAAATAGGTCGCCGACGCTGTCCCCGCTTCGAATACCCTGGATCAGCCGGGGCTGGTCCCCGGCAACGGGCCATGGTCCTCATCTGAATCCCCCTGGCCAGATGGGCTTGGAATTTGGGACTCTGGATTTGATCCAGTACGGTGCACATGTGAGGTTCCACCGAACACCCCAGGAGGAACATGCTAACGTGCATGTGTGCATTTAGAGGTTCAAATGAGCTATAACGAGCTTCATTTTGGGTCACATCTTGCTGGCCAATCTCACCCCACATTTTGGCTTTCTGGAGTGTTCAGAATTGGACTCGGGCTGTGTGCCCTGGGGAAGCAGTGGTTCCCAAGTGCCTGCTGTGCAAGGCTGGAGGGCTTGGCGCCTCTTGGCTGCCGCATGCCTCCCTCCCTCCCTGTTGTCCTCTCACACTGCGTCACAGTGGTCACTCAGCCCCTCCCAGGCAGGCAAGGTCCCCAGTCTCTCTCCATCCGTGGTCACTCACAGTGGGCAGCCCTCACCAAGCTCCTCCCCTTCCCCCTGCTGTTAAGACTATGGGGGAGGGGGTGGGGTCACAGGTGACCCATGCCCGGTGAGATGCCTACAAGCTGGGGAGAGGACGGGCAAGACTGCTACGGGAACCCTGCGCCAGGCAGCACCCACGGCTTTTTAGCTGGTTCTGACATTGCTTTCCTCTTGGATGACATCATTAGTGGCCCATAATCTCAGGGTGCTGGGGCCCCCAAATGCACGTCTCCTCTGTGGGCAGGCCTCTGCCTGCTGCCTCTCAGGGCCCAGGAGGTCTGCCTGGCTGGTAGAGGCCCTGAGGCTCGCCGGGGTGGGGCGCACAGCCCAGGGTGAGTGGATTGGCCACTCCCCCAACAGCAGCCCCGCAGGTTTCCTGCCAGCTCCCTGCGGAGGTTCAGGCTGCCCCCTGCTGGAAGCACAGGAGAAAGGCAGGACCCGCAGCGTCCACTCGCTCAGCCAGCCTTTCAGAGCTCAGGCTGAGAAGCAGGTGGGTGCGAGCCCCCAGGCCTAGCCAGCCCTCCCCGCCCAGGTGAAGGGCCACCGAGGTCGGCGAAGACCACTGCTAGCCCACCAAGGTCCCGGTGTGTGTGCTGCACGGAGAAGAGAGACAGGCAGAGAGAACTTGGGTTTTTAATTCTTTTTATTGAAGAAAAGAAAAGGAGAGAAAAAATAGATTCCCCACCCCTGTTTCTTCCCGGAGTGGGCTTCTGCTCCTGGCCCTGGGTGGCGTAGGGGAGAGGGCTGTGCTCTCCACCTGGGTCTGGGGAGGGGCACCCAGGCCCTGGAAGGGGTTGGGGGGGAGCTGGCTGCTTCCGAGGGGTGGGGGTGTCTAAAAAACGGTGCCAGGCCGGCCGGGCCAAGCAGGCTGGTCCTCTGCTGCAGCAGCTCAGGCGGGCATCCCTGGGGACGCTGGCCACGCCCGGCCTGGCCGTTGTTCTCGGCTGTCTGCCCGCCCGCCAGGGCTGGGCCCGAGTAGGGCAGAGTCTGAGGCACCTTCGGCCTCCGGAGCCCTGTGCCCACAGGGGCCGCTGTCTCCTGTCCCGTCTGGCTCTGGTCCCAGCACTGCGGGCCTCTGCCTGGCCGCCGTCCGAGCGCCCTGAGGCCGGGGCGCGGGCCTCGCCCGCTGCCCACGAGCGTGTCTGTGCCCGTCCTGCAGCAGGAGCGGGCAGAGCAGCGTCCCTCGTCCGTGGCCCGGTGCGTGGCCGCCGCCCGCCCGCTCAGACCTCGGTCTGGAGGTCGATGATGTCCTGGCCCACCAGCGGGATGGTGGCGCCCGACTTCTCCCACTCCACACTCCGCAGCTCCAGTGGGGACGGTGGGAGCGGCTCCAGCTCCTTCTTCACCCAGGCGGGCGGCCCGTGCGCTTTCCGGAGGCTCTCCCAGGGCCGCTTGTTGGGCGTCTGCTGCTTTTCTGGCTGCTGGCCGGTGGGCAGTGGACAGGTGAGGGCCCAGTCGGGGAGACACAGAGCAGACGGGGCGTGGAGAAAAGGAGGCAGGCCGTGAGGAAGGGGCCGTGCAGGAAGGTGCGGGAGGCAGGGAGACCCAAGCACAGAGTGGGGAGCCTGGGAGCACAGAGCCTTTCCCGACGACGCACAAAGGCGGCGACCCCCGCCACTGAGTAAAGGGTGTGGGAGTGGCTTGCCGGGAAGGACACAGCACCCCTTGCTTGGCTGCTGCCTGGCACTGGGGGGCAGCCTTGCTCAGGCTCGCTCAGGACAGGGTCAGCCCAGCATGCTGTCTACCCTTCCAGCCGGCCCCCAGAAAAGACCCGTCCACCCGCCCTGTCCCTCCAGGGTATAGCAAGAGCTGGGCCACACCAATCCTGAGGAAAGGTTAAATGAATGAATGAATGAAACAGGACCAGAGGAAGGAGATAAGGGCTTACCTAAGGGCTCATAGCCCCGTCCATGCCCGGCCCACGCCCCTGCCCCACTCTCGGCTCAGCCCCTCAAAGCCCCGCCCCAGCCCTCGCCCTCCAGACCTTGCTGTCTGGGCCCAGCACATCCTTGTCCTTCTCTGCGTGCTGTAACTTCCGGTTCAGGTCCTGGAACATGTCCTGGTGCCGTTTCCGTGTGTGCATGATTTTCTGCAGGGTGGGGGGAGGCAGCGAGCCCTGAGCCAGGAAAGGGACTGCCCTGCCCCCACCTGGGCAGGCTCCTGGGGACTGGGCTCCCGATGTGGGGAAGGGGGGGCGGTCCCTCTCCCCAGCCCCTCCCCACCTGCTGTAAGGCCTGGGCCGGGTGATTGGGACAGGGTACACCAGGACCCACCTCAAAGTCCAGTTCCGCATACCGTGATTTCCGCCGCTGTGGGAAGAAGGGGTTGGTGTACACTGTGGCAAGCATACCCTCAGATCCCCTAGACACGAGCTCCTGCCAGAGGCTGAGGGAGGCCAGGGACACGCTGCCCCAGCCCACCCGTTCCCAGCCGAGCCCCGGCGGACACACCTCCAACTGCACTGAAGCTATGGCTTTCAGTATCCCGGGCCCTTAGAGGCTACTCTGCCTGGAGACACCTGGCAACCAGGGCTGGGCAAGGGTGTCCAGTTCAGGCAGCCCAGGGCACGCTCCCAGGGACTAGGAGACTGCGACACTGGGTCGTAGCACTTCTGGCCGGCCACACAACTGGAACCCTGGGGCTGAATCACCCAAGGCACATGCCACGAGGTGGGAGCCCGGACTGCAGAGGGTGGGGCTCCCCGAAGGTGCTGGGCCTGGCTGGCTACCCCCTCAACCCTGAGCCCTTATCCTACAGCCTGAGCAGGGCTTGGGGGTCAACTCCAGGTCCCAGGCTGGCCTAAGGCGGGGGTGCGCTGCTCAATCACGGAAGGGGCTGGATTCTGTGCAGGCTGAGGACTCCTGAGCCCTATGCAATCAGTGAGACCACAATCGAGGGTGACCACCTGACTAGTCGCGTCTTTGGCACAGACAGGACCATGTGGGCCCGGCAGATCCCGGGAGCAGGGCTGGAGGGAGGCAGATGCTGCCCCTCTCCCAGGCAGGACCCTGACACACGCCAGGCGGGCAAGGGGGAGGCAAGCTCGCCCCAGCCCAGGCCTCGGGTTCCCATCCTGCCAATGGGGCTCATTCTACAGAGGAGACGCTGGCCTCCTGGCTTTCCAGGCTTGGGCTCCCTGAGGCTGGCTGCCACCCCACCTGGACGCCCCGCACCCCCAGCTAGGCCCTCGCCTAAACCCACAGGGCCAACACACCCGTGCCTTGCCTGCTAGGTTCCCCTTGTCCTAGGAGCAGCTCCCTGGACCCCCTTACCTCCAGGGA